>NC_064632.1:109797123-110997123 GCF_023864275.1 Schistocerca cancellata
CAGTATATTTTTAGACTAATGGTGGCACAACTGATAAAACTTTCCATTGAACTGCTTTCAATCTGAATATATAATAAAAAAAGCATGTTAGTCTTGTCACTGGAACTTATGAATTTTAGTATAAGGTTAACTCTCACAACACATACCAAATATTGTCCTAGAACAGCTTCAATAATTATTGAAATTAAAACAAACAACTTTACTACGCTCTCTCTCTCTGTCTCTCTCTCTCTCTCTCTCTCTCTCTCTAACACACGCACACACACAAACACACACACACACACACACACACACACACACACACACACACACACACGTGTGTGTGTACATGTGACTCAAACCATACCTATAATACTGCCACAAAAGTCTAATACAGCTCACTGTACCACATCTCTAATTCCTTTGTGCCATTACGGTACAACTTGATACAATCATACAATAATCTAATAACATGAAGTGGTCAATACAAAATTCATTCCATAAGTAATATGTATGCTGCAAATAATGATCCTTTACAAAATAAATTTCGTTTTTCAACCATTTTCATAACTGCACTATGGACTTATGAAAATTTCTGCATGTTGCTGTGTTTTAGTCATGCATCATAAACAATATATCTGTTGACTATTGTATGTGTCTATTGACTGGAATAAAGTTGGCAATATTGATGAAAATGGTTAGTTGATTACATGACTGTGGTCTAATACTACGATTTTTGATATATCCAAAACATATGTTCTGAAATTAATGCATCAATCTATATAGCAAAATAAGGAAGTTCTTAATTACTACATGGAAACAAAACTTTATGTGACAGTACCAAAAGAGATTTCTCCCCTGAGTAAGGAAATGCAAGGTGAACTGCATTGAAAAAATGTGTAAAAAAATTACAACAGTTTAATCTTTCTTGGTAGATGCAGAGTTCTATTAAATACAGCACAGTATGAACAAACATGACACCATAGCAGAAACATTTAAAACAATTTAGTAACTGTGAAAATAGTAACTATCAAAATTAGGCCACTGAAAGATAAAAACAAAATTATCACAGCTTTCCCCTCACACAAGATCGTTTGAAAGGCACTACAAGTAAATCTAATTTTTTCAGCAAGGAAGGCTCTCAAAATTTAGCCTATTTTGAAATATTTATTGATCTGTGCTAGACGCACTGATGGATGAAAATATAAAGGTGTTAAATTTTGTTACAATATCTTAAAAGTGCTTTAAATTTTACAGTCACTTAGGTGAAACTCCTGTGCACAAATATGGCACTCCATACTGCACTGAAGTCACTGTTAATCCATCACAAGGCCAGTACCAGTAAAAGGATCAGCTCACTTCCTTAACAGAGTCACATAAATCAGAGATTCAGAACATAGTGTGTGCATGCACTGGGGTAAAGTTGTAGTGTACATGTACAGAGAGCACTGCAGCCACTAGAAAATTTCTGGTGTATTCAATCTGGAAGACAAGACTGTAGTGGACACAATATAAAAAGCATGAGCCCTCACTGAAAGTACAGGACTAGTCCAGTGTAGTGGGTAGTAAACTACAAGTATGAAGTAACATGCTTATTTAAAAATGGAGGAGCAATTCCTTAAAAAACATTCCAGCATCGAATGCTGCTGCTAGCTTTTTCACCAAGACCCTGTACATCTTCAGAGACTGGCAGTTCAAAACTCCTACGTGTTCTGGGCAGGTGCAACCACATTGCTTCGACAACAGTGCCCACCTTTACTGCGTTCATTTTGCTGCTGAAGTAGGTATGGAGCAAATGCAAAACACCCTTCATGTTTTCTGTGTTCCACACGCAAATACATTTCTGTGGCACTGCCACGCACATTTTCCCCTCATGTACATACACATTATGTCATAAAAAGCCCAACTGTCTTTCCACTAAAGTGTCCAGTAGTAGTGTTCCTCCTGCAACCTCATAAAACGTGAGTTGCAACCGAGATCGCTGTCAGAGTCACTGAACACCAGACCCATCACTGGTAACTGGAGACACGGAGCTTATTTTGCAGCAATGAAAAGTGCTGTGTGCCGGTCCGTGAGCAACAGGAAGAGTCACGCACACACGACGTGTCCCCACTGGCGCGAGAGCATCACGGGCCTGCGGTGGACGAGCTCCCCCCAGTGGTGGTGTCTGCGCGGTAGGAGGACGACGACAGGTTGGAGCTGCCAGTCACAGAGGCAGTGGAGGCGATGGAGGCAGCGACGGCGTCCTCCTGGTAGTCGGCGAGTCGCAGTGGGCCCCTGGCGACCCCCGGGGGTGGCCGTCATCACAGCCTCTTGACGGAGAGCCGCCACTGCTGCGAGGGTGCACGGGAGTCGCAGCGTTCGACGGTGAGACCGCGGGACGCGTGGTCCCTCGAGTCCAGGCATAGGCTGAGGCGCGCGTGCTTGATCAGGCCCGGGTTGTCCACTTGGTGCCAACGCTGCAACAACAACACGGCAAGGTCAACATCGCGCTGTATCCAACACTCGCTGGATCGATGCACCAGAATTAAGGGGCTCGACCTCATTGAAAACTTCTAAAAAGCTTCGTAAAGCCAAGATCGCATAAATACGGGGTGTTGCAAAAAGAATGTCCTGGTTATGGACGCGCCGGGAAGGAAATGGCTGTCCTTTGAATTGGCGGGGCCTAGAGTTTCAGCTAATTTCCGTTAGATTTTGTCTGCCAGAAGTAAGATGGCGTCCGCTCGAGGGAAGGCATTCCGTGTGCTGCAGTTTGCAAAAAATGAGTCAGCGATTTCGGTCAAGTGTGATTTTCGTCGGCGTCCTGGCACTGATCCGCTTGCACCCAGTACATCTGTCAATGGCATCGGGAATTTGAAGACACAGGATGCTTGTGCAAAGGTAACAGTCCAGGTCGACCTCGCACTTCTGATAACATAGTGTAAAGAGTTCGGCGAACGTTTGAGTGGAGTCCACGAGAGCCTGCTCGCCTCACAAGCAGAAAACTGACAATGCCTCATACGACTATCTGTGTTAAGGCATCGTTTGGTCTATAAACCATACAAAATGCAATTAGTGCAAGCTCTTTGGGCTGGTGATAAAAGGAAACGGCCTGACTTCAACAATGTTCCGCTAGATGACATGGAAGACAATACGTCAATTATCATTGTTAATTTTCAGTTATGAAGCAATATTTCATGTTAGCGGTAAAATAAACTGATATAACGTGTACCTGTGGTGACTTCAGAACCGTCATGACATTATTGAGCACGAAAGAGACTCATCTTCGTTGAACGTTTCTTGTGCCATTTCTCGAGAAAAGTGTATGGTCCCTTCTGTTTTGAAGAAAACACAGTGACTGGAATAAGCTATCTGCAAATAGTGGAGAATTAGCTTTTCCACGACTTCAGGAGGACTCCAGTGAACTCATTTTCCAACAGGATGGAGCTCCGCCATACTGGCACACCACGTACGTCAGTTTTTCAACGATACTCTGCTTCAGCGCTGAATAGGACACAGCCCTCCATTCTTGGCCACCAGGAATGTCTGGTATTATGCGATTCTTCTTGTGAGGATATGTGAAGGAAAAGTGTTCATCTCTCCTTTACCTCGAGACACAGGAGACTTGAAGAACACAATAACAGCCGCCATAACTCCTGTAGAAGCAGATACATTGTGTAAAGTTTATGACAAATTTAGCTATTGTCTAGATGTTGTTCGTGCTGCTGCTAGCGAACACATTAAGCATTTGTAATAGGATATCTAAAATTCTGAGACTTTATGGCTATTTTGCGGTGCATACCGTGTTTGTAATATGTTTTTGCCAATAAATACGGAGTTTTGACATCAGATAATTCTTTTTGAAACACCTTGTATTTCTTTATTTTCAACAACCGGTTTCGACAGAGTTTGCTGTCATCTAGGGGTCTTCCAAAATTTTGTTGCAAAATGTGTTCTTTGTGATTAGGAACGTCACGCCAAGTTATAATGTCGGTGGATACAATGAAGCACATCATACAAAGATTTGTCACATATAAAACCTTTTACCATCAAAACTCACCTTGTACACATGGCCATATGCAGCGCTCATAGTGATTCTTACGTCATAAAAAACGCAGTATACAATAAAACGCAGAGTCACATCTGTTTACGTTAGCCTGACATGTTCCATCCATTTATGATTCACATTGGACGGCATATTTCGAATTTTTTTCCTTTTCTGACAAATCTTTGTATAATGTGCTACATTTTACCGCCAACACGTTACTTCGCATGAAGTTCCAATTCACATTTTGTAACAAAAATTTTGAAGACCTAAAGATAACAGCAAAGTCTGTCGAAACCAATAGTTGAAAATAAGGAAATATTTATGCGATCTTGGCTTTAGGAAGTATTTTACCAAGTAAGATAGATCGCTCCTTCACATTTCTTCTTTTTTTCCCTTAAAATGTTTTCTGGGATGTCTACTTTATGTAGTGTTCATCTGAACTTCGCCAGAAATTGTGTTATCGAGTTCCATGAAGAAGGAAGTTTCCGATACCGTACGTCCAGCGTATGAAGAGTTGAGCCACACTGGCTTGCTGGAACTGTGACCGAGAACCAACATTCAGAATGCTAACGGATGTTTTAACGCTTGCCTCTGGTCGATGTCTCCGAAAACCATTCCCGAGCGGGGAAAAAATTGTTGGCACCGTCGCTAATGTGGCAGCATGTAGTTTCAATGACAGCCTAACAAGAATAGTGGAAATTAAGTAAGTGCGCGAACGTAACAATCGGCCAGCCTGTCACAACGTCTGCAGAAAATCTGACAAAAAGCGTATCGAGCGAGCTGAACAGCAGATTACAGACCTGCCAAGCTGCCTGCAGGTCACCCACGGCCACGAATAAGATAGAGGAGGACCTCCTCCTGGATCTGGAAGGATCGCTGTATGGGGCAGGAATATTACTGAGCCTTTCTGGTCTGCTTCGGAAAGAAGGGTGAGTAATCGCTGTCTATTTCCATTATCGTTAACTGAACGTGTCACTATTTCGCAAGAAGAATGATATAAGAGTTCGTATTAACCGTTCCGAGACGACTGGAAACTCTTTGAGTGCCTAAACCTTATTAGGCATGGTGACGTGTTCTTGGTGTTCCCATATTTCTGTTCTACCACTTATGAAGACTATATCCAAAGTTAGATATCTGGTAAGGGCTGTTGTGTCACCTGAGAAACGGGCTATGTTACTTTTCAGTGACGATCCCCACAGCATCAGTGAAGGTGTGCTGTCCTCTTGCGCCATACACATCTGCATCTGGCTAATTGATTTCAGCAGCATGTTCCCCTTCCCCAAGGGCACTGCAAGTAGAGTGCGCTCTTAATGTTCCAGGCTAGTGGATGGGAAGAGGTAGGCCATTACATGTCCAGCACATTCCCCACGCATCATGCATGTAATTCTTCAAATGGATTGCCATCAAGGTTTGCGTTTTCCCACCAACGTTCGCGATTGCCAAGACCTCAGCAACTGAGTAGTGACGTCATCAACATTATCAATTCAGAGATCCTGTAGCGGATTTCTTTAAAGAAATGTGTACCACATTGAATATTCCTCATGAAATCTAAGTAACTGAAGGTGTTAATGGTAACAGAAATTTAGAGGGCTACAAATAGTTCTCACGATGGCTGGAGAAATGATTTGAAACACAGCACACTTCGTGGGATACGTCAACGGAAACGTGTGACAAACATCCTTTTGGCGTGCTGTGTTGCGCTGTGGAGCCAGAGGACTCACCTGCGTGTCCAGGTCGTCGCAGACCTTCATGAGCAGCGGCGCGCCCCGCTTGTAGTCCGACAGCGTGAGGCACACGTCGTAGTGTTTGAGGTAGCCCTCGTTCGTCAACGACCACTCCTGTAACAAATAGTAGTAACGCTTAGGAAGTTTTCGATACGCTTTAAATACACAGTTAATAGTGTAAGGTAGTTGGAAAATATTCACACGAACAACTGATCCTTATGTAAATAAAGCTGCTTCTTTTCTGCTGAAATTTTTAAAATTGTTCCTATGGTATGCCTTATTCGCTAGCTCCCGCACTATAAGGTTGACAGCTTTTGCTCCGTAAGACCATACCTGAGTTTTTGGTCTCTCCTATACGATAAATGATTATCCAGTACAAAAGTGCAAACAGCAAAATTTACGAAAAAGGTAAGTGCAGTACGCTAAAGAGTGTTACACTCCCAAGCGGCTACGTCAGTTGATATCTCAAATGGTTTCTGTGACGATCGTCACATGGCAACGCGGAAAAAATCACTGGCTCACAAACGTAGACGATGCGACATCCAAGGTTTGTTTTCCCGTATTAGAAGAAAATGAAGTCCACGTTCTAAATTCTCTTCTCTTCCTGAAAGGTGTGTGTGTGTGTTTTATTATTTAATTAGCTGAGTACCCGGTGTTGCCGGGATGTGTATTTATTGGAATCTATTAGTCCATCTCCTCCTCTTCCCTCCTTCCGTCCATTTCCTCCTGCCACAATGGCCTCATATTCGGGAGGACTACGGTTCAAACCCGCGTCCGGCCATCCTCGTTAAGGTTTTCCGTGATTTCGCTAAATAACTTAAGGCAAATGCCGAGATATTTCATTTTGACAGGCACGGCCAACTTACTGCCCTAATCCGATGGGACCGATGATGCTGCTGTTCGGTCCCTCCCCCAAATCGACCCACCAACCTCCTTCCCCTCTCTCTGTCCATCTCCCCCTCCACCTTTATCTGTCCCCTCTGCCTTTCTCTCTTCAATTTCTTTTTTCTCTCCAACTCCTCTTCTTCCCTCTCCATTTCCTGCTTCCCCTCTCTCTGTCCACCTCCTCCTCCTCCCCTATGTGGGTCTCTTCCGTCTTCCTCTTTATATCTTCCTCTCCCACCCTTCTACGTCCACCACCCACACTCCAATAGAAAGTTGGTGGTTCTTACCCCCACAGTATTCCATTCCAGACAAAGCAACATGTGTATAAAATTCGATTTAAATCGATCCAGTCTTTAGGAGGAGATTCGCACCCACAGGTTCACCCGTGTAGACACACAACATATTTCACCTAAACCTCTAGCGAATTTCGGCCCAGCAATTTCTTTTGCACGCACCTCGGTGTTTATGACGTCTTATCTCCTGAACAACATGTCGTAGAATGATATAATTTTCAGGTGTATTGAATGGCGTATATCGTGGATACTGTCTCCAAAATGCGTCGTCAATAGAGTTAAAAGTAAAGAATTAATGAGTTAAAACGTCATGCCTGATGCGGCAGTTTTGTTTGATGTAGTAGGCGACAAACTTTTTTTCCTGTCATTATCTTATGGCGGAGGGGGACGGAGAGGGGATGTCAGAGAGAAAAAGTTTTAAAGATTTGAAATCATATGTAAAGTGACTAAATTCTCTCCATCTGAAATAATGGATGAATAATGTTGAGGTATTTCGCATTGTGTGCAACTCTCTTCGTCACCTACACCCCTTTGAGACGTGAGCGATTCTCACCTGCCCAGAGTTTCTTTTAGGTCTGTATGGGATACGTGAGCCACGTCTTCGTAACATTGATCCAGTAGTTTGGGACAAGGTTTAGAACGAACAGTCCGCCGCTCGTGGTCTCGCGGTAGCGTTCTCGCTTCTCGAGCACGGGGTCCCGGGTTCGATTCCCGGCGGGGTCAGGGATTTTCACCTGCCTCGAGATGACTGGGTGTTTGTGTTGTCCTCATCATTTCATCATCATCCAGGAAAGTGGCGAAATTGGACTGAGCAAAGATTGGGTAATTGTACGGGCGCTGATAACCACGCAGTTGAGCGGCCCACAAACCAAACACCATCATCATCATCGCATAGAACGAACATAGGTACATATCTACTTTTATTTTTGCAATGTGGATGGACTGCACTTCAGCTGTTTTCTGTGCCAACCTCATTATCTCAGTTATACCCGAGGTCCTCAGTTATTTGTTGCATAAATTCCAAACTCTGTCTACCACTAAAATTTCTGCTGCCTATGACATACTCTGCCCCATATAAGCCATTCCCTATTTGTCAACAAGTCTCGTCTTCCTGCCCCTTCTTATAGTCTTATCCACAGATTCATTTCCTTGTCGGTTCTGTAGACAACATTCTCGGTACTTATCCATTTAATTTACAACACTCTTCTCTCCCGGTTTCCACTTCCATACATCCTCAAAACTTTCTTCCTCACAGAAGGCCCTAACTTTCAGGCAGCGAAGTTCTTTTCCCGAGGATTGCCCTCTTCTCCCGTGTTGCTATGCTTCTTATACCCTCCTTGATTCGTCCTTCGTGAGCCATTTTACTTCATAGGTAACAGAATTCCTTCACCTCGTCTATTACGTTATCCTCAGTATTGACGTTAAGTTTATAGACCAACTGCTTTCCTTCGGGCAGCAGTGCCTGTGGTTTGAAACGCTCCCCATGCACTTGAAAAAACGCTGCTAGCAATACCAAACTCCTGGGTTACACTTTATCTCCGGACCATTTTGTAATAACAAAGACAAAGTGCACCGTAACTGCTCGCTGGTTGACACACGCCGTATTTTCTGCCTCGCATTGTGGGGCCATCCCGATTTGGCGACATAGTCACACTGACCTCACGTGATGTCCAGCTTTCTGGAAAACCTCTGGCAAATTAATCCTCCAATTTCATTCGTTTCCACCGACTGGTTAATATATTATGTTACTTTATCTCTCTCATCCTTAAGATTGCAAGGCAATGTACGTGCCACATCCACAGTAGTCGGTAAAATAAAGTCTTCTGCTATGGTGTGAGATTTCTTGTTCTTTGCTACACGGTAGGCAACTTCGTAAGATTGAAGAAGAGCCCATGTAGAAATCGCGCTTGTTAAGTGAAAGTACTTCTTTTTAACTTGCGGGAAAAGTATTCACGCGTTTTGTTTATCAAGCTACCGTGATTTTAGTCCAAATGTCGTTTCACTTCCTTGCATAATCAACCTCACTCCATTTCCCAATCCCCCTTCACTCATCCTTACATCCAATATTGACCGCACTTCCAGAACATTTCGGACCAGACTGCAGCAATTCCAGCAGTCCAGCCTCCAGCAACTTGCTGACCAGGACCCAAAAACGCCAAGAGATGAATGTTGGTCACTTTCCACATTTGCTACGTCAGTACTGTATTGCCTTTCCTCTTCTGGAACTCTCCGGGCCACTTTTATGTGCCCCAACCTGTATAAGGCTGAGAAGCTCCTGGGAGTAGTGACGCACGATCTAAAAACCCCTGGTCCAGGTTCGCCTGCAGTTAGGCTTTCCCGCTACGCAGCAGCGCTCACCTGGTTGCCGCCCGAGTTGTGGCAGGCGTAGAGGCCGGCGCCGTCGTCGAGCACGTGGCCCAGCGTGTCGAGGCAGAGGGCGCCCTGCTGCAGGCTGCTGCGCGACGCGGGCGAGGAGCCGGGCAGGCGCAGCTGCGGGTACACGTGCTGCAGGTACCACTTGAAGGGCCGGCACTGCAGGCGCTGCCGCAGCTCCAGCCTGTCGTCCACGCTGCAACACCGCCACCCTCAGTAAGACTCAAACAACGCTTGGTTCTAATTAAAGTGCAGCTACTCACTGTGGTCCAGTGTAGGCTGCAATTATTGCATGACAGCGAAATTTGATAGATATTCTAATGCATTAATGCAGAGCCCGTTATCCGGGAAACAAATTAGTTCCAGTTTTGGCCACCAGGTACCAATGCAAGAAAGATAGAGGTGTTTCCATATGTAATGGATTAGGAAAAGGATGTGGGCAGAAAAGATCAAACAAGTGAAAAAGACGTAACGTTTATTTTACTATTAACCGCCACATAGACAATTTGTTCCATACGAGCACTGGAGACGTCGACGACATGCTTTAAAGCGCCAGCAGATTATCTTCAAATCCATGTTGAGAAAAGGAAAGAAAGAGACGATAAAATAAAAATTATGTAAGTGTAACATTACAAATAATACCATCAAATGTAACAAAAATTGTATCAAAACATCACGAACTCACCATACCTGGAGCCACAGCGCGCAGTTTGTCAACAGTGGTATAAACATCATAAAACTAACGTTAAAGTACAGAGGACGCAATAGGAGAAAAATTGCATTGTGAGTCATGTGATATATGCACAAGTCATAAGCCAGTACGTCGTTGAGTATAGGACATTAATGCATAGCAAAATAAAAATAGTTAATGAAATAAAAAAAATACGTTACAGCATTAAGTTTCAGAATGTATGACGTGTTATAAAGTAAAAGATAAAGTATTAGATATAGGAAACAATGTCACTGGAAATTGTATATTATATATTTTCGTTATTTACTGTGAAAGTCTTTCCTGCACTTGTACTTCATCTTTTACCCTATAAAACGTCTTACATTCTGAGACGTATTAGCTCAACGTATTTCTTAATTTTTAATCTTACAAATTATTTTTATTTTATTATGGAATAACCTCCATTGTACTGTATCAGTGTACCGACTTATGACTTGCGGACATATCATGTGTCTCATCATAGCCGGCCGGGATGGCCGAGCGGTTCTAGGCGCTACAGTCTGGAACCGCACGACCGCTACGGTCGCAGGTTCGAACCCTGCCTCGGGAATGGGTGTGTGTGATGTCCTTAGGTTAGTTACGTTTAAGTAGTTCTAAGTTCTAGGGGACTAATGACCTCCGACGTTAAGTCCCATAGTGCTCAGAGCCATTTGAACCATTTTTTTACGTCATTCGCAACACTGTTGGCAAACTGCACCTTGTGGCGCCATAGTTTGTAATGTTACAGTTATATAATTTTTATATTGCCGCTTCACTGTTCCTTTTCCCGACTTAGATTTGATGATGATCTTCTGAGCCGATCGAAAACGGTAATCATTAGTAACAGTGACAGTAATCCATACAGTGTTCAATCATTCATACACTATAGCAACTGAGATCACGGTTCCTAAGGCATGGTACCAATTATTGTCTACTTCGGTATGCTTCTTCGTATTGGTTATACGTAACAACGGAAAATTAACACATTTTTCCTGATAACAAACATTTGCAGCAGCACCATATTTACTCCTACGAACAGATATAACAACAGCATAAGCTAGAGCTTTCTTGCAAGCTCAGTGAGACTTTCTCCCGTTTTCTATTGCTGAGCTTCCATTCTCCCTTAACAGTCTCTTCTATTACGGTTGCCTTAACCGCCTGGCCATCCGGACGCGCTTCACAGTCGACTCAAATTCTCGACATGTCACGTGCAATTAGTGCCCTCGTCCATTAGCGAGGACGGGTCTAGGTACGTCCGGTCCCTGCGGGATTTCGCGAATGCTACGAGTATTGGGGCTACAAGCAAAACAAAATCGCACAAGCAAACGAGGATAATGGAATGTAATCGAATTAAATCAGATGATGCTGAGGGTATTAGATTAGGAACTGAGAGGCTTAAAGTAGTACAAGAGTTTTGCTATTTGGGCAGCAAAATAACTGATGACGGTCTAAGTAGAGAGGGTATAAAACGTAGACTGGTGGTGACAAGGAAAGCGTTTCTGAAGAAGAAAAATTTGTTAACATCGAGTATAGATTTGACGGTCAGGAATTCTTTTCTGAAAGTATTTGTATTGAGTGTAGCCATGTATGGAAGTGAAACATGGACGATAAACAGTTGTAGACAAGAAGGGAATAGAAGCTTTCGAAATATGGTGTTACAGACGAATGATGAAGATCAGACTGGTAGACCACGTAACTAATGAGGAGGTACTGAACAGAAATGCAGTGAAGAGGAATTTATGGGACAACTTGACTAGAAGAAGGGATCGGTTGGTAGGACACGTTCTGAGGCATCAATCTATCACCAGTTTAGTATCAGAGGGAAGCGAGGAGGGTGAAAATCGTAGACGGAGACCAAGAGATAAATACACAAACCAGATTCAGACGGGTGTAGGTTGCAGTAGTTACTCGGAGATGAATAAGCTTGCACAGGATAGAGAAGCATGGAGAGCTGCGTCATATCAGTCTTTGGGCTGAAAACCACAGCAGCTAATAGATGGGCGCTACGTGTGCGTTACAGGTTGGGAATTCGGAACGGCAGTGCACCGTGTCCGGATTGCCCAGGTCGTTAAGACAACCCTTCTAGAAAAGCGGAGTATCCGTATTAGAGTCCCAGTCCGGTACAAATTTTCAACCTTCACCATCTATTCGTTGCATTGCCTTTAGGCGCCTTGGGTCCTGCTTCTCCTAATACTGTTTTAAATTTCCCTCTCCACTTGCTTGCTGCATATTGCGTTACCTGTTCAGTGTCCACATACATTCATCTATCTTTTCCTCGCCTGCTCGTGGTAAGATTTCAGTCGAAGGGAATGTAAAATATTTACATGGGTGTACATAATGACCCATTCCTAAAGCTTAAAGAGCAATACAACACTAGCTAGCGAAATACGGAGACGAGCGTCATCCAGATCGAATCTGAATAGAGGACTAACGTCCATTGGTCTGGTATATTGGCCGGTTGGAGTGTGGTTTTAAGCGGTTTTCCACATTTTTAACACAAATGCTGGGCTGGTCAGTGTCCGAAAGTACATAAAAAGTCAAACTGCCGTAACATACAGCGCGTACTTCACACGATTCACAGACAGATACAGCACACGATTTTCTTGCCTTAGATAAAAAATGGAAATTTTTGCCTTAGGTTAACTGACGACTGTGGTAGCTGGGAGCGTGTCCAGCAACAAAACTAAGGTATACAGGGTGGTCCATTGATATCTCACGAAATAAGCATCAAACGAAAAAACTACAAAGAACGAAACTGGTCTAGCTTGAAGGTGGAAACCAGATGGCGCATTGGTTAGCCCAATGATGGCGTTGCCATAAGTCAAACAGATATCAACTGCGTTTTTTTTTAAATAGGATCCCCCATTTCTATTACATACTCGGGTAGTATGTAAAGAAATACGAATGTTCTAGTTGGACCACTTCTTTCGCTTTGTGATAGATGGCGCTGTAATAGTCACAAACGTATAAGTATGTGGTATCACGTAACATTCCGCCAGTGCGGACGGTATTTGCTTCGTGATACATTACCCGTGTCAAAATGGACCGTTTACCAATTGCGAAAAAGTTCGATATCGTGTTGATGTACATCTATTGTGATCAAAATGCCCAACGGGCGTGTGCTATGTATGCTGCTCGGTGTCCTGGACGACATCATCCAAGTGTCCGGAGCGTTCGCCGGATAGTTACGGTATTCAAGGAAACAGGAAGTGTTCAGCCACATGCGAAACGTCAGCCACGACCTGCAACAAATGATGATGCCCAAGTAGGTGTTTTAGCTGCAATCGCGGCTAATCCGCACATCAGTAGCAGACACATTGCGCGAGAATCGAGAATCTCAAAAACATCGGTGTTGAGAATGCTACATCAACACCACGATTGCACGCATACCATATTTATATGCACTAGGAATTGCATGGCGACGACTTTGAACGTCGTGTACAGTTCTGCCACTGGGCAAATTACGGGACGATGACAGATTTTTTGCACGCGTTCTATTTAGCGACGAAGCGTCATCCACCAACAGCGGTAACGTAAACCGGCATAATATGCACTATTGGGCAACGGAAAATCCACGATGGCTGCGGACAAGTGGAACATCAGCGACCTTGGCAGGTTAATGTATGGTGCTGCATTATGGGCCCCCATTTATTCGATGGCAATCTAATTGGTGCAATGTATGCTGATTTCCTACGTAATGTTCTACCGACGTTACTACAAGATGTTTTAATGCATGACAGAATGGCGATGTACTTCCAACATGATGGATGTCCGGCACATAGCTCGCGTGCGGTTGAAGAGGTATTGAATAGCATATTTCATGACAGGTGGATTCGTCGTCGAAGCACCATATCATGGTCCGCACGGTCACCGGATTTGGCGTCCCCGGATTTCTTTCTGTGGGGAAAGTTGAAGGATATTTGCCATCGTGATCCGCCGACAACGCCTGAACACAAGCGTCAGCGCATTGTCAATGCATGAGCGAACATTACGGAAGGCGAACTACTCGCTGTTGACAGGAATGTCGTTACACTTATTGCCAAATGAATTGAGGTTGACGGACATCATTCTGAGCATCTATTGCATTAATGTGGTATTTTCAGGTAATGACGCTGTAACAGCATGCGTTCTCAGAAATCATAAGTTCACAAAGGTACATGCATCACGTTGGAACAACCGAAATAAAATGTACCTATGTTCCGTATTTTAATTTAAAAAACCTACCTGTTACCAACCGTTCGTCTAAAATTGTGAGCCATATGTTTGTGACTATTACAGCGCCATCTATCACAAAGCGAAAAAAGTGGTCCAACTAAAACATTCATATTTCTTTACGTACTACACGAATATGAAATAAAAAATGGGGGTTCCTATTTTTTAAGAAAATGCAGTTGATATCCGTTTGACCTATGGCAGCGCCATCTAGCGGGCCAACCATAGCGCCATCTCGTTTCCCCCTTCAAGGTAGACAAGTTTCGTTCTTTGTAGTTTTTTCGTTTGACGCTTATTTCGTGACATATTTGGCCCGGTCACGATCAGTGGACCACCCCGTATTACCCGATCGCTGAGTGGACTCCGCTACGGCGGGATATACGCCAGGGAAGAGAGACAAGGACGGACGTTATAGCTACGGTAATGTGCAACCTATTCCTTAAATATCTCTTCCTCGCCCTACCGATCAAATAGGTTCTATATTAATTTCTTTTAACCACGTGAACGGGTTGTGCCGCTACAGCAGTAGGCAGTTCCCACGAGGTAGCTTCTCGGCCGGCGCCGGCGCTACTCACTTTCCGTAGGGGATGTTCTTGGCGAGCGGCACGGCGCTGTAGTAGTACTCCTTGAACTCGTCCATCCAGACCTCGGCGGCGCGCCGCGTGTTCCTGGCGAAGACGTTGCCGCTGCCGCCGGGGAAGCTGTAGGGGTGGCGCTTGCGGAAGACGTGGCCCACGCGGCTGCACGGGATGATCTCCAGGCTGCCGCCGCACTGCCACACGCGGAACGAGATCTCTGCAACACGACACGCACGCGACGCTTCACACACACACTCTGCACCCCACTACTGTTAGTGGCTGGCGCATGATAAATCACCTGATGGAACACTAAAAGGGCCGGCCGCTGTGGCCGAGCAGTTCTAGGCGCTTCTGTCCGGAACCGCACTGCTGCTACGGTCGCAGGTTCGAATCCTGCTTCGGGCATGGATGTGTGTGATGTCCCTAGGCTAGTTAGGTTTAAGTAGTTCTAAGTGTAGGGGACTAATGACCTCAGATGTTAAGTCGCATAGTGCTTAGATCCATTTGAACCATTTTGAACACCAATACAGGCTCCAATTACTAACACATTTTGAGCCAAGTGGTGTTCTATATTAGTGTTACTATGGAGGAGAACGCGATGGCAGTACTTGCAGTAGTCGTATGCCAGTGGTTACAGGGAGATGGTTAAAGTGTAGGCAGAACTCTTTTGCACAGCGGAAAAACCCAACAATCTCACAAAGCGAAATGGAACGAGTTCGACGCTGTTACGAGATCGTCAAAGACTCTGGGCGAATTACAACTTACTTTCCCAGCCGTTTTCGGGATGTCATGTCGTGACTTGGGCACCTAACCTTAATTTGTCCCTCAAGATAGTAAAATACCAACAGATACTGGTAAATAGCTGGCACCAGAGAGAGAGACAGACCAGGGAGTAAGGCAACGCTGTACTTGTCACCAACACTGTTCAACATCTACATAGGCTACGTAGTCCTAGATATAAGAATGGGGCAGCTGAACTAACTACGGTGCTTTTTACGACGACCAATTAATTACACAAGTCAGGGAAGACAATTTACAAATAGCGGTAAATAGATTAAACACTATAATCCTAAATTATAATCTGAGAAGAAAAACAAAAACAATGGGCTCTTTAGAAAAATACTACATAAGATCTACGATAATTATCAATAACACAATAAAAGAACAAGTGTCCACTTAAAGTATCTAGCACATGACATAACTTTTGTAGAGGAGACAGATACAAATAAGAATAATAATGTATATCAACACTTACGTGGCACGATAAGAAAAACATGAAAGACTAAGTCGAGAGGAGAAACCCAAATGAAATTTTATAAAATCATGCTCTACCATCATTACTATAAGGAGCCGAGAGTTGGACATGAAGATCAAAAAGACGTAAGACAGCTCGAAACATCTGTAACGAAGTTCTTCAGATCAGTCAAAGGCTCATAAAATAAGAAATGAAAAAATATGAAAAGAACTGGGAGTAAAGCCATTTTCTCGTAAATCATTTATTGAACTCAATTAAGAATTACAAGATTATACAAATGTCGAAGCATGTGCAAAACATATTGTTTCGTTCTCCTCCATTTACAGTAGTAATTGACTGAAAAGTAATCCAACAAATGCAAGGCCGGAACGAGCATGTATTGCGAACGCCCCCTCAGAGAATTGGACGACAAGCGACAGGCTACCAACCTACTGGAAGAAGCATTGTGGGAAGACCGAGGATGAGATGGTGAGCCCAGAATAGACCATAAGGCATAATGCCAAATTATCACAAGAAGAAGAATACACCCTCGTACAGTTCTTCGAAACTTACCGGTATCGTTTTCTTTCATCTTTTATAACGGTAAAGCAACTAAAATTTACACTCCTTTTATCTCGTGAAAGGTTCAAGATATCTAAAAGAGGTTTTACGTAAATTATAATAGGCAGTGACGGGCATATAGTTTTTGTTTTTAGTGATACTGCTGACTGTTGTAAAACCGAAACACTGAAACACGAGTCTTTTTCTAATACAACTCTTTTTAACGACATTCTAACAATGTTGGGCGTTAATACTGACATGACAGACCCACCTGGAGGAGTTTACACCGCAACCGCGGATACTGCAAGCCTTGCCTCTTGCCTTTGCACATCATAAAGATGACAATTACGATGAATTTGTAACAGACTTTCTAATTTGCGGACTGTATTTCTACGCTGTCCAGTCTCATGAACGTGACCACCTACCAAAAGCCAGAATAACCACCTTTTGTAGTGCGGACCGCTGCGAGATATGCAGGAAGAGAGTCAATGACGTTCTGGAAAGTACCAATAGGGATGCTGAGCCAAGCTGACTCCAGTGTTGCGCTAGCTATCTTAGCTTAGGATTCAGGGCGCCAACAGACCCATCTAGGTGTTCGCATAGATTCTCGATTGCATTTAAATCCGGGGAGTCTGGTGACCAAGGGAGTACGATAAACTCATCCTGGTGCTATTCGAAACAGGCTTGTACACTGCGAACTGCGTGACACGTTGCATTGTCCTGATCGTAGATGCTGTCGTGGCGAGGAAGAACAAACTGCTTGTAGGGGTGATCTTGGTCTCCAAGGGTAGACGCAAACTTGTGATGATCCATTGCGCCTTCCAGAAGGACGACATCACACAGGGAATACCACAAAGACATTCTCTAGACCATAACGCTTCATCAATTGTTGCAGGATATTTCCTTTCAGACATTTCGCGGCGTACACGCTAATGGCCATCTCCACAATCGAGCATAAAACGTGATTCATACGGCCACCTGTTACCACTCAGTGGATGTTTAGCTACGGCACTCGACGATGAACAGCAAACAGTATGGGTGCATGAACAAGGCGCCTGCCGCACAGGTCCACAAGCAGCAACGTTCGCTGAACGGTCATTGAGTAGACACTGTGGTAGCCCTTGGCTCATGTGGGCGGTCACTTGCTCAACAGCTGCACGTCAGTATGCCCGTACACATCTCCGCAGCCATGTACAACATGTATGGATGAAAAAATCGCGTATCAGTGGCTTGGAAAGAATTTTTTTCTAATAGAGCGCGATACTCTTTAAATGGCATTCTAACAACGTTGGGCGTTAATACTGGCATGACAGCCCCACCTGGAAGAGTTTCCACCGCAACAGCGGATGTCGGACGCCTTCCCTCTTGCCTTTTAACATCAGCACATTTTCCGGATACTTTTTTGCAAGAGAGACCCCTAATGCCCTTAGAGAAGGATACCTCCATTTACCGAAAACCTCGATATCATGAACCGTTAGCAAACAAATGGTGTAAAACATTTTTGTGCCATGTGCGTAGGCCGTTGTGGCCGTGCGGTTCTAGGCGCTTCAGTCCGGAACCGCGCTGCTGCTACGGTCGCAGGTTCCAATCCTGCCTCGGGCATGGGTGTGTGTGATGTCCTTAGGTTAGTTTGGTCTAAGTAGTTCTAAGTCTAGGGGACTGATGACCTCAGATGTTAATTCCCATAGTGCTCAGAGCCATTTGAACCATGTGCGTATGTCAATCAAGGTGTATGCATACGCGCACATTATGTGTATGTATCATTCACATCGCTGAAACTGTCACTCCTCGAATGCTACAAAATATGTAGGTTCTTGATTACATAACAGCCTCGTATTCTATTACAAATGATTACCGGTTTCGGCTTTACAGCCACCATCAGGTATAAAAAATTTATCAGTGTTACGTAGACGCATAATCATTACATCTGCTACACTTTTAGATTCGATCATTACTGTGAAACCAAAACCGGTACTCAACTGTAACATAATACGTTTATCATGTGATCAGTGTAATGACTTTTGTAATCTAATCCGACGGATCCTTATTAGGCGCAAACGGCCTCATTTCTTGAGACAGAGTACCTTTCGCATACTTTGCGTATCACCAGCTGTAGCGGTCACGCCTTAAGAGAAGACTAAACAGAGCACTTGTTGTTCAGGAAGATATTTCTACGTGTAGAAAATTTTTAAGGTGCTCACCCAGCAACGGATTCTCTTCGAGCCGCAGAAACTCATACTAGTTAAGTGTAAAACTTCCTGGCAGATTAAAACTGTGTGCCGGACCGAGACTCGAACTCGGGACCTTTGGCTTTCGCGGGCAAGTGCTCTACCAACTTTTTTTAAAATAAGTTTAAACTGCACAACGATTACCATTTTTTTCTTTTTATTCTTTGTTGATCTCATTTTGTTCTATTTTGATCGTTGTATATGTTCGGGGTGGACGTCTCATGACACCCGTTCAGGTTGTTCGTTGATCCGTTCACTCAGTTTTTTTATTACAGAGGGTAGCTAACCCCCTGACCGAACACGCTGAGCTACCATGCCGCCTGAGGCAAGTGCTCTACCAACTGAGCTACCCAAGCACGACTCACGCCCCGTCCTCACAGCTTTACTTCTGCCAGTACCTCGCCTCCTACCTTCCAAACTTTACAGAAGCTCTCCTGCGAACCTTGCAGTACTAGCACTCCTGAAATAAAGAATATTGCGGAGACATGGCTTAGCCACAGCCTGGGGGACGTTTCCAGAATGAGATTTTCACTATGCAGCGGAGTGTGCGCTGATATGAAACTTCCTGCCAGATTAAAACAGTTTTAATCTGCCAGGAAGTTTCATATCAGCGCACACTCAGCTGCAGAGTGAAAATCTCATTCTAGGTAAATGTAACTGACAGTATCAACACGACTGGAAAAATGAAACGAGTGAGTATCGAAAATTTTACGGAAATGGCCGAGTATATTAACTGTTTAACAAAGCCAGCTGTTTACGTACCAGTTGCATTGTACAAAATTAGAGCAGTCGGGGTTTGTCAGGACAATTAAGACAAATAGGGAATATATTCCTCGACGTGAGCCAGATGTTGAGCTGTTGTAATCTTATTAGTAATATAATAATACTAGTCCAAATGACTACTGCTCTCACCCGCATCCTAAAACGAAGTTTCCGAGAAAGGCTATGGCAATGGTAGATTAACTGTCGAGCGTGTGCTAGCTAGTACTTGTAACATCTCAGACTGCTTCACTCACTTTTGTAAACAAATTTTTGTGCAAACCGCAAACTATGAGACAGGGTCTCAAGAGAAGTTAATTGTCCGCTGATCGATATATAGAATCCGACACGGATAAAAGGGCTTACATTCTGGCCGTAGAGACACACGCCGAGAAAAATCACGTGCCGTCCGACACACTTAAGCAGACGTATCTGCTGTCGGTAGAGGACCGCAGTGAATACCAAGGATCTTATCAGAATTCAATACAAAAAGGAGTAAAGACCAAGCCTTGTTACATTCCACAATACAATAGCAACGGAGACCTCTGCGATGTCGGTAGTACTGTAGGGAACAGGAAAACTGTTGGTATTGTACCAAGTTCTAATAACGAACGTAACGTAAAGGCAAGCCCCGTTCACAAGCTGTGGCGGGCCCTTCCTCACCAACCGATCGCAGTGTCCTCCTCCGCCAGTAGCGGCACTGGATGCGTTAAGAGGGGGTGTGAGGTCAGCAAACCGCTCTCTTGGCTGTTGTCGGTTTTCATGATCGAGAGCCGTTACTATTCGGTCGAGTAGCTTCTCAATTGGTATCAGGAAGCTAAGTGCAGCCAGTTCCAGTCCTCCTACAGGGAAATATCCCTGGCAGTATCGGGAATCAAACAACGGCCCTTGGCATGGCAGCGAGCCGCGCAAACCACTCAGCTACAGAGGTGGACGTTAACGAACGCATCGACATTGACGATCGATCACGCGTGACAGATGCTGGAACAAAATGCGCCACTTGTTTATGGGCTGGTATCGGAGAAATTGGATTTTCACATGGACAGTATTGTCCCTGCTACTCGCATAGATTTGAGTTATCAGAATATTCTTTCCCAATTTGTCCCGCATAAACAGACCGACAAAGACATCACATACTGTAACTACTGCAGATCCACGTCGTCACAGGCGATCCACAGTAAGGTTGGTTGGTTGGTTGGTTTGGGGAAGGAGACCAGACAGCGAGGTCATCGGTCTCATCGGATGAGGGAAGGATGGGGAAGGAAGTCGGCCGTGCCCTTTTGAAAGGAACCATCCCGGCATTTGCCTGGAGCGATTTAGGGAAATCACGGAAAACCTAAATCAGGATGGCCGAACGCGGGATTGAACCGTCGTCCTCCCGAATGCGAGTCCAGTGTGTAACCACTGCGCCACCTCGCTCGGTCCACAGTAAGGGCAGGCTACAAATACACTTGCAGAGCGCAGATGTCTCTATCACAGTACGACGGACATCCAGAGATGTAAGTTGTCGATGGACCGATCAGTTCCATAACAACCTATTCGCTAATAGTTTCCAGAAGCTTTATAATCTCTGCTAAACGTATACTGTGGACAATGCAGATTACTTCGAAGGCGAATAAGGATACTGCCTTTGATGAACACATTTACAGAAACTTCAAACACATTACCCGGGAAGTCGGCCGTATCAAGTAACGAGGCCGTATCAGGAACTAACAGCGGCGCGCGACTACGTGCAACCACATTCCAGTTAAAGTTTTGCGCCTAGTTACGTCGCACTGCAAGCGTGGAAGGTGACACGGAAATACTCTTCAAGGGCACGCGCAACGGCTTGCGGTTAACGTCATGAAATTTGTTGGCGGCGGGAGAGAAGGAATTTCTCGTGCCGGTGGAGAAGGCGGCGGAACGTGCAGCCAAAATGTTAAAGCAGAGCAACAGGATGGTTTGCAAATTACGGAGAGAAGCACACGAACCCAGGCAGAGTGAAATTCAGGTTTCTACGCCAAGAATTAGAATCAAGGTGCTGACAACAGGTGATCCACAAACGATATGAGTAAATGTTTTATCAATTACGAACATTATTAAAAAAATACTAACTTTGCGAAAAGTACTCAGTTTCCGCCGCAAGGAGCTGAACTTCAAGGCTGGCAAGGGATGTGTTGGAAAAATTCTCTTAGCTGTGAGGTTCAGTTTTAAAATTTAACAAGATTAACATTTTCCGCGAAAGAGGGGACAGTTGCAAAAACCGCACGCTGCATTAGATTTTTATGGAAGAAAGAAGCATCAGAATCGAATTGGCCAGTGGTTTACTTAGATGGAACCGAGATTCACGCACATTCCACAGTAAATACATATCGGCAAAGTGATAGTGTGCGAGGATTATTGTCGAATGAAAGTGCCGTTCAGCGTTTAATTGTTGTGCATGTAAGCGGTGTGACTGGTTTCATTTTTGGTTCCCCTCTCATATATGACTCAAAAAGCAAAATGCTTGCAATGCGGCAATTACGAGGTTTCTGCTTGCCTTTTAAACTGTCGATTCTTTATATGGACTGATCTGGCGTTGGAGCGAAGGAAAAAAGTATTGTGACGAACACGAAGTGTCTATTTGTGGAGAACCAATTTTATCTTCTTTGCCGAAAAAGACGCACATACGCTCAAATATCTTCTGAATTAAAAAAACTAATTGGTGATAAGCGTAATAAACTTTGCAACAGGCTAATTTGTAAATTATTCTACCCACTTTCTCTTACTGGCGAACGCTCTCGTCCACAATCATTTGCTGGTAACAGAACATTCTATACTTTGCAACGGGAAGTAAGAGATCGATGTTCTGAAACCATCTGCAACGTGGTGGGCGAATAATGTCAATACGATGATTGAATCAAGCGACAATGGACTACAAATAAATACAATTAATTGAGTAAAATAACGAATCAAGTCTTTTTGATAAAGATTCAAAAATAAAAATTTCAAAATACCTGAAAGGATTTGAACTCCACGTCACGAGTATATTTTAACCCCTACTCTATGCCACTGCTTTGGGCAGCATTAATTTAATGCTGTACAGCGTCATGACAAATACTTTTTGTTGATTACTCGCAATGTCTTTATCCGTTCGGCATATTTTTATCGATTATAAGCGTCAAAAATATCTGACTACAACAACATTCAACCTGTGATGAGCTCGCAATCATTTTCCATTATGCGCGTGATCTGGGGAATACTAGAACAGGCTTGCGTGGATAAAATTTCTAAACATCTCTTCTTGAACAGTCTCCTCTCTCTATTTAAAAAAAGTACAAAATTGATGATAATCTCGCTTCTAAGAGTTCACTAAATGGGTACATCAGATTCGCGTAATCCATTCGGTTAGACATGTGACACTTTGAAATCGACATTTGATCCGATTAGCGAAGTAGATTCCGGTCTAACATGACAGCGAAAGACGCATTCGAATTTCGAAATTATACTTTGATCTTCGGCAAACAGTATGGCGTGCATACGTGGTGATAAACGGGTGGCGTGTTACAGCACTCCACTTGTAAGAATACTGGAATGCTGCTTCCCCCCAAACCTCCTTCTATGTTTCTCCAACGAAAAAACGACGGTGCTGCCACCTGGCGGGATTATCTCTTCACTTTTTCGAGTAATGTGTGTCAAGTTGCTACATAAAAACTTCGATCGTTAACGCAACAATGTACTAAACGCACCCTATCATGGATGTCGTATTGTATTAAGCAGAAACTTATTTCCTCAACTGTTTTACTACGCCTACCTGCATTCTCCGTAAGCTATTGCACAGCGCATGGCGGTAGGTAGAGGAGAGTAGCGCAGTATCGGCCGGCTTAAGTTTCTTGACTTTAATGTGTAACCGTGTTGGTTAATCGGAACATTAATATGCTATTCTCTTATCTCAATAACTGTCCTATTTTTTTCTTTATTCATAGTACTTAATTATATCGAAAGTAAAACAGCTACAATTACAAGGCTTGCAGTCTCTTCTGTGATAATATCGGTTGTTAATGATACTCCGTACTGATATTTATGGAATACTACCAGAACACAAAAACATGAGAAATTAGTGTTACTGTCTCAGCTCATTTCACCAATATTTACTTCATTGTTTTACAGACTTTGCAAATAAAATACGAAATATTCTCCTAATCCACACGACTAAAATGTGCCCAGCCTCTAAATTTGGTATACATCACGCAGTCTTCTTCAAATGACGCCAAACACATACTGCACTTTTCAGTGTCTTCTGTTGGCCCATTATTTCCAGGAAATTCCACTTTCCTTCACCGTTTTGTAATTCGCTTTCCGTGGCCACGTTTTGCGTTTTTGTATTATTTTTGAATGCCCCACTTAAGCTCAGCTTTCTTCAATTTCCTTTCAGACTACATTTTTTATGCTTTTAATTTATTTTCAGTGGCGATCTTTTTTTTCTAATTGCTGAAAACGTTTCAGCTGTCTCCCCATCGAACATCCTGTTACTCATACCCTTGCTCACAGCTAGTTTCATCCAATCTTCAGTTCATTTTCCTCTTACTTTTTTCTCCTTTTCTGCCGTTTCAATCTGAAAAATAGTAAGAGGAAGAAGAAAATATAATTTAAAGACAATCGTGTGGTTGGTACTGCACGACAGACAGGCAGTAGGATCTTGTCATACTGTATGTTCGTTTAAAGAAATTATCATAAAACGTTTGTTAAATGTCATTCCCCACATAACACACAAAACCGAAATACAGCAACGAAATTAATCACTTATAGCAAAAACAGGTAACACAGACGTCAAAACGTCTGTGCGCTAAGAGCTACAGCAACACCATCAAGTACTCCGAGCAGACAAAGCACTGAAGAGAAGACTCCAGTGCTCATTCTTGCTTCTGCTTACTAACACTTCTTCCACTTGGAGGCGGAAAGAGAAATCACAGTAGCAGTCGGTACTGTAAGTCAGCTAACATGCACAATTCTCCTCTACTTCTAACTAATATTAGACACAATTGTCATAATCAATTCCCGTAGGAACGACGGAAAAATGACTACGTCAGAGTGCGCTCCTCAATCTCTTATGTAATTTCTTTGATGTCTGCTCTCATATCTACGTGATAGGAAATTTAAACAATGGACCATTATTCAGTATTAGTTCGCTCTACATCCTTGTGTGAGATTGCTTTGACAGATGCAGCACTTTTTCCCTGGATACGTGATTCATTAGTTGAAGAGTTGTGTTCGTAAATAATTTGATAGAATCGTGTATGTGCTAATTGTGAGATGAACGAAGTGTTACAGTACATAATTTCAAATGAACAAAGCAAATATTTCCAACACAGTCTGCGTTTAGAATTTATGATTGAATGATAGGCATAATAGTTGCGTCACGTTGAAGACACGTTTACCAACGTTATCGGTCACTGAGTAGATTTTCAGACTACCCAGAATCGCAAAGGGCCAGTCCAGTCGCAATGCGAATAAATAATTTGGCTCTTTTGTGCAAGAGTCAGATTAATTCGTGAACAGCAAATCTCATCTGTTTTCTAGAAGTTGCCTCATTTGTATAAGAGTCCGATTAGTTCGTGAATAGCAAACATCATGTGTTTTCTTAGTTTTATATCAGTTAATGCTACTACTCTCATTAAATAGCAAAGCATCGTTAAAAAACTTCGTAAAGAAGTAACAGAATCTGTAATCGAAATAGCAAGGTACCCCTCAAGTAAGATTTCTGTCGGTAGAAGCGCCCGACACCACACCATAGTATTATAAACTTTCTGCTACCTGCAACCCTCTCCAGTGGCCAAGCACAGCGCTTCTGAAACCAGAGGCCACGAGGTTCTGCTAACTCGCCCATTGCGCGGCTCGCGCTGTTTCACACGTCCGCCTTCGTTCGCCCATTGGTCTCCTTAATAAACTCCCTCATGACAAGAACTGCCCCTCTAACAACATCCTCAGTGCAGAACAAGAGAAAGCTCTCGGCTAGGGAGCTAGAAGCGGCTGCATTCTGGCCATAACACTGCAGAAACGGGCCAGGAGCAGCAACTATAGGGAAACAGTAATTTCCGTGAAAATGTTACCGTCCTATCGCCTTTCCCGTTCGAAAATCCTATCCCGAAATAGGATTAAGGGAGCACCACAAGCACTGTAGTCTGTATCTCCTAGCAACCAATAGAGTACCAGAAAATTTTTTCCCCTAGCAGGTGAAAATTCATGACCCATCTGCTGTGACCATCTTATATATTATCGGCTTTCCCCATCGGCCTAGCGACTGTATCGACAAAGGAAGAAGCAAAACGATGCCCTTTTTTCTACTCGTAGTATCAAGAGAGTAAGAAGTCATCTACATAGGAGAAACGTATTATCTTAACATACACTGTGCGATACATTAATAACAAAAAAACTTCGGTAGCAGCAGCATGAGATTCTCGCGAAGAAGCACAGACATGAAGCCTTTTTCTTTTTTTCTTTTTTAAGAAAAATCTTTTTTTCTTGAAACGGCTACGTTTTCACAGATGAGGACTATAACTGTTCTCTGAGTTGCTCTTAACGTTCGCAGAGCTGAATTGTGGACTAGGGAAGTTGGAGCATAATTTGCAGTGCTTGTTACACTTTTTATGAACAAATGAGATGGAATATGCATTTAAATAGATGTCTGTGAAAACATAATTTTGGATTGTTTCGTGTCATTGCCGATTACTAAAATCTCGCCGTTAAGGGAGAAAAACGAAAGTAGTATTGTCAAAATAATTCTACGTCCCTCTGTACAAATGAAAGTCAGTTCCGTTCTTCACATCATCTACAGCCTTTGTATCACCAGATAATTGTTCAGTAATGATTCACCATGGCGTAGAAAAGGGATTATTTGAATTCTTCTTTGTCGGCTTCTAGAAGAAACAAAGATTGAACTTTCTATTTATTCTATTTTTTTGTAAGCGACAAAAGGTACTCACCGAGGTTTTCGCCGCCCCATACGTCCATCATCATGTCGTACTTGCCCAGCTTCTCAAAGTAGGCTTTGTCGATGACGAACAGACCTCCGGCAATCATTGGAGTCCTGCAGAACAAAAGACAGCGTCTGTCAGCCGCTACAAACAAACAAACTCACACGCACAGCAAGTACTAATAGCACGGAATTGATAAAGTGTCTAGCAGCAGCGGATTAACAACCGGCTGTAGATCCAACAATGTTTTCTGTTGTCTCAGTCTCCGTGATTCTACAATATGATACTATCCATGTGTTACCAAGCAACACGAGCAAAAACAACAGACTGTAGATACGAAGCAGTTTTCCAGACAGGCCAGAAATACTCCCCGCTCTCTGCGGTCTGCAAGCCTTTTGGAACAAGTAACAGACATCTGGTAGTCAATACTTCTTAATAACCACGCTGCGCATAGTGTTCTTAACATTTCAGACTTCCTCCAGAGACCGATGAATCGTTAATATGAGGGGCTTCAATGAGTAATGCAATTTTTTTTTTTCTCGGTCACCCTTGAAAGGTTGAAAAAATGCAGAATTTATTGTGGGACATGATGGAGTATTCCCGCTTCGGCCCCTGTAGTTTCACGAAGTTCCGAAATGTGACGGCACTACAAGTACCCTTCAAAGTGCCATTTGTAACAGAGTTGCGTTCCAAGCAGAGGGCTGTCATTGATTTTCTTTTGGGGGTAAATCCAGAGCATCGCAGATATTCATAGGCACTTGCAAAATGTCTATGGAGACCTGGTAGTCAACAAAAGCACTGCGAGTCGTTGGGCGAGGTGTCTTTCATAATCCCAACAAGGTCGCGCAAACTTGTCCGATCTCCCGCATGCCGGCCAGCCGCACACAGCTGTGACTTCAGCCTAAATGGAACGTGCGGACACTCTCATTCGAGATGATCGACAGACCACAATCAAACAACTCGCTCCTCAACCAAACATCTCTGTCTGCAGAGCTGACACACTCGTCCACCAGTTGCTGTACTCAAAGGTGTGTGCGCGCGCGCGCTGTGTTCCTCGCCATCTAACAGACGACCATAATGAGCAACGAAGGACCATCTGCGCGGAGTACTTGCGCGTTACGAGGTTGACCGTGAGAATGTTTTGTCAAGCAACGTCACAGCCGCTCAAACAGGGGTTCATCACTTCGAACTGGTAACAAAACGGCGATTCATCCACTGGCAATACACCACCTCTCCTCCGGAGAGTATGTTCAAAGTTGCACCCTCAGCCGGAGAGGTCTCGGCGACGGTCTTCCTGGAATTCTGAAGGGGCTATTCTGTTTTATTTCCTCTCTCGTGGTGCAGCGATCAACTCTGAAACGTATTTTGCTACGCTCAGGAAACTGAACAAACAAATTTAGGGTGACTGTCGTTACAAAAATGCAAACTAACTTCTCTTTCTCCGTATCAGCGCAAAGCCTCACAGAAGTTCACAAAACTTCACTGGACTGTTCTTCCTCATCCACCCCACAGCCTGCACCTCGCCTCTTCGGACTTCCATCTGTTGGGCCCAGTGAAGTATGCACTCTGCGGCAAGCAGTTTGTGGATGATGAGGTTATTGATGCAGCAAGACGGTGGCTCCCAACGCCGACCAGTAGAGTGTTACCATGTGGGTATACAAATCCTCCTAGTAAGATGGCGTATGCCCGTTGCGTTGAAAGGAGATTATGTTGAAAAATAAGGTTTGTAGGCAAAATAGTGGGGAATAATAGGCTGCTTTTGTGTTCTGAATAAAACTAACCTGCTCTGAGGAAAAAAAAGTGTTGCATTAGTTACTGACCGCCCTTCGTATTATGATTTACTACATGGCCCACCAATCCCTGCTTTCTACTTCCAAGTATGTTTCCTCCCCAAGCCGTGTATCCACTTCTTCCACTTATTTTCCAAATAATATTTCACACCCTCCTGCAGCACAATTTTTGGACGCATCTTTTTCTTTCTCAGGACCTCGATTTCACATTAATGCAATATTATATTCCAGACCACAGTTGCAAATATATATTCCAAAATTCAGTGTCTTTATATCAAAACAATCCTTTCGATTAAGAATGCATTCGTCATCTGCATCACTCTCCTGTTTCTTAGCTTTTGACTTGTGATATAATCTTCCCTAAAAGATAACAAAACTAAACTACTTCTTGTTTTCTTCAAATCCGATTTTAATCTATGATTCTTTTACCTTCAATCAAAACTATATATTAAGTAACCTGTCGAATGAATTCAACAACTGACAGAGGGTATGTTCCCTTCTCCGACAATAAGGAATCACGACGTACTGTTACGAGGAATGAACAGCAGTTTGAGCTAAATACAGTGTAAGCAAGGACGTGACAAATGATAACCAGATGAACAGAGACTAACGGCTTGTGAAACATCAACACTGTAAAAGACATGATAGGTTAAGTGAAAGGAAACTGCTACCTAAGATGCAAGTTTACACAGTATGGCCAAAGCAAGGGGGACACCCTAAGCAGACGGGCCCAGCGGGTGGCAAATAGAAATCAAAGCTGTTGACACGAAATAGAGGAAAATGTTTCTGAAACTGGGAGCTTGCAGTTAGTATTATCTGTAAATGAAACGAGGACAGTAGAACAAAGAGAGAAAGAAACTGAATTTTAAATGTGGTGCGACGGAAGGTGGTTAAAAATGAAGCAAGCAGATAAAAGTGCGAAATGAAAAGATATGGAAAATCACTTACTAGGATAGGTGATATGATAAAGACTGACCAGAAGAAGACTGAGATTCGTCGACATGTTACACAGCGTCCAGGGATAACTCTGGCAGTGGAAGGAAGTGAAGTATTATAAAGAACAATAAATATGGAAATATGCAAAAACAGATTACGATCATGTTGTGCATGACAAAAATTTGTTTCTCTTGCATGCTGGTGTTGAAACAGGACAGCGACACTTATGTGATTGCAGCAACTGTCAGAGGACCGATCTTAAGTTGCGTACGAAGTTTTATTTATTTACTGATGATTATCGAATCATCCATGAACATAAGCCTTGCATTACAGTTGGACGTCCATGTAAATTATTGGCCACAAAATATATAAACGAGGCCAGTAACTTACAAGTACGTCTGCTTTTAAGACAAAACTGATATACATGGATGATTCGATAATGGACAAGCCGTCCGAAACTAGTCATCAATAAATAAAACGTTCTACCCAGTTTGAGACGGTTCCCTTAACAGCTGTTACAATCACAAAAAAATTGTGGACGAATCAGTTAGCACACGAGATTAAAAGGTTAAGAGTGACTACTCGTAAGACTTGGTAAAGAAAATATTGTTTCGTACTTATAACGACGTCAGTTTGAGTTATAACTCATATTTTCAACATTTTGGTGTCGTACAGAAGGCAAAGGACTTTGATCATCTCGATGTCTGCACCAGAGGGGTGCTGCCATCGTCAAAAAACCTTGATACTCATTATTACCCGTTGAGAAAGTCAGATCCTCACTGTCACAGCGAACGAATTCACTGAAAGACTCATCTCTCACTCAGACATACAAGGAAATAAATAATAAACATGCCTGGTGACTTACAACAAAAAGAAAGAAATTCCAATTTCTGAATGGTGAAACATTAAAATAGCTGGTGTTAGCAGTGAGTCGTGCACCACGGCAGACAGGCAGGGGGAGGCAGAGGCTTACCGTATGGGGGCTGTGGGGTCCTTCTTGCGTGCAGCTCGCTCCTCGGCGCTGAGGTACTCCCACTTGAAGACCAGGTTCCAGTCGAAGCCGCCGCGTAGGTCGGCGGACGCGCCGATGTACTCGAAAGTGTCCATACTGATCACGTCGATCACTGGGCACACCACTCGAGTCTTGTCCTGAAACACGAAGCCAGATTCCTTACAGTCATAGTCAAGTGAGTTTTTAGTGAACGATCCACTATACACTGATGAGCCAAAACATAACGACGACCTGATTATTGGCGTGTCAATCCACCTCTGTAACACACCAAAACACCGATTTTGTGCCACATGGATTTTACAGTCCCTTTGTAGTTTTCCGGAGATATTTGGGACCATACGTCCATGCTCATGACATACAAATCCCGAAATTACTGGCAAATCTTTTGTAGGCACGGAGCTGGCGAATTTGGTGACGAAGACTGCAACGCGAGTTCACTGCCATTTTCCTAAAACCACTGTAGCACATTCTGGCTTTCTGCCAGTGGCAGTTCTCCCACTGGACGGCACCATCTTCGTCGAGCAGGACATCAAGTATGAACGGACGCACATGGTCCGCAGTCACGTACATGCACTCCACAGCTCTCACTGTCCCTTCGATTCCTACCCCAAGTCTCCTGGGAGCCCAGGTGAATGTCCCACACACCGCAAGAGTGCATCTTCTGCGCCCGCCGGAGTAGCCGTGCGGTTCTAGGCGCTACAGTCTGGAACCGCGCGACCGCTACGTCGCAGGTTCGAATACTGCCTTGGGCATGGATGTGTGTGAAGTCCTTAGGTTAGTTAGGTTTAAGTAGTTCTAAGTTCTAGGGGACTGATGATCTCAGAAGTTAAGCCCAAAGTGCTCAGAGCCATTGGAACCTTTTTTTTTTTTGCGTGCGTCCTTGACGTGGTCCGCGTTTCGAGAAGCCTGATTCATTCGACCAAGGGAAATGTTTCCATAGACCCCGAGTCCAAAATAGTCGCAGTTGTCATGGTCGTAGTGTCATCATAGGAGCACATAGGGGTCGTTTCGTGCGGAGTCCCATATTCAACAATGTGGGCCGAACGCTGTTCTCCGAAATATTTTTGCCTGTCCCATCACTGAACTCTGTCTTTATACACTCCTGGAAATTGAAATAAGAACACCGTGAATTCATTGTCCCAGGAAGGGGAAACTTTATTGACACATTCCTGGGGTCAGATACATCACATGATCACACTGACAGAACCACAGGCACATAGACACAGGCAACAGAGCATGCACAATGTCGGCACTAGTACAGTGTATATCCACCTTTCGCAGCAATGCAGGCTGTTATTCTCCCATGGAGACGATCGTAGAGATGCTGGATGTAGTCCTGTGGAACGGCTTGCCATGCCATTTCCACCTGGCGCCTCAGTTGGACCAGCGTTCGTGCTGGACGTGCAGACCGCGTGAGACGACGCTTCATCCAGTCCCAAACATGCTCAATGGGGGACAGATCCGGAGATCTTGCTGGCCAGGGTAGTTGACTTACACCTTCTAGAGCACGTTGGGTGGCACGGGATACATGCGGACGTGCATTGTCCTGTTGGAACAGCAAGTTCCCTTGCCGGTCTAGGAATGGTAGAACGATGGGTTCGATGACGGTTTGGATGTACCGTGCACTATTCAGTGTCCCCTCGACGATCACCAGTGGTGTACGGCCAGTATAGGAGATCGCTCCCCACACCATGATGCCGGGTGTCGGCCCTGTGTGCCTCGGTCGTATGCAGTCCTGATTGTGGCGCTCACCTGCACGGCGCCAAACACGCATACGACCATCATTGGCACCAAGGCAGAAGCGACTCTCATCGCTGAAGACGACACGTCTCCATTCGTCCCTCCATTCACGCCTGTCGCGACACCACTGGAGGCGGGCTGCACGATGTTGGGGCGTGAGCGGAAGACGGCCTAACGGTGTGCGGGACCGTAGCCCAGCTTCATGGAGACGGTTGCGAATGGTCCTCACCGATACCCCAGGAGCAACAGTGTCCCTAATTTGCTGGGAAGTGGCGGTGCGGTCCCCTACGGCACTGCGTAGGATCCTACGGTCTTGGCGTGCATCCGTGCGTCGCTGCGGTCCGGTCCCAGGTCGACGGGCACGTGCACCTTCCGCCGACCACTGGCGACAACATCGATGTACTGTGGAGACCTCACGCCCCACGTGTTGAGCAATTCGGCGGTACGTCCACCCGGCCTCCCGCATGCCCACTATACGCCCTCGCTCAAAGTCCGTCAACTGCACATACGGTTCACGTCCACGCTGTCGCGGCATGCTACCAGTGTTAAAGACTGCGATGGAGCTCCGTATGCCACGGCAAACTGGCTGACACTGACGGCGGCGGTGCACAAATCCTGCGCAGCTAGCGCTATTCGACGGCCAACACCGCGGTTCCTGGTGTGTCCGCTGTGCCGTGCGTGTGATCATTGCTTGTACAGCCCTCTCGCAGTGTCCGGAGCAAGTATGGTGGGTCTGACACACCGGTGTCAATGTGTTCTTTTTTCCATTTCCAGGAGTGTATATGCACCAGACGCAGCCTATCCTGCTTTACAGATCGAGAAAGCCTTCGGCTTCCACTTTCTGTGATGAGGTGTCGACACACAACACCTTGTTGCCTGATCACCATTTTTCAATCACTTTCCACAGTTGCTCACGACAGGCAGCGAACAATACACCAGCTTCGCCATTTACGAGATGCTCGCTCCCAAGCAGCGGGCCATAACAAACCGCCCTTTGTCAGAGCCCCTTACAGAGGCATGATAAAAATATAGCAACATCGCGAGAAATGCATGCTTGAACATAACATACAGTTGCTAGCCAAGAACTGCAGGTTGCACGGTTGAACTCATAGGCAACAACGAATGGCACCTGTGCAACGTCCTCATTACGCTGCGGGTTGCTGTCGTTGCCAGAACATTGTTCCGTGTGGTTGTGAGTTCATTATGCCGGAACTAAGTAAATTCGAACATTTGGTGCTCATATGGGAGGATAACAAACGTAGCTGAAGTGGTTGGTGATTCAAGAGACACATGCTGGAAATTTATATCGCATAAAGAAAAAGCGGAAAAACATTATCCGCGATGCCACAACACTCACGGAATTGTGGTATGTTATCGTGACAGGAATTGTGGTATGTTATCGTGACAGACGGCGTTTGAAGAGGGTTTTTACGGAAAATAAGAGCACGATAGCTACAAAACTGAATGACACACTTGGCGAACCATTTCAGCACAAAAACAATACGAATGCAGATCTATTAACCGGGAATTACAAGGCGTGCTGGAGTACCGAAACCACACATCAGCGATGCAAATGCCCTTAATAATTAAACGTGGTGCCGAAGCCATAAAACCTGGAATATGGAGCAATGGAAGGACACTTGGTGGAATGAATCTAGTTTTACATGGTTTACAACTTCTGTCGGGTCTATGTCCAAAGAGCGAAACATGGTGAGGGTTTGATGATGATTTTGGCAGCCAATGTCGTGGTATTCCATGGGCTCCCAGGGTATGCAAGACAGCATTACTGCCAAGAATTATGTGACCATTTTGCCTCATTAGGTCCATCCCATGGTACAATGTTTGTTCCTCAATGGTGATGATGTCCTCCAAGACGACAGGGCCTTATTCACGTAACTCGCATCGTCCAGAACTTGTTTTGTGAGCACGAGGATGAATTGCCCCATCTCCCCTGGCTGCCACGGTCACCAGATCTCAATATTACTGAGCCTTTGTGGTCTACTTTGGAGTGAAGGGGGATGATCCCTATTCACCTCTGTCATCTTTATCTGAACTTGCCACTATTTTGCAGGAAGAATAGTATAAGATTCCCTTGAAACCCATACAGGACCTGTAGTTATTTCGTGACGCCTGCAAAATGGTAATGCGTTGTGTTTTTGGTGTTGCCATATTTTTGTCCACCTCAGTGAATTTATGGATTTCCTCATCTGCGACCGTATAATCCCTATAACGATTCGCCATTCGTCTCTGTTCCGATTACAGACTCTGCTTATCACATCATGTGTGTGCAACATCACCAGGTGGCATGCGTTCTCTCAGTGGATAGTGGTCATAAAGCTTTAGCTCATCGGTGAACATTAAAAGAGTTACATAATGTTACTTTGGACGAAGTTATACTCAGTTTCTCTTTGTCACTGTGCTTTGCCGAACTCTACTGGTTGGTACCGGAAGAACTGATACAGCTTAACTGAATGAAGAGATATCGGTGCGTGCGTTGAATCATGTGACAATCGTATGGCTTAATTGTAAAAGCACTGCCGTCGAAGCCTTGTGTCCTGGTTCCTCTTCTGTGTTGTAGGTATTCTAATTGGTTAGAAACTATTCATTCCTTATAGTATTGGTAAAATGTTTCATTTTGAATTTTCTAACAAAATGTCATCTCGAGTAGTACAGCACCACTGAAAAAGTTTTGTTAACGAAACAGGAAAGGAAATGGATAGGTTAAAATTAGATATAGTGGGAATTAGTGAAGTTCGGTGGCAGGAGGAACAAGACTTTTCGTCACGTGAATACAGGGCTATAAATACAAAATCAAATAGGGGTAATGCAGGAGTAGGTTTAGTAATGAATAAAAAATAGGAGCGCTGGTAAGTGGAAATTTTGAGGTAATACATTGGTTCAGTTCTGTACAACAGAGTCGTACCAACAATTACTATAGCACATATGCTCCAAATTTTTAGGTTTACTTATTGATGAAAACTTGAAGAAGCATATTACAGAGCTTCTCAGTCTAATGTCTGGTGAAATTATTTTCTATGGTAATTCATCATTTAGAAGGAAAGTACTGATTACGCGGGGGGCGGGGGGAGGGGGCGAGCAGTAAAAATAATCTGTCGAGTTCACACGTGTGGTCGTCATACAGGCACCTCTAGAATGAGCCAGGCATTATAATTGCTCCATCAAAATACGTATACTCGCTAGTGAAATTCGTCAGAAATGATCGATCACAGTTTGGGAAGAATAGTGATGTCCATACCGACAACAAAAGAGGGAAAAATGGCATTTATTACCTATTATTAAAGGTGTCAGTGGGTCCGACATGGGTTCAATATGCAGCAAGAAAAACATTTTCATCAATGGCTAACAACATAAAATGTGTGACAGGTAGTGAAGTAAGTATTAAATCTTCCCTAAAATCATTTCTCCTGGACAACTTCTTCTATTCCACGGACGAATTTCTATTCCAAAACGGAGAACCTGTAAAGTTACATGAGTAGGACTAAAAAACAATGTGTTCATTAATGTTAACAATAATCATGTACACATCCGTTGGAATGACGTGTTCCACATAATCTCGACAGAAAAATCGTTCGAATGATCTATGGAACATACAACTAACTACCCACCTAACTAACTGGAAACGATATTCTGGATGAACAGCTCCAGGAAAAATGTTTGGCTGCCATGAGAAGTGGTGTGTGAGTGAGAAGCGGATTTCTGCGTTATGATTTGAGGAAGAGCGTCGTAGGGCAAGAACTACGAGAGGTTGAGCTGTTTGTTTTGGGGATTGAACGCATTAGGCCGAGATACGTTAATAGCTGCACTGAAGCGAGTGTAGACAAAGGTATACAGTCTGAAAAATCAGCGTTGCGAGTATGTGAGGGAGATATTTGGATGGAAGTACGAATCGGGTGACAACTGAGATGTACGAATCGATAAAGAGAGGATTCACTCCACCTAAAGCAGCTCGACCTCTACCTACTATTACCTGCAGTATTGTTGAAAAGTCAAAGCGAACCTTTTGCAGCATATTCGTTTACGTATAATTTAACTGTTTTTACCTACATAGTTAAAAACAGCTTTATGAATTGTATAGTTACGCTTTCTTTCCCCCAGTCCGCCGCTCGTGGTCTCGCGGTAGCGTTCTCGCTTCCCGAGCACGGGGTCCCGGGTTCGATTCCCGGCGGGGTCAGGGGTTTTCACCTGCCTCGAGATGACTGGGTGTTTGTGTTGTCCTCATCATTTCATCATCATCCATGAAAGTGGCGAAACTGGACTGAGCATAGGTTGGGAAATTGTACGGGCGCTGATAACCACGCAGTTGAGCGCCCCACAAACCAAACATCATCATCATCGCTTTCTTTCCTCTTCTGATGGTCTGACGATTGTCACCTACTAATGGTCTGAAGATTATCACTGGCAGGTCGCAAACGGTTACGGCATTGTCAAACGCTTAAGTGAATACGTCGTAAAAGTATAAAAAAATAAAAGAACATAATTATGATGTATTTAGTGATACAATGGCGCCCAAAGAAATGGCTTTTTTAAGGTTGCACAGAACAATGCAGGCGATGTCGCAGAGGAATGATGGGATGGGGAAGGAAAGCTGTTCAGCTACGGTTAGGGCGAGACACTGCCTTTCTTTTACAGGTATATGTGAGGTGGAGTGGGATGCATTACAGACCGTTGGGTTGATTGGTTGTTTCGGGGGAGGGGACCAAACACGAAAGTCATCGGTCCCAGACCGTTAGGGATTCTTGCTTGAGCGGCGTAGCGTGAGACTCAGATACAGGCCACAAAGGCAGTGGTTGCCAGAAACGCAGAGTGCTTGATATCTGTGGCGCATCTGACTTTCTCACTGTACCGAAAACAAGCGTAGTAGACTAACTGTGTGAAGATTTGCAGTAGCTAGACCCATCATATTCTAGGTGGTCGTAGGAGTATTTTTATATGCCTGGCTGCTGCCGACCAACCCGACAGATCTTCTGTAACTGTCCCTTCCGAGACGAGTTATCGCACTATTTGTGCACGTGCTCGTTAAAATTTACAATGGCCTCCGTCCAAATGTTTGCTTTCTGTGCATTGGAAACTATTTGTCATTCAGGGCATTAGGGAGAGGGAGAGGGAGTGTGCGTGATAAGAGGCGTGTTGTGATTGGACTATCTGCAGCCTCCCCGCCCCCTTTCCCGTGAGGCCGCGTACTACCCAGCAGCACATTGCTGAAAACGTGCAGCCTGCGTCAGCATTTGCATGCGGCGCGTGACCTGGGATTTTGCGACATCGTTATCGTCGCGTATTCGCTACGGGTGCGCAGCGATGACAGAGGGGCCTCAGGGCTTCCGATAAATAAAAAAAAAAGTGTGTGCTGCGTTACACGTAAAACGCGGCATTTCCACCTGCCTGACGCACAGACGTATTAGTCGACGTGAGTCTCATTTTTAAATCGGGACAGAAAAGCATGAATTTGCATTCTTGTAGATGGTTCGTTATTTGTATCTACGAATATTCAGGATACCGATGTGGACAGCAAAGGGCGACAAACCATAACGACATACATTAGGTGGTGTAAAATCTAGTATATCTCCGACCAATGGTCAGGGTAGCTTCCCTCTAACCGCCTACGGGAGAGTGTGTGAGAAATCTCACTCTTCCAAACCCCTCCCGCTGTGTGCAGTTAATGTACGTAGCCGCATAAGGCGGGTGACCTTGAAGCGGACTTAGCAGCAGAGCGAGGCAGCCGCGCGACACGGGCCCTAGTATTACTAGGCCCGTGTTGCTGGAAAATCAAGTTGCGGTTGCGCAACCGGAAGCGATAAGCGGCGCGCTGGCGCTGTTATCACGAGGGACCCCTGGAGGGGGCCTCTGGGGGCCCTTGACGCTCGTGAGGCAGCAGGTAATGTTAGTGGTAATGGTTGGTTAACTATTGCTGTTGTGAGAGGTGGTGACACTGCTTTGCAAGGACTTGAAGCCTATTATGATCGAGATATAATTGCTTATCGCACCATAGCAATTGGTGTTGTTCCTAACAGAGATTATGGAACATGTGTTGTTTTCACGGTATCCTTGATTGTCTTGTTGGGCACCAGCGTTTTGCGGCGCCGGCGGGCACTGGTTGCCTCGTCGTGGGCGACCGGGATTCTGGACTGATAAAGGAAAGCCCATGAGAGTCAGTGAGGAGAGTAAGAACGCTACCGCGCACGTGTAGGCTCCCCGGACACAGGTGTACATACAGTAATGATGATTAGACGCCTGAACAAACGTCTTGGTCTAACGGACCACAGGATGTTATGGGGGCTTGGCACAGTTGCTCCACTGTTTGCCTTTACTTGCTCGATTGAGCGATTGGTTTTTTTGTGAGCGGGAAGGGGGCAGAGGTATAGTGTCATCAGTCTTTTGGACGATTTGACGCAGTCTTCCACGAATTCCTCCCTTGTGCCAACCTCCATACCAGAGTAGCACTTGCACCCTACGTCCCCAGTTATTTGTTGGACGTGTTCCAGTCTCAATCTTCCTCTACAGCTCACACTAGCTTAGTATCATGGAACTTATTTCCTGATGTCTTAAAACACGCTTTATCATGTTTTCCCTTCTTCTTTTCAACGTTCACCACAAATTTCTATCCTCAGAGATTCAGAGGAGAAGTTCATCATTCTTTATCTTACCAGTCAACCTAATTTTCAACATCTTTCTGTAGCACCTCATCTAAAATACTTCGATACTCTTCTGTTTCTGGTCTTCTTGCAATCCACGTTTCACTCCCATACAATTATGTATTCCAAACGTACATCCTCAGAAATTTCTTCCTCAGATTAAGGGCTGTGTTTGTGACTAGTAGAGTTCTTCTGGCCAGGAATACCTTCTTTGTTTGCGCTAGCCTGCTTTTTGTGTGCTACTTGCTTCTACCGTCATGTTTGATTTTGATTCCGAGGTATAAGAATTCCTCCACTTCGTCTATTTTGTGGTCCCCAATTTTGATGGTAAGTTTCGCATACCTGCTGCGCTCATTACGTCCATCTTCCTTCTGTTTACATTCTGTGCTCGGTAGACTATTCATTAAATTCAACAGGTTCTGTTCTTCTTTTACGATTTACTCAGGAAAGCAGTGACATAAGCAGGTACTGTCGTTGTCACTCAGAATTTTGATCCCAACCTTTCACCTGATTAGACTTTAACCACCTCCTGTTCCTGAGGATGTTTGCAAGAAGGAAGGAACATAGATTAGGGTTTAACGTCCGTCGACAACGCGCTGTACCCTTTTGTTAAGGATGGGGAAGGACGTTGGCCGTACAGTTTCAAAGAAACTTTCCCGGCGTTGGTCTAGAGCGTTTTAGGGAAATCAAGAAAAACCCAAACTGGACGTCCAGAAATGGATTTGAACCATTGTCCTCCCGAACGCGATTCCACTGTGCTAACCACTGGGCCATCTCGCTTGGTGGGAGTTTTGGGGTACGAAGACAGTTTTAGTCCTGTCCTTCAGGATGCTTAGAATTTGAGGAATCTAGGATTACTGTATTGTCAGGCGGTTACAGACGACTAGGGACCGACGATCAGTGGGTATTGCCAACCTCGTGGCGGCTCGGCTGTCGCCTGAACTGATGTGACTGTAGCGTGAGCATATGCAGCACCGACTCCACCTGGTCCCCCCCCCCCCCCCCGGCCTCCAGCTGGTACGCTGAGCTTCACCATGCTCTCATCCGGAGGATCCGTCACTCGCAAGAGAGTAGTTTTCTTGAGCCTTGATATTGAGCCGATGCCTCTCTCAACCCAGCTCCCAGATGTACCTGTAGTCATAACATTTAAGACTGTCGTTTTATTAAAGATATTTCAAATACACAATTGTGTGGGAGGCTATCCGTGCATCATTACCATATTATAAAGTTGTCTAAAGCAGAGCGACTCAAACAGGGCTATATTTGCGATCAAAGGTTGTGATCATCCTGCACTGTGCGTTAGTATCTTACGTTCCTTGGTGCATAGAGCATAGGTGGTCTCAAATCCCCATAACCTGCCGGCTGCTTTCCACTGGAGCGAATTTAAAGCGGAGAAGGAAATAAAGATTCGGACGCAGCCACTGCAACGATCTTCTTACCGTATGTTGGCGGCATGTCTTCAAGAATCGACATTATTCTCAATAGACACGCTTTTTGGTGCGTTTTTCATCCACAATCATCTTTGGTCCCAAATGATCTTGGGAAATGCAGCGTGTCATGAGCCCACACTAGTGTCGAAAGCCTTACATTAGGCAGACATGCTGCACGATGCTAGAGTGTTGTGCTGAACACCATCGACGTACTCGCTTTTGCCAACATGACAAATGAGCGGTAGTGGAGCATCGCACGTCTTGAGAGAAGACTGAATTTATCCTGAGTACCCTCATTCTCGGTTTACACACCGAGGCCACCAAAGTCACAGGATACCTCCTAACGTAGTGTCGGACCTCCTTCTGACCGGAAATGTGGAGCAACTCAGCGTGGCATGGACTCAAGTCGTTGGAAGTCTCCTGCAGAAATATTGAGCCATGTTGCCTCTACAGCCGTCTATAACAGCAAAAGTGTTGCCTTGCAGGATTTTGTGCACAAACCGACCACTCGATTGTGTCCCATAAATATTCGATGGGATTCATGTCGGAAGATCTGCCTGGCCAAATGTTCTTCAAACCTATCACGAACAACTGTGGCTCGATGATGTGCCGCATTGTCATGCATAAAAATTCCGTCGTCCTTTGGGAAATGAAGTCCATGAATGGCTTCAAACGGTCACCAAGCAGCCGAACGTCACCATTTTCAGTCAATGATCGGCTCAGTCGGACCTGAGGACTCAGACCATTCCATATAAAAACAACCCACACCATTATGGAGCCATCAGCAGCTTGCACAGGGCCTTGTTGGGAACTTGGGTCCACGGTTTCGGGAGTCTGCGCCACACTCGAACTCTACCATCAGCTCTTATCAACTGAAATCGGGGCACATCTGACCAGGCTCCGGTTTTTCAGTCGTCTGTGGTCCAACCGATGTAGCCACGAGCCCAAGAGAGCTGCTGCAGGCGATGTCGTGCTGTTAGCAAAAGGCCCTCGCATCGTTCGTCTGCTGCCATAGCCGATTAATGCCAGATTTCGCCGCACTGTCCTAACAGATACGTTCGTCGTACGCCCAACGTTATTTTCTGCACTTATTTCACGCAGCGTTGCTTGTCCTTTACCACGACAACTCTATACAAACACCGCTGCTCTCTGTCGGTATGTGAGACAGTCGATCATTGCGTTGTATTGGTATTCTCGGCAAACTCCTAACCATGTGGATTTCGGAATATTGAATCTCTAACGATTTTTGAAATGGAATGCCCCATGCGTCTCGCTCGAACTGCAATTCCGCGTTCAGAGTCCGTTAATTCCCATCATACAGCCGTAATCACTTCTGAAACCTTTTCTCATGAATACAGATGACTACAAATGACAGCTCGGCCAATACACTGCCCTTTTATACCTTGTGTACGCGATACTACTGCCGTCTGTATATGTGGACACGGCTATCCTACGACTTCTGTCATCTCAGTGTATTAATAAGGAGGCCGTACATATGCGTGCGGTAGAGAATCTTACCAAAAGCGATACAGGAGTTCAACTAAGCACTGCCTAAAATCCAACACTGGCTGCCGTTAAATTAAAACTACAGAAACATTAACATTCGATTTCTGACCTAATGCAGAGGGTTAATTCAATTTCTAACCACCGTAGCATCCAACAGCACTGTTATTGCCCGCTGCACACGCACGGAAAGACCTCTTTCGGCTCCCGAAAGGGGACACTATGAACGTCACTTCCGCCCAACTGTGTGCTCCTTCTGCTCGTGGCAACGATGATTTTCGTCGTTCGCCGCACGAATATCACCAGCCCGAACCAGCGTTACCTCTTCACCACGGCGTGATGTGGAGTAACGTCACTGACTCCTTCATAGCATCACTGCAGAGACTGTAGAACCGGGCGTTCAAGCTTGCGCTGCGCCTTCCAAGACTGTATTACACCACCCGACTCCACGAAGATACGGGCAACCGGCTGCTGCGCGATAAAATCAGCCAAACACTAAGCGCCTTCTGTGCCAAGGCGCGACAATCCCGCATCAGGCTCCATCAGCTCTCTGGGCCATCAAATACATTACCCGCCGACAAAATTTTGGCGGCCGAACTTGTTGAGGGAGTAACATTCCCCGTAACAGAGTGACAGTACACCCCACACACGTCACCAGAAGCCAGACGATCACTACAGGTCACAAAACCCCAAAACCGAGAGGGAAAACAGGAATAACACACGGGTGTTTACCCTGCGCCCAGGCCTAGCAAGATGGGTCGTCCAGGAGGAAGCGGAAGCAAGTATCGCCAGTCGAATCTCGCAGCAGCGACGACAGGAACTACCACCACCTGATCATGTCGAACTTTTTTTTTCGTTTTTCTTTTTCGATGAAATATTGTAGGAGTTGCACAACTGTACAATGTAGACCTTCCACGGACGGAAATGTCATATTTAATAAATTATCTGGGGGGGGGGGGGGGGTTATTATGCCGGGATCGAATGCATTTCACATTTAAACCGTTTCGTCCCAATCTTCGGAGGACATTTTCAAGGGGGATCGTAGCTTCTTTGAGTGTCCGATTCACACACTGGCTCGTTATTGACTGTAGCAAACTTGCGTTTACGTGTGCGTCCGCGCAGTGGGGTGACGTCGCATGTTTTGAGCACTCGAGCGCAACTGGCTGCCTTCGTCCGCTTTGCTATCACCCCGTGGTGTAAGATGGGTACACATCTTCTTGATCACCGTGATCCAAATGTCATTCAATTTCCGCCCTCCTCCTTCCTACTGAAATTCCTAGGGTGTTCGAAGAATCTGTACGGCTTCTCTGTATATCCGTTCACGTTATCCGCTTGTGGCGGCCAGTACTTTAGCCCTATGAAAATGGGTGTGGTGGTCCCTGGCTACAAAGTACATTCCCCTTCGCAATTGCCATTGCGCTCTTCTAGTCTTCCCCCTTCCCCCCCCCCCCCCCCTTAGTTTGTAGTACCCGCGTGCACTTCCCCAAAACTACACGAAGTCCTGAAAATTCCTGCTTTTATCAGAGGTTTGCAAGCATTCTTGACCAATTTTATGTGAACTTGTATCTTTCCGGGTGGGTTGGTAGATTACCACCATGTTCCGTTTTTTCAAGAATTTTGCTTTGCGCTCAGTAACGTCGTTAATGAAGGGCAGGAAACCTTCGATTTCACCGGCGATTCTGCATCGGTATGATTTCTGTGCAGTGCTCTTAACGCTCTTTTTACCTCAACTGACGGATGATCATTCGTAAGCAATGCATTGTGAGATGTTTCATTTCCACGTCAAGCACCTGTGGGTCGCATATGTTCCTTGCTATATCCGCCAATGTTTCTAAGGTTCCTCGCTTTTGTTGTGGGTGGAAGTTCGCATCCCGCTGTACGGAACGGCCTGTGTGCGTGGATTTGCGGTAAACCGTGTGACCTAAGTCCGGTGCTGAAGAAGATGTGTACCGATCTTCCACGTTGAGGTGATAGCAGCAGCGGGGTGCACTCAGTAACGAGCCATAGTGTGAATCGAAAACTCAAAGAAGCTACAACCCCTTAAAAATTTCCTCTGCTGATGGGGGTGAAATGATGTTGGGTTTACATGGGAAATCCATTCGACCGCGTCGTAATAGCCCGGGACATTTTATTAATTGTGACTTGCACAGCGTTATCTGGCAGCAAACCTGGGAAGTGTATTTCCATGTTACAAAGGAATTTTAGTAAAGTTTAAAAAATCGTTGTAAGGTCTGATTTCAATAAGCTGTTTAGTACGAGGAGTATTCGGAAAGTGACGTCCGATTAGGCGCGAAATGGAAACCACTATGAAAATCTGATGGAGCTCTGCACAGATGTGTTGGGAAGCGTCTCTAGTGTGCGTAGAGATCGTGTGACATCGCTTTTTTCAGTTCAGAGCGCAAAGTGATCACGTAGAAATGCCTAAAACAACTGTGTCCCGCCTTGTTGTGGATCTGGTGAGAGATTTCGCCTGAAGATATGCAGCCCACATTACATAAATGTCATACGTTCCTTGTCTTGAAGAGACAGTTCTCAGCCATATTCTGCAGGGGCAATGAAGACGGACCCGCAGCATTTTCGATGGGAAGTGTTTGATCACCCACAATACAGCCCTTAATTGGCTCCCTCTGACGTTCATCTCTGCTCACATGAACCACTTGCTACGAAGACAAAATTTTGGCACAAACAACGAAACGTAGACCAGCGTAGAGAATTGGCGGAAAGCATAGGCGATTGCTTTTTGTGGCGAGAGTGGTGGAAAGTTTGTACAACACCACAAGTGTCTGACTATTTACAGAGGTAGCTAGAAGATGTGGCTAACTGTTTCGAATAAAATATTTTCGATTTTCATTGTGGTTTCCATTTCGCAACCGATCAGACCTTACTTTCAAAAAAGCCCTCGTAAATGATGTGCCTTCTGCTGTACCGACAATCTTCGCAAAATCCATCGGCAACCCTTAGGGCATCTCGGGCGCGCGTGCAGCCTACGTGGCCCCTGCATGCCTCCGCGTCGCGGTCTCGCCCTGTCGCAGCAATGGTCAGACACAGGCGGCGGTTCCAGCGCTGGCAGAGGCCGCCACTTCCAAGGGACCTATTCGCGTCCGCTACACTCGTGACGAGAAAACACTGTCGCGAGTATTCCGCCCGTGCGGCAAGAGCTACGCAAGTCAGTTCTCCCGGATTCGAGAGGCTCTCCTGGCATCCGGGCGGTTGCTATTCACTCAGTCGTCTTAGGACGATTTCAAAGTCCGTCTAGGGACCAACGCCGCTTTAATCAGCTTTCATCTTTGTGCCCTTGGTGCGATCAGACTGTAACCAGGATAGACTTTCAGCTCATATGCTGTATTTAGGACTTGGAATATTTTCCGTACAAGTGTATTTGTCTATGAAGATCCTGCTATGTCCGCGGACCTAACCGAATCAGGCGCGCCCTGCCGTCGCACAGCCAGGCCGCACATGCGCGGTGGTCGGCCCCAGCTTCACGTCGCGGCCGCCGGAGGTTCATGGCGTTATCTCCGGCTGAAGACGTCGCGCCATTCAATAGTTCTTGCCTGCAGCTCCCTCTATGGCCACAACATATAACGGGAGCACAGACCTGACGCCACGGCCACTCGCTTTTGCTCGCTAGCTGTGTTAATATCGAAGTGTTATTGTATAGCTCTTATATGACGACCTTCGGCTTAGAACTTAGTTACGATTTGGATTGCACTGTGGATTTGCGAATTTTATTGTGAACTTAATTACGTAGCTACTTGCTGTGAGAGCAATAGACGGTGCCTGCTTCAGTGTGGAGAAAATAAGTAATCTTCCTGATCGCTGGCGCCTTAATTTGAGACTAATCTTTTCTCGGCCATCAAATCTTGCGTCACACCCCGGTCACGTCCTGCTACCAATTCCAACTTATGTTTGCCACTCCAGGCAGACATACAAGATCCTAATCGCATTATTCTGTCAGACACTGAAATCGCCGTACTTCATACCTACGAGACACTATAATTGTGCTTTTGTTATCATTGTCGAAGCAGACATTTCTTTCTTCCGGTCAATAAATTTTTGTAATATTTGATCACTCTTTTCTCTGTGTCGGTACGAGCGACACGTCACCTTCGGAGCCCGAGAAACTACCTTTAGGTCCGAAACTAGAGGTAGCCAAGAACTTCCTCGTGCTATGCACAGCCATTTGAGAAGTATGATCTCCAATCGAGATACACTGGCTCTCCACTCACCTCCAGATAACCTGTGTAAAAAATCACACTGTCCCAATTACGGTAGACACATAGCCACTAGAGCAACGTACAGTCGTATGAAATGTGGCGGGGGGGGGGGGGCGGGCGGAAGGAGTATGAAATGTGGCGGGGGGGGGGGGGGGCGGGCGGAAGGAGAGGGAGAAGGGACGAGGGAGGGAGGGAGGGAGAGGGGGTGGAGAGAGAGAGAGAGAGAGCGACTCACCTCTGCGACCCTCTCCAGCAGCGGCTGCAGCCAGTCGACGTTGCACTCGCAGTGGCTGTCCAGGAAGGTGAGCACCGGCGCCGTGGCCGCGTCTGCGCCGCGCACCCGCGACCGCATCAGGCCTGCCACACGACGATGCCTCACTCTCCTCTCCTCACATCGTAACACATTACAGTTGTCTCACGCGAACAAAATCATTCTTTACATTTATACAGAATGCTTCCCAACAATTGAAACAAAGTCAGGGGAGAAACCTCGCATCATTCGCTGTATGTGTTCACATGTCTTGGACCATGAAAACAAGCACTACAAACCGACATTTCACGTAAGTCACATCCAATGCAAATCTGTAACGCAACCATCTATGTGGCGTGCTTATAATTATGTATTATTTGTATTTTAGGACAAATAATCTGTAAAAAAAACGAACCGCATACAATGAAAGCATGAAAACCGTCTGAAGATGAATCGTAACGATTCGAAAACGGTAACGGTACTTTTTGAATAAAGAAACTGAAAATAAAATTCTGGCTGGTTGCTGTCTCAACACCATCAATATTTAACTTCATGATATCTATGTCATTAGTAGCGTATGTTCGACAATAATGAGAGCATCAGGATAAACTAACATTTACATCTGTTGTTCGCAGAATACGAGCACACAAACACACTCACTCTCTCTCTCTCTCTCTCTCTCTCTCTCTCTCTCTCTCTCTCTCTCTCAGACACACACACACACACACACACACACACACACACACACACACACACACACACACACACACGAACACACACACACACATGCACGCGCGCGTCAGAGCATTTACAAAAATGTATTTTTCAGTTATCTCAGGTAACAGTCGCACAGTCGCAACTGACACTATTCTACATCTACATCTACATACATACTCCGCAATCCACCATGCGGTGCGTGGCGGAGGGTACCTCGTACCACAACTAGCATCTTCTCTCCCTGTTCCACTCCCAAACAGAACGAGAGAAAAACGACTGCCTCTATGCCTCTGTACAAGCCCTAATCTCTCTTATCTTACCTCTGTGGTCTTTCCGCGAAATGTAAGTTGGCGGCAGTAAAATTGTACTGCAGTCAGCCTAAAATGCTGGTTCTCTAAATTTCCTCAGTAGCTATTCACGAAAAGTACGCCTCATTTCCTCTAGAGACTCCCACCAGAGTTCCTGAAGTATTTCCGTAACACTCGCGTGATGATCAAACCTACCAGTAACAAATCTAGCAGCCCGCCTCTGAATTGCTTCTATGTCCTCCCTCAATCCGACCTGATAGGGATCCCAAACTCTAAAGCAGTACTCAAGAATAAGTCGTATTAGTGATTTATAAGCAGTCTCCTTTACAGATGAATCACATCTTTCCAAAATTCTACCAATGAACCGAAGACGACTATCCGCCTTCCCCACAACTACCATTACATGCTTGTCCCACTTCATATCGCTCTGCAATGTTACGCTCCAATAATTTAATCGACGTGACTGTGTCAAGCGCTACACTACTAATGCAGTATTCAAACATTATAGGATTCTTTTCCCTATTCATCTGCATTAATTTACATTTATCTATATTTAGAGTTAGCTGACATTCTTTACACCAATCACAAATCCTGTCCAAGTCATCTTGTATCCTCCTACAGTCACTCAACGACGACACCTTCCCGTACACCACAGCATCATCATCAGCAAACAGCCGCACATTGCTATCCACCCTACCCAAAAGATCGTTTATGTAGATAGAAAACAACAGCGGACCTACCACACTTCCCTGGGGCACTCCAGATGATACCCTCATCTCCAATGAATACTCACCATCGAGGACTACGTACTGGGTTATTGTTATCAATTATCTTGCTTTTATGAAAAATAACTCTTACCTTCGCGTTTTTCATTCCTGAGTACGCGCACCTTCTGTATTTTTGCCAGCTCCTCTCCATCAGCGGCTGAAAGGAGAAACATCATCACAGTTAGACACATTTATACATTTCATACTCTGAATGAGAAGAAAATCAACTACTTCAACACTATTTATGTTGGTTACATCAAAATTATTAACGAATTAGCTGGACAAAAACGCCACAAGAAGAGAATACTTGAACATAACTGCAGACTCTAGCCCAGTCTGCAAATCACGCTGTTGTAGTTGACCACGAACGGCACCTGTGCAGTGTCCTCAGTACGTTGCAAGTGTTAGTCCTGATCAGAACAGTGTCGGAGATGAGTGAATTCGAAAGTGGGCTAATTGACGGTGCTCGTATTGTGGGTGTTTCCATAACCAATGATGCCAAAGTGTATGGTGTTTGGTGTTCCATGAGGCACCATGTCTAAGATCTCTACCGCATACCAGGAAAGCCGGAAAACACCATCCGCTGAGTCACAACGTGGATAGAAGTGTGTGTTGAGTACAGTTGTAAAACTACTTTAGGCTACTGTAGTCTATCATAAGTAACCTTAAAACTACGATAGTTTTCCTAGTAGCCTTGGCGAGTTACGATCGTACCCCCGTTACCTTTATGTTGGGTGTGTTGAATACCTATTAGGCGTTATCTCATTTCGATAGCTATGTCTGTATACGCCACCACTGTCTTACTAAATTCTCCTTCAAACAGAAGGCGGTGAATCGTCTATAATCTGAGTGAGGATATATAAAAGGCTGGGTAACTTTCAGATCAGTTTTTTTCTACATAACTGTCCTCCTGTCTGTTACTTGAAAACAATCAGTGTTTATGCAAAATTCAAACTGACAATGTCTCATTCGCGTTTTATTCGAAACTTTTTGGATTACAGCATGAAATAGAGGGATGAGTTTATCATGTAGCGCTAAAAAACTCAATTTCCTCAAAAAAGTCTAACAACTGCAAAACAAAAACATATCGAACAGCACTTTGATATTTCGTCCTGTTTACATCAAACATGTTTCTTTTATTCATAAACAACTTTCGCACTTGTCAGTAACAACAGGAAATTCTTTCCTCTGATTATGGTAAAGAACGTTCCATTGACAAAAACTTACAATAATAATTATATAGATTTTTTTATATTTGTGCATGTAAGCTGTACCTATCTTAAAAGTAACTGTTTGGTTATATAAAAGGGCAGAAGTTACGCAATCAACTAGTTTTCATTACTAATAAAATAAAATAAATCAATATTACCGGTTATCCTACCATTTACTAGGTCATTTATGTAATGAATCAAAACTACCAAACAATAGTTTTGGCAGAGCGCAAACCTAAAGCTGAGTGAATGTGACGACAGTTGCTCACTAAAGAAGACTGTGACGAAAAATAAAAGAACGACAGCTGCAAAAGCCACTGCACAACTGAATGTCGCACTCGTGGACCCTGTCAGCACCAAAACAAGAAAAATACCTCTGAATGGCAGGGCGAGTTCAAATTCCAGTCACACAAAAGCCTGTAATACAAAAACGTGGGTCCATGGCATAAAACCTGGATCATTGAGCAATGGAAGAATGTCATTTGGTCGAATTAGCACTGTTTCATTCACTTTACATCTTCTGTTTACATCTACCCCGTTCCCTCCCCGCTCGGCAGCCATTCCGTGGTGTTCCATAGTTCCCATGGCACTTCTGCGAGGTTGGATTACTACCAAGGATTTTGGTACCATTTTGGCTAATCATGTCCGTCCCATGGTACAATATTTGTTCCCCAGTGGTGATGCTGTGTTCCAACACTACAGGCCCAAGTTCACACAGCTTGCATCGTCCAGGACTATTTCCGTTAGCACTAGGAGAGAAGGGTTTCTGATCGCTATCCACCTCCATCAACGTTACCTGAAATTTTTACGTCCAAACCCCTGTGGGAATCGGGTAAAGCCGCGAGCAATGACGATAATGAACAACGGACGCTAAATATGTAGTGTACGAGAAGTTGATAATTTGAGCTGGATGGGAAGTACCTTCGGATACCTGAAATGGTTAAAGCGACCGCTCACATAAAGCAAGAAATCCGGGTTCGATTTCCGCTCCAGCACATGTTTTCGCTTGTCGCCACCAAATTTATTTCAATGATATAGTCCAGCTGATGTCTGTGTTTCACTTATGCCGTACGATTCATCGATATTAAACTATCATCTGAGACTATATTTCGTAGAAAACCTTACAGTCCAACATCTGATTTCGAAAACTCTGTCTGATCGTGAATTAATACAGGTATAATTTTCCTGCATCTCCCAGCCTTTCCAAGTACATCTCCTCCTCTTTTGATTTATGAACAGTCTATTCATTATCACTAGGTGAAATTTATTGCAGAAATCAATTACTCTTCTCTTTCATTCCTGCTACCAAGCCCATACTCTCCCTCCGCTCTTTCTTATATTCTTTTCCTTACGACCTTTCAGTACCCCATGATTATTAGATTGTCATCTCCCTTAAACTTTGTCAGCATGACCAGGACGGATTCAGTATTCACACTCATAGCAGTGGAATTTCAAAAACAAGAAAAAATAATATTTTTAAATGTGAAATTTCATGATTTTTTTCACTTACTGTTGGCTGCATTTGTTGCTATAGGTACTCTTCTCTTCATAAGTAAGAGAGATTCTTCGATGAAATTTGCACAGCTTACAAACCATACTTACAGGTGTATGAAACTCTAGACTTTATTTAATCTATGGAAAAAAGAATGGGCTGTTACGTTTTAAACTTCGTGTTTAGAGAAAAATCGAATTTTATAGTTATCTCAATTTTTACCACAGTTTTTAACAGATTTGGGAAATTCTAGAGTTTCATACACTGTAAGTATGGTTTGTATGCTGTGCAAAATTCATCGAAGAATCTCTCTTACTCATGAAGTAAAGTGTACCTACAGCAACAAATGCAGCCAATTCCAAGTGAAAAAATGATGAATTTTCACATGTAAAAAAATTTCTTTTGTTATGTTTTTGAACTTCCTCTGCTATGAGTGTGAATCCTGAATCCTTCCTGGTCATGCTGACAAAGTTTTATGAATTTATTTGTAGAAGTATAGACAGTGCCAATTAAAATGTCCTGTGGTGCCTCTCCTGCTCCAAATCGGCCCGTTTCACGTCCTACCCCCCTTAACAGAATTCATAACCCATATACATTCTCTACCTCTTTATCTTCTACTTGAAATGTCAGCATGTATTCCTGAAGTATCTTTGTCGGTGTTTTGGTTTGCTGATGATTCTGATGATAACAATCCTATCCCTGAATTGTTCACAGTAATTACAATCTGGCCTACCTTCCTATTCATAACGAGTTCTACTCCCTCAGTAATATTTTGATATTAACCTACATTTTTATGACTATACTGTGTGTCCCAGAAACGTTGTACAAACTCCGAGAGGTTGTAGACGATGTCTTGAGGATCAAATCGAGGATCGGAACCTGCATCCGTAAACGTCATCCACCGACGCTACAGAGCGTCGAAGTTATAGGCGCCAGTGCCTATAACTAAGCCACCCCTTCAGCAGCAAACAGGGCCCACAGGCGGAAGTCTCACAATGTTTTTTGTTAGTGGTCGTGACTCTGTTGCTTTAACGGATGACGGTTTCTGTCACGGGTTTCAATCCACAGTTTATTTGTCTCCTGGCATCCTCGAAAATCTTCATTCTTTTTCGGTACGCACGAGAAAAATAAACCTGGATGGTAACCCCTGCATGCAGCCATCATCTACCAAGACAACACAGCATCGCATGCATAGGAGACAAGGCCTGTCTACGCAGCTGCTAGCTCCATCTTCTCCACTGACGATCGTGGCAGTCAGTCACGATCACTTAATAACCGTACAAAGTCACGTTTTCCGCCTAGGAAGTGGCCTAGCGCCAGGCGCCGGCGCCTTCAACTTCGATGCTCTGTAGCGTCGTTGAATCTGAACGAAACGGATTCTTACGCCACACTTATTCCTGAAGACACCCTTCACAATCCCCCGAAGTTCGTCGCAACATTTCTGGAACACCCTGTATTTTTATTTTATTTCCACTTCAGTGATCTCCCCTCCCCCCCCCCCCCCCAAAACCCAATATTGAGGGTGAGCCTTTACATTTCCCTTTTCAAGTTTTCTTGCTTCCCTACCACGTTCCAACTTCTGATATTCTATGCTCAACACGTAGTGTGTGTTACCCTTGGGTTGATTATTCTATCTTGTTCCCATGGTCAAGTCTCCCTTGCAGTCCTCTCTGGGAAATTCGAACGAGGGCCTAAATTGGAGGCTCCTGCCAAAAGGGAGATCATCAAGACTTTTTTATAATAGCTCACATGTCCTGTGGCTACACCTTATATGTCTAACAGTGCAGTTGTTTCTGTTGTCTTCTGTATCCTTATGCCGTTTATCATTGCCGATTTACCACCTTTTGAGGGTAATTTCCCACACTAAGAGAAAGACAGTGCCCTGAACTTATTGTGTGCCCCTCCGCACTATTTAAAATGCCATGGGCAGAACGAGGACGACTTTTGTATAAAATGAAGGTTACCGGAAAGTTTATTCCACGGGCGAATGACGGAAATGGGAAAGGAGTCAGAGAGACATTTAGAGTTGTGTTCAAGCACAGAAAAAATTATGGACTTAAAATACCTATTGCTGCACCGTAATTGAATCATGATAGGTGACAGACGAGTAGAGGTATCGAGAAGTCCAGTCACTAACATATCGATGAAGAAAACAGGTGTAGAACACAAGCCACTGAACCGATGACATCCTCACTAATGGAGCACAAGAAGTACTAACGTGACCAAATACCCAAGCATTATATACCTGTCTCACACGCGCATCCACAGCTATCTCGAGTCGTCTGGAGTTTACGTTACTCGTGCCACGTCGTACTAGATTACTGTGGTAGAAATTAGGGTGGAAATATTTTTCTACATTTTTAATAGCATTCAGAAAAGAGCGTTTCTCTGCGTGCTATGACAGTTTGTTCTGCTTAGTTTTTACGGTCATCTAGCACAATGCTGATGTTATGTACAGTGCGCTGACATTTTATAGGATACCATCAAGTAGCTACGTTCACTCATGTGATATAAGGACCACTCATGACTTCTTGGTATTTAGTCTGAGATCACCTTTAGTTCCCATCTTTACACTAAAGAATGACAATCAGTTATCCCTGGTGCGGCAGAAGTGATGTTGTAAGGGGTCACTTTTAGATACAGCTCGACGTGACTGTTACAGAAAGATTGATGTTCAACGAGAGTGGCAACGGTCTGATAACTGACCCCACAGGCAATCCTGAAAACACATTTTTCCAATATAAGCTCTCTGGCCCATAGACAACGCATTTATATCCACACCTAGTAGCTTTCAAGTCATTTGAGTGCACTGACTGGGAAAGTCAACAGATCCATTTTCATATGCTGCATACCGAAACCAAACGACGTGAAAGGCTTTACGAGTTAAGATATGTTATCATAGTCTCACTGATTAATGTAGTTTTAGTTTTAAAGTGGATTCCAAATCTGAAATTATTTTGAGGAATGTTATCACTCTCAAATGTTCATGAAAAATTTACTCCAGCACTTTGGTACGCTAGGTAATACAATCGTCAGTCGGTACTCGCATGCTGATTTTGAATTAACAATCTTGTTTCTACGTCGAATTAAGCTATTGGTACAATATACATATCCAAATTACAACAACAGGGCCAGATTCCCACGTTATTGAGGTAATCGACATATTTTTGCCTAATAAGCGGCAATTCCAAGTATACTACCACTAAGAAATCTGGGAGTGTGCTCCACTTACGATTGTCGCTGAAGTCGTCGACAAGGATGATTTCCTTGATAAGGTGCTCTGGACTCCGATTCAGGACACTGCGAAAATAGAAACAGCATTATTAGTAATTTATAAGTGCATTTTTCTAGCCTGGCTAGATTAGGGCCATAAGACCTTCTTAATTTCTTATCATGTACTGTTCATAATTTTCTCACACACGAAATAGCAGCAGATCGTTGAATACACGCTGTATAAATCAACGAGTGAAATCAAAACGTCACGTGAAGCTTAAATTATTTTCAGGAAAGTAATTACTAACAGCAATTGTGCTAGTAATAATAATAATAATAATAATAATAATAATAACTATAAAATAATAACATCATTTGTGTTATGAAACTTCGTAGAATTGGCAAATTGGGGTACCCTTGGACTTGGAGACATTAACAGAATCAGAAGACGAAATGATACTAGAATAAACCAATGGGAAAATACATCAAAAAAAAGTTTTGCGTCACCCCCGTTCCCAGAACTCCTGAAGATGGACGATGACAGTGGATATTGTATCACAGACACAGTCCCTTTGGTTGTTCAGAGATGTCACTAAACCCGCCCAAAGATGTTAACAACCATACATGAGCAACGCCTATTAGACGGAGGGGGCCAGAGAGCCGATCAGTTCCAACCATTCCACCAGGAAGGAGGTACACTGTTCGTCTTATCTGTAGTCCAACCATGCCTAGACGGGCAATACCGAGGTTCGATCGCGTCCGTATAATTACTTGGCGCAAGGAAGGGCTCTCAACAAGGGCAGTGTCCAGGCGTCTTGGAGTGAACCAAAGCGATGCTGTTCGGACATGAAGGAGATGCAGAGATACAGGAACTGTCAATGATATGCCTCGCTCAGGCTGCCCAAGGACTACTACTGCAGTGGATAACCGTTACCTATGGATTGTGGCTAGGGGACCCTGACAGCAACGCCACCATGTTGAATAATGATTTTCGTGCAGCCACAGGACGTCGTGTTAAGGATCAAGCTGTGCGCAATAGGCTCCATGATGCGCAACCTCACTACCGACGTCCATGGTGAGGTACATCTTTGCAACCACGACACCATGCAGCGCGGTACAGATGGACCCAACAACACGCCGAATGGATTGCTCGGGATTGGCATCACGTTCTCTTCACCGATGAGGATGGCGGCCCGGTCAGGCTGAACGCCTTAGACACACTGTCCAGCGAGTGCTGTTTTGGAGTGGCAATATGTGGGGTCGCCGTAACGGCTGTACGACAAGTGAATGCCATCTTCCGATCGATAGTGCAGCCAAATCAGCAGTATATTGGCGAGCCATTCGTCTTCAGATGACAATTCGCCCCCCCTCCCCCCTCCATCGTGCACGTCTTGTGAATGCCTTCCTTCAGGTTAACGACATCGCTCGACTACAGTCGCCAACTTGTTCTCCAGACATGAACCCTATCGAACATGCCTAGGATAGATTGAAATGTGCTGTTTATGTACGGCGTGACCCACCAATCATTCTGAGGGATCTACGCCGAATCGCCGTTGAGGGGAGGGACAATCTGGACCAACGGTTCCTTGATGAACTTGTGGATAACGTGCCACGACGAATACAGGTTTTCATGAGCAATAAAAAGAGCGGAAATGGTGTTTATGTTCATCTCTATTCCAATTTTCTCTACAGGTTCCGGAACTCTCGGAACCGAGGTGACGCAAACCTTTTTTTGTGTGTGTATGACTTTCTACGTATTGAAAGTACGAAAGAACAAAAAAAGGAGGGATGGACAGCAAGAAAAACAAGTTATTTGACATCATGTAGGGGCAATCAGAGAACTGTTAGGGAACATTCATATTTTATGGTCAGTGGCAGCCAGTTTTTTCTGATTTATAGCTGTTGTGTGGTTGTTGAAGATCAATTTTGCTAACAAATAATCTGATGGTGGGGCTCAATATCCGAGCTGGACAGTCAAGATTAAAAATTGCCCAGTGCGAGTTTTTATATGAAACTAGCGGAGAAAGTACGTTTTTACTAGTGGTGTGCAATACTTTGTTCCCATTCCTGATGTGATACGCTTCTACTTTTCCAAAGATAGCCTCTTGTTCTTCAAGACTGGTCAGAAACTTCTGCTGATTGTCGCTCCAGAGTTCAATAACGAGTGTAAACGATAACCATCAGAGTCATAGCTGACAGATGCCTTGTCAAGACTGTTCGTATCACTCCGCCAACTGCCAACTCACACAAGCTATATGAAAGCCAATCACAGTATCAATGCTTCGATCGCCATCTCGAAGATGAGGTGCTAATACATCTGCGTAAGCATCAACATTCCACAGTCACGACGTTTTGGTGCTAATGCAGACATCTGGGATTATTAAAAATATTTTTAAAGTGCTTTACTGACCCTGCACATTCACATAAAAACAGGAAATTGGCTCTGAGCACTATGGGACTTAACATCTATGATCATCAGTCCCCTAGAACTACTTAAACCTAACTACCCTAAGGACATCACACAACACCCAGTCATCACGAGGCAGAGAAAATCCCTGACTCCGCCGGGAATCGAACCCGGGAACCCGGGCGCGGGAAGCGAGAACGCTACCGCACGACCACGAGCTGCGGACAAAAACAGGAAATTATCAGTTTGAACCGTCATCAGCTATCGTCATACCATAGAGGAAGCTGCAGTTCACACGTAAGCACGCTGAGAAATCTACATTGCCATACAAAATTTAATATATCAAAATATTCTATATCTCTCAAAGTCTTGATTATATACAACCAGGAAAGTTAATAAGATACATTGTTTTTAAAATATAAGTATTATTACTTTTGTTTCTTAGATTATGATGAAAAGGTATCAGTTTTTCTTAAAACAGTTTAAAGAAGTGCATTAATAAGCACTTTAAAACATAACTCAAACAAACTTAGCTATGGTAAAAAAAAAGATTATTCTTGTATAAAAAACAGCTATAATTTACCCTCAATACCTTCTTGAAAAAGTCGGCACATTCAGTCTTTTTATTATTGACCGCAAATGTCACACCCAGCCGGCCGGTGTGGCCGAGCGGTTCTAGGCGCTACGATCGCAAGTTCGAATCCTGCCTCGGGCATGGTTGTGTGCGATGTCCTTAGGTTAGTTAGGTTTAAGTAGTTCTAAGTTCTAGGGGACTGATGACTTCAGATGTTAAGTCCCATAGTGCTCAAAGCCATTTGAACCATTTTTTTTTTTTTTTTGTCACACCCAAGAGCAATTCCCTACTTCCTGTGTTACAATTTGCGAAGTAAAGGTGTATTAATTCTAAAGTAATTAATACCCAACAAAGAAATTACCTCCCATTCCCCCAGACAAGCGGCTTCCCCAATGTGTGGCTTCACGAAAAGTCCAGTCCAGTGTTGCTACCATGTATTGTGACTAATACCGATCACAAGGCAGTAACTGATTGCATCCTACAAATGTTGTCCTTTAACAGAACAAAACTATAATCAAAAACGGTGTTATATGTAGTAACGACTAAGTTTCATTGACTAAAATTTGTCATTGAAGATAGTTGATTTGCGCAATATTCCTACAATGTCAAGTTGCAGCGTTCCTCACAAGCAGGTCACGAATTATAAAACTGATTTTAGCTGCAGTCTAAATATAATTTAAAAAGTTTCCAGCGTTTCTCTTACAATACGTATTTCCATATACCCGCATTCTCTTGTCAGGATTTGCAATCGTAACCTTGGGCGAATGCACAGCTTCCAGTGCAGTATAGCGAGGGCAGGAAACACTGCGACTAACCTTACCACAGAAGTCAAGTTCCGCCGTTCCCTGTTTTATGTGCCGTTTCGGTCCCAAGTGATGCCACGCCTCACAGAACTTCTTTGTGTTCCCCCGACTGTAGTTCTCGCAACTTTTCCCGTTACGGTGAAACGTCTCACTGTGAATTTCTTTCCCGTAGCATCGGAGATGGTCTAGAACCGATGCGCAGTCGTGTCTTCAGAACATGTGTGTGTTGTTTCTTTACAATAAACAGAGCAGCTGTAAATGTCCCGTCGCAGATGGATTCGTATTCGTCGACTACGACATTTTGGTGCATTTTCATGTCCAGATGCTGAGATGTTCGCAACACGTTACAATATTCGTATCAAAATTAAACCGTACACGGAACTCACAAAATGCAGAACGTGAAAAGGGATCCACAGGAATCAACATCTCAGTGACGCATTTGGACTTAGTTTAACATTAAGCACTGCCAGCTTGTCAAAACAATTCCTCTACGCCCAAAGGTAAATTATACATAAAACTATATTTAACTACCTCTTATTCAGTACTTGAAGGGAAAGTAATCAGCAAAATTCACACGTTAAAATTCTAGGATTTAACGTACATATTCAGCCAGTACTATCCTGCATAAGTCAAGTGTTGCTACCCAGTGGGGGCGCGATGTCAAACGCTTTCCTGATACCTATTACCATGGACTGCCTATTTCCCTTCATCCATGATTCGCAGCATATCGTGCGAGGAAAGGACAACCTGAGCGATGCTTTCTAGATCCGTGATGATTTGTAGACAAAATCATCTCTGCCGGAAGCAAATTTTTTATACTCGAACCTAGAATATGTTCAATAATTCTGCAGCAAACCGATGTTAAGGATAGAATTCGGTATGAAATAAATTTGGAGAGCGATCATGAGGTAGATCATTTTTAATTAATTTTCTTGATCGCAAGGTTTTTGAACAGAATTACTCGTGTCTGCTGTGAAACAACCATGTTCAGAAGCTCTATCTCAAATACACTGCAACAAGTCATAACATGTAAAAATATTTTTTTTTTTTAACAGGGGTCACCTGCGTTTCTTTCTAGTCACTTGCGATTGCTTGTTGTCCGTTTTGTCATAAGATGACATTAAAGTTAACTAGCAATTGAGGTTATTTGAGAAGTTTAGTCTATGTGCCGTAACGAGCTGTACCTGTCCTGTCACCAACAATATTACAAACATAACAGTACCTTCTGCACGCATTCATTTCAATAATCAATGCTAAAACAATTACACTTAGACAAAATTGGTAAAGCCGGCCGGAGTGGCCGAGCGGTTCTAGGCGCTACAGTCTCGAACCAGGCGACTGCTACGGTCGCAGGTTCGAATCCTGTGTCGGGCATGGATGTGTGAGATGTCCTTAGGTTAGATAGGTTTAAGTAGTTCTAAGTCTAGAGGACTGATGAAGTCCCATAGTGCTCAGAGCCATTTGAACCAAACTTGGTTATTCGCCATGGAAAGTACCCGATGCGGGAAAATGCAGAAGTCGCAGACAGTGTCGACACTGACGATGATGATGTGTGTGATCGCCGAAATACTGTGCCCACTGGACACTATGAACCAGCAGCACACCCTCTGAACTCTTCAAGCGACAAATAACCTGGGAGAAATACACGGTCCAGCCACATTAATGTGACCACCGTCTACGATCGATACCAAGGTGCAGTAACCACTCACAGTGGAGGGTATATAGAAGGTGTCGAAGGGGGGGGGGGAGGTGGAAAACAGCGCAGTCATTGACGTAATGTGGAAACGGAGCGATGTATCTGACGATCAAGAGGACATGATCACTGGCTTTCGTGCCAAGGAAGGAAGAATTTATGAAATTACTAAGTTTTTAAACTAATCGCAGGCCGCCTTGGTCAAAGTATACCATGTATGGCAAAATGACGCTGTCCAAAAATGCCGCCGAGGCAACTGCTGTGCTGAACGAAGACGACAAAGATGGACAACGGTTGAGTAGATGTAAACGGGCGAACAGAATTGCAACTATTGAGCAACTATTCGCCCAAATGAGCCGAGGGGTCTCCGTAACGACCGCTCCGCGAACGCTGCTGCGTGTGGGTCTCCGCAGCACGCGCCTGGTTCACGCACCCGTGCTGACCGCTGCTCGTCGGCGACGAAGGATGGAATTTGCACGCCGGTACCACAACTGGACGTCCGTTGATTGGCGACAGGTCGCCTTTTGAGATGAATCACGTTTTGTGCTCCATCTGACAGACGGCGCTGGGTGTGTAGGGCCTGAAACGTCTGAAAGGAAAGGACGCAGGCCGGAAGACGGGGGATAATTTCGTGACATTCCCTGGGTGATCTCGTCATTCTATCGATTGCGCCTCTGTCCCGCATTTTGCGCGGGGTTGGCGTGGTTAAAGCGGATTTGGCATGTTAATTTGAAGGGGTGGCCGGATGCCCTTCCTGCCGCCACCCCGTACCTCCTGGGGTGGAATCAGAGTACCCCATCTGTCTGCGCCTAGGGGAAATCATGGAAAAGTGCGGATGTGTTTCAAATGTCTGTGAGTCGTGTAACTGAGGCGAGACGTGGGGACCAACCCACTATTCACCTAGAGGGATGTGGAAAACCGCCTAAAAACCACATCCAGGCTGGCCGGCACACCGGCCCTCGTCGTTAATCCGGCGGGCGGATTCGACCCGGGGCCGGCGCGCCTGCCCGAGTCCAGGAATCAGCGCATTAGCGCTCTAGGCTAACCTGGCGGGGTGGGTGATCTCGTCTTTCTCAAGGACAAAATGGATGAACAGAAGTACGCCTCTATCCTTGGGGGCCATTTCCACTGCTAAATGCAGAATCTGTTTCCGCGGGAGGGTGGCATCTATCAGCAGGACAACGAAACGTGTCACGCAGCTCGCAGTGTATGTACATGGTTTCATCAACACAAGGATGAGTTTACCGTACTCATGGCCACGAAATTCACCGTATTCAAGCCCAATCGAGAATAAGTGGTGTGCCATTTCTCTGGTGCGTTGCATATCCGGCACTATCGATAGCGACTTGTATTTCTGTTTCCGTCCGGTTCGGCCTGCGCAGGCGCTGAGGCGGCTGCTGCTCTCTGGAGCGTTTTCCGCGGGGGGCCGCGCGCGCTCAGCTCGGCAACTGGATTCGCACTGAGCTGGTGGTATTTTGCCTTCCGCCCCGGCACGGAGGTGTGGTCTCGTTGTTGGCGGGCCTTGTTGATTTGGCCGTTGGGCGGTGTGGCGTGTTGCTGATGTGCTGCAGTGGACAACTGATAGATCCCTGCACGCGATCGCTCGAGGTTCTCCGCCTCTGAGGGTGCCACGATATCGCTTGGGTTTCCGCACCCAGGAGTTGTAAGGACTGCAGGGCAGGCTTTCTGTGTGTTTGCTCTGTCCGGTCTGCGTGGCGGGGTTCGTTTCAACCCAGAATCAGGGTGCGTGAGCACACCGGGTCAACGCAAAACACACACTGCCAATTAATTCCCACCAACAGATACGGCTGCCCCCCGGGTGGGAAAACGGGGGCGACGACCGGGTACACACCAGCAGAAAACTCGACCCCTAGACTCCGGCCAAAACGAAATCACGCAGAAAATATAAACAATAGCTGAAGTAAGGTGAAACGAACCCCGCCACGCAGACCGTACTGAGCAAACACACAGAAATGCTACCCTGCAGTCCTTACAACTCCTGGGTGCGGAAACCCAAGCGATATCGTGGCACCCTTTTCAGAGGCGGAGAACCTCGAGCGATCGCGTGCAGGGATCTATCAGTTGTCCACTGCAGCACGTCACCAACACGCCACACCGCCCAACGGCCAAATCAACGAGGCCCGCCAACAACGAGACCACACCTCCGTGCCGGGGCGGAAGGCAAAATACCACCAGCTCGGTGCGAATCCAACTGCCGAGCCGAGCGCGCGCGGCCCCCCCGCGAAAAACGATCCAGAGGGCAGCAGCCGCCTCAGCGCTGCGCAGGCCGAACCAGACGGAAACAGAAATACAAGTCGCTATCGATAGTGCCGGATACGCAACGCGACAGAGAAATGGCACAAGTGGGACCATCTCGATCGAGCTGTTCGCGCCTGGACGCTCACCCGAGAAATCTGCTAGCCCTAGCACTGGAGTTGACATGGCTCCACATCCCTTCCAGAAATTCACTGATAATCTTCCTGCACGTCTCGCAACAGTTCGCGCTGCGGAAGGTGGTTATTCAGTCTTTTGACAGGTAGTTATGTTAATGTGACTGGACAGTGTAGACGAACCACAATAGGTGCCCCGTTTTTAACGTGGTAAGTGGGCAAATGTTGCCACTTTGCAGTTTTGACAGCAGCGTCGTCGCCAGGAGACACGCGCAGAAGCTGCAACGGCGCGGCCGCGGAGTGCACTCTCGCCAGGGTGCTAGCACTGTCGCTTCCCTCCCGTAGGAGCAGCGTCTGAGGAAGGCAGAGAGCGCTCGGCGGCTAAACTTGCTGCCCCCGAGGCGCGCCCCAGACTGGAGGCAAACCGCCCGTCTGTGTGCGAGACTGAGTGTATGCGTGAGTGGGGCGTTCTGTTGCAGAGCGCCTGGCCTCCCGCAGCTGTCGTAATTAAAAGGAGCCGGGGCGGCGGGCGCAGCGCTCAGCGCACGGACCGCTGCTGGGAGGCCCCTATCCGTACCCTTTTCCCGCCCCAGGCCTGTTTGTCCTCGGCTCGCTCTCACGGATAGCGTTACTCGCACACAGGGCACGGCTACACCCCTTCACAACGGAGCCACACTCCCCTCCCGCCCCCCTCACCTCACCCCTTTTCCAAATTTGCTCCGGGTCGCTGGTACCGTTGTTCCTTTTGTCGGGTCGAGCCACCGCTGGTATTTCTGCTTTCCTTGTTGTCCACCGCCTCCCGTTCCCCCTTACCCTGCTCTTTCTTTTTGTTGCCTTTTTTTCGCTCATTCCTTTCTCGTACTGTTTGCGTCTGCGAGCTTGCTTTTTAATACCGCTGCCTCGTGGCACCGGGGATGAAAGGCGTTCACTGCACGAGCAAGCGCGCCGGTAGTGGTGGTGTAAGTAACCGCAGCTGCAGGAAACTTTAATCATGCCGTCTGCCGTCAGATCATCTACCTCTCCTCACCCCCCACCCCAACTCATCCTCCATTAGACCAGCCCCAATTTTCTGATTGTTATAAACTCGTTACGTTTCAATTCGTAATATCACTCTCCCTTGACGTCTAGGGACGCCACAATTTTTTTATTCTTTCTGTGGTTTCGAGGAGGGGAGAATAGTGCAGGGCAAGAAACAGCTCTTGAATTTTTAATTAGAATACCGCCTTGGAAAAAGAACGGACGTTAGAGGGGAAAAAGGTAAAGAGAAAAAAAATTACAGACTTCTTGGCGTTTATTGCAGTTTGGTTTACGACATTCGGAGCCTACATTTTTTTTTTCCTTTTTTTATTTTTGTTCCTCCCTCGCCACTTTTCTGCAGTTAGCGTCGCCCTCTAACGACGCCTTGAGTGGTTTAATTAAAGCGGCGAGCACGCGCACACACACACACACACACACACACACACACACACACACACAACATCGTCAGCTCGTATAGAACCAGCACAAAAGACGGCGACCGCTGGGGCGTGAAGTACTCCAGGCCGGGTGGAGTGGAGAACAGGGGGATGGGGATTTGAGATGAGGGAAGAGACCTCGTGTTTTGCTCCGTAGCGGCGGCGGCGGGTTTTGTAGCACGCAGGCTGCGCGAAGAAACTGCCAGATTGCTCGCAAGTACGTCGATCTGTGGTAATAACAAGAACTTCCAAGATTTTGCTGTGTATTCGCTGCGTATGACGGTTATGACACTGTGAACCTCGAATGTCCAATGCAAGAACGTTTTGTACGATGAATAACATCCTGCAGTCTCTGAAGAAAATAAACGAATGGTCTGGAAATATTAGTCGACAAAGCGAACCACAGACCTTGGCGATGACGGGAACTAAGTTGACCAGTACCTCTGTACAGCCACATTCCAGTAGCAGTGAGCACCGTTATTTCTGAATCCAAGCATGGAAAGAGACTGCAAAACTACCTTAGCCGTCCTTGCAGTTACTACATTTATTATCAGTGAGAAGCAGCGAGGAATGACAGACAGAAGAGCTGATGGAACACGCAAGCAAAATGTTAGAAGTTGAGTAGGTCAACGAGTGCAAATTTTAGCAGAAGATAACGATGCTGATCGCATTGCCGCTCAAGTATGTAGGGGAAAAAATGTAAATATAAAAAATATTCCGCTGAAATGAGTACACGTGCTACTAGACAGCAATATCTACCTTATTATGAACAGTATAAAATAATACTAACTTTACAAAGGCTTTCACCGTTTGGATCTACAGCTCTTTTCTTTCTCTCGGTGTTTTCAGTTGAATTATAGGATATAGGTTTCTCCTTTTTGGAAACACACTGTTTATTCACCCAGACATGTTTCTTCAGCTCCGTGACATCATCGGCGGGTTTTTCTTACTGAAAACATATTTCAGGTTGTATATGATCGACCAAAGTGAAGCCGAAAAAAGCTTTGATTCGATCTGCTTCTTACCGTGATTTTACATTATATGGTTTTGCAGGACCAACTGTATGGTGCCCTGCACTGACAGCTTGTCATCTGCAAACCAAATTACGTAAATGCGAATTTCAACAACACGTTTTGTTGTGATCCTTAATAATAAATATATATGCAAAACATTTTCTCACGCCAAAATCACGTTTCTTAAAAATCAAGGCATGTGTTAACTCGCCATTGAAATTCAATTTTACATCATTTGGTTAGTAGATGACATGCTATTAGTGCTGGAAACCATACAGTTGGTCCTGCAATATCATAGAATGTAAAATCACGGTAAGAAGCAAAAGGAACAAAAACTTTCTTTAGGCCTCATTCTGTTACATCAGCTACAAGCTAAAATATGTTCACTTTTTACAGTTTTCAGTAAACAAAACCCACAGATGATGGCACAGAATTGCTGAAACATATTTACGTAAGAAGAAAAAAAACAGTGTGGTTGTAAAAAGACACAATCTGTATCCTACAGTTTACCAAACCTTTTATTACACACAAACGGACTTCAACGCCAGCGAGGAAATTCTGAGAAAAGTTATTCTGTCAATAACATTTTGTTTTAAAAGGTGCGCGACTAAACGAGTCGTCATGAGTTCGTACGAGATTGTACATTTTCAAAATCAACATACTACATTAAATTTTTACATGAAAATAAAGCCTCTGAATTAAAACTCCGAGTGGTTTTATTCAAACGAATCATGGATTTATACACATTACACTCTCGTGTGTAAATGTTACCAAAGTGTGCGAAGGGTACTGTTAAACTGTGAACTCTGCAGGGCATTGATGTGTACACGTTAGCGTGTGACGGTGCTTACTTGTAAGGATGCTGCAGAATACGCTGTTGCTACATCTGCTGCCTCTTTCTCGAGCGTAAACATGAGGGTGCTGCCACCATGCTCAGTCCGTTAGATCGGTTTCTTGAGTACCAGTAACATTTCAGTAACTCTTGCAAATCTCAAAGCTGTACATGTTTTCCCTTTTGTGAGTGGTTTGATCGTAGCAGTCCTTTATCCCTTTAAGTATCCTCAAAATAAGACAGAGAGTGTATGTACGAGCGGCGTTCAATAAGTAACGCAACACTTTTTTTCTGAAAACAGGTTGTTTTTTATCGAGGATTCAAATACACCCCACTCATTTCACTGCAAAACTCTATTTTTCAACATTCTCTCCGTTCAATGCAACGGCCTTACGCTAGCTTACCCGGAGGTTGTTTGCCCGCATGCTACCATTCTACTGGCCTATGTCGGAGCCAACGTCTTGCTGCATCAATAACATCCGCATTATCCAAGTACTGTTCCGCGCGGAGTGTATCCTTCACCGGGCCAAACAGGTGGAAGTCGAAGGTGCGAGATCCAGGCTGTAGGGAGGATGAGGAAGAAAAGTCCAATGAAGTTTTGTGAGCTCGCCCTGGGTGCGCAGACTTATATGACGCCTTGCGTGGTCGTGGAGAAGGAGAAGACCGTCCATATTTTTTTGGCGACTAACATGCTGAAGTCGTTCCTTCAATTTCCTGACGGTGTCTCAGTGTCTTCAGGCTTTATGTCTTCAATTGACAGTCACTTCAGGGTTGATCATTGCACCACGAGGAAGGACATCAAGCAGATTAACCCCCTGCAGAGACCCAGGAGACTCTCGCTGCTGAGGGTGCGACTTTGCACTTTTTCCTTCAGAGAAGAGGGGGTGTGGCGCCAGTCCATGGATTGAGTTTTGTTTCTGCTTCGAAGTGATGAGCGCATGTTGCATCGCCCGTGACGATGTTCGACAGAAAAACTGTTACTATCAGCCTTGTAACGCGCAAGCAACTCCTTCGTCTTCTGTTCGGTGGCGAGGAACGCAGCGTGTACACAGCGTTGAGTACCCCAACTGTGGACGAGTGTGTCAACACTACCGACAGAGGCGTCCAATTGTAGATGTGTTTGACTGTGATCCGTCGATCACCTCGAATAAGAGGGTCAGTAGGTTCATACGCTGCAGGAGTCGCCGCTGTGAGCGCCGGCAAGCACGCAAGAGATCGGATAGATTTGCGTGACCTTGTTGCGGTGACGACAAACGCTTCACCCAACGACTCACCGTGCTTTTGTTCACTGCCAGATCTCCGTTGATATTCTGCAAGCATCCGTCAATATGTCCGATTCTGTAGTTTGCCGCCAAAAGAAACTCAGTGACAGCTGTCTACTTGAAACGCACCAGCGTTACAGACGTCATTTTGAAGGCTACGTATAACGCCGCCAACAGTCCGAACTCCACGAAACTATAGGGGCTGAAGCTGGAATATCACATGTTGTCCTGCAAAAAATTCCGCACATTTCAGCCGAAATTGGCGGAGGAAAAAAACGTATCGCATTACTTATTGAACTCCCCTCGTAAGAGGCACCGAACATCGTCTGTCTTAAGTCCGCTCTAAATCGTAAACAAGAGACAATTGCGGCGTGACATCTGATACAATGCGTCTCCTCACAGTACTGTGCCTGGCTTGGTCTTCAGCAATGAAATCCACCCATGTAGGTGAAAAAGGCACCCAAGGATGTGTAGTGCCGCTACAGGCATCCACGGATGAGTAGCTCCGGCACTACGTTTTGGGTGTTACTGCAGAAACTTGCAGCTCAGCCGAGGAGTGGAAGTAGCCATAAGCAGTTGACAGGCGCTACGATGGTGGCACTCCGCTTGCAGCAACAGGGCTTTTCATGCATTGTGAGGCGGTCCACGCCCAGGACAGCAGTCTTGCCAACGCGGACGTGGGGTACTCGCACGACAGACTAAGCAGTTTCAACATCTCCAGGACAAGCATTTGAATTTCTGAACGTAGCTGGAAGCAGCGCTCACAAGTGAGCTCCTAGCCCGTATAAACAACCGTCAATTTTAGCAGCCTGGCAGCACTGGCTATGCCAGGCGTCAGAGCGATATTGACGTCCACCTCTACGTCATGTTCTAGCACCAAGTCCTCTTTCCTGGACCTACTGTCTCTCCACCAGTGAGCAGCCTCCAGGTTCACTCCAGCGGCACTATCCTGGAGGACTGCGGATCCAGATCGGAACAGCACATCTTCTGCACTGGTATGGGTCCCTGGGATCAATCGCCGTTATTCCTAGCAGAGAGATCCTGCATTAGAGACTGTCATCCCCTGCAAGTATCTTAGCTCTCGCAAGCAGGCGTGCAGCGTCTAACTGGGACACGCCGCTGAGCGATCTCTAGACGTCAATGTTCCTGGACGCAGCATTCTTGGGCGCATCACATTTTGTTCTCACCGCGATGCCACACGTGTACTCTCGTGGGTTTTAATAAAATATTTGATTTTTGATGTTTATCTGAGATGAAACCGGTCTGCACCAGCGCCACAACGCAACATTGCAGAGAAGTGGCCCTTCACGCTGGGTCCACTTTAGATTCTTCTTGAGTATTCCTAGAATGGTTACACTGCCTGTCACGTACACAATGCGCTCCAAAGATAGCAGATTATATACAACCGCTCGCTCACAGAAAGTTCCGTGCCTAAAGACAAAGTTGCTCAACTCACACCAATACCCAAAAAGGGAAACAGGAGTAATCCGCTAAATTATCGGCCCATATCGCTAACGTCGATTTGCAGTAGGGTTACGGAACATATACTTTCGAACATTATGAAGTATTCGAAGAAAAAGAATGGTTCAAATGGCCCTAACCACTATGGGACTTAACATCTGAGGTCATCAATCCCCTAGACTTAGAACTACTTAAACCTAACTAACCAAATGACAACACACACATCCATGCCCGAGGCAGGATTTGAACCTGCGATCGTAGCAGCAACACGGTTCCGGACTGAAGCGCCTAGAAAAGCACAGTCACAGCGGCCGGCGAAGAAACGACTTAACTGACATATAGTCAGCAAAAAATGGTTCAAATGGCTCTGAGCACTATGGGACTTAACATCTATGGTCATCAGTCCCCTAGAACTTAGAACTACTTAAACCTAACTAACCTAAGGCCAGCACATAACACCCAGCCATCACGAGGCAGAGAAAATCCCTGACCCCGCCGGGAATCGAACCCGGGAACCCGGGCGTGGGAAGCGAGAACGCTACCGCACGACCACGAGATGCGGGCTATAGTCAGCACGGATTCATAAAATATCGTTCTTGTGGAACACAACTAGCTCTTTATACAGGGTGTTACAAAAAGGTACGGCCAAACTTCCAGGAAACATTTCTCACACAGAACGAAAGAAAATATGTTATGTGGACATGTGTCCGGAAACGCATACTTTCCATGTTAGAGCTCATTTTATTACTTCTCTTCAAATCACATTAATCATGGAATGGAAACACACAGCAACAGAACGTACCAGCGTGACTTCAAACACTTTTTTACAGAAATTTTCAAAATGTCCTCCGTTAGTGAGGATACATGCATCCACCCTCCGTCGCATGGAATCCCTGATGCACTGATGCAGCCCTGGAGAATGGCGTATTGTATCACAGCCGTCTACAATAAGAACACGAAGAGTCTCTACATTTGGTACCAGGGTTGCGCAGACAAGAACTTTCAAATGCGTGGAGGCCATGGAATTGGTCCGCCTCTACCAATCCATCGGTCACCGAATCTGTTGTTGAGAAGCGTACGAACACTTCGACTGAAATGTGCAGGAGCTCCATCGTGCATGAACCACATGTTGTGTCGTACTTGTAAAGGCACATGTTCTAGTAGCACAGGTAGAGTATCCCGTATGAAATCATGATAACGTGTTCCATTGAGCGTAGGTGGGAGAACATGGGGCTCAATCGAGACATCACCAACAATGCCTGCCCAAACGTTCACATTAAATCTGTGTTGTTGACGTGAATGCACAATTGCGTGCGGATTCTCGTCAGCCCACACATGTTGATTGTGAAAATTTCCAATTGGATCACGTTGGAATGAAGCTTCATCCGTAAAGAGAACATTTGCACTGAAATGAGGATTGACACATTGTTGGATGAACCATTCGCAGAAGTGTACCCGTGGAGGCCAATCAGCTGCTGATAGTGCCTGCACACGCTGTACATGGTACGGAAACAACTGGTTCTCCCGTAGCACTCTCCATACAGTGACGTGGTCAACGTTACCCTTTGTACAGCAGCAACTTCTCTGACGCTGACATTAGGGTTATCGTCAACTGCACGAAGAATTGCCTCGTCCATTGCAGGTGTCCTCGTCGTTCTAGGTCTTCCCCAGTCGCGAGTCATAGGCTGGAATGTTCCGTGCTCCCTAAGACGCCGATCAATTGCTTCGAACGTCTTCCTGTCGGGACACCTTCGTTCTGGAAATCTGTCTCGATACAAACGTACCGCGCCACGGCTATTGCCCCGTGCTAATCCATACATCAAATGGGCATCTGCCAACTCCGCATTTGTAAACATTGCACTGACTGCAAAACCACGTTCGTGATGAACACTAACCTGATGATGCTACGTACTGATGTGCTTGATGCTAGTACTGTAGAGCTATGAGTCGCATGTCAACGCAAGCACCGAAGTCATTACCTTCCTTCAGTTGGGCCAACGTGCGGTGAATCGAGGAAGTACAGTACATACTGACGAAACTAAAATGAGCTCTAACATGGAAATTAAGCGTTTCCGGACACATGTCCACATAACATCTTTTCTTTATTTGTGTGTCAGGAATGTTTCCTGAAAGTTTGGCCGTACCTTTTTGTAACACCCTGTACTCATGAAGTAATGCTATCGACAGGGGATGTCAAATTGACTCCATATTTTTTGACTTTCAGAAGGCTTTCGACATCGTTCCTCACAAGCGTCTTCTAACCAAACTGTGTGACTATGGAATATCGCCTTAGTTGTGCGACTGTATTCGTGATTTCCTGTCAGAAAGGTCACAGTTCGTAGTAATAGACGGAAAGTCATCGAGTAAAACAGAAGTAATATCCTGCGTTTCCCAATGAAGTGTTATAGGCCCTCTATTGTTCCAGATCTATGTTAACGACATTGGAGACAATCAGAGTAGCCTCTAACATTATTTGCAGATGATGCTGTCGTTTACCGTCTTGTTAAGTCATCAGACGACCAAAATTAATTGCAAGATGATTTAGATAAGATATCTGTGTGGTGTGAAAAGTGGCAATTGACCATGAATGAAGTAAATTCTGAAGTTATTCACATGAGTACTAAAAGAAATCCGCTAAATTTCGATTACGCGGTAAGTCACACAAATCTAACGGCTGTAAATTCAATTAAATACTTAGGGATTACAATTACAAATAACCTAAGCTGGAACGATCACATAGATAATGTTGTGGGTAGAGCAAACCAAAGACTGCAATTCATTGGCAGAACATTAGAAGGTGCAACAGGTCTACTAAAGAGACTGCTTACACCACGCTTGTCCGCCTTCTTCTGGAGTGTTGCTGTGCGGTGTGGGATCCGTATCAGGTAGGACTGACGGATGATACTGAAAAAGTTCAAAGCAGGGCGGCTCTTTTTGTATTATCGCGAAATAGGGAAGATAGTGCCACAGCCATGATACGCGAATTGGAGTGGCAATCATTAAAAAAAAAAAGGCATTTTTCGTTGCAACGGGACCGTCTCATGAAATTTCAATCACCAGTTGTCTCCTCCGACTGCGAAAACATTCTGTTGCCACCCACCTACATAGGGAGAAATGATAATCACGATAAAATACGAGAAAGCAGGGCTCTACAGAAAAATTCAAGGGTTCTTTCTCCCGCGCGTCGTTCGAGAGTGGAACTGTAGAGAGACAGCTTGAAGGTGGTTCATTGAACCCTCTGCCAGTCACTTAATTGTGAATAGCAGAATAATCACGTATATGTAGATGTATTTCATGTTGGATCTGGCGGTCTTGGTGTCATTCTTCTTGAAATTTCGTCCGATTTATTCGCGGAAAATTTGCAGAGTTAATTGCACTTTTTCCACAAACATAGAAAACTTCAACATTTTCTAAAAATTTTGCGAAGTGTTTGAAATGTCTAGTGTGATTCTTATTTTGATATTTTTAGTACACACTTGGATACCAGGCTGTGTTGTAGGACATCTTTTTCAAAACTACATTTTGATCTATTTGATCCGATATTTATTCTCTTGAAATGTGATTCCGTTTATGAAAACGTGAGTGATCCGTAAAGTCGATAACAGAGGTCTCACTTGCAGCCACCGCGAATGTCTTAGTGTAACTAGTATAAATGAAACCAAGACAGTATTACTGTATCATTTTTAGAAAAGTAATCGAAGTTTGGGATTACTATGACATTATACAGGGTTGTTTGGCGGAAACCGACATGAATTTAAAAATTTGCCGCAGTCTCGTTTGACAAGGTCGTCCCTGATGCGTCTTTCAATGGTTCCTCTAACGATGCATTCGGACGTTTGTTGATTGGTTGGTTGGTTTCGGGGAGGGGACCAAACAGCGCGGTCATCGGTTCCATCAGATTAGAGAAGAATAGCGAAGGAAATCAGCCGTGCCCTTTCAAAGCAGCCATCCCGTAGTTCGCCTGAAGCGATTTCGGGAAATCACAGAAAACCTAAATCAGGATAGCTGGACGCGGGTTTGAACAGTTATCTTCACGAATGGCGAGACTAGCCTCTAACCACTGCGCCAACTCGCTCGCTGAGACATTTGTACTAAAGCCTTAGTGTTTCCGTATTTCACGGCATGAGTCTCGGATTAACAGCTCTGTACGACCGCCTAACTTATTAGCTTACGTAGTCTAGTGTACCGCTGGCGCTCTTGTCAGCGATCTTCGAGGGTGCACACAGTTTGCGCGATATATGTCTCGCCACGTTCGTACTGGATCTGGTATGCCCGGGCTTACGTAAACTCTCACTTTGACAAGACAGTTTTCCGTCTCTTTGTTTTTCAGGATGCGACCCATTCTTCCCGATAGTATATTAGTGTACGACATAAAGACTGTAGCTGCCTTTTTGTCCGCACCTTCTCCTGGCTACTGCAGTTGTACGGTGCAGAGCGAGCCCAATTTGTCATTCCGAGTAACCGTGTTTTGAGCGGCCCACTCATCTGCGCAAGGTGGTGGCAACTGTCTGCGTGCAGGTACAGGTCAGTGTGTGTTTCCTTCCTATACACACTGTGGTTCAGGTGCCTTAATAATAATAATAATAAATAATATAACTAACAATTGATTAGTCAGGAGGAAAGCTAATAAATGAAAAGGTAAATGAATTTAAATATCTCATTCGCATACACAAATCACTTTCTTAATTTTTTTACCTTTTTTGTAGTTTGAAGTGAAGATCAGTAGACTCTTAACGTGCTGGAAAAACGTTTAGTTTGCGATCTTAAATTCTCAGGGGAATGGAAAATTGTCTTCTCGCCTCGTGAGAAAATTCATATCAGTTCTAAATTAATTTCGTGGGTATCTACATCTACATCTACATTTATACTCCGCAAGCCACCCAACGGTGTGTGGCGGAGGGCACTTTACGTGCCACTGTCATTACCTCCCTTTTCTGCTCCAGTCGCGTATGGTTCGCGGGAAGAACGACTGTCTGAAAGCCTCTGTGCGCGCTCGAATCTCTCTAATTTTACATTCGTGACCTCCTCGGGAGGTATAAGTAGGGGGAAGCAATATATTCGATACCTCATCCAGAAACGCACCCTCTCGAAACCTGGACAGCAAGCTACACCGCGATGCAGAGCGCCTCTCTTGCAGAGTCTGCCACTTGAGTTTGCTAAACATCTCCGTAACGCTATCATGGCTACCAAATAACCCTGTGACGAAACGCGCCGCTCTTCTTTGGAACTTCTCTATCTCCTCCGTCTACCCGATCTGGTACGGATCCCACACTGATGACCAATACTCAAGTACCGCGTTGACAACGTAAGAAAAAAATGTAGTAAAGCAAAATCTCTAACATTTTATAAATTGGTGATTGATAACCGTTACTATGAAATGAAAGCGGAAGTGCCAAATTATCAACTATTATTTCACAAAGTAAGTTTTTTATACAGACATCTGACATCTCGAACACTTATCTACAGTTTTGAACAAAATAATTGTTCCGTATTTCGGCGAAACACGTAGAAATTACAGTAATCTCAGCTCGATTCTGGAGCGAAAGAAAAATATTCCTAGTTAAGTAATTTTGGTAATCGCAATTGCCGATAATAATGACACAACTAAACAAATTCCTAACAGGAATACAATTTCAGTTCATTTGAAACAAAATGGAAGAATATAGGAGTCTGATAGCGTATGATGCTGTCGGAAAGGCGCGCGAGTAAAGAGAGAGAAAGAAAAGACGAGCGCGCATTCTTATATAGGACAAAATACAGATGATAATGCTACGCCGTTCTCATTATCCTGGGCGTACATATTCAGTGACTTGCAGCGCAGTTAATTGGCACAAACATTAAATTATATCTTTAACTTTTGATATTTCGCCGCGCGGGATTAGCCGAGCGGTCTTGGGCGCTGCAGTCATGGACTGTGCGCCTGGTCCCGGCGGAGATTCGAGTCCTCCCTCGGGCATGGGTGTGTGTGTTTGTCCTTAGGATAATTTAGGTTAAGCAGTGTGTAAGCTTAGAGACTGATGATCTTAGCAGTTAAGTCCCATAAGATTTCACACACATCTGAACATTTTTCTTTTTTTAATATTTGGATTGGAAAGGAAAATAGAAGATTATTACGTCGCGGGCAGGACACAATATTACACCATCCGCTCTTCTTTTGACCGTAACGACACGGAACGATGGTCTTCCCTCTATATCTGTCCCCGTAGTCAATCTGATGTTGAGAGGTATCGAGTTCAGATGTGCGAGGTAGTCATGGCGTTAGTCTCTTCCATGGAGGCAGATCACGAATGCGTCGTGCACATAACGACAAAAGCAAGTACCTGTCCTTGATTTCTGTCTAGAAGTACTCCACACGAAGACTGGCAGGCAACAACAGGAGTGTGAGCTGCCTATTTTGACCCCATCCTGCATGAAAAACAAACTGTGTGGAAATCAGGGCAGCTCGCAGTTGTCCCAGGACCCGCTGCTCGCGCTGCGCAAGTACGCAGACCAGTTTCGTCCTTTCATGCCCCTCCCCCTTATAAAATTCCTCCATGATCCCCTATTCAGTGCTAACATTGGTGTCTCTTCAAAATCATTCTTAACTGAATCCAGGTACCTTCTCCTTGGTCTACCCCGACTCCTCCTACCATCTACTGCTGAACCCATGAGTCTCTTCGGTAACCGTGCTTCTCCCTTGCGTGTAACATGACCCCACCATCTAAGCCTGTTCGCCCTGACTGCTACATCTATAGAGTCCATTCCAAATTTTTCTTTGATTTCTTCATTGTGGACACCCTCCTGCCATTGTTCCCAATCTACTAGTACCTGCAATCATTCTAGCTACTTTCATATCCCTAACCTCAACCATATTGATAAGGTAACCTGAATCCACCCAGCTTTCGCTCCCATATAACGAAGTTGGTCGAAAGATTGAACGGTGCGCAGATAACTTTGTTTTGGTACTGACTTCCTTCTTGCAGAAGAGAGTACATCGTAGCTGGGCGCTCACTGCTTTAGCTTTGCTACACCTCACTTCCAGTTCTTTCACTATGTTGTCATCCTGTGAGAATATGCATCCTAAGTACTTGAAACCTTTCCTTTCAACAATACCTGAGAAGATTTTACCCACACAATGGTACGAACAGAAAAGACCATTTTCTTATATATCCAATCCATTCAAGCTCTGTTACTTGGCCTGCGAAACTTACTTCCGTCTTTAAGTTTTGCATATGTGTGTTTTTATCCTCGCCGATGCTACTGAGAAAGTCCTCATTTCTTATCCTATCAGTCCTACTGGACACAAATACAAAAGGAATCTGTTATGGATAGTTACAATGAAGTCATCGCTTTATTTATAGTCCTCTGGACGTTACAAAAGATGGGAAATAGTTCTTGGCTGGCTCTGAGCACTATGGGACTTAACAGCTATGGTCATCAGTCCCCTAGAACTACTTAAACCTAACTAACCTAAGGACAGCACACAACACCCAGCCATCACGAGGCAGAGAAAATCCCTGATCCCGCCGGGAATCGAACCCGGGAACCCGGGCGTGGGAAGCGAGAACGCTACCGCACGACCACGAGATGCGGGCGGAAATAGTTCTTAATACGACGTGTGACCACCACGGACGGTAATGTAAACTCTGCAACGTGTTCCTATGCTGGCCATGAGGTTGGTTCGAATCCTGCCTCGGGCATGGATGTGTGTAATGTCCTTAGGTTGGTTAGATTTAAACAGTTCTACGTCTAGGGGACTGATGACCTCAGATGTTAAGTCCCATAGTGCGTAGAGCCATTTGAACCATTTTTTGAAGGAACCTCCTTCTTCAATGTCGCATCATACGCCCAACCTACTCCCATTTAGCTCGTTATCATTTCCGGAACTTGCTATTCATAAATATAGGTGCCAATGAAGCTTGCAACTGTTCCTAATAGTTTTTACGTAAACATCACCCAGTTGACAGTTGCACGTAACATAACCGCCCATCGAACCGTTAGTATAATCGCAGCGCCTGCGACACAGGACACCACCATTGGCCCCACATTTTCCCACATGGATTAGCTTATTGTTGTGTCAGTTCCTGTGTTCCCAAGATGCATATCTGCATGGTTCATTGGGCACACTTCGATTTTTGAATATTTTGGCAAAGTTGATATAAGTTGTTCTGAAATTCCAGTTACAAGGTTCCAAAACTTGTGGAGGGGAGTGAGCACACAATATTCTAAACAGGAACCCATGTGCGGAAACGTCATCCAACGACCCTACAGAGCGTCAAGGTTACAAGCGTCGGTGCCTCTAAATGTATGTATATACAGAATGATTCCGTGATGATGTTACAAACTTTCTGGTATAATGGAGGAAGATAAATGTATCAATCTGAGGTATGCGTCCCAGTACCAGAAACGAACGAGTCGAAAGTTATACGCGAAAACTGTTGTAATACCTCTGACAGTGGAGTACATATACAAGCAATGTTGCTGCTACGCTTGTAGAGTAGGCAACTTTCAGAGGTGGAAGTATGGACAAGAACAAGGAAAAAAATGTCTGGTAAACATTGGCTTTGAAATGCATTATCTGAGGAACTATGAGCACTTGTTCTTCCGGTGTGGCCGAGCGATTCTAGGCGCTACAGTCTGGAATCACGTGACCGCTACGGTCGCAGGTTCGAATCCTGCCTCGGGCATGGATGTGTGTGATGTCCTTACCTTAGTTAGGTTTAGGTAATTCTAAGTTCTACGGGACGGATGACCTCAGAAGTTAAGTCCCAAGTGCTCAGAGCGATTTGAACCATTTTGAACGACTGTAAAACACATTTCCTCTATTAAGTGCTCATGGCACTTAAGGTATATGTATTACAGTCCACGTTTACTAGAATTTTTTCCTATTTTGGTACATACTAATACCTCTGAAAACTGCCTACCCTAAATGTTAGCAACAAATGTACCATTACATTCCATTGTCATAGGTATCAGAACGGTTTTCGCTTAAAACTTTCGACTTGTTTGTTTCCGGTACAGGTACCCTTACCTCAAATTCACACATTTTCCTTTGCCGTCATCCAAGAAAGTTTTTAACGTCGGAACCCCCTTGTATACAGGTTGGCCCACTTTAACGTTTCAACGCAAATAGCTCTTGAACTACAATAGATACTGAGAAACTGCTCTGACGAGTATGAATGTAAGGCAGGGGCTCATAAAATAAATACTATGAGACATTCTAAAACGTAAGTAAATATTAGTTTCAACATAAACTTTTTTAAATGATCACCCCGTATTATTTATTAAGCACTCAACGACACGAAAAATCAGAAAAAGAGTGGCGTTGATTGCATGCAGTACGTCAATTACATCCCGAGAAATTTCAAAAGAGAAGTTGAAGCTTGGAGTAAGCGAAACACGTCGCTATCGCACATCTCGAGATACAAGCGTGAACCCTATGTTGCTAATAACAGCGATGTGTTTGACGTACGTGATCTTACTTCCACTGTTGTCACGAGAGTCCAATTGATATGTGGTGATCACGCTTGCATCTCGGTATGTGCAATAGCGGCGCGTTTAGTTTATTTCATGAGTCAGCTTCGCTTTTGCAATTTCTCGGGATGTAATTGAAGTATTGCGATACAACCAATGGCATTTTTTGTAGTTTTTCATGTTACTAATTGCGTAAGAAATAATACAGTGTCCATTTTAAAAAGCTAAGTTTGAGTTGAAACTAATGTTTGCTTGCGTTTTTGAAAGTCTGAAATTATTTATTTTTATTAGGCCTGCCTTACGCTGACACTCGTGAGAGCCGGGTATGATTTCCAGATATATTTCGCTGATACGTTTAAGTGGGCTACTCTGCATAACATACGTTTACAGGCCCCGGCGCCTGTAACTTTGACGATCTGTAGCGTCGTTTGTGACGTTTCCGGACATTATTTCGTATGTAAAACTTGTTGTACTAAGTCCCCTTTACAACGTCTAGAAGTGCGTAACATGAATTGTTAAACACCCTGTACATGTGAACACACACAATAATTACAGAGACGTGTTTCCCGAAGTAGAATTTACTGTGTTTCATGTTCTTTCTCTACCCGGTATCGATGTGCAAATCTGAAATTTCAATCTGGTGATTAAAAATTGCGAAATGGAACAGTATTCTTTCTTGATAAGGGCAGTATGTGTGTAGGGTGCATAATATTTGATGATCCGCACTGCAGTAGTTCAGTATCAAAAGCCACAATAATCACAATATCAAGATCTTTCCCACACGCTGTTCCACTCCAATGTATTCGAATGATTTTGATGAAAGGCCACATTTTCACTTCGGTGACCGATGAGAGAATAATGTAAGACGACACAGCAACTTGTACATTGGGAAAATACGATTCTGTTATTACTGCGTACGTTGAACGCCAATGTTTAGATTTCTAGAGACCACCAAAAAGTTTCAGTTTGAGGGCGTTGCTGCAGTGTATATGCAACGAAGTGCGAATCGGACGCGAGTATATTGGCATTTGAAGTCGATGTGTAGCCCACTGCGAATAAGAGTAGGTTTGTAACAGTTTTAATTTCGCATTCCATTTGAATTGGACAGGAGCACGCCTACGGGTCGGTGGCCACAGAATGGTAAATACGGAGGGAGAAGAGTGGCCTTTACTTTGGCCTCGCCCGCGCCGCGGTACGCGGAAAGCTGGACGCCTGCGGGTTATGCAGCCAGGTACGGCGCCGCGCCTGGTGGGCTGCCGTGTTTGCTCTCGCTCTGTGGTAGCGCACCCTGCTCGCCATACCGCAGACCGTCAATATTTGCGGCGGCGGGATGGCCACGGAGGGCACGCACGCACGCCTCTCCCTGGAGGACTGTCCACAACGTGCATCACGTCGGCCGCGCTCTGCAGATACTGATTCTCAGACGCGGAAAGTTAAGCCAAAAGTCTGGCGCAGAGCAAAGATGGTCCTGGTCAGCGCTCCATATGTCACATTCCACCAACCAGACGACGGGTACAAGCATTGTTACTAGTGATGCTGCTATAGCAACGCAATGTGGTGTGTTACGCGTGACCGTCAATTTCTTCAGTGTTCCACAACTGGTGTGCCGCCATAAAGTGAAGGATGTGACGCGTACATTTAGGTATTATTGTAAGAAATTAAGGGAGATCGATTTTCGACATACCGCTAATTTTTTTGAGTAATTTTTGAAAACATTTCTTGTGGAAAAACAGTGGTGTGGCTAAAAGTACTTTATAACAGGATTACAAGCAGTCTCGGCCGTAATAAAACATGTATTTCAATGGTTACCGGTTTCGGTCAGTGCGTAACCTTTCTCATACCTTTTATACCACGATGGAAGGCAGTGGCGGTGAAGGAGCAGATGTTATGACTCCACGAACGTCAACCGCTTAAAGTTCTAAATATTTGTAGTTATATCTGCATTGACTCCAATGCACGGTCTCCTGTTTGCTAGTTTTTTAAGGCAAAAAGACACAGCTAAGCGATCCTGTTTACAGTAGATCAACCAGAGAGTCGGTCGTATAGATACATACGTCACTTAGCAACATATTAGTTTAACGAGGCAACGATACTGCGTCAAAGGCCGTTTGTCCGCCATGCTGACTTTGGTGGGACGGCGCTTACGGAGCAATGGCATTCCAGAGGCCGAACACATGCCACTGGAGCGATGCATAGCTGCCCGTACGTCACTGTGGACAGGTATCCGGAGCACAGTTGCAGTCCGCTGTGGCAAGGCTAGCAATTATCCCCACGGCTGCATATCGCGGCCGATTCCCTATTCAAGTCGAGCGATGCAGAGCAGCGTACGTATGCGCCTCTTCTGCGGTCACATTACCCATAATTGCCCTTATTTACCATACCGTAGAGGTGAACATTAAACATGTTAAGGTCTCCGGTCACAGTAGACGTGGACGTTGAAACGTCGCTTCTGCTTCAGAATGCCTCGTTCCATGACTCTGAAGTTGGTCGCAAATTGAAGCGATTCTCTGATTTCCTCGTTACTGTACAATCATATCTGAGCCGCCAAGGCGACAGTTTTGTTTTCTCGGTGTGGTAATATCTTTGCGATCCCGGCAGTCGCGTTGTGGATTCGAATACGTAGCGTGACGCAGGAAAGAAGGGACTCGTTAAGAAAGATTACAAAAAAGTAGGTCGCAGATTTGGGTGAGATCCCTCCATGTCTTACTATGTAAAACGCTATTATAATTATGAGTATTCTGGCTGTTCACAATCTACAAGTTGTGCTTCGCATTTACTGAGATTTTGTGTATGGTAACGGTATTACAGTTTTATAGTGTTGTCTTGAGTAGGTCTTGCACACGGGTGATCGCATTCGAGCATTCCTTCCGTGTTGTGATGTTAGCTTCCTTAAATAATCCGCAAGAATGAAGGTGAAGTAATAAAACCCTCAAAGCAAAGTTTTCTAGGACGCAATTTAAGTTTTCACTTGGTAACATTCGTAGACTTTTGCAATGGTTTTGTGCAAACTGTGGCCACGTGTTTCCCATCCAAAATTCCAACAAAAATAAAGACCGTCCGAACAGGCCTTCAAGGTCCAACGGTACCGACCTCAGACTTAGGCGTCGCCGGATGCGGATACGGAGGGGTATGTGGTCAGCATACTGCTCTTCCGGCGGTTGTGAGTTTTCGTTACCGGTGTCGCTACTGCTGAATCAAGCAGCTCCTCAACTGGCTTCACAATGGCTGAAAGCACACCGCTTGCCAACAGCACTCGGCAGACCCAGACGGTGACCCATCCAAGTGCTGACCAATCGACAGGTGACCTGAGGAGAATCGGTATTACCACTGTGGCAAGGGCGTTCAAAATCCCCACTGAACATTTTTTTTGCCGTTCTATTTTCTTGGTGTCTATTTGGGATTCCCTGACATTATGTCTTGTTTTCGCATAATCGCCCTATTAATAATTATTGTATTATCGTGATAACTCCTATATCACTGTGAAATGAGCCTAGAGTGAACTAAATGAACAAATAAAGAAATAAACACACGGACTCACCTGACGACGGTACGCAGCAGCGTGGAGCGAGCTTCGTTGTGGTAGGTAATTATGACGCTCGTGGGCGGCAGGTCTTCCCGCCACTTGCGCATCCGGCACCTGCAACACGAGCAGATGAGGCGGGCTGGTCACTAGCTGTCGGGAAGAAACTACTGGTTCAAAAAAAATTGATTTGAAATTGAAATAGCTAAGCCAGCCTGCTAAAAATATTGAGTATATGAGTTTCAGCGTCATTATAAGACGTTAGAACACAGGTTATATGGGCTCCTAAGCCATGTTACTCATTGGTGTGCGCCGATGAGAGCCATCAAGTACCTAGCGAACCACAAAAGGCAATGCACACCGCTAAACCGCAGGGCAGCATTCTGCCAGGTGCTAAAGGTGTTTGTCTGTTTCTTTCTTTTCGCGGCGAAATGTACAGGAAGGTGCTCTCCAATCATTCGCCATGCCTGTAAGAATTCGAGGGGGGTTTGTAAATTCAGCAAGGCAATGAACCACCCCGTCGCTATCAAAATGGTGCAAGGAACGCTCCACAGACACGATAGTCTTTCGGTTAACATCCAGACCGACTGAAATCAATAGCATAGGACGGTGAACTGCGTTTCTGGAACGCAATCGAGCGACACGTACGAGACTTCCATCCAGCTTCTGGGTGACCGTTGTGTCGCCATGAAGCAGGATGTTTCCTCAGCACTGTTTATGTCTCTTCATTGAATGCCACGACTCTTCGCCGCCGCCATCTGGGCGAATCGGAGTGCTAGATATTAAGATGTAGGGTGCTCTAATTCTGCTGTTCAGGAGTGGAGGCTGTCGTGCCTCGCCCTTGACCCTACGTAGTGACATATGAAATCTCTTCACGTAGCACATGGCCGCTGCACGAAACACTGTTTGTTTGTTTTTGTCCTTTAACTTTAATCGTTTCTTTGAATTTCAGCCCACTGTAACCAACAGCGTTGCTTTATTTCGTATAACTGCTATTTTCATAATCAGTGAAGCACGCATCACGTAACAAGTGCCCACTGTAAAGCACCTGCTCTCTGTGCATATTTGTAACGCGATCGCTTGAAGCCATCCAGCGTTTCATGTTTATGTCGCGTTTCGAATCCGGCTAACATTATTTTCATTAATTAATTGTCCTCGATGCCTCTGGCTGCAAATTAGAGGACCTGTCAAGTTATAATTGTTCGTAACAAAACGCAAAAGCATGAGCAGCTACTGAAATTATTCTGTAATGTGTAGACGCTAAAGTGACAGACTGGTTTTTTTTAAAAAAATGTCAGAAAAATGGAAAATTCTTTCGTGCGCACAATCCAATTACAAAATTTTCTTTCTTCCAACGGACAGTGCCAACCAATAACAGCAATACAACAAAAGCATTCTTCAAAAGAAAATCTATGCCAACAGGTCCCGATTTGCACTCCACGTCGTCATCAATTTGAGCCGCATGGTTCGCATGCGGTATAGGAGCAGTACGAAAGTGCTACCGACATATTCATAAACACTTACCATACACTACAGACGTAATCGAACGTTTATACTCTTGTAATGTCAACCGGCTCTGACAGAGCGGCGTATTCAACTTTTTAGTCATAAGCAACAAGACATTTTCGATGTTGTATATTCATATTCAGTCGACCTTTACACCATATACTGTATCTATTCTACTAATTTAAAACAAAATAATAAGACAAAACCTCTCAAGCAGCTGCGTAGAAAAAAAAACGCTTTTAATGAACCACACAGTAATAATTTTCATAATTTGATATGATCACTAATACATCTCTGACATGTACGACTGGCAGCCGCATCCCTGCAGTGTTGGAGATGGTAGGTGGTTCCCGACATACATGAAAAAAATGGCCAGGTGCGATCAGGACTCGCGCACTGAGTGTTCTGCACAAACTTAATTACGTACTTAAACAGTTCATCCATTCCAGGAAACGAGAATATCGACAATTGTTGCCTTTTATCGACACTGATACCGGCAACATATCGGTGCCAGGATTCCAAGACTTTCGAGAATATCTTAATTTCTCGTTTGGAGTCGGATAACAAACGACAAAAGAAATATTCTTTTCGTGTGAAAAGTTTAGGAGTTTTTCCTTTGCTTGTACTGAGAAACCTAGCTTCGTGTCAGATTTCATGATTCTAGGTCAACGGGAAGTACCCCATAAATTTTGATGAGTGACTTTTGGAGTATCATACGATTCGACATAATTGGCCGTAACTTTTGACTGAACTGACTCTGAAGTTTATAATTTTCACACCACTGACGGACTACAGACCTTAACATGTGACAAAAATTTGAACTTTATACGTCTAATCATTCCTCAGAAAAATGGTTCTTAATTGTCAGACAGACAGACGGACCCTATCAGGGTCACTTTGTTCTTACATACTGAGCCACGGAGACCTGAAAATGTCAGATGTTTCGATTTCTCAAATGTTAGGTACCGACTTTGAATTTCAACCTCTTGCTGGAAACTCTCATTGTCAATACATCGGAAATGCACTTCGCAGACATCGTTAGTACAGGCACGTTTGAGCAGATAATGGTCTGTCGTTGGTTATATTTTCAGTGCTTTCGACGAAACATCCTGATTGACCTTACTCGACGTTACGTCCATCTATCTCTATTCCCTGAAAACCTCTACCTCACCACGTATTTTCTGCACCGAACTTCCACGATAAACTGTTCTTCAAAGCCCCACTTTCGCACTGATTGCAGTTTCCGCGTTAATGTACTCCCTGACGTAATTTACGCAGCGCTATTTGTCTTATCGTCTATCACTCCAAGCGGTAAAAGTTACCTACACATTGCTTTCTTTCTGTATTCTGATTATCGGTTCATTGAATATGTAAAGTGTCCATTAGGTCGATAACTTAACTCTCTGATATAAAGGCTCTTGCATTTACAATTTCTTCTTTTACATATACCGCATTTCGCACTCATTACCTTCACACTGCTACGTGATTTAAACAGAAAGTTTCAGGGATTTCATCCCGAGTTAATTCCCGCTCGCACCATTCGCCTAGAATTTGCCCCTATCCTTCGAAGGCTTCACAGCATTTGCGAGATATTTCACATGGCTTTTATGGCTCCTCTACCCCGTACAGTCTTGTGTCTGCAGTAACATTACTGCGTAAACTCTTTTCTTATATATTCTCTTCCGCCTTCGATTTTTGTCGTCACTTGTTTCTCACATATTTTCTCGTTTATTCCTTAGCAGAACTGTGTACTAAGCAGACCATCCACTCCATTCAATAGATATATTTACCACTTTTCGATCGGAACGGTAACTGCTGCTAAGAGCTTATGAGATTTTTCTCTTTTTCATGGAACGTTTATTAACGAATTTGTCAACAAGTGCAGTACATATGTTTGGCGGCTAGTTTCAACTGGTTCATTTTCCGGCCTTTTCTAATGAGGCAAAAAAAAAAAAGCTGGCAGTGAACAGTGTATACAAAAGTGGAATAATAATAAACAGTTCAAATCTTACAGAAATAAACAATGGACTGGCTCCTGCGGTCCTTGGAAATGGTTATGTTCGGCTGCTTGGAGACCAATGGCAGCCATTCATGGTCTTCATGTACCTAAACAACGATGCGCCATGTTACAGGCCCACAATTGTTCGTGACTGGTTTGAAGAATGTTCTGTGCAGTTTGAACAAATGATTTGGCCGCCCAGATCGCTCGACATGAATCGCAATGAACACTTCTGGGGATAACCGGAATAATCGAGAAGTCAGTTCGTGGGCAAAATGCTGCATCGGCAACACTTCCGCAATTATGGACGGCTACTGCCGCAACACGGCTCAGTATTTTTGCAGTGGACTTGCAACGACTTCTTGTATCCGTGCCACGTAGAATTTCTGCACTACGCCAGGAGAAACAAGGTCCGACACGATATTAGGAGATGTCCCATGACTTTCGTCACCTGAGTCTACAACATTTATAGCTCTCGTCTTTCTCAATTACGAAGTCCACATTGGACTCTTCCCATCGATATGACTGCGACACTTCTGTTCCTGTTCACCTACGACCCTAGATTCGCTTGGATTAATCCATATTCAAAATGACTGCTTGATTAGCGCCTGCAGTTAGTCTAGAGTGAGCCAAGAAGCCACGCGGTATGGCAGCGCCTCCATTGGGTGCCATTTGGTAGCGGAAGTTGCGGACAGATGAGATGTAACACCACAAGTTGACATAGCTGTCTATCTTACTCGTGGAACAAGGACATTATCAACGGTAGAGGCGTTGATACATGGTATTAGGGGCCAGGGGAGAGGGGGGTAGACATTTTTCTAGTGTGTTCACATGGCCTGCTAACATTCCGCAAACCCCAAAAGAGAGCAGGAAAATGTTGATAAGATATGAAGAGAGTGCACTTCAGTGCACAGACGCTATCGCGTCGGAAAGCGATATGCTCATATACACACGGCGGTAGTATCGCGTACACAAGGTATTAGCAGGGTTGTCATTTGAACTCAGATAATTCATGCGAAAAGGTTAACAATGTGATTATGGCCGTACGACGGGAACTAACCGACTTTGAGCACAGAATGGTAGTTTGAGCTAGACGCAGGGAACATTCTATTTCGGAACGGAATTCGATATACCGAGATCCACGGTGACAAGAGTGCGCCGAGAATAGCAAAACTGAGACATTGCCCCTCGCCACGGGCAACGGAGTGGCCTACGGCCTTCACTTAACGACTGAGAGCTGTAGATTTTTGTCTGCAGTTGTCGGTGCTAATAGGCAAGCAACAATGCGTGAAATAACCGCAGACATCCGTGTGGGACGTACAACGAACGTATCCGTCGAAATGTGGCACTAATGGGCTATGGCAGAATGCGACTGACGCGAGTGCCTTTGCTGAAGCAAAGCCTCTCCTGGGCGCGTGACCATATCGGTTGGACCCTAGACGACTGCAAATCGTAGTCCCGATCTTAGTTCTTAAGAGCTGGTGCTATGTCTCGAGTCTGATGCAGACCCCATGAAGCCATGGACCCAAGTTGTCAAGAAGGTACTGTGCAAACTGGTAATGGCTCCACAATAGTGTGGGCTATGTTTACATGGAACGGACTCACTCCTCTGGTCACACTGAACCGATCATTGACCGTAAATGGTTGTGTTATGTTACTTTGAGACTATATGAAGCTATTCGTGGACTTCATGTTCCTATACAACGATGGAATTGTTATGGATGACGATGTGCCATGTCACCGGGGAACAACTGTTCGCGGTTGGATTGAAGAACATTCTGGACGATTTGAGGGAATGATTTGGTAACCCAGATCACCCGACATGAGTCCCATCGATCATTTGTCGGACATAATCATAATAATCAGGTCGTGCACAAGTTTTTGCACCGGCAACACTTTCGCAATTACGGTCGGCTACAGGCACAGCATGGTTCAACATTTCTGCATGGGACTTCCAAAGACTTGAGTTCATGCCACGTTGAGCTGCTGCACTACGCCGGGCAAAATGGTATCCGACACAGCATTAGGAGTTATCCCACGACTTTTGTTATCTTTGTGTGTTACGGACCGTTTTTACGCCGTGGGACACATGCAGAATAGTGATGGCGAGATCAATCCCAAAGCCATTCGCGCTGCCATAGGTCCGTTCCCACGCCCGGGTTCCCGGGTTCGATTCCCGGCGGGGTCAGGGATTTTCTCTGCCTCGTGATGGCTGGGTGTTGTGTGCTGTCCTTAGGTTAGTTAGGTTTAAGTAGTTCTAAGTTCTAGGGGGACTGATGACCACAGATGTTAAGTCCCGTAGTGCTCAGAGCCATTTGAACCAATTTTGAACCATAGGTCCATTTGCTCTCGGAGCCCCCCCCCCCCCTTCCCCAAGCATTCGTTGCGGCGCTTGCAGTTCTGAGTTCTGGCATCCAGAGGCAGCGCGCCTGGCCGACCACTGCTTGCGGCTTTCCGCCGACCTAATCAGTCTGATTTTCAGAGTCGAGGGCGCTGGTCCACGGCCGCAGATGGACCTGCCTGTGGCCTGCCAGCTCTAACGTAATGGAATGCCTAATGAGCTTCGCGAGAGCGAGGCGCGTGCAATTACTCTGCTCTAAAGGTTGGCAGGCTGGCCGCACTGAAGGACGCGATTGCGTATTTGCGGCGCTGGCCTCTGCCGTGTCGACGTTAGCGGCCCGGAATTGGACGCCACTGCATTGCGCTGCACGTCCATTAGTGTATAGAAAGGGCTCATCATCGAGTGCTAAATGACTTTCAAGTAAATTGCGCGGTATCATTTCACTTAAATTTTTAATCTGGCACTTCTGTTTTGCGAATAATATTTACTATCGTCCTCGGAGTTCGACGGGAATCACGGTATCTGGAAAAAGCCATATCGCAGAAACGTCAACAACTGATGACGAAATAAGGCCTTATTAATTACTAATTTACATCGACCCATCCTCCTCCTCCTCCTCATCATCATCATCATCATCATCATCGTCGTCACCACCACCACCACCACCACCACCACCACCACCACCATCATCAATAAATCAATTATTTACTCCAGTCTTTCATGACAACGTTCTTACTTATGGTGTCAAATAAAATAAACACAGAGCGTCACTGAAACTGCTGTCAATACTACAATATCTCTGTGTCAGAAACTCAGTAGACCGGGTGTCCCTGCTAATAGTTAGCAACCAAATTTTCTTTACTATGTCCGCAGATATTTGTAATTTTGTTTCTGCAATGTGTAACTGGAGGCACCCACAAAATACTGCTGCTCGCATTTTTCAAGCGTCTCCCAGTGTTCACGAAAAGCGTCGAATTGTTTCCTGTTAAAAAATTATTATAAAGCAGAATTTTACGTGGATATTCGACAGATTGGTCCCAAACAGTCTATTCTGATATTCGTTTTATCGCTGTGACTACCACCATGCAGCAGCGCTGCTCAGTCGTTCCTGGAGTACTGGTTATTCTTCGTGTTTTACTGTCTCTGTTAATACGTATCGATGAAACAAACATCAAAATAGACTAATCTGGTACGGCTCTATCGAGTGGTCGCGTAAAATCCCCCTTTAAAAATAATTTTGTAAGTAAATGGAAACAGACCGACGCTTTCCGCCGACACTGCGCATCGAATGAAGGAGCTGATAAGCCGTCTTTGATTGAGCTGACTCCAGCTACACAATGCAAAAATCAAACATTAAGTATCTGCCGAAACTCTGGGGCAAACGCGTCTGATGGCTGTTAGGAGTGACATCCTCTACAGTGTTCTCATCGAGCCGTATGCCATTGTTGCCCGATACGCGGAAAACATGTATACATACCCTTGACCGTTTTCCTTGGGTAACTAAGAATATTCTATCGTAAGTACAGTTACGTGTAACTGTGACGTAGAGTGTAATGCTGCTTATGAAGCGATATGATTGTTGTTGTTGTTTTGATCTTCAGTCCTGAGACTGGTTTGATGCAGCTCTCCATGCTACTCTATCCTGTGCAAGCTTCTTCATCTCCCAGTACTTACTGCAACCTACATCCTTCTGAATCTGCTTAGTGTATTCATCCCTTGGTCTCTCTCTACGATTTTACCCTCCACGCTGCCCTCCAATGCTAAATTTGTAATCCTTTGATGCCTCAGAACATGTCCTACCAACCGGTCCCTTCTTGTCAAGTTGTGCCACAAACTCCTCCTCTCCCCAATTCTATTCAATACCTCCTATTAGTTATGTGATCTACCCATTTCATCTTCAGCATTCTTCTGTAGCACCACATTTCGAAAGCTTCTATTCTCTTATTGTCCAAACTATTTATCGTCCATGTTTCACTTCCATACAAGGCTACACTTCATACAAATACTTTCAGCAACGACTTCCTGACACATCTATACTCGATGTTAACATATTTCTCTTCTTCAGAAACGCTTTCTTTCCCATAGCTAGTCTGCATTTTTATATCCTCTCTGCTTGGAAAGAATGTTAATTACAAGATTCTCTGAAGAGACAACCTCTGTGTAAGTAATGAAGAGTAACATGTCTTGTTGAACGGGATGAACTGTCTACTGATCACAGAATATGAATTGACAGTAACACAAATAGAGATGCAACGATTCAGATATAGCGCAAATGGAATTAGCAACAGACTTAATATGAAAACTGGGGACTAGACGGTAGACGAAATGAAGTAGTAGTGCTACTTGGGAAGTAAAATAACCAAATCAGTATTGGCAAAGAGACCATGCCTTGTCAAAGAAATACTAGTAACAATCAGAGGTTTTAATTTGAGAAAGAAATTTCTAAGAATGTTTAAGGGACAGTCTGAGAACGAGACCAACGCGAAAAGGTAATGAAACTGTTTATTATTTCAAAAGTAATCACCGTAACTATACATACATCCCACTGCGGCATAAGACGGTCAGTGCTGAGGAATGTTGGCAGACGTCATCATTCTGTTGTGGGATAACGCCTGCCCAAATGTTGCTAACGTTGCTTCGACTACACTGTACAAGCTTCGTAAGGAAGCTCACACACATCCTCCATACAATCCCGATCTCTTCCCATGCGATTTCCATGTTTATGGAACGAGAAGAAAGACATTCGTGGCCGTCCATTTGATTTGGTTCCGCGAGATGCTTCTGTAGGTAACAGCAAACATTTTTCAATGACGGCCTCGACCCTCTTGTGTCACAGTGGGGTAAGTGTATTAACAGTTACGGCCACTACTTTTGAAATGATTAATGGTTTACTTACTTTCTTCCATCTGTCTCACTTTCATTTTACTGCCCCTTATACACTGCTGGCCATTAAAATTGCTACACCAAGAAGAAATGCGGATGATAAACGGGTATTCTTTGGACAAATTTATTATACTAGAACTGACATGTGATTACATTTTCACGCAATTTGACTGCATAGATCCTCAGAAACCAGTACCCAGAACAACCACCTCTGGCCGTAATAACGGCCTTCATACGCCTGGGCATTGAATCAAACAGAGCTTGGATGTCGTGTACAGGTACAGCTGTCCATGCAGCTTCAACACGATACCACAGTTCATCAAGAGTAGTGACTGGCGTATTGTGGCGACCCAGTTGCTCGGCCACCATTGACCAGACGTTTTCAATTGGTGAGAGATTTGGAGAATGTGCTGGCCAGGGCAGCAGTCGAACATTTTCTGTATCCGGAAAGGCCCGTACAGGGCCTGCAACATGCGGTCGTGGATTATCCTCCTTAAATGTAGGTTTTCGTACGGATCGAATGAAGGGTCGTAACACATCTGAAATGTAACATCCACTGTTCAAAGTACCGTCTATGCGAACAAGAGGCGACCGAGACGTGTAACCAATGGCACCCCATACCATCACGCCGGGTGATACGCCAGTATGGCGTGACGAATACACGCTTCCTATGTGCGTTCACCGCGATGTCGCCAAACACGGATGCGACCATCATGATACTGTAAACAGAACCTGCATCCATCCGAAAAAATGACGTTTTGTCATTCGTGCACCCAGGTTCGTCCTTGAGTACACCATCGCAGGCGCTCCTGTCTGTGATGCAGCGTCAAGGGTAAGCGCAGCCATGGTCTCTGGGCTGATAGTCCATGCTGCTGCAAACGTCGTCGAACTGTTCGTGCAGATGGTTGTTGTCTTGCAAACGTCCCCATCGGTTGACTCAGAGATCGAGACGTGGCTGCACGATCCGTTACAGCCATGCGGATAAGATGCCTGTCATCTCTACTGCTAGTGATACGAGGCCGTTGGGATCCAGCACGCCGTTCTGTATTACCCTCCTGAACCCACCGATTCCATATTCTGCTAACAGTCATTGGATTTCGACCACTGCGAGCAGCAATCTCGCGATACGATAAACCGCAATCGCGATAGGCTACAATCCGACCTTTATCAAAGTCGGAAACGTGATGGTACGCATTTCTGCTCCTTACACGAGGCATCACAACAACGTTTCACCAGGCAACGCCGGTCAACTACTGTTTGTGTATGAGAAATCGGTTAGAAACTTTCCTCATGTCGGCACGTTGTAGGTGTCGCCACCGGCGCCAACCTTGTGTGAAGGCTCTGAAAAGCTGATCATTTGCATATCACAGCATCTTCTTCATGTCGGTTAAATTTCGCGTCTGTAGCACGTCAACTTCGTGGTGTAGTAATTTTAATGGCCAGTAGTGTATTTTCATACAATGACCAATAAGTTGCACGCAGCAGCAGCGGTCATTTAACATGTAGACACGACGAACTCTTAAACGTAAAACAGGATTAATTGAACAATTAGACTTGATCAGACTATAAAATGAGAATGGAGTTAACCTTTTACTACAGTTTTACAGTGCCTTTTACTAGCAGTTTATGCGGCTGCTGTCTCTCAGCAGCCGCATAAAAGTTTCAGCATACGAATGACACAGCGAAGGGTTTGCAAATAACTGTTTGGTGCATTGACCTAGGTTTCGACACCTCTAAGGATGTCTGCATCACAATGAAATTTTAAATTTTAAGAAACCGTAAAGATACGTTGCTAGAAAGCAATTGTCAACCTTTCGAGCAGACATGCTCAAGTCAAAAATTAAAATTAACCACGTGCCAGTCTTTGGCACGTATACCTTGCAACGAACAACTTTACGGTTTCTTACAATTTCATTTCGATGAAGACATTCTTAGAGATGTCGAAACCTAGATCAATGTACCAAACAGTTATTTGCAACCGGTTGTCTGTGTGATTTCTGTGCATTAACCATTTACTTTTATTTTACTATCGTAACTTGAGGCTTCAGTTTAAATGAGTTTCAAAGCTCAGTTACCATGTCATCATTCCAATATCGGATGTTCTCGTAAGTAAGAAATTAGTAATTTCAGGAGTAGCAACCAGAACTCGTACGTAGATCACCCATACGTCTGATTACTGAATAATGAATTTAAAACTGCCCGGAGAGTGACTTAGCACCAGAGATACACCATCGCTCTCGCCACGATTCGCGACTTTAATTAACAGATATAATTTCGCAATGAAAATAATTTCGTAATAAAATTTCAATAAATAAAATCAACAGCAGTGGAACAGATACTACGACGAGGGAAAAGTATGACCAAAAAATTAAAAATAAATTAAAAAGACGTAGCGTCTCTTCACCGAACTGTACGCAACCATCCTTCAGTTTCTTGCGGACTGTAAATTTTTCGTCACCAGGATTCGAGGCGGCTGCAGCCAAGAATTACGCCTGAAGTTCGTTAGTGAGCGACAGAGATCATATGACGAAATTAAGAGCAGTAAACAGAATTTGACAGAATGTATGAATTATCGATGGGGTATTCGTGTGAGTAGCATAGGATTTACAAACACACAAGTCCCTCTCTCTCTCTCTCTCTCTCTCTCTCTCTCTCTCTCGTTCAGTGGTATGACTCTCGTGTAATCCCACCTTCATAAATTCGGCTTCGTAAAAAATCTCAAAAATCCGTCACGGTACTCGCTTTTAATGGACGTCGGCCCCGCTAATTCCGTTTGTCCTTTTTGCGTTTAAAATTACATTAGCTTTTGCGAGAGTGAACGTCGAACGGCGACATTATAACTGCGGCTGCGTGGCGCCCGTTCGTTCCGGTACGGTGCGGTACCATTAGCCGGCGGCCTTCCCTCCTGAGGAGTCTGCAACCCGCCAGCCAGCGTGGCGCCGCCAACTATGCGCACGTCCGCCCCGGGCATCCAAATTAAGCGGCCGCCCGCCGGCTGCGAGAAATATCGGCGGTTCTCGCCCTGGGCTTTAATTAGAGGAGCCCGCCCCGCGCACGTGTATGCTTTTAATATTCCCGAATTATAATGCGCGCTGTAGAAACTGCGTAAAGCACCCTTCGAAGTCCATACCGGGGCCAGCACGCGTGCGCGTGAGCATACGCATCTCGCAGTTTCCCTCTAGTATGTTGTTTCACAGAGTGTTCAGCGATAAAACCAAGTTCCGCGCCTGCTAAATGTTGGTGAGAATTCCTAGACAACATCGAATGCGTTTTGCAATTGTAATACGTGTAGCCCAACACATACACTCCTGGAAATTGAAATAAGAACACCGTGAATTCATTGTCCCAGGAAGGGGAAACTTTATTGACACATTCCTGGGGTCAGATACATCACATGATCACACTGACAGAACCACAGGCACATAGACACAGGCAACAGAGCATGCACAATGTCGGCACTAGTACAGTGTATATCCACCTTTCGCAGCAATGCAGGCTGCTATTCTCCCATGGAGACGATCGTAGAGATGCTGGATGTAGTCCTGTGGAACGGCTTGCCATGCCATTTCCACCTGGCGCCTCAGTTGGACCAGCGTTCGTGCTGGACGTGCAGACCGCGTGAGACGACGCTTCATCCAGTCCCAAACATGCTCAATGGGGGACAGATCCGGAGATCTTGCTGGCCAGGGTAGTTGACTTACACCTTCTAGAGCACGTTGGGTGGCACGGGATACATGCGGACGTGCATTGTCCTGTTGGAACAGCAAGTTCCCTTGCCGGTCTAGGAATGGTAGAACGATGGGTTCGATGACGGTTTGGATGTACCGTGCACTATTCAGTGTCCCCTCGACGATCACCAGTGGTGTACGGCCAGTGTAGGAGATCGCTCCCCACACCATGATGCCGGGTGTTGGCCCTGTGTGCCTCGGTCGTATGCAGTCCTGATTGTGGCGCTCACCTGCACGGCGCCAAACACGCATACGACCATCATTGGCACCAAGGCAGAAGCGACACTCATCGCTGAAGACGACACGTCTCCATTCGTCCCTCCATTCACGCCTGTCGCGACACTACTGGAGGCGGGCTGCACGATGTTGGGGCGTGAGCGGAAGACGGCCTAACGGTGTGCGGGACCGTAGCCCAGCTTCATGGAGACGGTTGCGAATGGTCCTCGCCGATACCCCAGGGGCAACAGTGTCCCTAATTTGCTGGGAAGTGGCGGTGCGGTCCCCTACGGCACTGCGTTGGATCCTACGGTCTTGGCGTGCATCCGTGCGTCGCTGCGGTCCGGTCCCAGGTCGACGGGCACGTGCACCTTCCGCCGACCACTGGCGACAACATCGATGTACTGTGGAGACCTCGCGCCCCACGTGTTGAGCAATTCGGCGGTACGTCCACCCGGCCTCCCGCATGCCCACTATACGCCCTCGCTCAAAGTCCGTCAACTGCACATACGGTTCACGTCCACGCTGTCGCGGCATGCTACCAGTGTTAAAGACTGCGATGGAGCTCCGTATGCCACGGCAAACTGGCTGACACTGACGGCGGCGGTGCACAAATGTTGCGCAGCTAGCGCCATTCGACGGCCAACACCGCGGTTCCTGGTGTGTCCGCTGTGCCGTGCGTGTGATCATTGCTTGTACAGCCCTCTCGCAGTGTCCGGAGCAAGTATGGTGGGTCTGACACACCGGTGTCAATGTGTTCTTTTTTCCATTTCCAGGAGTGTAGAGAAAATTAACACCTGTCCGGCCTTTTATAGAGCCCCTACCATTGTCATTTTATGCAAGCCGCCATGTTACATCTCAACCTCAAAAACCACGCGCAAACTTTTCATATTCTCTCGCTCGCTACGCGCAATGTATTAATCCGCCACACACCGTCAGGTGGCTTGCGGAGTATGGATGTAGGTGTAGATGTAGATGAATCCTACATAAATAATGAACAACACCTTTTAATAGGAAATTTGATGTAGTTAAATTTTGTAGCGCGACACTAGGAAACGTAGCTTTCGACTTATTCAAGGAAAGCGTACAGAATTTACCTCCAAATGTACCTCCATTCCCGCACTCAGACCCCATCGGACCGGATTTCTAGTATGTTGTTTACGGCACTCCCTCCTACTACCGTACAATAATTTGCGACTGCGCGAATTAGACTCCACATTCGACCTTCTGTGGTCTTCACTGATCGATCTTGTTACGCTACCGGCTTAGTCGAGAACTTACAAACTGTAAAACTGACGTTTGTGTACATTTTACCTAAGAATTTTCTGAATTTTAAGAGCGTATAATAAACAATTGCATCGTGTTATTCATTAATCAATCTACGAAACTACTGTGCTTATAAAGGTCAAGTTTCACCGAATTGTCAATGTAATTAATTTTAGCGTGGCGTTTACGAAAGTTGTTTTTCTTTCGTTACCCTCACGCGCACATTTAAATTAATAACGTTTACGAAATAGCCGACTATATTGGTGGCATAATAGCCCAGTCAATAGAAAAAAAGCAGTCGAATATCGGGAATAGTTCGTGTAGTCGGAAATTTTTGTACAGTAGTATGAGGGAGTGTCACGGTGTGCGTACTAGAAATCCTGAGTGGTGAAGGATGAGTGTGGAAGGGTGGTAGCTCGTCAGAAAGTCACTTTTTACTTTATTCTCGAATAATGTGAAAACTGCGGCCTCCGGCGAAAATGTGTGACAGTACAAAACTTCACTGCAGTGAATTTCCTACGACAAAGATCTTGAATATTTTTTCTGTAGGAGTAATAGATTGCGCGTAGCAAGCGAGAGAGTATGGTTCAAATGGCTCTGAGCACTATGGGACTCAACTTCTGAGGTCATTAGTCCCCTAGAAGTTAGAACTAGTTAAACCTAACTAACCTAAACATCACACACATCCATGCCCGAGGCAGGATTCGAACCTGCGACCGTAGCGGTCTCGCGGTTCCAGACTGCAGCGCCAGAACCGCACGGCCACTTCGGCCGGCAAGCGAGAGAGTATGATAATCTCACGCGTGGAATTTGAATGCCAGATATAAGGTAGCAGGTTTCATAAAACGACTGCGGTACGGGCAGCTGAATAATCAGGCCGTGTCATAATCAGAGCTACAATCAAGTCTTCCCTCGGATTTCGAACCTTTCTTTCAGGTCTGGCTCAGGCGCGAAGCCAAAGGGGGAGTGAGCGGGAGGAGGGGAGTCGGGGGAGGTCATGATACCCTCGAAAAACCATTTTCGTACACTATCAAGTCAAATGTGGACACCGCTATGTCGAGCGGAACTGAACGCTAGAAGTCACTAGATGTGAACTCTCCATCAGAAAACGGGTGTTGAGCAGTCAGTAAAGATAGGGTAACAGCAGGCGGAGGTAGCCACAAGAACTCAGTGAGTTCTAAGGTGGTCTAACACTGGATGTCATCCGAGTAACAGATACAGCAGGGACACTGCAACCCTTCTGATCTGTCCAAGTCGACTGTTGGTGACGTGGTTGTGAAACGGAAAGCAACAACCACAGCTAAAGCGAGAACAGGCAGACCTCATGTACAGATGGACAGGGACCACTGCGGAGGTCGGTTATAAAAAATCACGTGAAATCAGCCTAAGCAATCCCTCGTAAGTTCAAAAGAACGGGACATAATGATGGAGGAGCTCCTCAAAGCCACATATGCTAAGCGATGTTTAATGTGGTGTAAATAACGACGCCACTGGACAATATATACCTGAAATCGAGTGATTTTTAGTGGAGATTCACGCCGTATCCAGTGCCACTCCAGTGGAAGGTTTTGGGTTTGGTTAATATCTGGAAAACGTTACCTGCCAGCATATAAGTGCTAACATTAAAGTACAGAGGAGACAGTGTCACAGTATGGGGCCGTTTTATGTGGCAGGCATGTGTTCCTCTTATTGCACTTAAGAAAACACTAAATGCATATTTTACAGCATTGCGTACTGTGTACGATATAGGAATAATTTGCAGGTGATGATTTTTGTGTCAAGATGACAATCCACACCTTTATAAAGCAGCATCTGTGAGACAATAGTTTGTGGATAGTAACATTCCTGAGATGTACTAGCCTGCCCAGAAACCCAGTGCAAAACACTTGGGGTCGACCTGGCTCCAGATCTCAGCGTCGCTAATCATTCGCTTCTACGTTTTCGGCTCTTGCGGAAGAATGGCCTCATACATTCAGACACTGCACTGAAAGTGTCCCCAGCAGAGTAAAAGCCGTTTTAAAGGCGAAAGGCGGACGCGTCCTATCTTAATAGCTCCTAACATGTGTCCGGATACTTTAGATCGACTTGTATATAAGTACATTTTTATATGTATCAGTCTCCAAATTTCTTAACTAACTTTCGGAAAATAAATTAACATGGAAACTAAGCCTCTCAAAAATGGCAAGGTATTTTAGAAATTACAACATTTGATATAGGGTAATTTGCCTGTTTCTAGCCAACATAGATGGCCTTGGCTGCTGCCTTCCTGTGTAACATGACAGTTAGGGAAAATGATCCATTCACAAGCTGACTGCAGCTGCTGCCATCCACAAATGCGTTGGAGGTGCAGACCATCATCCCCCCCCCCCCCCAACGTAAGCGATTAACATAAATTGACAGAAAGACTGACCACCCAAATGTAATTTTTCCCCGTGATGAATCATGGGTCCGTGCCTGCTTCTGTAGTTCGCGGTTTAAGCTTTGAGTCTTTTCAGCTTTTACAATTGCTGGCCTCATCCTATCGTGAACACTTTTATTGCTCCCCTGCTTGCCGCTTCATAAGATGATGCCAGTTCGTCAAAATGTATGTTACCCACTTCCTGTATGTTGTCGTACCAAATGTTGCAGCATTTCTTTACTTTGCATACTGACCTGCTTTACTTCCTCCTCTTGTACTTGAATAAGCTCTACATTCCCTGACATTCCCGTTCTGTAGATTCTGTTCTGCCTAAAGCTATATGCAAGAACTTTACATTTACTTTCATAAATAAGTAAAGAGAGAAGTTCAGTTTTACAAAAATTTTGCTCTTTTTTATGTGCTCTTGTATGTTACCCATGGTGTCGTATGGACTCCTACATATCTACATACAAGCAGGCTTGATTTATGCGAGCGGGATAGTCATAAAGTATTAATTATCGCCTCGAAAAATTAAAGTAGAAATGGACTGCAACATATTGTTTTGGCCCTACTACCGCGTGATACTGTACTGTGGAGTGGAGATTTCAGTGTGTACCAGACCTGCACATATATACCTGCAAACATACGAGAAGTCATTTCTGTAGCTTTATTTTTTCGAAGTAATAGTTAAAAGTTTACGATTAACCATGGAACTGTGTCCAGACCACTTCGAGAGCTCAAATAGCTGAAGGATGACACTAGCTCCAGAATAATGACGTCCACAGTGACTTTAGTTCGGGTAGGATCTATACACCAGAAATCCATCACTTAAGGTGGAAATACTGTAGTCAACGAGGCAGTGCTTACGTTGGCGATGCAACTGGTGAATTTCAGACTGTTTTAAGATGCAAGTACGTAATACGTTCTAGGGTGAGTAGATCGTGTTTCGGACAGACACCACAGACTCATTCGTGGGAAACATCACAGGATCTTACGAAATTTGGAAATTTGTGGTAAGGTCGTATAGGACCAAACTGCTGAGGTCATCGGGCCCTACTACTTAATGTAACTACTTAATCTAACTTAAACTAATTTACGCTGTGGACAACACACACACACAAGAAAGTAAAACTGGTTTACTGGTGCATAAATATGTACAGGGCATACATAACTTTGTACGTAGGTGCGAAGCCTTAGGCCCGTCGTAAGTAAAGCGAAGCTGAAGCGAAGTGTTCCAGCCGTCTGCTCTTGATCAAATGGGGTGAATCTGGAGCGGAGCTCGTAGAACTCTCCCGCTCCGGCTATAGTGCGCTGTCGTCGGTGTCTGTTGTAGTGCCAACCTAGCAGAGTGCACCTATGTTGTGGCATAGTAGCTATCGATACCACATCGTATATATATCGTTGGTTTGTCCAAGGTTGCAGTTCCATGGTGAGATAAACGAGGTGACATCTTAATGGTCACATAGTCTACCTCCAATATAGATTCTCTAAATTCACTCTGAAGAATTTCGACACAACTGCGTCATCTGTCTTCGAAGCATTTCCATTGATTTCCCATAGCATTTCTGTTACTTTTTAATGGAGCCTATACCGACCTATTACCGAGAGAGGACTCGAACCTAAGACGGAGAGAGCCGCATGGACCGTGAAAAGGCGCCTCAGACCGAGCGGCTACCCAGCGCAGCAGGATCTTACAAGAGAGAGGCAACTGTGTATCACTGATTTCCGTTAACACAACCATGTCAGAGGTGAGAACTGTGTTTCTCGCTGTGGGACAGTGCGCGTATTCAAATGAACCAGGTTACCATTTTAATATAAAAACGCACAGATGGATACATGTAAAATGATCTCAATATTACAAATAGCCTGTGACGGAATTCCGGTAGTTGATTTTAAATTGAACATGCTGCTCCTTTCCTAGCTGATATTGATAGAGAATCTCCTGTGGAGTCCTGTCTGACTGGAAAAGAGTGCAAACCACTCTTGGGTACAAAAAAGGCAAAACATGAGCAGAATTACAGACAGATGTCGGAAACGTCCACCTGTTACAGGATTGTAACGCGTACTCTAAACTCAAACGTTATTACGTTCCCGAAGAGAAACAAGCTTCTCTCAAGGCACACACGACAGCATGAAAACGATGCGGGTGAGGAGGCAGGTTCCATCTTCCTGGATTTCCGAAAGGCGTTCGACACAGTGTCACAGCGAAGACTACTAACCAAAATATACGAAGTATTTCTGGGAGTATGTCATTGACTCGAGGAATGTTTGACTAACAGAATCCAGTACGTCATAATGGATGGCGAATGTTCCACAGAAAGGAACACCGGCTGTGCCTCAAGGCAGCGTAATACGGCATCCGATCTTCTCGTTACACACAAACGATTTAACGTAACTACAGTATAAGTTCGTGCGCTTACGATGCTGTTGCGTACAGGGAAGTTCGTCGTCGGATGGTCATAAGGAATTGTGGAAGAGATGTGAAAAATTTCCACTTACTGCAATGAATGGCACATATTACCTATAAGCCTACAGAAAAAGCATGAATAGTATCCTGATAACAAGATTAGAAGTAAACATGTTGAGCACATCAATTGTACTATGCAAGTCCTGTTTTGCATATATCAGGCCCCTAGCGCCTCTTATAGTATTTTAGCGTACTCCAGGATTTACTTCGTGTGGGTCTGTATTGGCGCTACTACCGAGCATTTAAGTAGTTTTATTCATAGATTTGTTCCTACTTTGTGTGCCCTCCCATGTACAATTCTAACTACACTTCGTATCTATTCTTTTGCTATTTTGATGTAAAAAGTATCTACGAGATAAATGTCCCTAGGCTACAATTTCATTAATACTTCGTTTTTATATAACTTTATTGGGGATTTTAATGTATATGCCCTTGCATCGGCGCTATTATCTGACCTACGCAACAGTGTCTACCTTACGTGACTATTTGCACCTACTGTTTATCTTCTGTTTTTATCTATTTTCTGTTTTTTGACTGAAAAAAGCTCCCTACGACTTTACTTTCTCAGTTATCTTCGCGTAAATTTACCTTATCGTATTTCAATTTGCAAATACTTTACTAAAAAAATTCTTTGTTTCAACATGATATGATTAGCTATTTATAAAAGTTTGTAAGTAATATTCTTAAAAACAACGTTTCATAAATTACAGTAAACTGACGCCGTGTAATGTCCACGCGTACTTGCCACACGCCTGATATGCCTTAGCGTTTAGTACTGTGTATGTGGTCGCAGGATGAAGAACGACGCTTCCCACATGTTTACCATTTGACAGTCTGTACAGGCCTCTCCTGTTTTGTATTCACTGGATCGCGTTACGAGTCCCGGCAAGGTAATTTCTTCACATGTTTTTCCGTTTCTCCTCCTTCACTTTGGGGACTATTACTTTCACAAAAATGTCCAGCTGCAGTTTGTGGTTTTTTAAAATTCATTCTGTTTATTTCACGGTTATCGAATGTTATGCTTTTAATACATGATGACAGCATAAATATGCCACAACTATTTTTCTAGCGTATGACAAAGGCAATTTATTTTTGCGGATGTGTTATTGTCGATATCCATAACTTTCTTATCAACGTGTACCAGTAATTCTACTTTTTAATTTTTGTCCTATACCAAGATAGGGTCAAGCATTTGTAATTCGACTGCATTTTAATGAAGGTCAATCGGAAATGCCTCGAATTAAGTGAAACGCGCTTCATTAACGAAAAAATAAGCAGCAATTTCAACCAAATTCTACATACTGGTTCCTGTACCACCACGCTATAGGATGAAAAACTGCGTAGTATCTCTAACGAAAATCGCATCTAAGATGCTATTGTGACCAATTCTAGAATGTTGTTCCAACGTTTGGAGACCTTATCAAGTAGGCGTAGCAACAGACATCCTACGAATTCAGAGACGCGCTGCTAAGATCGTAATAGGTCGGTATAGGCTCCATTAAAAAGTAACAGAAATGCTATGGGACACCAATGGAAATCCTTCGAAGACAGATGACGCAGTTGTGTCGCAATTCTTCAGAGTGAATTTAGAGAATCTATATTGGAGGTAGACTATGTGACCATTAAGATGTCACCTCGTTTATCTCACCATGGAACTGCAACCTTGGACAAACCAACGATATATATACGATGTGGTATCGATAGCTACTATGCCACAACATAGGTGCACTCTGCTAGGTTGGCACTACAACAGACACCGACGACACCGCACTGTAGCCGGAGCGGGAGAGCTCTACGAGCTCCGCTCCAGATTCACCCCATTTGATCAAGAGCAGACGGCTGGAACACTACGCTTCAGCTTCGCTTTACTTACGACGGGCCTAAGGCTTCGCACCTACGTACAAAGATATGTATGCCCTGTACATATTTATGCACCAGTAAACCAGTTTTACTTTCTTGCAATACCGACGTGTATTACCTTTTCCTGCTCCTACTCACTTCCTTTATTCGGCCAACCTCTCAGTTTATAGGAGTAGACCCACGCGCCGCCTTCCAGGCGGGATACAAAATACGAGGGACGTTCAATAAGCAACGCAAAACATATTTTGCTTGAAGTAGGTTGATTTTATTCCGGATTTCAATACATCAGATTATTCCCCGTCTTTTGGCTACAAAACCCACTTTTTCGACACAATCTTCGTTCAATGCGACAGCTTTAAACCATCTTACCAGGAGGGCCTGTATGTCTGCATGGTACCACTCTACAGGTAGATGTCGCAGACAAGGTCTTCCTGCATCAGTAACCATCACAAAGATGTTCCTTTACTGTTCTTTATAGTCTTCTGTTAGGCGGAACGCGAGAGCACACACTTTTGAGAACCCCAACTGCTGGATGTGTCAGCATGGCCAACAGGTACGTCCCGTAGCGCAGCGAGGTGTTCGATTGTGATCCGTCGATCACCTCGAATGAGAGTGTCCGCACGTTCCAACATTGGAGGATTCACAGCTGAACCTGCCGACACGCGGGAGATCGGACAGGTTTGTGCAACCTGGTTACAGTGATGACAGACGTCCCGCCGAACGACTCGCCGTGATTTTGTTCGCATCCTGGTCTCCGTAGACATTCTGCAGTCGTCTATGAATATCTCCGATGTTCTGGTTTTGTGCCAGAAGGAACACAATGAGACCGCTCTGTTTGGGACGCCATTTTGAAGGCTACGCGTAGCGCCACCAGTTCATTAAACTTTAGAGGCTGAAGTGGGAATATTCCAAGTTAATCCACAGCAGTTATTGGCCTGAGAACCGCTTTGGACCTCGACCTTCATAGACTAAACAGGTGGAAGTCAAGCGTACAGCATCACCGATCTGTGCCGACGTAGGTACGCGACGGCTGTTGTAAAGGGGCAGGGCTACTGAGACGCCTCTGCCAGCCCCCGGTGTCCCTCTCTCTGCCCCCGGGTCTCCAAGACACGAGCGCCCGCCCCTTAGCCGCCGCCGCCGCCGCAACTGGCCCGTGAAATGGACGTCGCGACGCCTGACGCCTCCGCCTGCGGTCGGCGATAGCGCGGCGCCCTATTTTTCGCGGCGCCTCGCAGGGCTTAGCGCCTGATCCCCGGGAAGCGGGTGCCGCTAAGTGAAATCCCACGCTACGGCGCCCGCGGTCGGCCGTGTACGTAGTGGTGGTGCGCTTGCAGTCACCACCCTCCGTGCGGATCTCCCAGGTCCCTCCACAGCAGACACAATACGGACGTCTTGTTGTAGACTCTACAGCAACAAGAAAAATTGAGATCTTCAACTCAACGTTCATTTCAGTGAACTCACTTCTGCCAAAGCAGCCGCACAAACCGCCTCGCCAAGGAATCTAAAATCGTGAATGTCACTAGCCATTTAATGACAATGATCATCATGATGATGAACCGCACACAACACCTACGTCTGTAGCACCCTTACGAAAATCTTTGAAAAATGAAAGCGATTAAAAGAACATCAAAATGTAACGTGAATTAAAACATATCAGGTCCCTAAAAATCAGTATTTTTGGCCTGCCCCCCCCCCCCCCCCCCCGCCCCACACACACACTTAATGAACATTAATGAAACGGACTAACTGCAGGAAATAGAAGAAAAAACGGTCGTCCGGAATACAGTACAGAACTACATCGTATCAATGTCATAACATATGTTCAAAGTGGCCTCAGGAGATTGCAGTGATGGACATAGCAGAAGTTGTCATGCAGGGTACACATAATGGTACTTTGCCTTACACCACGTTGGATGGAGGAAGGGGGCAGGGGGAGGCACTTGCCTGAAGCTTGTACTAGGGTTCGTCTCAATATCGTGTGAAACCCGGTCCTCCAAATCTGGTGTGCGCACGGTCCGCCGGCTCCCTGCACGTTCCTCTATGTGAAAGGACTCATGATCACACAAACGCCCAAAATGGTCTTCAAATGTTGTGGCTGGTGTCTGTGAGGTTACTTGTTTCGGGCCGGCCGCTGTTGTCGAGCGGTTCTAGGAATTTCAGTCCGGAACCGCGCTGCTACTACGGTCGCAAGTTCGAATCCTGCCTCGGGCATGGATGTATGTGATGTCCTTAGGATAGTTAGGTTTAAATAGTTCTAACTTTAGGAGACTGAAGATGTTCAAATGTGTGTGAAATCTTATGGGACTTAACTGCTAAGGTCATCAGTCCCTAAGCGCACACACTACTTAACCTAAATTATCCTAAGGACAAAAACACCGACGCCCGAGGGAGGACTCGAACCTCCGCCGGAACCAGCCGCACAGTCCATGACTGCAGCGTCCTACACTGCTCGGCTAATCCCGCGCGGCGGGATAGTGCTTAGAGCCATTTGAACCATTTTTTGAACTTGTTTCGGTATAACCGTACTCCCTCTCGACCGTTTCCATCTGCTTGACTTTACACAAACACAGTCTCGGCTTTTTCCTGACATGAATACCAGACTATTCCCCTGCTTACAGTACGCTGCGTCAATCACACAGCCTGCAACACACAAACAACACACGGCACGTGGTAGGAGGAAATGTCACTCGTCAGCGCCATCTACCGTGGCAACGATACATTTTCGGACACATGTTCATAGGACTACTTTTCCTCCATTTCTAGTAAGGAATCAAGAATCCGCCCTTGCTGTTCATCGGGTAAAGGAGATTTTCTATCGCTAAGGAGATGAAATAGGCGATGAAACTCTTTGTGAAAGTATGTCGCTATTAATGCAACTTTGACTCATTGATAGGGAGAGCAGCAATCCCCGACTGTTTGCTGATGACGCGCAAGTGTATGGGACAGTGTCCTCTTTAAGTGAGTGTATGGTTCAAATGGCTCTGAGCACTATGGGATTAACTTCTGAGGTCATCAGTCCCCTAGAACTTAGAACTACTTAAACCTAACTAACCTAATGACATCACATACCCCCTGCCCGAAGCAGGATTCGAACCCGTGACCGTAGTGATCGCGCGGTCCCAGACTGTAGCGCCTAGAACCGCTCGGCCACCGCGGCCGGCAGTGAGTGTAGAAAGACGTAAGAGAACTTCTGTTTCCTGTGATGAATGGCAGTTTGCCACAAATGTGAAAAACATGTAAATTGATGCAGATGAGTAGAGAAAACAATCCCGTGAAGCTGGATTACAGTATGAGTAGTGTGCTGCTAGGCACAGCCACGTCTATTAAATTTCCAGGCGTAAAACTGCAAAGCGACATTAAATGAAACGAGGATGTAAGGTTGATTTCATACTCTATGGAAGTGCAGCGCATACGGGAGATAAAGTACAGAACACTTCTGCGATCCATTCCCGAGTGCTGCTCCAGTGTTTGGGATACTTATAAGGTCACATTGAAGTCAGTCATCGCAGAAATTCCGAGGCTCGCTGCTAGATTTGTTAGCGATAAGGTCGAACAATAAGCTAGTATTACCGGGATGCTACGTGAACGCAAATGGGAATCTTTGCAAGATGTTCAAAAAAATTGTTCAAACGGCTCTGAGCACTATGGGACTTAACTTCTGAGGTCATCATTCCCCTAGAACTAAGAACTACTTAAACCTAACTAACCTAAGGACATCTCACACATCCATGCCCGAGGCAGGATTCGAACCTGCGACCGTAGCGGTCGCGCGGTTCCAGACTGAAGCGCCTAGAACCGCTCGACCAGAACGGCCGGCTGCAGGATGTTCTTTTTGAGAAACACTACTAAGGAGATTTTAGAGAATCACCATTTGCGACAGACTGCAGAAAGATCCTTCTGCAACTCAAACACATCTCATCTGAGGACCGCGAAGACAAGATACGAGAAATCAGGGATCGTACGGTAGCACGAAGGTAGTCGTCTTTCCGTACCTCGATTACGAGTGGAGCAGGACCGTGAATGACGAGCAGCAGTACAAAGTACTTCCCGCCATTTACCGTATGGTGGCTTCCGAATTATGTATGTAGGTGTAGGTGCAGATACCCTGAATGTTTATCAGCGGTAGCAAAACCTATCCACCGCTCTACAGAGAAGAAGCAGGACAGCTTGGGTGAGAAAGGTAGTGCAGAAGGAACAGGCGTGAGAGGGACCGCCACTGTCCCAGATTGAGTGTCAGCGAGCTGCTACTGCTGCTGCTACCGTTACTGCTGCCGCTGCTGCCGTGTACACAATGCCCCGAAAACGGCAGTCGGGGCCAGCCGCTCGCTTTTCTCGCCGCGAGAGAAAGTGAAGGGCGTGAATTCGCAGGCCGGGCTGGGCGGCGCTCTCAGCGGTAACTGGACAGTAACTAGCTGGCTGCACCACTTTCTCCACCCCCGCGGACCGCTCTCGGTGCACACACTCTCCGCCGTGCACCACTTTCGCAGTCCGGTCCTCTCACCTTCTACTTCCGAGGTCTCAAGTTCTCTCCCCCCTGCAAACCCCGCCCTCCCTCTGGACCACCCAGATTTCATTGACATGCAATGCAGAATCGGTGTTCTATTTATCTTGACCACTCCAAATATCTTTTTCTCTAGAAGCGCAGTAAAAAAAAAAGTATCATGTAAATGTTGTTCAGCTGCCACTGGAGTACCATCCAGCATGACTGCCATTCTTGTAACTTTGGTCGTTACGGAGATATGAACATTCACGTAAACGTGACGTTGCTGAAAACGTAACATAAAACTGACTTTGTCTCTCCTGCACGAGCACAGAGTGCTATTTATTGGATTATTGAGTACAAAAAATTATGAGTATGTGGCAAATATTTATGTTGTAAACGTGTTCGGAAATTCCCGTTACAAATTTCTACGACTTGTAGAGGGTAGTGAGTACACAGTGTTTTGAACAAGAGCCCATGTCCGGGAACGTGATTCACCGACGCTACAGAGCGTCAAAGTTATAGTCACCGGCGGCTGTAAATGTATGTATATACAGGGTGATTGCATGAATATGTCACAGTTTCAAAGATGATGGATAATTTTATCAATTTGAGGTAATGGTCCCTGTACCGGAAAAGAACGAATCGAAAGTTATAAGCGAAAACCATTCCGATATCTCTGACAGTGGAATACATGTACCGGCAATGTTGTTGCTAAATGTAGGGTATGCAACTTTCTTTCAGAAGTGGCAGTACTGACCAAAGCAACAAAAAATGTCTAGTAAACAGAGGCTGTAAAATGCATGCCTTAAGAGCTATCGGCACTTGTTCTATAGAGTAGTGCCGCGCGGAGTGGCCACGCGGTTTGAGGCGCCTTGTCACGGACTGCGCGGCCCCTCCCGCCGGAGGTTCGAGTCCTCCCTCCGGCATGGGTGTGTGCGTTGTTCTTAGCGTAAGTTAGTTAAAGTAGTGTGTAAGTCTAGGGACCGATGATGTCAGCAGTTTGGTCCCTAGTGTTTCACACTAGCGAAGATGAACACGTGCTCACAGCTCCTCAGGTAAGGATTTCAGAGTCCATGTTTACTGGCATTTTTTGTTTTGATCCACAGTATCACGTTTGACAGTTGCATACCCTACGTTCTTAGCAACAACAGTACATGTATGTATACCGCTTTCAGAGGTATCAGTATGATTTTGCCGCGCAGGGTAGCCGTGCGGTCTGAGGCGACTTGTCACGGTTCGTGCGGCTCCCCCCGTCGGAGGTTCGAGTCCTCCCTCGAGCATGGGGGTGTGTGTTGTTTAGTTTACGTTAGATTAAGTAGTGCGTAGGGCTAGGCACCGATGACTTCAGCAGTTTGGTCCCATAGTCCGTACCATAAATTTCCAATTTCAGAATGATTTTCGCTTCTAACTTTCAACTCGTTAGTTCCCGAACCAGTAACTCTTACCTCAAAATCATACTTTTATCCGTCTCCGTGATCCTATAAAGTTTGCATCATCATCACGAATCACTCTGTATATACATACATTTACAGGTGCCGGCGCCTATAGCTTTGACGCTCTATAGCGTCGTTGGATGACGTTTCCGGACATGGCTTCTAATTCAAAATACTATGCACTCACTACCCTCTGTAAGTCTTGGAAGTTTGTAATACGAATTTCCGAACACCCTGTATTGCACTCTAGTGAACCGTAAATGAAAGAGGAATCATGTCACTGTCTGGCTGGTACGTTTAATCTATGCTCATTAATTTTAATGGCATTTATAACCTGTTGCACATTTGACATTTGTATATTAACGTCCGTAAAAGCGGCCTTTATAATTTCAATATGCAATTTTACTAAATCATTTTAATTTTAATGAATTTTAACCTTCTGTGTATCAACGCCGATAAAAGCGGCGGTTATGTGCCATAGTATATGATGATTTCTTTATAACATCAGGCTTAATGACGCAGTTTCCGCAAAAGTGTATATCGTCGCGACCACCACCTTACATGGAAGGTCTGTATGCACGCACGGTACCGCTCTACTGGTCGAGGTCAGGGCCGGCGTCTTGCTGCATCAGTAACCTCCCCACAATCCACGTACTGCTTCCCGTGCAGTGCAGCCTTCTTTGGGCCAGACAGACGGTAGTCGGAAGGTGCGAGATCTTGGCTGTAGGGTGGATGAGGAAGAACAGTCCAGTGAAGTCTTGAGAGTTCTCCAAATGGGTGGACGAGTATGTCACAGCTGCGTGAGGCCGCCAGGCACGCGGGAGATCGGAAAGGTTTGCACGACCTTATTGTCATGATGACAGACGCCTCGCCCAACGACTCACCGTGCTTTTGTCCCACAACACATTCTGTAGTTTTTTAACTGGAAGTGGGAGAGAAAAGGTGTGTTGCATTACTTATTGGAAGCCCCTCGCACCAATCCGAGCGTATGCACCGTCTCTGATGATCTCGATGTTGACGGGACATTAGGCCCGACTGTTGCGTCCTTCCTTCTTTGGACTGTTTAGGTTTTTGCATTTCTTTCGACGTGAGCTTTCCTCTGACCTGCATTCTGTAATTCCTAGCATATTTACGAGTCATATGAGACGACATCTTTCATTAATTTGTAATTTTCAATTTAATACCGATTTTCACATACATGCTGGAGAATATTTTTATTGTATGCAAGCTCTTCACAACGGTATGCGAACAATGTCCTAGCTAAATGCGTTTCCACGCTACACTAATTTATAACTTTGCACAAAGCTAATTTGAAACATTCACCCGCATGCGCCTATAATGGTGCGATGACGTCACAGGTAGAACAGATATTGTGTGACGAAAACATCTGGACATGATCTGTCTATTGCGGGCTTAGCCATTAATTACGCTTTATTAGTCTCGTAGTTAGTAGCGATTCAAATCTGACGGTATTTCGTAAAACAAGGAAGTTCGATCCACTACCAGAGTAAAGAGCGAACTGGCAATTTCACGGTGGAAATATCCAACACGGTCCATACCTTGGCTCAGGCAGCGCCACATTTACGTTCAGGTTGCCTAGGTTGCGTCCGCGTCCATAGCTGAGAGGTCAGCGTAGACAGATGCCATGTGCAGACCCGTGTTTAGTTTCCTGTAGTGCTGGGAATTTTTTCTCTGTGCGAAGACAGGAAAGATGTCCAATCAGGAGCGTGACTCGACTGAGGAAGTACTTGAGAAGTAGCACCTCCAAGGTCTTCAAAGAGTGGTGCGTTGACCCGATGCCCCTCCCCACCGCACCCAAATGACGCCATTGTCTTAGGATGACATGGTGGTCGGACGGTCCCGACCGGCCCACCTGCAGACAAAGCGACGGAGCTATCTAGGGGAACACACCACAAAGGGGAAGAGCACAGCGCTGAGTATATCAGTAGACAGGTGGTACGTCAGCATTCACCCTTCAAAGCCTACGGCGTCAAATTCCAAGCGCCGTCCGGCCATACGCGCGGCACTTCAGCTGTCAAAATCGCTAAGGCTTTTGAAAGAACGGTGAAGCAATTTCGGCAGTTTGAAGCGAATTCCGTTTCACGGAAACCCTATTTCTTCCACACCTAATTTCAGGACTTACAAAATATTCGAGTTATTGCCCCCACAAGCGGATTCACGATCTCTTGAAGCTATAATGGAAGGTTTTCCATCCGGCAGATAGCTTACTAATTGGTGACGTCAGTAAACTCACCTGACGACCGTGAGAATTTTAGCGGAAATTCAAAACTTAGTAAACAAATTCGTTTTTTAAAAAATATGGTTGCACTTTTATAAAAAAAATATTTATTGTTGTGATAGAAATATTGCTAGCAATTGCATACAAATTTATATTCACAGCAATGTTAATAAATCGTGTTGAATATTATTGCTAATATTTCCAGCCATTTTTCTTAAGTTGAATCTTCAAGTATGCTTTCTCACATGGGTAAGAAAAAAATTCCCTCTTTTTAACTAAACGAAACCTGTACTACGTGCGTCTCGTATACACAAAAGAACACATGCATGCACGAAATGGATATAAGAATTAATTTAAGTGCAAAAAAATACAAACATATGGTTGTAAATAGATAATTTCAATGAGCTGCTAGGAACCTTTGTAGATCTATTGCAATATGCACAATCGAATAATTTTCTCTATATTGTAGACCAGTGAAGATACCTAGCATGAATAGTCGAAACATATTTGCTACACACAAATAGAACATTCAGTTGCAAAAGACGGATTTTTTCTTATCTTTTAAGACAAAACATGACAATCGTTTCGAATATCCTAATGATTCCGATTGGTTTTCATTTTTGAATCTCATCGATTGATTAAATCATAGTATAATTTGATGCAATTATGTAATAAATTTCAAATCCTGCTTTATACGCTTTTAAGTCAAAAATTACTCTAAAATGCTAATTTTCCAACTTATTTTTCACGAAAGATCCACTGGTAGGGGCTGCACCACTGGTTCAGCCTAGGAATATCTGACTAAGGCTCTGGGCTTATGATCGCGAACCACTTAGTACAGAAGAAAATTTCATCTCGCGAGGCTGCAAGCAAGCATCGCCGCTTAATGGCGATGCTCTATCAAGTGAGCACAACAACCGTGGCCACAATAAAAATCAAACGCTGCCAATATTCCATGTTGCGTCCGCTTTCTAACGGCAGCCGTTAGTCGCGGTCCGAGCACTAAGGCTCCAGTCGCCCACTCGGAACTTAATTGCGTTTATTGGGCCAATAGCGGCAATCTCCGCGTCACGACCGGGAGAGCTGAACAGGCGTCGCAGTAACAGCGGAACGGCGTGCCCGGACCACCTCCAATGGCCATCTCTCTCTCTCTCTCTCTCTCTCTCTCTCTCTCTCTCTCTCTCGCAGTGGACCGCGACTCGGCCGTACGAACCGGAACAGCAGCGCAGAGCTCCCAGGAGGATGTATTTCGCTTGGCGGATGCGGCAAGTTTCCGCGTCGTTGGGCCAAAGTACCTTTTGAAGAGTTGCCTGCACGTGCTCTCGCGGATGTCCACTGCCTGCAAACGGCGGGCTACAGAGATCTCTTGGAAAGAAAAGACGTGTCTTTGCAAACTAAACTCCTTGCGGAACAGTTGCTGCTTGACTTTCCTTCCATACTCCAGCCGTGTTTCTCTCTCCCCACCCCCAACGCCAACCCCCTCTTTCCCATCCCTACTTTTGTAGCACTTGGTCCGCGTCCTTGGCACGAAAGACTCACCCCTTGTTCCCTCAATTAAAGAACATTTGGGTTGAACTCAGTTACGGCTTGGTGTGTCAGCTGATTTTCCAATCAGTGCTCGTAAAAGTTGAGTGTACGATTCCTAATGTGCCCTCCACCCTTCCCTCGCTTTTAAGATCACTTTTAGCCGCATTGCAAGTTTTGTATGTGTTAAATAATCTGGACCGCTCACTTCGTATTTGTTACAGCATGCAGGAGACACTTTCGGTAAACTGTTAATAAATTAAGTGAAAAATTAAATTGACTATGAAGCACAACAAAAGCTTTTTTATTGGAAAGTATAGCGTGATTTAACAGAGAGCCACGTTAGCCTGCACTAATGATACATTTAGCCATACTCGTAATCTAACCACCACTCTCTTGTTACTGGTTGAATGAGCAAAATCACGAGTCAGAAAAGAAAAAAAAAATGCTGCAGTTGATAGCGGCTTATAGAGTGCAGCATTTGCTTAAAGCAAAAGAGGAGGAAGAAACAACGGCGACCAGCAACGAAAAGCATTGCACATTCCAATCATCCCCCACACCTATGACTTTCTTCTTTTTCCTTATCTCTCTTCTGATATGAGTGATAATGAAGGACGCTCATTTCAACTACTTCCTCGTATTATCAAATTTTGCCTTTCATTTTCCTTATTATTTCATAGTTCACTTATCAGTACTTTTATTCAACTACTCGTTCTGGGACACATTGTAAACCTTCCTTTGGGGTACACGTTAGAGCATACCCTCCATTACCATTTTTTCACGTCCCTTTTTGTGTATTACTAGTGCTCTGTTTTCCTAAACAGCAGAAAGATCTTACAAGAATTCATGTTTCAAAGTTACCAACAAAATGCAAATCTTTCATTCCTTACTTGCACGACAAATTTCCTGAGTAAACATTTTTTTGTAACTTTCAAACCCTTTACTATAATTGTCAAACAATTTAACAAAGTGAGTACCTTTCGTTACTTTTTTGTATTATTCTTTGCTGTATTTATGAATCGGGCATGGCTTTTTGCAAGCTTACGGGTAAAAGAATTGATAAATTGGAAGTGTGACTGACTTAATGTTCCATACTTTCGTCTGTTTTCTGTGGTACCCTGTTACTGAAAGTAAGAAGATGTGTTTTAGTATGTACTACTAACGACACACTGTTTGCCTTAAACTTCATGCAATTTCACTATCTGATATGATTGACAATTCGGTTTCTAGTATGAAACTACGTACGGAGTTCTGCAACTGGAACGTTGTACGGTGTATTTCTATTCTCGTAACTTACCATACGGTTCATGCACGAGGTCGCCTCCGAATTTTTATGTGAAAACTCTTAAATCTTTTAAAATAAAACAAATGTTGTTAATATTCTACATTTTTATTGTTCATCTCTACATATTTAATTCTCAACTTAGACACCCTAGAGGGCGAACACATTTCTCCCGGCGAGAGATCAGTTTTTGATACAGTGACTGTAGAATGTTTCGCTTTTAACGGATTCACACCTTCTCCACCGCTTCAAACTATCAATGTGCACTCCCCGAGCATATTCATTAAGCTATGGAGACAACTGAAAATCGGATGGGGTCAAGTCGGGACGGTACGGAGGATGACCGACGACAGTGGTCCCAAGGCGTCTGGCTGCTGCAGATGTCGCAGCGCTCGTGTCTGCTCTGGCATTGTCACGGTGAAGGAAGAGGTGCTCCTTGAGTGGACGAACCCTTCAAATTCGAAACTCGATCACACTCCGATGTTTCTCACGCACCGACATGGTTACGTTATATACCGCTAAGTTACACGCTACAATTCGAAGCTCTCTTGCAACCGATTAGATATTTACAGCTGTAACTGTTTCTAGTGATTGCTCAAAAATTGTGTAATCAAATAGTAAAAGGTCCTTCCGCCTGCTTGTTGACGTCTACCACGCACGGTCTTCAGAATGTATGGCTCTGAGCACTATGGGACTTAACTTCTGAGGTCATCAGTCCCCTAGAACTTAGAACTACTTAAACCTAACTAACCTAAGGACACCACACACATCCATGCCCGAGGCTGGATTCGAACCTGCGCCTGTAGCGGTCGCGCGGTTCCAGACTGTAGCACCTAGAACCGCTCGGCCATTTCGGCCGGCTTCATAATGTAAGTTGCACATATCGTTCCATGCTAATGCAACGACAGTGGTGCATTATCACAAGAGAGCACCTTGTCCGAATGTACGGTAGAGACACAAATGGTTCAAATGGCTCTGTGCACTATGGGTTTTAACTTCTGAAGTCGTCCGTCCCTTAGAACTACTTAAACCTAACTAACCTAAGGACATCACACACATCCATGCCCGAGGCAGGATTCGAACATGCGACCGTAGCAGCAGCGTTTAGAGACTGTAGCGCCTAGAACCGCTCGGCCACCCAGGCCGGCGGTAGAGACAGTTTTCTTGCGGTGCAAATAACAGATGCTTCAGAGCGAACAAGTGAACCTGCGTGGCAACATTAACGCACTGCAAGCTGAAGACATTCACAAGGCTGTTCTCGAATTGCTCCGTGACCAAGGAGCGGATTGCTGTCCACGAGTTACTGAACCGTTGGTAGAACGTTCTGACCGTTGTTTAATGAGGCTTAATGACTATGTTTAAAAACAGTCTCGTGATCTGTATCTCTTAGAAGTTAGTGAAGTATTTCATAGAAGTTACTTGGCCTGCCATAATAATGCTTAACATATACTGAGGTGACGAAAGTCATGGGAAAGCGATGTGCACATATATAGATGGCGGTACTATTGGGCAAGCAAAGTGTAAAAGGGCACGACATTGGCGGAGCTGTCATTCGTACTCAGGTGATTCATGGGATTACGGCCACAAGAAGGAAATTAACACATTCTGAAAGCGGTTTGTTAGTTGGAGCTAGACGCTTGGGACATTCCATTTCGGAAACCATTTGAGAATTCGATATTCCGAGATCCACAGTATCAAGAATCTACCGAAAATACCAAATATCAGGCGTTATACGTATTTCACCACGGACAATATGGTGGCAGACGGCCTTCACTTAACGACGAGAGCAGCGGCATTTGCGTAGAGTTGTCAGTGCTAACAGACAAGCAACACTGCAAGAAATAACGGCAGAAAGCAGTGTGGGACATACGATGAACGTATCCGTTAGGACAGAGCAGTGAAATCTGACGTAAATAGGCTGTGACGGCAGACGTCCGACGCGAGTGCTTTTGGCAACAGCACGACATCACCTGCAACACCTCTCTTGGGCTTGTGACCACATCGGTTCGATGCCACACGACTGGAAAATCGTTGCTCGGTCAGATAAGTCAGGATTTCAATTGATAAGAGCAGATTGTGGGATTCCAATACGGCTCAGGTCCCACGAAACCATGGACCTAATATGCAACAAGACACTAAGCAAGCTGGCGGTGGCTCGATAATTGTGTGGGTTGTTTACTTTGAACGGTTCAAATGGCTCTGATCACTATGGGACTTAACATCTTAGGTCATCAGTCCCCTAGAACTTAGAACTACTTAAACCTAACTAACCTAAGGACATCACACACATCCATGACCGAGGCAGAATTCGAACCTGCGACCGTAGCAGTCCCGCGGTTCCGGACTGCAGCGCCTAGAACCGCACGGCCACCGCGGCCGGCACTTTGAATGGATTGGGTTCTCTGGTCCAACTAAACCGATCATTCACTCGAAATAATTATTTTAGGCTACTTGGAGAATTTTTACAGCCATTCATGGACTTCATGTTCCCAAACTAGGATCGAAGTTTTATGGATGACAATGTGCCGCGTCAGAGCATTCTGGAAAATTCGAGCGAATGATTTTGCAGCACATATCACACGACACGAATCCCATAGAAAATTTAACGAACACAATGAGGGATGAATTCGTGCCCAAAATCTTCCACCGGCAACACTTTCGCAATTATGGACGACTACAGAGGCAGCATGGCTAGACATTTCTGCAGGGGACTTCCAACGGTTTGCTGAGTCCGTGCCGTGTCCAGCTGCTGCAGTACGCCGGGCAACAGGAGGGCCAACACGCTCTTAGGAGGTCCTCTTGACTTCTGTCGTCACAGTGTACTTTTGGAAGTCCCCTCGTACCACTCGCACCCCTAGCAATAACAATCTGCTGTTGCGACTTACCTACGTGTAATATTAGTGAATAGCCCAATAAAGCTCCCTACATAATCAAACTAGACCACTGAAATACATCGTGGGAAAAGCTGCCCGTTAGTGAATAATCATCTCTGTCATCAGAAAGCAAAAAGGGTATTACTGAAAAATCTAAATCAGACTGATCAGAAAAGGAAGGAAGCACAACCAATGCTGCGGATTAATGAGATCCATAATCATCACCAATTCGTTTGATTTGTTTGTGTTATCGCTCCCTTACTTATGCATCGTAATGGCAGCAATGGTCCCAGCAGCGGACAAAGTGAATGTTATTTGTGTCTCACAAACAATGAAGTCTGTATGGTGCCTTCCGCAATTACAGATTAATATACTCACATATGCAGTGTAGTTTAATTACAGATCGTTTAGTCGACTGTTATTGCTAAAATAGTTCATTGGAAGCCCATGTGACGTATGTGGGCCCTGGATAGGGTTAACATGTAATCGCGTCGCTGCGGGCGAATGCCATGAAATATTCCTAACCGTAATAACGGCTCCCAACAACACGCCCGGGTATAGAACGGCCGTTAATCACGAGCAGCCAGCTACACACGGCTGTTGCCTGCCATTTGGTGGGCGTGTTATTTCGTTCTGCGAACCTGCGAAGCATCAACATACGGACAACCCGAGACCTTTCGTCGATATTGTTTCAGTCGCTTATTATTGGCTAAGTTCTGGCGTCAGTTCAGGTGACCAGTTATTATTAATGGGATAGTGCGCTTCTGCTGCGGCGACAAGGATCTGGTACTGTCCGTTGTGGTTACTATGTCGAACTGGTGGAAATCAAACACGGTGTCCGAAAAAAGTAAAGTTGTAAATCCTCAGAGATCTAGAGAAAAGAGGTAATAAGAGTATTCTGTGGCGAACTGTCGTAATCGCAAAAACAATTCTTTACTCAAACTACAATTACACAAACAACTACAGCAAAAAACTATCATAAGGACCTGTCTGAGAGGGTAACGATACTATTTATTTTGACTGATGATAAATGAACAGGCAAAATGAGTACTGGAAAAGCCCGCATCTCGTTGTCGTGCGGTAGCGTTCTCGCTTCCCACACCCGGGTTCCCGGGTTCGATTCCCGGCGGGGTCAGGGATTTTCTCCGCCTCGTGATGGCTGGGTGTTGTGTGCTGTCCTTAGGTTAGTTAGGTTTAAGTAGTTCTAAGTTCTAGGGGACTTATGACCACAGCAGTTGAGTCCCATAGTGCTCAGAGCCATTTTTTTGAAGTACTGGAAAAACAATAAGCAGACAGATAGAAACGAAGGAAGAAGAAACAAGAAGCAGAGTAGTACCAACAAACCATTAAGGTTAAGTACAGTAGTCAGTCTCCATTATCTAACGTCATTGACCAAACCATTGCTGCCCTTGTTACGCAAGACATAACCAAAGACGCTCAGACTGGTGACCTGTTCCTTGACTTCCGGAAAGCAGTAGACACAGTTTCGCACTGTCATTCAGAGAACAAAATACGAGGTTAACGAGTACAGATTTGCGACGGAGTTCAGGACTTCCTAAAAGACAGACCTCAATAAGTTTACTCACAGCGGCATGAAACCAACAGATGCAAAGATAATTTCTGAAGTATTCCAGGGGGTGTTACAGGACCAGCAGGGGAGAGTCGTGCCTACAAATGACAGTAGCGTACAGTAAACACAAGCAAGCTTGTGTATTCGTGTGCACTGGAGGAGGATGTTTTCTTCCTCTCTTCGGTGCTTTTGTCTGCTCTGATTGCCCGACGGTCGTTGTTGTAGCTTTTAGAGCACGGAAGATAATTTGAAGCCTGTGGATCCGAAGCTAAGTGACTAATTTCGTTGCTATATTTCAGTTATCTACATTATGTAAGGAAAGAAATCTACCAACGTTTCATGATCATTTCCGTAACAGAACGTACAATACGACTAGATAATACGACATGTTTGTCGTGCAGTACCTGCCACCCGATTGTCTTTCAGTATCGGCCAGAAATAATTTCAATTTTTAAATTATATTTTCTCCTTACCTCGTTTCAGATTGACATGGCTGAGAATGAGAAAAAAGTAGGACAAAGGCCTCTGAAGTGGGAAACCAAGAACTCAGAAAAGTGAGATCCTTATACGATCGCCTTTAAAACGACAATTAGACTAGAAGAAGATCGCCAGGGAAAGATCGCTATCGAAGGGAAGGGAGGAACAGCGGAAAAAATAAAAAAAGCTGAACTTTAGTCGAGCGTTCCAAAAAACGAGAATGAACGCGCGGAGGATGGCCGTGAAAAGCCAATATTTACTGGAAACTTCGATTTCGGCATTTTGTGGAGACGACCATCGACCTAGTGTAACAACAATGTGAATCAAGCGAAGAGCCGAATTATTTCCATTGATCGACGGTCGAATCCCAATGGTCCCGTGCCCACTGCAACCTTAACTGACGATGTCGTTGGCTCAGTACGTAAACACGTAAGGATGGTCTGTTGCGGAGCTCAATCTTCATCAATATACGAGGAAACACCTGAGCGTGCACCGGCATTGCGCACTTTCAGCAGAGGTGCCACAGATAACCATTTCTCCTATCTTTCAGAGCGGACAAGTCTCCGAACCCCACGTTCTGTGAAGAGTAGTGAGTGTCCAACCATTTACTGCCTAGTAGTTGTTTTACTGTCCTCCTATCATTTTCTGTAGATGCGTACAACAGTAGCACGTGAGCATTCGACCAGCTTCGCCCTTTTCGAGATTCTCGTCTACAGGCTCTGCGTAATAATAATCTGTCCTTTGTCAAAGTCGCTTAGCTCAATGTATTTCCCCCATTATCAGCCCATATCTTCGTTAGGGTGATCCCCCGCCCGTGTCTGTTCCGCTTACACATACTTTTGTTACTGCGTCACGCGCCTGCAACGCCACCAGGTGGCACGCAACGTTGCGGTGGGCAATGGTCACTATGTTTTGGCTTATCAGTATAGTATACTAATATTCCGATTAACTGCCACAGCTACACAGAAAACCAAAAAAACTTAAGCCGGCTAATACTGCTTACAACATACAAGATTTTCCTCGCAAGAGTGGTCAGGCGCATTTTCTGTGGTGTTTCGGCAGATACTTGCGATTTAGTTCTTGCAGCATGAAACAGGAGACAGCCCAAATAAATACTATTGATAACGTCTTCCATGCGACGCCCAGTGTGTGCATAAAACGTCACCTTTTTCCCAGTACGAACAAAATGATTTTAAATCGGAATTCTACGTGCCAATTTGATAGAGCCGTCCCAAATTAGTCTAGTGCGATGTTTATTTTATTGATATGTATTAACACGGAATGAAAAACACGAAGAATAAAAAGTACTCTTGTAGTGACAGTAGATCTGCTGCAGGGAGGTACCAGCGCGAGATGCTGGAGTACTGATTATTCTTTGTGTTTTAATGTCCCTATTAACACACACTGATAAACTGAATGCAGCACTAGACTAATTTGGGTTCCCTCTACAGAACTCCGCTTTGAAAATCATTTTGGTTGTAATGCGGAAAAAAAACAAATGTTCAAATGTGTGTGAATTCCTAAGGGTCCAAACTGTTGAGGTCATCGGTCCCTAGAGTTACACACTACCTAAACTACCTAACCACCTTACGCTAGGAATAACACACACACACACACACACACACACACACACACACACACGCCCGAGGGAGGACTCGAGCTTCCGGCAGGAGGGGCCACGCAGTCAGTGAAATGGTGCCTTTAAGCGCGTGGCCACTCTGCACGGCCGTGCAGCAAACTGACGGTTTCCGCCCACAACGGGCGTTGATAAAAGACGTGATGAGCAAAATTGTTCGGGCTGACTCGAGCTGCATATCGCAAAAACTAAATTGCAAATATCTGCAGAAATACCAGAGAAAATGCGCTTGGCAACGAGGGACAGGCACCGTGTATATGATATAGCGGATAACGTGGGAACTTCTACGAGATCCTTTGCAGACGAAGCTGTTATCTAGAGTAACATACTAATAGCAAAATGCAGGAAAACCAGCAGGGATCGATAGCTAGTGCAGAAACTGGCAGATGAACCTGAACGTAAATAATTTTAACATACCGCCCGTAAACAGGCTAACAGATCCATTACTGTTCGAGTACACTATTGGTGAACAATTTTGGAGCCAGTAAAAATAACGTAATATGGAATCACAATATAAAAAATTATTAGAAAAATAGACGCATGGATGAAATTAATTGCAAGAATCTTAAGGGTATTTAATTCATCCACGAAAACAGGGGTTTAGAAAACACTGACGGATTTTTAAGTATCGTTGCTCAGTTTGGAACCCTCGCAAAGTAGGATTAAAAGAAGAGACAAAGCAGATCCAACGACGAGCGACACTTTTCGTCACGAGGTGGCTTAGCAAGCGCGAGATCATTACGGAGACATTCAACAAAGTCCAGTGACAGTCGCTGTAAAAGAGGCGTTGTATATTATGGGAAAGGTTACTGTTGAACTTCCTAAAGTAGACGCTCGAAGAAAAATTGAGCAACATACACTCCTGGAAATTGAAATAAGAACACCGTGAATTCATTGTCCCAGGAAGGGGAAACTTTATTGACACATTCCTGGGGTCAGATACATCACATGATCACACTGACAGAACCACAGGCACATAGACACAGGCAACAGAGCATGCACAATGTCGGCACTAGTACAGTGTATATCCACCTTTCGCAGCAATGCAGGCTGCTATTCTCCCATGGAGACGATCGTAGAGATGCTGGATGTAGTCCTGTGGAACGGCTTGCCATGCCATTTCCACCTGGCGCCTCAGTTGGACCAGCGTTCGTGCTGGACGTGCAGACCGCGTGAGACGACGCTTCATCCAGTCCCAAACATGCTCAATGGGGGACAGATCCGGAGATCTTGCTGGCCAGGGTAGTTGACTTACACCTTCTACAGCACGTTGGGTGGCACGGGATACATGCGGACGTGCATTGTCCTGTTGGAACAGCAAGTTCCCTTGCCGGTCTAGGAATGGTAGAACGATGGGTTCGATGACGGTTTGGATGTACCGTGCACTATTCAGTGTCCCCTCGACGATCACCAGTGGTGTACGACCAGTGTAGGAGAACGCTCCCCACACCATGATGCCGGGTGTTGGCCCTGTGTGCCTCGGTCGTATGCAGTCCTGATTGTGGCGCTCACCTGCACGGCGCCAAACACGCATACGACCATCATTGGCACCAAGGCAGAAGCGACTCTCATCGCTGAAGACGACACGTCTCCATTCGTCCCTCCATTCACGCCTGTCGCGACACCACTGGAGGCGGGCTGCACGATGTTGGGGCGTGAGCGGAAGACGGCCTAACGGTGTGCGGAACCGTAGCCCAGCTTCATGGAGACGGTTGCGAATGGTCCTCGCCGATACCCCAGGAGCAACAGTGTCCCTAATTTGCTGGGAAGTGGCGGTGCGGTCCCCTACGGCACTGTGTAGGATCCTACGGTCTTGGCGTGCATCCGTGCGTCGCTGCGGTCCGGTCCCAGGTCGACGGGCACGTGCACCTTCCGCCGACCACTGGCGACAACATCGATGTACTGTGGAGACCTCACGCCCCACGTGTTGAGCAATTCGGCGGTACGTCCACCCGGCCTCCCGCATGCCCACTATACGCCCTCGCTCAAAGTCCGTCAACTGCACATACGGTTCACGTCCACGCTGTCGCGGCATGCTACCAGTGTTAAAGACTGCGATGGAGCTCCGTATGCCACGGCAAACTGGCTGACACTGACGGCGGCGGTGCACAAATGCTGCGCAGCTAGCGCCATTCGACGGCCAACACCGCGGTTCCTGGTGTGTCCGCTGTGCCGTGCGTGTGATCATTGCTTGTACAGCCCTCTCGCAGTGTCCGGAGCAAGTATGGTGGGTCTGCACACCGGTGTCAATGTGTTCTTTTTTCCATTTCCAGGAGTGTATTACGTCTTTCTACACACGCGTCGCGAATTGACCAAGACAAAAAAATCATAGAAATCAGAGCTCATACGGAAGTTTATGTACAGCCATTCTTCCCACATACCATTTGCCTTGCCAATGGAGCAGAGATGGTTTGAAATGACAGTGGTGCCAGATGTAACCTCCGCCACACACCGGAAGGTGATTTGCGTAGAGTAGATGTTATTGTAAAAGACATTATGTCGCGTGCCACACAATATAAAATTACAAACTACACTCCACATTACAGTGTTGCATCACATTAGTGTTGCCTTCTTCTCAGTATTTTGCATATATGACTTTCCTTGCGGATTCTGCGGAGAACCTCCTCATTGCTTACCTCATCATTCCACCCGACTTTCAACATTATTCTGTAGCACCACATCTCAAACGCTTCGATTCTCCTATGTTTTGCTTTTTTCCGCAGTCCATATTTCACTACCATGCGCACGAAACATACATTCTCGGAATTTTGTTCCTCAAATTAAGAGCTACGTTTGATACTAGTAACATAAAATGGCTGCCCAAATCATCACCGAACCTCCACCGTGATTCAGTCTTGGGATGTAAACTCGGCCATGTCGGAATCTGTGTGAATCAAGCAAGAAGTATCCTTTCAAATGACTTCCTTGAGTTGCTTCATGCTCTGACGAGCCAAAGAAAATGGTACACCTGCCTAATATCGTGAAGCGCCCCCGCGGGCTCGCAGAAGTGCCGCAACACGACGTGACATGGACACGACTAATGTTGGTTGGTTGGTTTAAAGATTAAAGGGACCTGGAGGCAATCTGTAGCAATTCTCTATGTGTGGATTATCACATTGTACCCCTGGAATTGCCCAAGTCCATCGGAATGCACAATGGACACGAATGGATGCAGGTGATCAGACAGGATGCTTACATACGTGTCACCTGTCAAAGTGGTATCTAGACGTATCAGGGGTCCCATATCACTCCAATTGCACACGCCCCACACATTATAGAGCCTCTACCTGCTTGAATAGTCCCTCGCTGACACGCAGGGGCCATAGATTCACGAGGTTTTCTCCATACCGTTACACGTCCATTCGCTCGATACAATTTGAAACGAGACTCGTCCGACCAGCCAACATGTTTCTAATCACCAACAGTCCATTGTCCGTGTTTGCGGGATCTGGTGTGGCATGCACTCGTCAAGGGTACATGAGTGGGCCTTCGGCTTCGAAAGCGCATATCGATGATGTTCCGTTGAATTGCTCACATGCTGACATTTGTTGATGGGCCAGCACTGAAATCTGCAGCAATTCGTGGAAGGGTTGCACTTCTGTCACATTGAATGATTATCCTCAGTCGTCGTTGGTCACTTTCTTGCAGTATGTTCTTCTGTCCGCAGCGATGTCGGAGATTTCATGTTTTACCGGATTCCTGATACACTCCTGAAATTGTCGCACGGGAAAATCCCCACTTCATCTCTACCTCGGAGATGCTGTATCCCATCGCTCGTGCGCCGACTATAACACCACGTTCAAACTCACTAAAGTCTTGATAACCTGCCATTGTAGCAGCAGTAACCGATCTAACACCTGCGCCAGATGCTAGTTGTCTTATATAGACGTTGCCGACCGCAGCGCCGTATTCTACCTGTTTACATATCTCTGTATCTGAATACGCATACCTTCACCAGTTTCTTTGGCGCCTCAGTGTAGTTCAAAATTTATGGCTTCGGTACCACACTTTCCTGCTACGAGCATTGCTGACGAATGGTTTTGGATTTCCCGCTCGCCTTGCAGTTCCCCGCTTACGGAGCTCCCTTCGAGTTGCTTTGGTGCTGACACAATTCGCTGTGACACTCATTTATGAAACGACTTTAACAGCTGTCGTCCCCTCATTTTTCGTCAGAATCATCTTCAATGACCGTGTGTCACTATCACACTTCCATCCGCCTACTGACAGCGGACGGCATCTCGTGGTCGTGCGGTAGCGTTCTCGCTTCCCACGCCCGGGTTCCCGGGTTCGATTCCCGGCGGGGTCAGGGATTTTCTCTGCCTCGTGATGACTGGGTGTTGTGTGTTGTCCTTAGGTTAGTTAGGTTTAAGTGGTTCTAAGTTCTAGGGGACTGATGACCATAGATGTTAAGTCCCATAGTGCTCAGAGCCAGAGCCACAGCGGACGATGTTTTCCCGCTTTCGCTGCGTGCAGAATAAATCACGGCTCTTAAAACACCAAACAATCCGTCAATCTTGGTTACAGAAGCACCCAAAATACGGGCACCAAAAATCCTCCCACGTTACAATTCCTTAGTTTCGACATAATGCACTCATAACTACACAGAACACTGTTGTGACCGCGACTGAAAAAATGGTTCAAATGGCTCTGAGCACAATGGGACTTAACTTCTGAGGTCATCAGTCCCCTATAACTTAGAACTACTTAAACCTACCTAACCTAAGGACATCACACACATCCATGCCCGAAGCAGGATTCGAACCTGCGACCGTAGCGGCCGCGCGGTTCCATACTGTAGCGCCTAGAACCGCTCGGCCACCGCAGCCGGCACAACGGCACAACCTGCTGGCTTGCCTAGCATCTGTATTGATGCTAGAGCATGCATTTCTCGCGGTGTTTCTATATATTAGTCCAATCGCTGCGGATGAATGCAACTTAATGACCGCAAATAAAATTAATTATTTTAAAAATCCCGATGTATCCGAATACAGGATCAGTGGCAAAACTCCACTCTCGAGACAGTATGATTGGTGAACTCTGGCACAGAGTTTAAACAGCGTCATCGAAGCTTAGTTCAACTCTATGCCCAACCGGTTTAGTGCCATTGTTGCTGCCAGAGGTGGCTTCTGTGCGTACTAAGTTTCGAACCGTGTATATCGCGGAACCACCTACAGATTTAATCATGTATTCTTCCTACTGTCGTGTACAGCCATATACACAATGTGTTGCAATTGGAATGACCGGTACTATAGATGTACACTGCGTGTCAGAAGTTTTCGTTCACCTATCACAACTATGGATTTGTGGTTAAAACAGGGATTTCGTTTTGAATATTCTGTCGTAACCCCATTCTGATAACAAAACAAGTATAAACATATAAAGACTAAACGCTTCTGTATTTGACTGGTTGCTCGCAAAGAGGGGCTCTGATGAGCATCCAAAACAACACTGACGTGCCTTTTAATGTTCTATTCGAAAAGGCCTCAGTCCTTCAGCTGTCTGTGTAGCAATCAGTTCGTATTGGCTTACAGTATGTTGTGTGCATCTACCAGTGTCTTTGTAAATTGATCTTGTTCATACCAGCCGGCCGTAGTGGCCGTGCGGTTCTAGGCGCCTCAGTCTGGAACCGCACGACCGCTACGGTCGCAGATTCAAATCCTGCCTTGGGCATGGATGTGTGTTATGTCCTTGGGTTAGTTAGGTTTAATTAGTTCTAAGTTATAGGCGACTGATGACCTCAGAAGTTAAGTCGCATAGTGCTCAGAGCCATTTGAACCATTTTTCTCATACCACATTACCGCCTAATAAGGCGGAAGCAGAGGCTGGACCTGGAAAACGTGCTGCACCAGGGAGGCTAATCCAGCAGGACAATAGCAACGAATGTTGGCGAAGCCAAATCTACAGTGAAGTATACACTACAGCGGTTCAAGCAAACTGGTGCTGTTGTTGTTGTGGTCATCAGTCCTGAGACTGGTTTGATGCAGCTCTCCATGCTACTCTATCCTGTGCAAGCTTCTTCATCTCCCAGTATCTACTGCAACCAACATCCTTCTGAATCTGCTTAGTGTATTCATCTCTTGGTCTCCCTCTACGATTTTTACCCTCCAGACTGCCCTCCAATGCTAAATAGGTGATCCCTTGATGCCTCAAAACATGTCCTACCAACCGATCCCTTCTTCTAGTCAATTTGTGCCACAAACTTCTCTTCTCCCCAATCCTATTCAATACCACCTCATTAGTTACGTGATCTACTCACCTTATCTTCAGCATTCTTCTGTCGCACCACATTTCGAAAGATTCTATTCTCTTCTTGTCCAAACTAGTTATCGTCCATGTTTCACTTCCATACATGGCTACACTCCATACAAATACTTTCAGAAACGACTTCCTGACACTTAAATCTATACTCGATGTTAACAAATTCCTCTTCTTGAGAAACGCTTTCCTTGCCATTGCCAGTCTACATTTTATATCCTCTCTACTTCGACCATCATCGGTTATTTTACTCCCTAAATAGCAAAACTCCTTTACTACTTTAAGTGTCTCATTTCCTAATCTAATCCCCTCAGCATCACCCGACTTAATCTGACTACATTCCATTATCCTCGTTTTGCTTTTGTTGATGTTCATCTTATATCCTCCTTTCAAGATACTGTCCATTCCGTTCAACTGCTCTTCCAAGTCCTTTGCTGTCTCTGACAGAATTACAATGTCATCAGCAAACCTCAAAGTTTTTACTTCTTCTCCATGAATTTTAATACCTACTCCGAATTTTTCTTTTGTTTCCTTTACTGCTTGCTCAATATACAGATTGAATAACATCGGGGAGAGGCTACAACCCTGTCTTACTCCTTTCCCAACCACTGCTTCCCTTTCATGCCCCTCGACTCTTATAACTGCCATCTGGTTTCTGTACAAACTGTAAATAGCCTTTCGCTCCCTGTATTTTACTCCTGCCACCTTCAGAATTTGAAAGAGAGTATTCCAGTCAACATTGTCAAAAGCTTTCTCTAAGTCTACAAATGCTAGAAACGTAGGTTTGCCTTTTCTTAATCTTTCTTCTAAGATAAGTCGTAAGGTCAGTATTGCCTCACGTGTTCCAACATTTCTACAGAATCCAAACTGATCTTCCCCGAGGTCAGCTTCTACCAGTTTTTCCATTCGTCTGTAAAGAATTCGCGTTAGTATTTTGCAGCTGTGACTTATTAAACTGATAGTTCGGTAATTTTCACATCTGTCAACACCTGCTTTCTTTGGGATTGGAATTATTATATTCTTCCTGAAGTCTGAAGGTATTTCGCCTGTCTCATACATCGTGCTCACCAGATGGTAGAGTTTTGTCATGACTGGCTCTCCCGAGGCCATCAGTAGTTCAAATGGAATGTTGTCTACTCCCGGGGCTGGTGCTAATGCAAGTATTTCGCGATCTGGAAGAAGCCAACTAGCCTCATACAGGGAAGATCAGTTTATACGTGACAAGAGATGACGTCAGAGGAGTCGTACTGCACCTGAAATTCGCGAGTAAGTAAATAATATGCGAGCAGCTCCCATCACTGTCACAACAGTGTAGCGCTTTCTTTGTGAACAAGGTGGATAGCGGCTAATAAAACTTCACTGCGCAAACAGAATAAGGTGAAAAGAGTGCAGTGGGCACAGATACATAAAAACTAAACCGTGCAGCAATGATTCGAAATGTTATTCAACGACGAATCTAAGTTTGAAGTATTCGAAAGCCTTTGTCGAATGTTTGTGGGGATGATTTGCAGGTTATAATGTCGGTGATCTAAGGAGAATTAATGGAATGTTAAAGAGGTAAATTTATCACAGGATATTGATTAACAATGCAGTTGCGTCTAGCAAGAGACTTACTCGTCGTGAGTTTGTTCTACAGCAAGACAATTATACCAAACATAGCTTTAAATTGCGCAGAAGACATGTCAATAGAAAAGAGAAATGTGGGGAATTGAAGAATGTAAGAGTACGATGTGGCCAAGTCAGCCACCCAACATACATCCCATTGAACTCCTACGGAATGAACTAGACAGGGAGGTCAGAAAACTGAGGTCATCTAATGTCGAAGGTCCACGGAATAATTTGCAGACGCGTAGGACAGCAATATCTGCAGGAACACTGCGAAATCTTACCTCCTGGATGCCTAGAATTTGTGCAGCTGTTCTGAGGGCAAAGGGTGGATATTTTGAGGAGGTTAAAATATAAGCCATATTATGCCGTACTTAATGCAAGAGTGTGAAAACATTTATTTTGTTGGTCTATTCAGTTTTTACGGTGTGTTTGTGCGATGAAATAATGTATATAGTTTTTGTCACGGCTGATCAAAAATTATCAAAAATTTTGAACGGTAGTGTACATGCAAATGTCACGCAGTGCAGGTACTTTCAGGGCGAGAGATTTTTTACAATCTGACCGATTTCACTACGAGTTACTGAATAAATATTTAGTTTAGAAAAATGTTTGCTATTTATTTATTACTAAAGTGGTTACGCCACTGTTCTTCATAAACCGAAATTTTACATAGATATGGCCGGACATTTGTGGCTGGGAGCCCGGTGCACGTTTCAGAGTAAATGTTTCCGCTGCTGGTATTTCACGCAAAGCAGCCTCAGCAGGAGAGTCGTACTCCGTCTCCTAAGTGACAACTCTTTGTCGTCTTGTCGTTACTTTCCGCCGGGGAATGCGCCAGCAGCAGAGAAGTATTTATCTCGACACTAGCTTCTTTTCGTTATTACTCAACAATATCGAAGACAGTACCGCTCCTAGAAAACTGCCTCCGTTTAACGCCTCTCACAAAGTAAAGGAAAAGAAGCTGTACTGGTTAGCATTACTTCACAAGTCACCATAAAGGAAGCATTTTATGTTTCTATGATACTTTCTCTCTCTAAACCCACACGTGACATTCCGATGTACGATGTTAAGACAACATTCCGAGTGAAATGCCGTCCATAAAATGAGGCATCTGTCCTTCCTCGAATCTCTTTCCCTTGGCGATAGTCAAGAAAAGCAGTAAGGTGGAAGCAACTGCAATGTGCAACGGGAAAATGTTACAACATAAATAAACGGAAAAAGTGTGAAATGAAGACATACCAATAATAGTACGCAAACATAAATGCGAAATTCTTATCTGTAGAACGGACATTAGAAAAACATCTTATAAGAAGGCGAAGCAAACGGGAAATAACAGTGGATAGCACTAATTTTAATGGTAAAGTAAACTTAATATATGAGAAACATTTTCTCGAAGATAAATGATTGAAATGGCTCTAAGCACTATGGGACTTAACATCTGAGGTCATCAGTCCCCTAGACTTAGAACTACTTAAACCTGACTAACCTAAGGACATCACACACATCCATGGCCGAGGCACGATTCGAACCTGCGACCGTAGCAGCAGCGCGGTGCCGGACTGAAGCGCCTAGAACCGGTCGGTCACAGTGGCCGGCTCTCGAAGATAGTTTTGGGCTTGATAGAAATAAAGAAATGAAAAGTATTGGGCGTAAGACTGGATGGAATGCACGAATACATCAAATTAATCACATTGCTATGACTACAAAACGAATCAAACAGAAACTACAGTAGCTACACTGTGTTATTCAAAATCTATTACTTCGTAATTGTTTCAGAGTTTACTGCACAAGCGTAAGGTCAGTCTAATCTTCGCGAAGGAGTTTAAACTATTCTGTAGCTAATAGAATTCTCTTTCAACAGCCAAAAACTGTGAAAGTGACCCGGAAGACAAAGTCAAAGTGGCCTGAAAGTCTGTGAAACAGTGTTTACAGGACAGATGTGACGCAATTATTTTGATGTTAGAAGAGGCCCAGCATGAGTAAATATCAAGATTTCAGCAGCGGAAAGCCTTCAGCATCCGCACAGCACTCATCTAGCAACTAGCAGAACATACTGATTTGAATAGTAACAGACACCATGCATCCATATAATTAATTTGCCTCGATGGACAATGAATCCACAACCTTCAGTGAGGGTGCGCATCTACGTTCGACCTCTAGTGGGAATCTAGCGAGCACGGAGGAATAGACGGGGACTGCGGATAGGCGGCACTAGCTATCGAGACAGTCCGCCCATTTGCGATTAACACTGTGTCCGGGTGGCAAGCTAGTTAACACAACTGCTTAGGAATTAGGAGATCCCGGATTCAAGTCCTGTTGGCAGACATTTTCACGCGTCGCCACTGATTTCGCATAAACACCCGATGCAGCTGATATCATTAGTTTCCTCCCTTTCCTTTCGTTTCTCCCAACTCCACTTTAAATTTACAGAGTATATACAGGGTGTTTCAAAAATGACCGGTATATTGGAAACGGTAATAAAAACTAAACGAGCAGCGATAGAAATACACCGTTTGTAGCAGTATGCTTGAGACAACAGTACATTTTCAGGCAGACAAACTTTCGAAATTACAGTAGTTACAATTGTCAACAACAGATGGCGCTGCGGTCTGGGAAACTCTATTGTACGATATTTTCCACATATCCACCATGCGTAGCAATAATATGGCGTAGTCTCTGAATGAAATTACCCGAAACCTTTGACAACGTGTCTGGCGGAATGGCTTCACATGCAGATGAGATGTACTGCTTCAGCTGTTCAATTGTTTCTGGATTCTGGCGGTACACCTGGTCTTTCAAGTGTCCCCACAGAAAGAAGTCACAGGGGTTCATGTCTGGCGAATAGGGAGGCCAATCCACGCCGCCTCCTGTATGTTTCGGATAGCCCAAAGCAATCACACGAGCATCGAAATATTCACTCAGGAAATTAAAGGCGTCGGCCGTGCGATGTGGCCGGGCACCATCTTGCATAAACCACGAGGTGTTCGCAGTGTCGTCTAAGGCAGTTTGTACCGCCACAAATTCACGAAGAATGTCCAGATAGCGTGATGCAGTAATCGTTTCGGATCTGAAAAATGGGCCAATGATCCCTTTGGAAGAAATGGCGGCCCAGACCAGTACTTTTTGAGGATGCAGGGACGATGGGACTGCAACATGGGGCTTTTCGGTTCCCCATATGCGCCAGTTCTGTTTATTGACGAAGCCGTCCAGGTAAAAATAAGCTTCGTCAGTAAACCAAATGCTGCCCACATGCATATCGCCGTCATCAATCCTGTGCACTATATCGTTAGCGAATGTCTCTCGTGCAGCAATGGTAGCGGCGCTGAGGGGTTGCCGCGTTTGAATTTTGTATGGATAGAGGTGTAAACTCTGGCGCATGAGACGATACGTGGACGTTGGCGTCATCTGGACCGCAGCTGCAACACGGCGAATGGAAACCCGAGGCCGCTGTTGGATCACCTGCTGCACTAGCTGCGCGTTGCCCTCTGTGGTTGCCGTACGCGGTCGCCCTACCTTTCCAGCACGTTCATCCGTCACGTTCCCAGTCCGTTGACATTTTTCAAACAGATCCTTTATTGTATCGCTTTTCGGTCCTTTGGTTACATTAAACCTCCGTTGAAAACTTCGTCTTGTTGCAACAACACTGTGTTCTAGGCGGTGGAATTCCAACACCAGAAAAATCCTCTGTTCTAAGGAATAAACCATGTTGTCCACAGCACACTTGCACGTTGTGAACAGCACACGCTTACAGCAGAAAGACGACGTACAGAATGGCGCACCCACAGACTGCGTTGTCTTCTATATCTTTCACATCACTTGCAGCGCCATCTGTTGTTGAAAACTGTAACTACTGTAATTTCGAAAGTTTGTCCGCCTGAAAATGTACTGTTGTCCCAAGCATATTGCAACAAACGGTGTATTTCTATCGCTGCTCGTTTAGTTTTTATTGCCGTTTCAAATATACCGGTCATTTTTGAAACACCCTGTAGATACAGCAGATAGCTCTCTGTTCTACAAAATTAAAAGACACAAAACGCAGAAGCAACATTCTGACAAAATTATGCTGCGGCTAACTGAATGGAGAGTGGCCAGTACGCATATCTGCAGCCTCGGCTTGGTGAGCAGCAGCAGTAATGCGAGTAACGCAATGAGCGACACAGAATGACCAGTGGGAGGCGCAGATGGGTCGCTATGGAATGTCAGAGACAGAGTAAAATGCAAATTATATTTGCTGCTCTAGTCTCTATCTCTTGGGTAATATTTAAACACAAATAGGGTTCATTCACTGAATATGCTCACAGTTTTTGTAAATAAATGTGTGGTTGATATGGTTAACTCTGCAAAGAACCCACCCTGTTCTCCGGCTCCCCTCTTAAAAGTGCACATACATGGCGAGACTGGGTACTAGAGTGGAACTAGGTTAGAATTCCTCTCCGAATATCTCGTTTTTCAGTTTTCTGCATTTTCCTAAATCAGGCTCATTCGTGGTGGTTTCTTCAGTAAGGCAAAGAACCCTTCCACAATACTATCTAACTATTCTGCTGCTCCATCTCTAATGCTCTCGTCATCGACTAGGAGCTATATTTTTTTCATACTTTCCTCTAAAGGTACACCCCTGGTCTGTTGGACTGCTTTTCTGTAGCAATCCGACTTCCTTCGACAGGATTTTACACACTTAGCTTTTTTTCCATTCTCTACCCCAAGGGGTTGAAGGCAGAACAGGCTAATTGAGACACAGCTCGTAATGGAGCAGGGACAGCTAAGATGTCGGCAGGTGAACGGTGCACTTGCATGTGTGCGTAACTGTCTGACATGGAGCCGGCCGCTGTGGCGGTTCTAGGCGCCTCAGTCTGGAACCGCGCGACCGCTACGGTAGCAGGTTCGAATCCTGCCATGATGTCCTTAGTTTAGTCAGATTTAAGAAGTTCTACGTTCTAGGGGACTGATGACCTTAGATGTTATGTCCCATAGTTCTCAGAGCCATTTGAACCATCTGACATGGCTGCACACTTCATCCAGTGCCGCACAACGCTGTCTGAGGAGAGGGAAGAGGAAGAAAGTGTGGAAACGCACATTTAGAAGCAGTCGTATTGCAATGACTTGGTTTCATATTTGCTAACGACACAGGTAACAAAACAAATTTTCAGTATTATTCAATTATTTCTCGCGCACTAAAGGCACAATTTACTGTAATTTTTATCTGCACGGTCGGCATAGGGACAATTGCAGACAGTTTTGCGGATTTTCACACTCAGGTTGACACGTAATTACGACGTATTTTGTTTCATAATAGAAAAAAAACTTTCACACCTATGTTGTTCGAAACATTTTATTAAGTTAGCAACCTCATTATGGAGACGTGAGAATTCTTCCCAGGTATAACAACATACACCTCCGAGACAGTTTTAACGTAAAATAATTTGTCTTTTGCCGGCCGGTGTGGCCGTGCGGTTCTAGGCGCTTCAGTCTGGAACCGCGCGACCGCTACGGTCGCAGGTTCGAATCCTGCCTCAGGCATGGATGTGTGTGATGTCCTTAGGTTACTTAGGTTTAAGTAGTTCTAAGTTCTAGGGGACTGATGACCTCAGATGTTAAGTCCCATAGTGCTCAGAGCCATTTTTTCTAATTTGTCTTTTAAACGCGAATTACACTACTGATCTATCAGTTCCATCTGCACAGTCGCAGAGGTTTTGTCAAATGAAGTGGCAAATTCTATCGAAAATATTTCAAAACGGGTAATGTCCACAAAACGTTTAGAAAACTATTCTTGCAATTTTTTCACGGCCACAAGGAATTTTTCAAATCTCCGGTTTTCTTCAATGCCAGTGATCTTAGGAAAAAGGATTTTTTACAGAAATTCTCCTTTCTACAGTGTGATTTTCTTTTTAAATGCAGCCTCGTAAATTCAGAAATAAGTTGCTCCACGAGACAGACTGCCCGTAACTGGCAGCGCGGCGTCACAAAATCACAGCGTCCCAGTGCTAATGCACGCCATTTTATTATTATTTTTCTTTTTTACAGCCCTTACGCTACCGACTCACCATCCTTCAATTCTCTCTGCACCTGCCAATACGTCTCCCCCTCCCATTGCTAACATGGCACAAGAACTCTTCGTAAGCAGCCAACGATGAGAATGCATCTGAAAAAAACTCTCCACTGTCGACAGCTTTCTTACATTGCTAAGACTATCAGAGATGCATGTCTCCGTGATATATAATTACGCAATTCTTCGTTTTGTGCAACAAAATGAGTGAACCAACCAAGAACTAAGCGGTTCCTAACGAATAACATCACCAGACTTTTTTTTATTAAAAGTGCCCTACAACATTCACGGAATACTGCTTGATGTTCAAAGTCATCCAAAGTGTTTTAGGATTAACGGTGAGTAAACTTTCCGTTAGAATATGAAACAGGTTTTCGGTCTGACAGTCATCTATGCAATTATTAGATTCAAATATTTTGGAAGAGACACTGGGTTCGAGTGTATAAAAGAGTTCATAATATTTCAGCATACTTGCATATTGAGAAAGTGTCAACAAACGATTGTAAGACTTTTTTCACCATCCTACACGAACTGCAGTTATTGGAGCAAAGTCTTACCCACAATCTGAAAACAAGTACTTCATCTCAACTGCTTTCCATGACCAAGGCAGGCTTGCAGCAAACTTGAGAAGACATGTAACTGCCAAATAAATGTCAAATAAATTAGGTTACGAGCTTCAAATGACATGACGGCTTAAAACGAAGATTTTATTTGCAGTGTGATTTGAGAATCGAAGATAAAGTGTAATAACAACGAATTATTTGCCAAAAACTATAATGGGATCGATGATTTCTCAATTTTTGCTGAGTAAGATTGTGAGCTGAAAGTCACACATCGAAGTCATGATTAAAGATGAATTCAAGAGTACATTGCATGTGTAGATCATATTTTCTTTAGTGACACAATGGTGGATCTCTCTAAATCAACGGAAGTTTCTGATGAGACGTTTCAAAAAAAAAAAAAAAAAAAAAAGTTGCTCTGAGAACTAATTTAAAGCAAACAAAAAGTACATTCATTTAATAAATGACAAAAAATTGGAGCAATAAATGCAATTGTATTTAAGTTTTATGTGTTATTCTTAACACTTTTTATTCAAATATGACAAATAAGTGTTTTATTTCATATAAGTGAATAATATATCAAATAATGTTTCTTATTCATGAATAAAGAATAGTAATTTACACAGGTTTTCGTTATTCGTCATTCGCATAAATTTCGCCCAAGTCTGGGGCTAAGCGAAACACATCGCGCATGCACACACAGCAAATTCGCAACCTATGTGCAAGTGAGTACATGTACGTGAAACCTGCGTGGCTTCGAACAAGCCCACACGCGGCTGCGCAAGCCGCGTTGCCGGTGTTCATGCACTCAAGCGGGTGTCATTAGCTTCGGCAGTCTTCGGCAACTTCCGCCAACGTTCGGGGAGCGTATTCGCGCTCTCGATAGCACAGCGCAGGCGTGTGAGGGAGACGCGGTTGCAGGGCTCTAGCCCTTACACATCCTCCATTCAGTCCTGATTTCTCCGCACGCACTTTCCATATTTTTCGAGCCGTGCAGTAAGACATACGCGGCAGCCGATTTGCTTCGCAAGAAGAGGTGCACGCCTGAGTACAATCATGCTTCTGTAGGTAATCGCAGACATTTTTTCCAGGAAGGCATTGACCGTATCTCACAGTCGGATAAATGTATTACAGTTATGGCGATTACTACAGAAATAATGAACAGTTTACTAATTTTCTTTCCAATTTGTCTCGTTTTACTGCCCCTTATAGAATAAACAGATACGGTTCCGCACTTACGTTTAGTGAAAAAAAATACGAGCTTACGGAATATCGGACCAGGTTTGTGATTGGATTCAGGATTTCCTAGAAGAAAGAACACAACATGTCATTCTTAACGGTTCAAAATCTGCAGATGTAGAGGTAATTTCGGGAGTACCGCAAGGAAGCGTGATAGGACCTTTATTGTTTACAATATACATAAATGACTTAGTTGACAACATCGGTAGCTCCATGAGGCTATTTGCAGATGACACGGTTGTCTACAAGAAAGTAGCAACATCAGAAGACTCGTACGTACTCCAGGAAGACCTGCAGAGGATTAATGCATGGTGCTACAGCTGGCAGCTTTCCCTAAACGTAGATAAATGTAATATAATGCGCATACATAGGGGCAGAAATCCATTCCAGTACGATTATGCCATAGGTGGTAAATCATTGGAAGCGGTAACGACCGTAAAATACTTAGGAGTTACTATCCGGAGCGATCTGAAGTGGAATGATCACATAAAACAAATAGTGGGAAAAGCAGGCGCCAGGTTGAGATTCATAGGAAGAATTCTAAGAAAATGTGAGTCATCGACGAAAGAAGTAGCTTACAAAACGCTTGTTCGTCCGATTCTTGAGTATTGCTCATCAGTATGGGACCCTTACCAGGTTGGATTAATAGAAGAGATAGACATGATCCAGCGAAAAGCAGCGCGATTCGTCATGGGGACATTTAGTCAGCGCGAGAGCGTTACGGAGATGCTGAACAAGCTCCAGTGGCGGACACTTCAAGAAAGGCGTTACGCAATACGGAGAGGTTTATTATCGAAGTTACGAGAGAGCACATTCCGGGAAGAGATGGGCAACATATTACTACCGCCCACATATATCTCGCGTAATGATCACAACGAAAAGATCCGAGAAATTAGAGCAAATACGGAGACTTACAAGCAGTCGTTCTTCCCACGCACAATTCGTGAATGGAACAGGGAAGGGGGGGATCACATAGTGGTACAATAAGTACCCTCCGCCACACACCGTAAGGTGGCTCGCGGAGTATAGATGTAGATGTAGATGTAGAAATTTGAACGCCCCTAATTTTGGAACAGGGTGGTGGGATACACTGAACAACAATTCGGCACAATATTGGTCGAAAATGGCGTTTGCTTTCCATCTTCGGCCTGACTTTAAGAGGCACGCTTATGAACCTTTAAGGGCCAATGACACCGTCCTCGTAATCCCTGACTCGGTCTGATGCGTCTACGCCGCTAGGCTTTGAATTGCAGTATACTGCGGATGGCGTCCTACATCTCATTAGCATGAGCTGTACAGCGGGATTCCGTGTGCAAATGGTTAGATTTTCAGCGGAAGTGCACAAAAGTAGGCAGATTAATGCCGTCTACATTACATATACAGGCTGATTCAGGTGCCACTGTCGATGTTTGTGCAACCCCGAAATTCTATATCTGGTCTTCAAAAATCACGCTCGAGATTTTCATATTCTCTCGGTCGCTACGGGTGAACTATTAGTTCTATATAAAAAATGAAAAGGAAGTTCAATGTAGCTAAACTTTGTACTGGGATGCGGTTTCACTGAACGCCACTATTTTCGAGTTATTCACGAAAAACATACAAAAGTGAACTTCAAACGCAGCCCCACCCCAACACTCATCACTCACCAGTCACGATTTCTAGGATGTTGATCGTGGGACTCCCTTCTTCTATGTTGTACAATAATTTCTGACTACATGAACTATTCTTGATATCTGAGCATTCCTTTCTTTTTCATTAGGCTATTACACCACCAGCATAGTTCACTATTTCGCCAACAATATTAATTTAAATGTATCCATGAGGTTGTGCTACAGAAGAATGCTGAAGATAAGGTGGGTAGATCACGTAACTAATGAGGAGGTATTGAATAGGATTGGGGAGAAGAGAAGTTTGTGGCACAACTTGACTAGAAGAAGGGATCTGTTGGTAGGACATGTTCTGAGGCATCGAGGGATCACAAATTTAGCATTGGAGGGCAGCGTGGAGGGTAAAAATCGTAGAGGGAGACCAAGAGATCAATGCACTAAGCAGATTCAGAAGGATGTAGGTTGCAGTAGGTACTGGGAGATGAAGAAGCTTGCACAGGATAGAGTAGCATGGAGAGCTGCATCAAACCAGTCTCAGGACTGAAGACCACAACAACAACAACAACAACAACATCCATGAGGTTAATGAAAGAAAAACGACTTTTGTAAACGTTACATTAAACCTTATTACGTTCACAATTCGATCCAAACTTACCCTTACAAGCACAGTAGTTTCTTAGTCAGAAGGCCTGACGAATACAACGATGTAATTGTTTGTTTTATGCTGTTAAAATTCACAAAATTGTTACGCAATATTAACAAATGGTTCAAATCGCTCTGAGCATTATGCGACTTAACTTCTGAGGTCATCAGTCACCTAGAACTTAGAACTAATTAAACCTAACTAACCTAAGGACATCATACACATCCATGCCCGAGGCAGGATTCGAACCTCCGACCGTAGCGGTCGCTCGGCTCCAGACTGTTGCGCCTAGAACCGCACGGCCAGTAAAAAAATTAACAAAAACGTCACTTTTAGAATCTGTAAGTTCTCGACTAAGCCTGTGAGGTAATAAGTCCAGTCAATGAAGATAAAAAAAGATCGATAAAAAAAGATACTTTCAACAATCCGAAATTTTTGTACAATGTTACGGGAGAGTGCTATTGGCGACATACTAGGATCCTGATTGGTATGGGCTGAGGTGGGAATAGTGGTGCGTTTGAAAGTAATTTTTATACGTTTTTCTTGAACAGCTCGAAAACTACGTCCTCTAGCGAAAACGTATCCAGTAGAAAATTTAACTACATTAAACTTCCTGAAAAAGGGTTCTGTTCATTTTTCTGTAGGAAAGTAGCGAGCGAGTGAATATGAAACCCTCGTGAGTGGTGCTACAAGGACAGAGATAGAATTTCGGGTTGCATAAAACGACATCGGTAGGAGCAGCTGAATCACCGTGTATAAGGAAAGATTATGCAGCAGATATCACACTCAGGAGTCACATTTCAGGGATGTTTGTAACAGTATCGTATTACGCCCCATGTAAGAAGGAGAAACAAAGATGTGTCTGTATTCGACATTGGCAGGATCGTGGCGTATAGTGTCTGCGGTTTACCGGACCGTGATATTAGAGCTCGCGTTGGTTGAGATCCCACGACTGTCACCTGAACGTTAAATCTGTGGGTTCGGGTGGGCCACACTCAACAGCATATTAGATCTCAATGGTCTTACGGTAGTCTTCCGTACAGCAGCATGGTGGATATATTCGTGTGTAGGGGCTCTGACCGAGCGAGGTGGCGCAGTGGTTAGCACACTTGGACTCGCATTCGGGAGGACGACGGTTCAATCCCGCGTCCGGCCATCCTATTTAGGTTTTCCGTGATTTCCCTAAATCGCTCCAGGCTAATGCCGGGATGGTTTCTTTGAAAGGGCACGGCCGACTTCCTTCCCCATCCTTCCCTAATCCGATGAGACCGATGACCTCGCTGTCTGGTCTCCTACCCCAAACAACCCAACCCCCTATACACCGGTGCCGGTACCGGAGGGGCTCTGAGGTCAACGAAACTTGCCATACTGATTCTTTCATCGTCTTATTGAGCCACAACCTGGCGATAAACTGGAATGGCATTGGGTACATATCACAATCACATACGTTCTCATCGCTGGAAGCTGAATTGGAGCCATTACATTTCTAACCAGTTAAGGTTGGTGCCTTGCTCTATCTTCGAGGTCTCCAAGACGATATCTTTCAACAAGATAACGCAAGGCCGCATTGTTTATTTAATGCCCTGACGTAACCCGATAATAAGGGTGTTAGATTGTTCCCTTGGCCAGACACTGCCTAGATCTCTCACCCACTGGAAACATTTGGGCATGGGTTTCCAAGAGCCATACAACTGCGGAACAGCATGGAAGGACGTATCTGTCGTCAAATCTCAGTTCTATTTGATGCCAGGCCGGTGCAGCAAGTTTGTTGTTGCCAAAGCTTGCACTCTGTTTACTTTATTTCATTTCCTGTGTAGCCCAAAATCACCTACAAATTTATTCATTCTTCCTACCCTAATATACGAGGAGAATCTATAAAATAAAGAAACTACTGTTGTAAAACGTTTTATATCAGAAACATACATATTCAGTTTTTTCACCCTCTATATGTTCCCCTCCTCTCTCCCTACAATGCTCCAAGCCAATTTTTCAATGACAGAAACACTGCTGGAAGTCTTCATTTGCGAGCTCCTTGACGACCCGTGCCGCTATTCCTTTCACAGCTTCAACGGACTGAAATTTTGTTCCCCTTAGTGCACACTTGACTTCAGGGAATAGATAAGAGTCAAATGGTGCTAGGTCAGGTAGTTAAGATGGATAGCCTAACACTGGGATGCTGTACTTCGCTAGAAATCTCTCGAAAGACAATGCTCTATGAGCCGAAGCGTTGTCATGATGCAGAACCCATCAACCGTTCTTCCACAGTCCCTTTTTTCTTATTTTTGCATGTAGTTGAGCAATAACCTCAAGGTAGTAGAGCTGATTAATAGTTTGATCTTCAGGAACCCAGTGAAGATACACAATTCCATGAATATCGAAAAAAAAATCATCGCCGCTTTTAATCTTGATTTGCCCATTCGAGGTTTGTCGCTCTCGGTGAAGTTAGTCTCTTCCAATGGATTGGCGCTTAGTTCTTGATCATAAGTCAAAAACCAAGATTCGTCACGTTATCACTCTTTCAAAGAAATCAGCATCATTTTCAGTGGCACTGAAAGTGTCAACATAGACATGTTCAAGAGCTTATATTTGTTCGATCGTGAGAATTTTCGGCATCCGTTTCGCACACACTTTTCTCACGGTAAACTGCTTTTGCAAAACTTGCCTTACGTATTCTTTGTCAATTTATACAATTTCAGCGCCCGATCAAATACTCCAGCGACGGTCAGATCGAATCAGTTTACCTATTTTTTCGATATTATCATCCATTTTTGGCAGTTAGGAGCGACCCGGACGTGAGTCATCTTACACGTCTTCCCAGCCATCTTGGAAACACTTGAGAAGCACTCAAAAACTCGCGTACATGATAATCAGTCTTCAGCATAAACTTCCTTTAGTAACATATAGGCTTCAGTAGTAGTTCCTCAAAGTTTCATACGAAACCTTACGACAGTTACACTTATCATTTTTCCAGCAAAATAAAATAACAGCTCTTACACAAATAAACGCCACAGTTCTCTACAGACACCAGAAATGCCGCTTTCCACTGAGAAGGGTTCACGCTTCACAGCTGTCGGTCATTCATCTCTGGCACATGCGTACTTACTCCGTGACAATGACAGTTCCGTTATTTTACAGCTGCACTTCGTATATGCACATCCTTCCTGATGTTGCAGTTTTAATGACCAGCAGTTTATACGGGATGGAGCCGTCGCTGTTTCGGTATCCTGAAGGTTCTAATCTCCAGAGAAACCACATTCCAAAGGATCCACATTCCTGTGAGAGAAAACGTAGTCTGCGTTCGTCCGCGGACCGGAACGGTGACCCGTGACCCTACGATGTGTTCTTCACGCTAATGCATGTCGCTCGAGTTTCTCCGCGGGCGTCTTGCGCGGAGAAAGCGAAGCGCGCCGCGATGCGGCACAGAGACGGGATGACACAGTGTGATGACGCAACAGGCGCCGCGCTCTGGGCTGACAAGCTAGCGTCGCGGGACGTGGCAGCTGGCGAAAGTGGACGCGGGTGCCCGCGTCGCCGCCAGTGTAATTCAAGAGGCTGGGCCGACCGAGTTACCAGGCGTAACGCTGTCTGCTTCCACGCGCAGTGTACCAATTGGACGACTCGTTATTTCCCGGCAAACCTTATAATCACTCTCCACTATTGTCTTTGGCAGTGTTAAGATTCTTTCAGGATATAGGTCCACTTAACTCAGAAGAACTTTAAGTTCGGTGGAGCTATGGGCGTTGAATAATACATTCAACGATTCCGCAGAGAGAATTTCAATTGATTGAGCAAAGTTTCTAAATTTCAGTACACCTCACAGCCGCATGATATTCTCTACTGTTCTTTCTGGCTGTGGCAGCTTCAGTGGTTTACAATAGGTCTTTAAGCTCCTTTGGAGATGGTGCAGAGAGTAATACACTCCTGGAAATGGAAAAAAGAACACATTGACACCGGTGTGTCAGACCCACCATACTTGCTCCGGACACTGCGAGAGGGCTGTACAAGCAGTGATCACACGCACGGCACAGCGGACACACCAGGAACCGCGGTGTTGGCCGTCGAATGGCGCTAGCTGCGCAGCATTTGTGCACCGCCGCCGTCAGTGTCAGCCAGTTTGCCGTGGCATACGGAGCTCCGTCGCAGTCTTTAACACTGGTAGCATGCCGCGACAGCGTGGACGTGAACCGTATGTGCAGTTGACGGACTTTGAGCGAGGGCGTATAGTGGGCATGCGGGAGGCCGGGTGGACGTACCGCCGAATTGCTCAACACGTGGGGCGTGAGGTCTCCACAGTACATCGATGTTGTCGCCAGTGGTCGGCGGAAGGTGCACGTGCCCGTCGACCTGGGACAGGACCGCAGCGACGCACGGACGCACGCCAAGACCGTAGGATCCTACGCAGTGCCGTAGGGGACCGCACCGCCACTTCCCAGCAAATTAGGGACACTGTTGCTCCTGGGGTATCGGCGAGGACCATTCGCAACCGTCTCCATGAAGCTGGGCTACGGTCCCGCACACCGTTAGGCCGTCTTCCGCTCACGCCCCAACATCGTGCAGCCCGCCTCCAGTGGTGCCGCGACAGGCGTGAATGGAGGGACGAATGGAGACGTGTCGTCTTCAGCGATGAGAGTCGCTTCTGCCTTGGTGCCAATGATGGTCGTATGCGTGTTTGGCGCCGTGCAGGTGAGCGCCACAATCAAGACTGCATACGACCGAGGCACACAGGGCCAACACCCGGCATCATGGTGTGGGGAGCGATCTCCTACACTGGCCGTACACCACTGGTGATCGTCGAGGGGACACTGAATAGTGCACGGTACATCCAAACCGTCATCGAACCCATCGTTCTACCATTCCTAGACCGGCAAGGGAACTTGCTGTTCCAACAGGACAATGCACGTCCGCATGTATCTCGTGCCACCCAACGTGCTCTAGAAGGTGTAAGTCAACTACCCTGGCCAGCAAGATCTCCGGATCTGTCCCCCATTGAGCATGTTTGGGACTGGATGAAGCGTCGTCTCACGCGGTCTGCACGTCCAGCACGAACGCTGGTCCAACTGAGGCGCCAGGTGGAAATGGCATGGCAAGCCGTTCCACAGGACTACATCCAGCATCTCTACGATCGTCTCCATGGGAGAATAGCAGCCTGCATTGCTGCGAAAGGTGGATATACACTGTACCAGTGCCGACATTGTGCATGCTCTGTTGCCTGTGTCTATGTGCCTGTGGTTCTGTCAGTGTGATCATGTGATGTATCTGACCCCAGGAATGTGTCAATAAAGTTTCCCCTTCCTGGGACAATGAATTCACGGTGTTCTTATTTCAATTTCCAGGAGTGTATTTAGGGAGTAAAATAACCGATGATGGTCGAAGTAGAGAGGATATAAAATGTAGACTGGCAATGGCAAGGAAAGCGTTTCTCAAGAAGAGGAATTTGTTAACATCGAGTATAGATTTAAGCGTCAGGAAGTCGTTTCTGAAAGTATTTGTATGGAGTGTAGCCATGTATGGAAGTGAAACATGGACGATAACTAGTTTGAACAAGAAGAGAATAGAAGCTTTCGAAATGTGGTGCAACAGAAGAATGCTGAAGATAAGGTGGGTAGATCACGTAACTAATGAGGAGGTATTGAATAGGATTGGGGAGAAGAGAAGTTTGTGGTACAACTTGACTAGAAGAAGGGATCTGTTGGTAGGACATGTTTTGAGGCATCAAGGGATCACAAATTTAGCATTGGAGGGCAGTGTGGAGGGTAAAAATCGTAGAGGGAGACCAAGAGATGAATACACTAAACAGATTCAGAAGGATGTAGGTTGCAGTAGATACTGGGAGATGAAGAAGCTTGCACAGGATAGAGTAGCATGGAGAGCTGCATCAAACCAGTCCCAGGACTGAAGACCACAACAACAACAACATAAAAGATTCAGTTTGTTGGTGTTGGATTTCTCCTGCTCATCATTCTCTGCTGTTTGGAAACATCTAGGTCTTGCAGAAACAATTACATGGGGCAAACATGTTGCATAACCTAATGTTCGGCACTGTACTCTGGGTGTCTTAACCTAATGTTAGGTCCTTTGTCAGCACTTAACCTATTGTTCTGTTAAGTGGTTTTCCATGTCGCCCCCATTTCCTTAAACTATTGTACCGCCTTTGATGGCAAATTAAGTAATTAGTTATCTCCTCCCACCATTTTCTGGTACACTTTTCGAATTCAACATGCTTTTGAACGCCATTTCCGGCGCATCGTTCTATGTCACCCACACCCTTACACTGTTGAACTCTGTTTTACATAAAAATTATTCACATTAACTTAGTGTTCTGCACTTAACCTGCTGTTCTGCTCCATGACACACACTCACACACAGCCTCCCCTTAACTATTGTACCGCAAGCACTAAGAGGATATAAAAAAAGTATGCAAATTAATTAAATCGATATTTTTCACATGTATGTGGTTTTTTTTTTTAATTCATGGCATCCTATTGGTCTTAGAGAAATGTTCATCTGTATGGGGGGCCCTTACCAGTTGGGTCTAATTCAAGAGATAGGAACTTACCACCACTAAATTTTCTACATATTTGCAGTCCTCTGCCACTGGAGGTCTCCGAATTCCAGCTTGTAGAAGACAGTGTGTAAGGTAACTACGTCGGAGCGTGAGAAACAGCTTGCTGTAATTGAATTTCGAGTTCGAGGAGCTAGTCCACACGTGGAGCACGCTCTTCTTCAGGATGACAATGTCGGACCACACTCGGCCGCTGCGACAGCTGTAATAATCAGACGCCTCGGAACTACAGTCATAGATCATCCACTGTACCGTACCAACTTGGCTCCGAGCGATTTTTATCTGTTTCCGAAACGTAAAGAACACTTTAATAGTGATGAAGCGGTGCATGCGGAGGTGAGGTTGTCACACCGTCAACAAACTCAATCATTCTATAGTGGCAGCATCAAGAAACTGGTCTCTCGTACGGAGAAAGGTGTTCGTTGCCAGTGTGACTATGTTGGGAAATAAATATGTATGTAGTACCAACAACAACATCACATACACTCACTTCAAGTGACCACCACCAGTTCACCACTTTTACGTACTGATGATCAAGATATATACCACCGACAGGATTAAACTCCATCCGAGTGTAGCTCATCGCGTAAGTGAGCGATAGGGACTCTAGTGATAGTGGCTGGATGGCGTAAATGACGAAATTATGCGTAATTTTTTTAGACACGGACCAGCCTCATCATCATCAATCGGGTGCAATACTGCTAGAAACAAAAAGTAGTGCGAGGCGAGAGTGACAAAGAAGATGCCAGCCAATTCAAAGGAGAGGGACTTCACATTTAACGTCTCGTCGGCAACATCATCAGAGACTGCGCAGAAACCCGAATATGTTGGAAATAAAAATGGAGTACTCTGGCATTTGACTGATGTCATCTATGAACCACCCAAGATCTAAAGACAGAGCGACAACCCTGATTCATGTTTTCAGCAAGATACCCTACAGGGCTTGAAACGAATGCCGCTGTGCTTTTTTCTTCTTCTTCTTGAAGTAAGGCTATTACTTACACCATCTTTGTCCAGCCCGAGCAAGTGTTCTGTTCGCAATGACCATCCCATCGACGATTCGGATTTCCATTAGTCCTGAGCAGATACAGATAGAGATTTGAAACTGGAAAAAACACCACAAAAGATACAAGTGTTAAATAGTGTCCACACATCAAAAGCTGGATGGAAAACGGTACTCCAACAGGCGTTTAGAAGGCGGACCGCCGTGATGTACACTCACACGATTCAACTGGGAACTCCACGTTCGGCGATGCTTCAAAGGCATCCAGGGTCCCAACAAAGTATGTATCCCAGCCCGAACACCTAAAACCCAATAAAAATTATTTTAAAATACGAAGACATACCTATTTATCACTCGTTCTGGATGTTTCCTTTAAAACGCTGCACTTTCGTACAATCGTTCTTTGGAATTGAATGAAACTAAAGGCATTAAGAACCACTGCACTCTGCACGAACAATGCCGTCTAAGAGACAATCGCGACCAGCAGATTCACAAGAGTCATGAATGAGATATTTTTTAGCGAAAACGAAAACATTTGCTTCAAACTATATATACCAACACACGCAGTGTTTACAGGGTCATCAACCTTCTGATGAAAGTATGTGGACAGCGATCAGTGGACATTCATGTGTGGCGTGTGCACCATTCGCCTTTATGGCGGCTTGAATTCTGCTGGGACACCTTCAATGAGGCGTCTGAATGTTTGGGGAGGAATGGCAGCACACTCCTCGTCCAGAGCCGAGACCGAGGAGATAGTGGTGAGAGATGCTGGGTTCTCCAGAAAAGTCGACGTTCTGACTCATCCCAAAAGCGTTCACCGAGTTCAGGTCGGGACTCAGGGAAGGTCAGCGCATTTTAAGAATGTTAATGCCCACAAATCATTGCCGTAGAGATGCTGCTTTATGACAGGTTTGATTGTCATTCTGATACAAACAGTCAGCGTCTCCGAACTTTACCTCTAATTTACACAGTACACAATATCTTAATATGTGTTCACAACCCTCCGCATTAGCATTTTCTTGTGCACAATAAGGGCACCAGTCCCACGATAAACCACCCCATAACATAATACTATCTCTGTCCTTCACAGGCGGCACTGCACAATATGGAAGGTAAAGTCTCCCAGTCCACAGGACTGCCATAGAATATAGTGCGATTCTTCGCTCAAAATCGTTCGTTTCCATCCATCTACTGTCCAATGGCGTTGCTTCTTTCATCACTTGAAGCGTTGCTTAACATTGACTACAGAAATGGAGAGCATATGAGGAACTGATAGCCTAATGTACCACATTATTTTTAACTCCTTGAGCACACTCATTGTGCTAGCTGGAATGGTGGCAGAATTCTGGAACTCACGAGTGATTCCTTCAGTTGATTTCATGCGAATTTTTACAACGACCGTCCGTGATGCTCGACAGTTCCTATCCGTCAGTACATGAGGTCTTTCTTGTATTGGTTTAGCTGTACTACTTCCTTCGCGTTTCCACTTGACAGTCACTTCACCAACCGTGAACTAGGCCAGATTCAGAAGAAGCTGGAATGTCCCAGGTAGGTTTGATACTCAGAGGCATTCGAAGACACTGACCTCTTCTGACCGACCCACTCTGCTGTTAATGCTTTTCTGCTGACAACACAGCGCTTCAGGCATCCTTTTATACTGTCTGGACCACCTCACGTGACACCTACTGGTCAATTCCGCATTACATAGGCATGTCCGGATACTTGTGATGACAAAGTGTGCTTCCCAAAATACACCTAAGGCAAAAAAAAAAAAAAAAAAAAAAAAACACGACGCAACACGATGGATTTATGCGAATGGGACGGAAATCGTATACATGTGATGTACATGTACAGACAAACAAATGATTACAATTTCAGAAAACTTAGATGATTTATACAACAGAAAGAGTTTCACCAACTCAGCAAATCAATAATGCGTTTGTCCATCTGTAGCCCTTATGCAAGCAGTTATTCGGTTTGGCATTGATTGATAGAGTCACAAGCTGCGACACAGTCGCGAATACAGACAGTGAGCCAGGTACTGTCAAATGTTTGTCATTCCAGTCTTCGATCATAATATAAAGTCCTTCGACGATAGCAGGTTTCAGCCAGTAATGGCCATCTTCATATCTGTTCTACACCATGTTCTAATGTGATAAAGCCGTAATGGCATCGTCAAAACATATAAATACAGTCAGCAAAGCATCGTCACGTAGAAGGACTTTATATTGTGATAAAAGACCGGAATAAAAATATTTGATTGACAGAGTTGTTGAATGTCCTCGTGAGGGATGCTGTGCCAAATTCTGTCCAACTGGAGTGTTAGATCGTCATAATGCCGAGATGCTTGGAGAGCCATGCCCTTAATGCTCCAACTGTTCTTAATTGACGAGCCAAGGAGGGTTTAGCAAGCACGAAGACAAGCAGTAGAACTCACCGTGTGTGGATGGGCATTATCTTGCGGAAATGTAAGCCCAGGCCATTCTGCTGTGAAGGGCTACAAAACGGAGTGTAGAATATCGTCTACGTACCGGCGTGCTGTGACAGTGCCGCGGATGGCAACCAAACTGGTCCTACTATGAAACGAAATGCCACCACAGCGAATCACTTCTGGTTGTCAGGCCGTATAGTGGAAAATAGTTAGGTTGGTTTCCCATTGTTGTCCAGGGCATCTCTTAAGACACCTCTTCGGCCTGGAATCTCAGTGACTGGAGTAGAATTGTCTTCAGTGATGAGTCCCTCTTTGAACTGAACCCTGATGGTCAGCGAAGACGTGCCTGGAGGCGCCACGGAGAGCGGATTACCAACCTGACAGCCGCCCGCCATGCGACCCGCTAACCATGAGGGGTGGTCTGGCGTGCCACTTCTTTTCATAGCGAGACCCCTTTGGATGTCATCCATGGCATTCTTAAGCACGTCGGGACGTTGACGATATTCTTCACTCAATTTTGTTACCCTTCATGGCAAGCCATCCAAGGCTTACATTTCAACAAGATAGTGCCCGACCACACCAAGTGAGAGCTTTCACTGCTTGTCTTCGTGCGTGCCAAACCCTGCCTTGTCCAGAAAGGTCGCCGGATTTCTCCCATATGGAGAACGTTTGGGGCATTATGGGCATGGCCCTCCAACCACCTCGGTATTATGACAATCTAACGTGCCAGTTGGACAGACCCTGGTACGATATCCTTCAGCTGGACATCCAACAACTCTATCATCCAATACCAAACCGAATAATGGCTTGCATGGGGACTATAGGTGAACAGACGCGTTTCTGACTTGCCCAGTTTGTAAAGCTCTTTCTCTTGAATGAGTCATACAATTTTTTTGAAGCAGTAATCACATTTATTTGTCTGTACATATACATCACATCTAACGATTCCCGTTCAATTCAGATAATTTGTGGTGCGTCTTAAATTCTCCAGTATTCAGCATTGAAATATAAATGTGGAGTTCCAATGAAGTGACTAAAACACAGTGAATAGAACAGCTCGTTGGAAGCATCTGGATAATGTAGGTTTTGACAATGGACTGCTACAATTCTGATACACGTAAAATGATGTACCATGTAAAAAAGTGCATACTGCCGTATTCCGTATCTCTGAGTCGTTAAATTTCGATAAGAGTTTGTGGAGAAAGGTAGACTTTACATATAAATGATAATGATAGGTGTGACAGGAAAGGTTCTTCATAATTTGAAATAAAACTGAAGAAACGTTATCAGTTCGATATCTGATGCTTTCCTTGAATCAGTCATCTTTCCAGTTGCCTGGCGACTACAGATAGCCGGCCGCGGTGGTCTTGCGGTTCTAGGCGCTGCAGTCCGGAACCGCGTGACTGCTACGGTCGCAGGTTCGAATCCTGCCTCGGGCATGGATGTGTGTGATGTCCTTAGGTTAGTTAGGTTTAATTAGTTCTAAGTTCTAGGGGACTGACGACCTAAGATGTTAGGTCCCATAGTGCTCAGAGCCATTTGAACCATTTGACTACAGATACCGCTTCGTCAACAGTACATACCCAGTGGTCAGAACATTACGATCGTCGATCAAGAATTTTATATTGATTTCAAGCGTGCAATCAGGATGAAACATTAAGGTTTTAAGATATTGCAGTGTCTGTGTTGTTCTGAATTATGATGAAATGTTGCTTTAATATTGCGTCGTAATTCAGAATAACATAGGCACTGCAATATCGTAGTTTTCCGCCGACACCGGACAAGTAAAACGTCTCAGCTGTACTGGATTATTCATAATGGATGTACGAGTATAGGTTGTAGATGAATGGTTGACCACGTATGGAAGTTTGGGTCTGGCCGTGAGTCGTGCACGGATATCCACATCGTAAGGCGACCGTTCACGGTAAGCCGGTCCGGCACAAATTTTCATCGTCGTCATTCGATTCCACAGCTAATTGTTGCCCATAATCAGAATTGCGGATACAGTTAATGTAATAAGGTTTTACTTCCGTTAGAGTCGAGCTACAAGTGTGGAGTGCACATGGATGGTAAAGGCACTCGACCATGTCAATCTCAAAATACCACGTCTGAATTCACCGTAAGTGATTTAAGGAAATCATGGAATTAAGTCTAGATGGGTTACTGATTCGGAGCGCGCTCCTCCTGAAACCGATTACAGTTTGCTAATGAATGTACCACCTCATTCGGTGACATCAGGTGGTTCACTTGATCAAAGATTTTCTGGTTTATCACCTGCGGCTCGGCGGTTCAGTACTTGAGCGCAGGTCAACGGATCTAAAGGCAGTTCAGCCCTTAACAGCCCGAGCATTTTGATCTGCTACTTATCACTTCCTTCACTGTGGGTAAGATTTGCTAATGAGAAAAATACCACTTTGCACTCTGGTTCAGAGTCTGTGTTAAACTGTACGTGTCCCTTCAATCAGTCACTTCACAGATCGGAAGCCAGGTGAAACCGTGCGGCGTTATTACAAATCTTCGAACTGATGACAGCTTTTCTGTACTGTACATACTTACGAAATAGCACGAAATATCACCCCATCATCACTCTTACCAACGATAGGTCTAGCGTCATACCAAACCCTTTACGAGGTGCATTCAAGTTCTAAGGCCTCCGATTTTTTTTATCCGGACTGGAAAGAGATAGAAACATGCGCATTGTTTTAAAATGAGGCCGCATTCATTGTCAATACGTCCCAGAGATGGCAGCACCGTATGGCAGATGGAATTTTACCGCCAGCGGCGAGAATGAGAACTGTTTTAAATACTTAAAATGGCGACGCTTTCTTTACTTGAACAGCGTGCAATCATTCGTTTTCTGAATTTGCGTGGTGTGAAACCAAGTGAAATTCATCGACAGTTGAAGGAGACATGTGGTGATGGAGTTATGGACGTGTCGAAAGTGCGTTCGTGGGTGCGACAGTTTAATGAAGGCAGAACATCGTGTGACAACAAACTGAAACAACATCGGGCTCGCACAAGCCGGTCTGACGACTTGATCGAGAAAGTGGAGAGAATTGTTTTGGGGGATCTCCGAATGACTGTTGAACAGATCGCCTCCAGAGTTGGCATTTCTGTGGGTTCTGTGCACACAATCCTGCATGACGACCTGAAAATGCGAAAAGTGTCATCCAGGTGGGTTCCACGAATGCTGACGGACGACCACATGGCTGCCCGTGTGGCATGTTGCCAAGCATTGTTGACGCGCAACGACAGCATGAATGGGACTTCCTTTTCGTCGGTTGTGACAATGGATGAGACGTGGATGCCATTTTTCAATCCAGAAACAAAGCGCCAGTCAGCTCAATGGAAGCACACAGATTCACCACCACCAAAAAAATTTCGGGTAACCGTCAGTGCTGAAAAAATGATGGTGTCCATGTTCTGGGACAGCGAGGGAGTAATCCTTACCCATTGCGTTCCAAAAGGCACTATAGTAACAGGTGCATCCTGCGAAAATGTTTTCAAGAACAAATTCCTTCCTGCACTGCAACAAAAACGTCCGGGAAGGGCTGCGCGTGTGCTGTTTCACCAAGACAACGCACCCGCACATCGAGCTAATGTTACGCAACAGTTTGTTCGTGATAACAACTTTGAAGTGATACCTCATGCTCCCTACTCACCTGACCTGGCTCCTAGTGACTTTTGGCTTTTTCCAACAATGAAAGACACTCTCCGTGGTCGCACATTCACCAGCCGTGCTGCTATTGCCTCAGCGATTTTCCAGTGGTCAAAACAGTCTCCTAAAGAAGCCTTCGCCGCTGCCATGGAATCATGGCGTCAAAAAAAAAAAAATGGTTCAAATGGCTCTGAGCACTATGGGACTTAACATCTGTGGTCATCAGTCCCCTAGAACTTAGAACTACTCAAACCCAACTAACCCAAGGACATCACACACATCCATGCCCGAGGCAGGATTCGAACCTGCGATAGAAGCAGACGCGCGGCATCATGGCGTCAGAGTTGTGAAAAATGTGTACGCCTGCAGGGTGATTACGTCGAGAAGTAACGCCAGTTTCATCGATTTCGGGTGAGTAGTTAAATAGAAAAAAAATCGGAGGCCTTAGAACTTGAATGCACCTCGTATTTACCGGAAAATCTGGAAAACAACGTTTCTTGTGAACTTTAGATGGCAAGACACCTACAGAATAGCACAGTTCGAAGTGAGATATTTCGTCTTACAAGCCTTGCTTAGATGAGACATAGCTTACGTACAAAGCAGGAACGCCGAAAAAAAAAATTATTTGTATGCTCCGTAGATCACTTTCCAGTATGGACAGGTGTCACGTTTCTGCATGTCCTACGGGGTTGTGTTATTCGAGAAAAATTTTATTGGACCTCTATTAGACTACAAAACAAATATTTGCAGTTGAACAACGACTATCACTGCTACTAGCAAGAAATTCAAAATATGGACTAACGTCACACACGGCTAGCAAAATGGACTGCGACAAAACCTTCCGCATACAAGTGGGAAATTTGCAGACGCACTGAGCACAACGACATTCGCTTTTCCACGTGGTTGGTGTGTGTGTTTGTGTACTGAATCTCATTATATCATGCAAAAAATGGGTATCATAACGGCATATATGCTACTCGAATGGAAGTGAAGTCAAATGACCGTTAATTCGACTGCAAATAAAACACGAAGACTCATTTAAAATGAAACTTTTTGTAAGTGAAACAAATGTAAATAAAAACAGAAAGGACTGCCAAATCGGACGATTTAATATTTATTTTCCACCTAACAAAATCAAACAAGATTATGAAATTGAGCGCGCTCCATAACAATACGGGGAAATAAAGCGAGGTTACATTTGCGGTGGAAATAATGACGTCTAGCTAATACAATGGCATCTAGCGCTGATAGGCGGCATGATGCAGAGCTTCGTCAGAGCGTGCAAAACTTGATTTGTGTGTGTATGTGTGAGTGTGTGTGTGTGTGTGTGTGTGTGTGTGTGAGAGAGAGAGAGAGAGAGAGAGAGAGAGAGAGAGAGAGAGAGTAGAGATTTCTTTCATTTTGACCACAAATTAGTCGCCAGAAAACTGCGCCTATACTTCACTTATTTCGCAAAATACCATACATTAATAAAGGGTATTGTGATCCAGCCTTACTTTGGCCAACGCAGATTGGATCCCCGCACCCCTTAAAGTTTACCTGTTCTTACAAGTTCTAAAACACTATGCAATTCGCTCTGTCTTGTGTATTCCTCTTTCATACACGCGCTCTCTTTCAGCCCAACTTTGACACTTTCCAGCGCAATATCCTTACCTCCCCCACCCCATCCATTACTAGCAGACACAGTGTTCCACTCATATTGCCAAACATTTCTCTATTCTACCCCTACGACACGTACTAGGAGTTTATATGCAAAGATTAGACATATTTAGCTTTATAATCTGCAGCACAGCACCAGCTAAACCACCGCCGTATTTTTATACCAATACTATCAAAAGGAATCATTTTTATTATAATCCTCTTATTTTAGTCGTCTTAACAGGACAAAAGTATGTTGCCCTTTAACATCTAAGTCTAAAGAGCCCTCCCCCGGTCCACTCCTATTACAGGGAGGGTTATCGAAGTGACCAATAACGAAAATATTATTACATGTGATACGTTACACACTGACCCTAAGAAAACATTAGAATGAAAGCGTTAGTTTGTAATGAAGTCTTTATCGTTATGACAAGTAGAGGAAGTTAATATCATATCAAACAAAATTTCTCAAGCGTTAACTTGAAATAATAACCACGCATATTTGAAAATGTATCATACGTCTAACATTACTACAAATATGGTTATGCGAAGTGTTGTTATGGTAGCCAGTCTTGTCTTGACTTACATTTCTGAAGGCTTTTATTTCCTATCATTTCCTTCATTACCTCAAAGCTTTTACGCAGAACTTATTACATTCAAAAAATTTTCAAATATATGCACGGGAAGAGCCACCAAGCGTAATCACCTTCGTTCGCCACAGTAACAGAAATTTTGTTTTACTTAGTGAACGTTTAATTCCCCTTTTCTAACGAAAACATTCTCATTATAATATTCGTTACGAATAGGAAGAGCAGTTTTTGTTCAGGCAGTTAAATTAACCTCATTTTTATAATTTAATGCAGTTGACGTATGCGTATCAAACAATACATTTAAAATTTAATTTGTTCCTATGCATAATGAGTGGAATCGTTAATTGCACGAGGACCAAAACATTTTTCAATTGTTTGCTCTCTTTATCATCGTTTTTTCCCCGTACACGTTTAGTCCCTTTTAGCTGCACCTCAGTCTGTACAATCTCGTGTCGTCTCTAACATCTATTCTCGTATCTTTGGTCTTGCAAACATGACCAGACCATGTTGTTCTTCGTTTGCAACAGAGAATAGATAATAGCGGTGTGATATCTCAAAATAGCCACCCTGAATGGAAATTCAAAAGCTTCTCTTACCACTTTTCAGTTCCGTTTTCTTCCAGATACAATTACGCCCGCTCTCCTTTTCCTCTCTCCAGGGTGTACTAATCCTAATAGCTGTAATTAACAGTCTGCAAATAAAGTAAATACTGACGTAATGTTGTTTATTACGCTGTCCTCTTATACCCATTCCACATTTTATATATTAAAAAACAACAGCGTTGTTCTACTAATATTGGTTCATACCGTGCCGATTTTCAGCTTATTCGATCTTTGTTAGGAAAGAACAGACTAGCCTTCACGAGAGAGACAAGTGCGTAGGCACCCAAACATTATAAACAGATACTGCAAACATGTGCAGAATCTTTGATCACAATATTAAGTGAAGAGCGTGAAATCGAAAGCTCATCACTCATGTAATGACCAATTACAGTGTTAAATTGAAATTTACAAGATTTATAGAATCAAACGTAGAGTATAGCAAAAAAAAAAAAAGTATATGAAAGTTTAGTTCTGCTAAAAGCTTTCGGCGATAATCACCACCATTGGGATTGACGTCTGGGAGTATGTGTCTGATTGATCTTAACATATGAAGCTTAAGAGTGGGGCTGTGCAGAGCTATAATTTATCATTTAGAATAATGTGGGATTTTGAACTAAATGCTTATTTACTTCGAGTGCTTCTGTGACTCTTTTTTTTCCTTTGCTTGCTATATATAGCTCTTTTACGTGGACTTTTTATCTGTGACCTTCCTCCAGCACATGTTGAGCAGAAGTGAACTCTGATACACCTAATATGCAGCTATGTATATGTTCAGGCGGACAGCCTTACCATGAACATGGTTGAAGCGTAGATACAAAGTCCACGGGAAAATCCTTAGAGCCAAAATCCTTAGAGAACTTCAAAACGTATCTCACCTTTGCTCAATATTTCAGAATCCCACTTCTTTCCACACTGATTCTTATGGACGATTCTCTTAAACCTCAGTCCAGTTTTCATCATAACTAAATTGTGATCAGAGTCTATATTTATTCCTGGGTACGTCTTACAGTTTAATATCTGATTTTGGAATCTCTGTTCACGGTTTAACCCAGCTGGAATATTTCTGTGTCTCCGGGCTTTATAAAAGTATACCTACTCCTCCTGTGATTTCTGAAAATGGTATTCGCTGTTAACAGTTGAAATTTATTGCAGAACTGAATTTGTCTTTTTCCTTTCTCATTGCTACTACAGATCTCATCTACGTCAATATTCCGCAAGTCATCTGAAGGAGTTTGGCGGAGGGTACTTCTGGTACTGCTAACTCAGGGGCGTGTATTGAGTACTGAAACCGGGCACCTAGAAACGACGGGGAGGCTTAGTCCTCAGTGGTTCACAACCCCACAACAGGCCGCAGCAGTCCACCCACTCCACCGCCGCCCACACCGAACCCAGGGTTATTGTGAGGTTCGGCCCCACCTTCTTTACTTACCACCCACTTTTCTATCTCACTTTCTAACCGCCCACCAATTCCACAGTAATGGTGATTTATAATGCAGGGAAGTAAAACTTATAAAGCAGAGTTGCAGCAAGTTTTAAAGCATAAAATAATAATTACCTATAAAACACTTTTTTCAAAAATTTATGAAAACCTTTCGCAAATACTTTTTAGTCCCCCATCCACCTACAGTTCACTAGTGGGCGGTAGGGACCAAGTTAACTATGACTGTACTAACTTGTCTTCCCTTCACTGCTCCATTCGCGAATAGCGCGTGCAAGAATGACTGCCGGTAGGCCTCTGTGTTTGATCTAATTTCTCTAATTTTTTCGTATATGGGAGGAAGTAATACTTTGTCTGATATTCTTCCCAGAAAGCTCTCTCTCGAAATTTCAATAGTAAACCTCTCCATGATGCATAACGTCTCTCTTGTAGCGCCTGCCATAGGAGTCTGTTGAGCATCTCTGTAAATCTCTCGCGCGAACTAAACGATCCGTGACGTAAAATTCTTCTTATGAATCTCACAAGGGGACCCTCCATACTGTAAACCACGGACTTTGATGCGCTTCAAATATGTTGTAGAGGCACTTACCCTGAGTACCTGGCTATTCGGTTTTTTAGCGACGGGCCTTGGTTTTTGAGAAAATCGATTTTGTAGTTCACTGCGCGGTTTGTATGCGCGTAACACTAAGTATGAGCAAGTCAGCGTAGCGCATTGGTTAAGGTTCAGGGTGATCCTATGGGCAGCGGAGTGGCCATCTACGTCCGCCACGGGATTTCTGTGACCGATGTCGCCTTCCTTCCATCAGCTCGGGGCATGGCACTCACTGCTATGGGGACACGCATCATTAATGTCTACGCTCCCTCAGGCACCGACCGACGGCATGAAAGAGCCCAGTTTTATTCCGAGGAAATCGCTCCCCTGTTTATATGGCGTTATGACCATTGCCTACTAGGAGGTGGTTTTAACAGCGTTCTGCATCCTAAAGATCAGATTCCCCACTATACTACATGCCAGGAACAACGTATAGTGGTGCGAGACCTCCTGCTTCACGATACCTGGGACGTTCAACACGGCGACCGTTCTGGCCATACCTTTCTTACCAGTCATTCCGCAAGCTGACTAGACAGGATATATGTCTCACAAACTCTTAGATCTGCGATACGGGGCGCCGAACGCTGGCCGCTTACATCTGTACGGTCTTCCTTCCGCCGCAATCAGTATGGCGCAGCCGTGCACCATGGAAACTCAATACTTCACACTTGCATGACCTGGCGTGTCGCCAACAAGTCACCGAAACGTGGACAGCCTGCGAACGACGCCTTCCCCGCTACCACTCGACACTGACATGGTGGTTGGACTGCGCCAAGCCGGCGATCCGGAGGACACTGATGAGATACGAGAAGGACATGGCCGACTGGCATCGCACCACTGTTGACTTCTATTATGCGATTCTCCGAGATCTGGACGCTCAACCGCCAACCCCGGACGGACAACTAGTTGGAACGGCAAAGAACTAAGGCGAAGATAATTGCGCTGGCACGCCGGAAACTGCAAGGGGTCGTGATACGGACGCGATGCCACGATCACGCGGATTTAGAAATTCCATCCATGTATCATATAGTGTCCGACAAAAGACGGCGTCGTCGGCAGATCATCAGCACTCTGACCACGCCTCATGGCACGCAGGTGACCACTCAGAATGACATCGTCCACGCATTCGTCGAACACTACCGTTGTACTTATAGCGAAGAAGACGCTGAAACTGCAGCAGACGACTCCATTTTGCATTACGTCACGCGCACCCTCCCCCACAAGGAGGCGGATGCTTTGACAGTGGGGGTCACGCTAGACGAAGTCAACAACGCAGTTGCCAAGGGCATTGACGGCTTACCGATTGAGTTTTACCGTACCTTTCGGGACCTCGTGGCACCACGGTGGACGACTATGTATCAAGAACCGATGACTTCTGACCAAGCAATCCCACCCGCCTTTGCTGAGGGCTTCATCATCCCAGTCCACAAACCAGCCCGTGGTTCGATGGTCACGAGTTACAGACCGCTCACCCTACTCAATGCCATTACGAGATTTTCGCGCGCTTACTGGCAATGCGGCTCCGAACGATACTCCCTCATATCCTCTCGCCAAAGCAAACGACGCCTGGGGACAGGTTAACATACAGACTGCCACAGGGGAATGCCGCGACTTAATTGCGATGGCGGCGGCCTGCAGACTCCGTGCAGCGGTCGTCGCTATAGACCGACAGCGCCTTTAATAAAGTGCGTCATCGTTTCCCGTTTTCGGTGGCAGCCCGAATGGGCATCCCCCCTCCGTTTCTCGACGTCATCCGGCGTCTTTATGACAGTGCCAGTTCACGTGTCCAAGTCAATGGACGTTTAGCAGGGCCGGTACCTATCTGCCGTTCGATACGGCAGGGGTGCCCCCTCTCTACCCTCCTGTATGCCATTGCCCTTGAGCCCCTTATTGGGGGCTTGACGACCAAGCTCTCTGGCCTCACCCTACGCCAACACACTTTTCCCTGTCGGGCATATGCTGATGACCTCCTCCTCCTCATTCGCTCCGGCTCTGAGATTCGAGAAGTCCTCGAATTGATTACCCGTTATAGGGCTGCCGCTGGCAGTGCCATGAATGTCGCCAAATCTTCTGCAATGCACATTGGACGAGGCCTCCAGAAGGGTGAAGTGGCACCCTTGCCGCTTGTGCGGACTTTCCGGTACCTGAGCATTACCTTTACCCCCACGGTCACACGCACAGCGGCAACGAATTGCCGTCGCCTGTTACACGTCATCCGCAACGACGTCCGCCACAACCTCTTGCGCTGCCAGGACACACTTCAACGGTTGAGTTTCTTAATCTTTATGTGGCATCAAAATTGGTTCACATCGCGCAAGTTCTCCCTCTGCCAACTGCAATTGGATGCAACCTTCAGGCGGCTTTTGGCTATTATCTCACGGCTGGTTCAATGTTTAAAGTCCGTTATGAGACACTTACCCTGCCCTCACGGTATGGTGGCGTCGGGCTCGTCAATGTCCGTATGCGAGCTGCTGCCTTTTACATGAGTACCATGACAAAACAGTGGACGGGCCAGGGTAAATCTCTAACACGTAGCTTGCTTGAGGTCCTCCTACCTGCTTCCACCTCACCACCGGTGTCTGTCGGCCATGTTGTGCCTCATTTGTCTCATATTTCGACCTTTTTCGTCGACTACAGTTACATAGATAGCAGTCTCCCAGATACACGTCCACCCAGGACTAAGGATTTTTACAGCCTGTTGCTGCGCTGTGTTCCCCGGAATGTGATGGAGACCAAACATCCCTCCATCCAGTGGCCCATAGTGTGGACTACCGTCCACCAGCCCTTCCTCCCTACGAACGTCCGGGCACTGTAGTATCACATAGTCAACAGGAAATTTGCCACGAAGCAGCGCCTGCACAACATTGGCTTGACAGAATCCCCTCTTTGTCTCCTTTGCCAGCAACTGGACACTGATGAACAGCGTCTGACATGCGCCTCATCGCAAGATGTATGGCGCTTCGTGCAGCAAATCATTGCCTGCTATCTCCGGGTGCCACCAGACACTATCGAACCTCGAATGTTTCTATACCCGGAGGACAGACATTTTCCCGCCGCCAAATGTCATGCTATTACGTGGGTCAAAGGGTGGGCGGTCGCTTATCTCTTTCATGAGGAACCTAAATCCCGCCTCGACTTCTGGACCTATTTACGAACAGCCCATGCAACTCTCGAAAACACGCCACGTTACCGAACATTATTTGCTAACTTTCTTCGAGCGGTCTTTGTTAGACCTCCACTGAGTTGGGGGGTGCCTGGCTCAGAGGGCACCTACCCCTCCTCCCCCGGCGGTGTCTGAGTTTCAACCGCCTACGATCTATTCTACTTCTGACCTCGGCGAATGGGAGAGCGCGTCTCGGATTGCGCGGATTTTATTTCTTTTTGCTTTTCCTTTTCCCTTTCTTTTTCATTGACCAGAATATATATTTCTTATCTCTTTCGCCGATGTGTTCACATAATTTCATGATATTAGTGAATATTACAAAAACACATGCAAATAACTAAATAACAACGCCTTCCACTACTGTTGATTCCTGTTTCTCCCACTTCCCTAAGCACCGCAGGCTCGGTGGTGGTGAGGGGGACACTGTGGCCAGGCCTCGGGTTTCGACCCCTGCCCACTTTGCCCCCCGAGCCCCCACCGGTCCACTAATAAAAATTTTAAAAAATTAAAAAAAAGGCTACCGCGCTGGAGGTACCGTGTTCGAATCCTGCTCTTGAACTTTTTTTTTCAAAATTGACTGAATTTTCAATTTTATTTCAAAGAATATCAACAAACAGTGTAAGGTGTGCAAAATTATAAAGATATATTCAGTTATTAATTTTTTCTGTCATACAATATTACAAAATCTTATTTTTCATCGTCCACATAGCTTCATGTGCCAGAACAATATGATGGCTGATAATTCGCATAGAAAGAATTACAGGTCGCAAAAATTCTTCGTACAACAGTTTTGTAAACTTCCCGCATTTCTTGCAGGACACGACTACATTTCTGTATTTCCCAGTTAATTCGTCTACTCGTTTTTGAACGTTAGGACCAAATTTTCCGGACGGTTCTTGCATACATAAAAAAAATATGGGAGCAGTATTCGAACACGGTACCACCAGAACGGTAGCGCGGAACCTGTACTGCTGCGCTACGCTGACTTCCTCGGAATATACGTAATGTTACGGGTATACAAAGCGCGCAATGAACTTCAAAATCGATTTTCTCAAAAACCAAGGCCCGTCGCTAAAATCCCGGATAGCCAGGTACTCAGGGTAAGGGCCTCTACAACATATTTGAAGCGCATCAAATCCGTGTCGGTCTGGCATCTGTTTTTCCTACTATTTGTTTTATGTGGTCAATCCGCTTAAGGTCGCTCCGGATAGATGTACTAGATATTCCCTGATATTTTACGGTGGCTACTGTTTCCAGGAATTTGTCAGCAATAGTGTAGATGTATAAAAGTGGATTTCTTTTCCTCCGTATGCGCAATATTAACGTTAAGGGGAGACAGTCAGTCCCTGCACCATCCATCAGTTCTTTGTAGGTCGCTGTGTATATCATTGCTGCCTTCTGGCGCCTTGTATCTTCTGGACGTTCTTGTAGACAACCACACCACCTGCGAATAGCCTTGAAGAGATTCCGACGCATTCTACTAGATCATTTAAGTACACTGTAATCAGTAATGGTCCTATCACATTTCCTTGGCGCACTCCCGAAACTATCTTTGTATCTGCCTATTTTGTTTCATTAAGAACGACTTATTGAGTTCTATCTGCATGGAAGTCTTGAATCCAGTCACAAATATGGTCCGATACCGGACATTTTCATTTATTTACTTTCACTGTTCGCCACTGCGGGGCAGTATCGAATGTCTTCCTGAAGTCCAGGAACACATCAGCTTGAACGCCGATGTTTACAGCGCTGCTGTAAATCTCATGAAGTGAGGTGAGGTGAGTTTCACAAGATCTATGTTTTCGGGATACCTGTTATTTCTACAGTGGAGATTTTAGTTCTCCAGGAACCTCATAATATCGATAAATGAATGTGAAACATGTTCTGCAGAAACCGTCTGCCATTTTTTCCCCTACTGCCGTGTTCTAACCCCGCATGATTACAAGCAGTGTTTCCACGTAGCGCTATTCTCGAGTGTGAGCCATCAGACAGCCGTCGCAACGGTACAGTCGGTGTCAAGCAAAGGTCAGCAGGCGGCCTCACGCGCGGCCTGTCCTCCCGTTTGGGTAAACCTCTGAATGTGAAGGCCGCCGTCAAAGCGCTCTGGTTCCTTCACCGCAGGTGTGAAGACAAGGGGCCAGCAGATCAAGACGCCACCACCCACTGGATGAGTGGCGCTCATATTACCGATAGATCTTCCGGATTTTGATATTACCACGGAACCTAGAGTAAGGGGATTTTACCCAGTTTTCCTCAAGTCGCTTGAGGCGAGTAATAGGACGTCCCTTTCATTAAGGACAAAGTCTTACTTTTTTCATTCTTTCCCATTCTTGTGTCACTCTGTGCCCCGCCTGTAATGGACACTGAATCGAAGGGAAACTGCTGACCTCGCTTCCGGTATCGAGCTTGAACTACAGTGTAGCTGAACAGAAGTGCACGGAAAACTGTCTCTCATCGTGCTTGTGGCTATAGCGTCGTTGAGTTAGTTATTTACCTATTCCAGGCATCAGATTCACGGTAAACGTTATAATGTATAATGTGTTGTAAGTAAAAATATGATAAGTGAATCACCTAAAACTTGCACTGTATACACTGCGGAAATGAAAACTGCTATTGATACGGTTTTCACAGGATGGAAGATGGATTGGCAGTCAGGGGCTCGTATTGTTAGCCAATCAGCCGGCCGGACTGGCCGAGCGATTCTAGGCGCTACAGTCTGGAACCGCGCGACCGCTACGGTCGCAGGTTCGAATCCTGCCTCGGGCATGGATGTGTATGATTTCCTTAGGTTAATAGTGGTTCTAAGTTCTAGGGGACTGATGACCTTAGAAGTTAAGTCCCATAGTGCTCAGAGCCATTTGAACCATTTTTGTTAGCCAATCAACTGATTGTAATAATACTTATAAAGTGAATTTTTTGATCAAACATACAGTTTTTAAAAGGAACAATGTCTCCTGACGTTGACTTACTAAGCGTAGGCTAAATTGGAATGTCAGTGGTGTTTGTTGTAGGATTCTAGTGCCAGTCGCTTACAAGACATTGTATCCTGAAAAGTTCTCACACCAACACTTGTACAATGCCTGTAGTAGCACACACTAAAGAACAACAGACGCGGATAACTAGTTACGTGCATTTTGACAAGTAACGGGACAATTTTCCATCACAGGTTGTGTCCAAAATGACCACCGGCAGCGACAATACACGCATCCAGTCTAGAATGGAATGACTGCTGCATACCTGCTAGCATTTCAGTGGGGATGTCAGAGCAGGCTGCAGTAATACATCGTTCCATACTATCGGGCATAGTCGGTATGTCGTTGAAGACAGCGCCTTTCAGCTTTCCCCACACAAAAAAGTCTACAGGCGTGAAATCTGTGGACTGAGCCGGACATGGCACAGGTATTCTGTGTATAATCCAACAATTTTGAAACAATTCGTGAAAACATTCTGTACTACTTCGTACACTATGGGCTGGACAGCCATCACGTTGGTACCATAGGTACCTTCTAGTCTGCAGAGGAATGTCTTCTGGCATCCGTGGAAGATGGTCTGTTACCAGACTGCGATACTTGCGCCCTTTTAGTGTCCCGTTATGAAAAACAGGCCTATGAACTGATTGTTCACTACCCCAAAAGACATTTTTACACTCCACGGACGCTGGCGTTCCACCTGATGAAGCCATGGGGATTGTTAACAGACCTAAAGTGCTTGCTTCGGCAGTTTACCTTAGCTACAACAGAAATATTTTTCCCAATGAAAACCTCATATATGTATTTGTGAATGTTCAATCTTTTCATCTTGTAGAAGTACTGCCAGCTTTTGGGCGTCACTATAGATACATATCAACAAATCGTTGTACAGCATGCAGCAGTTTTTGACCGTCAGAATACAAGGAAACGCTTGGTTAGTTACAGTGCACTGCATAATTGAATATTATTGTTGTTGCTCGAACAGTGCACGGGTACACTGCCAGTTCATAGTATCCAACGGGCACAATATTTCGGCGATCAGACATGTCGCCATCGTCAGCTGCGCTGACGAACCGAGGTCATCTTTCACACTTCCCAGTAATGCACATGTTTTATTGGGCGGGCAAAAGACGGTTTCAACTCGGTGTTTCTTTAATATACGGCCGATTTTCCCCGATAGTCCGCCATTGTACGGAATAAAGGCAGTGGCTACCTCTTCTTCTGTGACTTCATCCGTCTCCACAGGTTGTGCTGTGTTGGTGGGACGGAGAGCGCGTCTAATCTGCCATTCCGAGTACCTGTTTTTTCGGAACACGGTTTTTAGGTGTTCCAATTCCTGGGGCAGATTCTCTGCGTCTGAGATGCTGCGCGCCTTGTGCACTAGTGTGTTTAGTACTCCATTCCTCTGAGAAGGGTGGTGGCAGCCGTCTGCATACAGGTACAGGTCAGTGGGCGTTTTCTTCCTGTACACACCGTGGCTCAGGGTACCATCAGCTCTTCTCTTGACCATGACGTCCAGGAATGGTAATCTTCCTTCTGCTTCGGTCTCCATAGTGAATTTGATGTTTAGATGTATGGAGTCTAGGTGTGTAAGGAAATCCAGGAGCTTGTCCCTACCATGGGGCCAGATGACGAACGTGTCATCGACATAACGGAAGAAACAAGTAGGTATCCAATTGGATGACGCCAAGGCTTCCTCCTCGAAGTACTCCACGTACAAATTCGCGACCACCGGCGGGAGTGGGCTGCCCATTGCGACGCCATCCGTTTGCTCATAGTATTCCCCATTAAACAGAAAATACGTTGAGGTCAAGACATGCCTAAAGAGTTCGGTGGTCTTCTCGTCAAATTTCTGCCCAATATGCTCGACTGACTCACGTAGAGGCACCCTGATGAATAGTGAAACCACGTCGAAGCTATATACACTCCTGGAAATGGAAAAAAGAACACATTGACACCGGTGTGTCAGACCCACCATACTTGCTCCGGACACTGCGAGAGGGCTGTACAAGCAATGATCACACGTACGGCACAGCGGACACACCAGGAACCGCGGTGTTGGCCGTCGAATGACGCTAGCTGCGCAGCATTTGTGCACCGCCGCCGTCAGTGTCAGCCAGTTTGCCGTGGCATACGGAGCTCCATCGCAGTCTTTAACACTGGTAGCATGCCGCGACAGCGTGGACGTGAACCGTATGTGCAGTTGACGGACTTTGAGCGTGGGCGTATAGTGGGCATGCGGGAGGCCGGGTGGACGTACCGCCGAATTGCTCAACACGTAGGGCGTGAGGTCTCCACAGTACATCGATGTTGTCGCCAGTGGTCGGCGGAAGGTGCACGTGCCCGTCGACCTGGGACCGGACCGCAGCGACGCACGGATGCACGCCAAGACCGTAGGATCCTACGCAGTGCCGTAGGGGACCGCACCGCCACTTCCCAGCAAATTAGGGACACTGTTGCTCCTGGGGTGTCGGCGAGGACCATTCGCAACCGTCTCCATGAAGCTGGGCTACGGTCCCGCACACCGTTAGGCCGTCTTCCGCTCACGCCCCAACATCGTGCAGCCCGCCTCCAGTGGTGTCGCGACAGTCGTGAATGGAGGGACGAATGGAGACGTGTCGTCTTCAGCGATGAGAGTCGCTTCTGCCTTGGTGCCAATGATGGTCGTATGCGTGTTTGCCGCCGTGCAGGTGAGCGCCACAATCAGGACTGCATACGACCGAGGCACACAGGGCCAACACCCGGCATCATGGTGTGGGGAGCGATCTCCTACACTGGCCGTACACCACTGGTGATCGTCGAGGGGACACTGAATAGTGCACGGTACATCCAAACCGTCATCGAACCCATCGTTCTACCATTCCTAGACCGGCAAGGGAACTTGCTGTTCCAACAGGACAATGCACGTCCGCATGTATCCCGTGCCACCCAACGTGCTCTAGAAGGTGTAAGTCAACTACCCTGGCCAGCAAGATCTCCGGATCTGTCCCCCATTGAGCATGTTTGGGACTGGATGAAGCGTCGTCTCACGCGGTCTGCACGTCCAGCACGAACGCTGGTCCAACTGAGGCGCCAGGTGGAAATGGCATGGCAAGCCGTTCCACAGGACTACATCCAGCATCTCTACGATCGTCTCCATGGGAGAATAGCAGCCTGCATTGCTGCGAAATGTGGATATACACTGTACTAGTGCCGACATTGTGCATGCTCTGTTGCCTGTGTCTATGTGCCCGTGGTTCTGTCAGTGTGATCATGTGATGTATCTGACCCCAGGAATGTGTCAATAAAGTTTCCCCTTCCTGGGACAATGAATTCACGGTGTTCTTATTTCAATTTCCAGGAGTGTAGTATATCAGTGTCTTTCAGTCTGAAGTTGTCGAGACGTTTCACGAAATCCACGGAATTACGGATATGGTGAGGGCAAGTAATTCAGCCAGATATTTTGCCCTAATGTTGCTGACAATCGGGCGCATAGGTACCGCGGGGGGACGGGATTTAAATCGGCCGCCCGCCCTCAGGAGCTCAGTTCGTCAGCGCACCTGATGATGGCGACATGTCTGATCGCCGAAATATTGTGCCCGTTGGACACTATGAACCGGCAGTATACCCATGGACTGTTCGAGCAACAAATACGCCGGGAGAAACTGAAGAATCACATTATTGTTGTTATTTTGCGTGACAGTGAATGATGTGTTAATTTATTACAACAGTGAATACTTAAAAATCAGTTATTTTGGTCCATAAAAGAAGGCAAATGTAAAAATCATAATTTGAAAACGGGTACATATTTTTGTATAAATCTTGCGTGTAAAATCAGTAAACAATCCCCTAAGAGCATTACAGCAAAATGAAAAATATTCCTTCGTGCAGCAAAAATTCAGGTCTGAAAGGGAAGTTAACACGATTTTCATAATCCTTTCCAAACAGCTCTTAATGGGGAGAGATGTTAGAGGGATAGGAACTATGTCCACGGAGAATGCATAGGACACTTGTCTGACTCAATCCACTTCCTCGTGCGACTGCGCGGGAACTAACATGCTGACCAACATCAGTTTCCCGCCCTTCTATCGTGACTTGTTTCCTTCTGTAGCGTTGTATAGGCGTCACACTACCACTGGTTGAAGAGGGTGATAAATAATCGCCGAGATGCTTGACGTCTATTAGAATATATTGTCTCACACATAGTGCAAGCACTCTCCGTATACCATGAGCAGGTCGGCTTTTTCTGCACTGGTAAATCCCATCATCCATTCACGATCCACTGCTTGGACTGTCACACACTAACTGATTACCAAGTCGCAGAACAGGGAACACGAACGAACGAACGAGCGAACACACACACACACACACACACACACACACACACATATACACACACACTGTAAGCAAACATAACAACATCGTACCTAGCAACTATGCAGGTTCAGAGGCATGTACAAGTGTTGGTGTGGAAACTTTTCGAAATGCGATATGTAAACGACTTACACTAGAATCCTGCAACAAAACCACCAACATTATAACTTATCCTGCTTTTAGCCTCTTAATGTTCCACTTAAAAAACTGTATGTTTGCACCAAAAAACACTTTCTAAGTATTATTACAATCTGTTTATTAGCTAACAATACGAGCGCCTGACTATCAGTCCATTCCGTGAAAAACATACATCAATAAGACTTTCCATTTCCGCAAGATTTAGGTGATTCACCACGTATAACACATAAAAATTAAAAAATATTTATATGGCTACATTCTGGCCATTTACAGGTTTTTTTCTGTATTAATTATTTCTAGTCAAGAATTCCTCTATGGTATACCAAGTGTTGTCAATAGAAGTACCTTTAAGCTATATTTTCTTTCCATGGATAGTAGGTTGGTGAGTTCAATAGCTTCACATTTCAGCCCCTACTGTATCAGAGTTAGAATCGTTAAAAGGTAACAAAGATCACTTTTACTTCCACAGCGTGAATGTCTCTGTCACTCTCAAACACGGATGGACTGTTAATAACAATTTTCAAGTCGAAGCTAGCCTAATCAAAGTTAATGCGAGGTGAGATATTTTTGAAAGTACAAAACTGGACGCGTTGTATTGTTTCTAAATATGAAGCTAGCAATTTTCTCTAAAACCAGTCAGCAACTTTCATAAGAACATCATTTAGTACTTTCCCTTTTGATGTTTCTTTGCAGGTTTTGATTCTTCTTTGCTCGGTTTCATAAGGTTGCATACAGGACTGATCTGCCTCTTCTGCCTCTTCATTCAAACAAAATGATAGGTCATTAACATAAAGCTAAAACAGTAGTAGGCTAAAAATCTAACCCTGTCGAACTTTCATTCCAATTTCTTTCCAAGTGGCAAATGTGACGTCCCTGCTTGTGTTATTCGAAGAGTCTAGGCCGTCCACTTTCGAAATAACAATTAAACCAGGCATGTACTGAACTAAGTATTCCATAAAAACTTAATTTATCTAACAGAATATAATGATTGACACAATCGATGACTTAGAAGATCGCAGCAGGTGATAATTTATAATTTAAAAACTTTATTATGTGCTCAAGAATGTACAAACAGCTGTATCATTTTAAAATTTAAACTGTGTCTTGCTTTACTTCATATACTTCATATGGCACGCCATGTTTAATGGAAAAGACTGCTCTCTTTTATAGCTCCATAATACCGGGAAATCCATTTCATTAAGTTTTTATAAGGTAATTATTTTTTAAACGGTATTCTGCTGCAAAAATGAAGTGTCCAAGTTTAAAGTGAATGAGAAAGTGTACTCTCACGGAATGTCAGATAAGGAGCAAATACACTTTCATTCACCCTAACTCCCCGTCTCCCTTTCCCCGCATCCACCTCACACCTCCGCCAGCCAATCAGTGCAGTTAAATGGGTCGGAAATTAATTTGGAAAAACATTTCTAGATAAAAATAGCATTTAACCTTTTGCGATGTTTCAGTTGACGAAACTGTAATCAGATATCATTGCTGTCTTTACTGTATTTTCAGCTCATTCGACCATGCCCTGCATTTCTGTCCTTTTTTTTCCCAAGATTATCTTTAACCTGTGAAACACGATTTTAATCTTGACATTTTCTGAGATATCTCGAACGGCATCTTCATGGATATATGTTTTAACTGTCATCACATGTCTTACCGGACGTTTGATAACTCAAACGGCCATTGAGGTCGCATGCTGTATGCTGAAGCTATTGAGACTGGCTCGAAGTAATGGCAGTCCGTTATTAAAGCGCGTGACTTCAGTGCAGTTACGCACTTCGCAACTTGTATAACGAGTAATTATGCATTCATAGCAGTGACGATATCTTTAAACTTCCATTTTAATAGCTTATCCTTTGTATCACTGCATGAAGAAGAATGTCTTGTATATTACATACCTGGGAGCGACCAATTATTTACTCCGCTACACCATCCTGACGCCTCCACAACTACTTATTTATTTTTATATCAAATTATAGTACATTATTAAGACAAGGCATATAATTTCGACTGCTGCTGGTCCCGGCGGAGGTTCGAGTCCTCCCTCGGGCACGGGTGTGTGTGTTTGTCCTTAGGATAATTTAGGTTAAGTAGTGTGTAAGTTTAGGGACTGATGACCTTAGCAGTTGAGTCCCATAAGATTTCACTCACATTTGAACATTTGAATTTCGACTGCCTCTTACATAAGAAGCAGCTGAAACATTATAAAGGATCCTTTGTAATATATTCTTCGCTTTTTATCTAATAGTTGTATATGACCCCGAAATGCTTACTTTGAACTTACTTACTTTGTTGATGACAATGTGTCTTCATCCAACCCTACAATTAGACATTGCACTAATGTTATTAACTGAGTTAAACATGGCTCATTGCTCAGCCGAAGGTAGTAATGAAATGACTGTTAAAATATTTGATCTAGACCATTAAATGACATTATATAAAAATGTTTAACGTTTATCATTTACTTTAAGTTGCAGTTGTTACTATAAGCTGAAGCAGAGGATGGTTTTATTCAAAAAGTATGAAGAAGAATTACGGCGAACAGGTCATAAAGATAGACCGTAATTAAGAAAATTGCTGGAAAACGGGACGTCTGAACCGCTTTAACAGATACCATCATTACGCGTTATTCGGTTCCTAGCTATGTGTTCTTTAAACAAAAAGCTGCCAGCAAGGACACTGTTAAATTAAATAGTCTCCTATATCTTCCTACATCTACTACCAGCCTATCTACTATTGTTTTCCACGTAAATCAAATAATATTTGTTTCATCCAAAATACCTTGGGGATTTTAAACTACCTGCGACATTTCTAAAAGACAACTGCAGCATAACGATTAAAATTAGTGCACTTTTACGTCTTCTAGTCTTCACATTTCATTTCTGCACAATATTCTGTCGTTTCTAGGCCAAAATTTAATATACTGAGACACTGCTTTTTCCCGCCTTTTTGTGAGAGCTTTCCTCGCTCGAGTGCGTCTTCCTGCCGCCTTAATTCCGTGTGCATCACACAGAATTACAACGGCAGAAGCGACAAACAGCCTCCGTCGCCAAGCCGGTGAGAGGTCGACGAAGAGGATGCGGCGGTCAAGGTCGCGTTTCCTCCTACGCTGACCTCGGCTCCAAGGTCGCAGCGAAAGCGCCGCCTGCCGGAAGATCCGTGCGGATGGCACACACCCAAAACCGGTCGGTCACGTGCCTTCCGTGTGTTTACACTGCTGCTAAGAACTGATGAGAATCCAGTCTGCTGCACGCAAAGGGAATTTGAAGTAATTCCTCAAGACAATTTAAATAAAGACAAAGAGGGAAGGAAGATTGGAGATCAATGCCCCATGGACAGGGTAGTCATATAGACGGAGCACAAGCTCGGATTACGAAAGGATGTAGAACGAAATCGGTATTTGTCTGGAGCCAGTTCAAGGAAATCACACAAAACCTTCTCTGCAGGCCACATCACCCGAAGACTGGTTTCAATACGATACAGTTCTAATAGATGTGAACGGATTCGGGGTGGTAAGCCCTCCCCTTTTCCCCTAAGAGATCCAGTTCATTTAATGGGTGACTCAGTTTACCGGAAAAATTCAAACTTCGAAGCCAAATGAAGTCTACCGGTTTGTAGCGTATCTTTTCATGACGATGTCAATCAGTTGTCGGAGATGAAATTATTCAGTATGGATTTCAGAAAAGCAAAGAAAAGAATAGAATTATATGTCCTCTAATTTCCTGGCGGCACACCGCTGTGGTCGATGCGGCAGGCACGAGTCACAAATAGATTTTCGTAAAAATCTCGGGAGCAGGGAACTGGAAGAGACAAGGGGGAGAGTGGGAAGTTTAGTCAAAGTAGATCAGAGTGTGAAACTTGCGAATGCTTTCAATAGACAAGGTATTCATGTGGACTACCTGTGACGTCGTACCAGTTTTTCAGATCGTTAGTTCAGCAACTTTGGTCAAGAGTGTTAGATTTTTATAGAACAGAATGGTGCCGTGTTGCTCGCAAATATTTCTTTATTGATTCACTCCTCCTTACTCGATTCGACCGCTGGACGTAATAAAAGAACTGTGCAACAACAAGAATAAAGTATCGGAACACAATTATGCACTTAAACCACATTAACATTTGTAATTTAAACCATATCATTAATATATATTATGTCACACCAAAACATTATGCAGAGAAATGGAAGACAGTATGCTGCTTTATAGTTTATTTCAGTATATAACCTTATTTCGGCTTTATTACCTTCATCAGTACGTCTCCAAGCAATGGAATTTATTTATAATTTACATAATACATAATTTATGAAGGTCTTTTATATTTGATGTCGTACTCACGTCCTGACGTTGTAGATGGACATACGCCATCTTTGAGCAAGCCATTACTGCTTTCTGTAGTTGGTGGATGTAATATATATTTTTCCAGAAATGTTTTGAAGTTGTTACAGAATTTGCTGTTGCCGTATATTTTCTTTTTTTTCTTTTTACTATCTGACAGCTGTACAAATTCAAGTTTGACAGGTAATTGTTTCCTCACAGATATTTATTTTGTTGTGGATCCTTTACCTATGGAACTGTGATTGATGTGTTTGTAAACTCTGGTGTTTTGGTTATCCGTTATCCCTGTATAGGTAACCATACCGCCAGAGACTACACACACATCAACGACGTTTCCGTGGATACACGACCCACAACAACTCAAAGTAGACATATGTTCGTCTGCAACTTCAGGACGTCAGTAAAACATCAAATGTAAGGAACCTTTACAAATTACAAATATGTACGATTGTTTGCAGATGTACTGATCAGATTAATAAAGCCTAAATAAGTTTATATAATGAAATGAAGTATCAAGCAGCATACCAAATTGATGCATTTCTTTACAGCTAGCGATCCCTAAAGAGTAGGGCTAGCAGTGTCAAAAAAAGAAAACAATTTCATACACCAGATGGGACTAGATCACTGCCGGCCGCGGTGGTCTAGTGGTTCTAGGCGCGCAGTCCGGAACCGCGGGACTGCTACGGTCGCAGGTTCGAATCCTGCCTCGGGCATGGATGTGTGTGATGTCCTTAGGTTAGTTAGGTTTAAGTAGTTCTAAGTTCTAGGGGACTGATGACCACAGAAGTTAAGTCCCACAGTGCTCAGAGCCATTTGAACCATTTGAACTAGATCACTCGAACACAGAAATGAAAGTGACATTAAGATAAATTAATCGAGAGACTAGCACGAGACTGAAAGAGATTCTCGTAAGAGATTCCAAAGTAGGGGGCTTCAAACAGTCACTCCAACGTCATCTTGATGGAGATCGGAGATTCACTTTTATGATCGAGTATTCTACAGTGGAATCTGGCGTGGAAAACTATTTTCTTATTGGACACTGCTTGTACTATTTTTTTTCTTTGCATTTATTTTTGGTGCCAGTAACTGTGACAAGGAACTTAGTATCTTTGGGTTCACAGTACGTTTAATCTCGCGAATGTTAATAGGGTTTACCTGATACTTTCATTCGTATTTTTCATGGTCCACTAAGGTGGCCAGCAACCAAAAGTCGAATCCATGCAAGAGCTTGACGAATATGCTCAAGAAACTCAAGTGGAAGACGGTAGAAGAGACGGATTGAGCATCACGGAGAGGTTTTCCCTTGAAATACCAAAAACGGGTGCTTCAAGACGAGTCGGGCAAAATATTACTTCCTCCCACACACGGCTCAGGAAATGAGCACAACGTGAAAAATCAGAGAAACTGGAACTCAAACGGACGCGCTATTCACGAGTGGTACAGGGAAAGAAAGAAGAGTCACAGGTACAGCAAGTATGCTCCGCCACGCAACGTAAAGTGGCTCGCGGAGAATAGATCCAGCTGTAGATGTAGGACAGGTCACTTATGTAAGTGCAACCGTGACCGCTAACCTCACATCGCTTTTATGCAAATATATGGGAATATACACTGATCAGCCAGAACATTATGACCACCTACCTAGTAGCCGGTATTTGGCACGAATAACAGCGACAATGCGTTGTGTCATGGAAGCAATAAGGCCTTGTTACGAAGCTGGAGGGAGTGGACACCACATCTGCACACACAAGTCAACTAACTCCCGTAAATTCAGTGGAGGAGGGCATGGGGTCTAATGCCACGTTCAACCACATCCCAGATATGTTCGATCAGGCTCAGATTTGGCGAGTCTGGGGGCCAGCACATCGATTGGAACTCGCCACTGTGTTCCTCGAACCACTCCATCACCCTCCTGGCCTTGTGAGATGGTAGATTACATTGTTGAAAAATGCCATCGCCGTCGGGAAACATGATCATCGTGAAAGGATGCACCCAGTGTAAGATTCTCCTCGACTGTCATCGTATTTTGTACAAGCTCCACTGGACCCCAGATTTCCCACGTGAAAGTTCCCCGGTGCATAATGGGGCCGCCGCGGCGCGTGCCTTCTTTCCGCAGTATAGGTGTCAAGCAGCTGTTTCACCGGAAGACGACGGATTCGCGCCCTGCCATCGGCATGATGTAGAAGGTACACCACTGGCCATTGAAATTGCAACACCAAGAAGAATTGCAGATGATAAAAGGGTGTTCATTGGACAAATACACTCCTGGAAATGGAAAAAAGAACACATTGACACCGGTGTGTCAGACCCACCATACTTGCTCCGGACACTGCGAGAGGGCTGTACAAGCAATGATCACACGCACGGCACAGCGGACACACCAGGAACCGCGGTGTTGGCCGTCGAATGGCGCTAGCTGCGCAGCATTTGTGCACCGTCGCCGTCAGTGTCAGCCAGTTTGCCGTGGCATACGGTGCTCCATCGCAGTCTTTAACACTGGTAGCATGCCGCGACAGCGTGGACGTGAACCGTATGTGCAGTTGACGGACTTTGAGCGAGGGCGTATAGTGGGCATGCGGGAGGCCGGGTGGACGTACCGCCGAATTGCTCAACACGTGGGGCGTGAGGTCTCCACAGTACATCGATGTTGTCGCCAGTGGTCGGCGGAAGGTGCACGTGCCCGTCGACCTGGGACCGGACCGCAGCGACGCACGGATGCACGCCAAGACCGTAGGATCCTACGCAGTGCCGTAGGGGACCGCACCGCCACTTCCCAGCAAATTAGGGACACTGTTGCTCCTGGGGTATCGGCGAGGACCATTCGCAACCGTCTCCATGAAGCTGAGCTACGGTCCCGCACACCGTTAGGCCGTCTTCCGCTCACGCCCCAACATCGTGCAGCCCGCCTCCAGTGGTGTCGCGACAGGCGTGAATGGAGGGACGAATGGAGACGTGTCGTCTTCAGCGATGAGAGTCGCTTCTGCCTTGGTGCCAATGATGGTCGTATGCGTGTTTGGCGCCGTGCAGGTGAGCGCCACAATCAGGACTGCATACGACCGAGGCACACAGGGCCAACACCCGGCATCATGGTGTGGGGAGCGATCTCCTACACTGGCCGTACACCACTGGTGATCGTCGAGGGGACACTGAATAGTGCACGGTACATCCAAACCGTCATCGAACCCATCGTTCTACCATTCCTAGACCGGCAAGGGAACTTGCTGTTCCAACAGGACAATGCACGTCCGCATGTATCCCGTGCCACCCAACGTGCTCTAGAAGGTGTAAGTCAACTACCCTGGCCAGCAAGATCTCCGGATCTGTCCCCCATTGAGCATCTTTGGGACTGGATGAAGCGTCGTCTCACGCGGTCTGCACGTGCAGCACGAACGCTGGTCCAACTGAGGCGCCAGGTGGAAATGGCATGGCAAGCCGTTCCACAGGACTACATCCAGCATCTCTACGATCGTCTCCATGGGAGAATAGCAGCCTGCATTGCTGCGAAAGGTGGATATACACTGTACTAGTGCCGACATTGTGCATGCTCTGTTGCCTGTGTCTATGTGCCTGTGGTTCTGTCAGTGTGATCATGTGATGTATCTGACCCCAGGAATGTGTCAATAAAGTTTCCCCTTCCCGGGACAATGAATTCACGGTGTTCTTATTTCAATTTCCAGGAGTGTATATTATACTAGAACTGACATGTGATTACATTTTCACGCAATTTGGGTGCATAGATCCTGAGAAATCAGTACACAGAACAGCCTCCTCTGGCGGTAATAATGGCCTTGATACGCCTGGGCATTGAGTCAAACAGAGCTTGGATGGCGTCTACAGGTACAGCTGCCCATGCAGCTTCAACTACGATATCACAGTTCATCAAGAGTAGTGACAGGCGTATTGTTACGAACCAGTTGCTTGCCACCATTGCCCAGACACTTTCAATTGGTGAGAGATCTGGAGAATTTGCTGGCCAGGGCAGCAGTCTAACATTTTCTGTATCCATAAAGGCCAGTACACGACCTGCAACATGCGGTCGTGCATTATCCTGCTGAAATGTAGGGTTTCGCAGGGATCGAATGAAGGGTAGAGCCACGGGTCGTAACACATCTGAAATGTAACGTTCACTGTTCAAAGTGCCGTCAATGAGAACAAGAGATGACCGAGACGTGTAACCAATGGCACCCCATACCATCACGCCGGGCGATACGCCAGTATGGAGATGACAATTACACGCTTCCAATCTGCGTTCACCGCGATGTCGCCAAACGCGGATGCGACCATCATGATGCTGTAAACAGAACCTGGATTCATCCGAAAAATGACGTTTTGCCATTCGTGCACCCAGGTTCGCCGTTGAGCACACCATCGCAGGCGCTCCTCTCAGTGATGCGGCGTCAAGGGTAACCGCAGCCATGGTGTCTGAGCTGATAGACCCTGCTGCTGCAAACTTCGTCGAACTGTTCGTGCAGATGGTTGTTGTCTTGCAAACGTCCCCATCTGTTGACTCAGGGATCGAGACGTGGCTGCACGATTCGTTACAGCCATGCGGATAAGATGCCTGTCATCTCGACTGCTAGTGATACGAGGGATCCAGCACGGCGTTCCGTATTACCCTCCTCAACCCACCGATTCCATATTCTGCTAACAGTCATTGGATCTCGATCAACGCGAGTAGCAATGTCGCGATACGATAAACCGCAATCGCGATAGGCTACAATCCGACCTTTATCAAAGTCGGAAACGTGATGGTACGCATTTCTCCTCCTTACACGAGGCATCACAACAACGTTTCACTAGGCAATGCCGGTCAACTGCTGTTTGTGTATGAGAAATCGGTTGGAAACTTTCCTCGTGTCAGCACATTGTAGGTGTCGCCACCGGCGCCAACCTTGTGTGAATGCTCTGAAAAGCTAATCATTTGCATATCACAGCATCATCTTCCTGTCGGTTAAATTTCGCGTCTGTAGCACGTCATCTTCGTGGTGTAGCAATTTTAATGGCCAGCAGTGTATCTGTATCCATCAGAGAGTGCAAAGCTCTGCCACTTCACCAATGTCCAGGGTCGATGGTCACGTGCCCATTTCAGTCATAGTTGCCGATGTTGTGGTGTTAAGTTTGACATAAGCATGGGCCGTTGCCAGCGGAGCCCCATCGTTGGCAGTGTTCGGTGCGCTGTGTTTCCAGACACACTTGTACTCTGCCCAGCACTAAAATCTGACGTTAGATCCGCCACAGTTCGCCGCCTATCTTGTTTTACCAGTCTGCCCAGCCTAAGACGTCAGACATCTGTGATGAGGGGTGGGCGCCCAATCCCACGATGTCTGGATGTGGTTTCATCTTGGTTTTGCCACGTATTCAAGACATTCACCACACTACTTGTCGAACATCCGACAAGTCGTGCTGTTTCCGAAATGCTCGTACATAGCCTCCGGGCCATCAAAATCTGCCTTCGCTAAACTCAGATCGCGCAGCTTCCCCATTCCGCACACGGACAGCACGCTCGTTGATACTACATGCACCGTGAGTGTGATGATGATGATGTTTGGTTTGTGGGGCGCTCAACTGCGTGGTTATCAGCGCCCGTACAATTTCCCAATCTTTACTCAGTCCAATTTCGCCACTTTCCAGGATGATGATGAAATGATGAGGACAATACAAACACCCAGTCATCTCGAGGCAGGTGAAAATCCCTGACCCCGCCGGGAATCGAACCCGGGACCCCGTGCTCGGGAAGCGAGAACGCTACCGCGAGACCACGAGCGGCGGACGACACACACGCACCATGAGTGTGTCTGACTAGCAGCCATTCCTCGCCAGGTGACGCTGCCATCGCCTCGACGGATTTCTATCGGTAGAAGGTGGTACTTGTAATGTTGTGGCTGATCAGTGTATGATATTATTATGCGTGGAGGGAACTGAACTAATTTGAACATCAATGGGCGATAAAGGAGCTAGAACTCTCCATCATCATGGGTACTGATCCCTAGCTGATTAGCTAGACTACATGTTTAATTCTGAACTCGCCTTTTGGCGAGTCGCTCGCCATCCCAAGCGTAACGAAGAAGATAGATAGGTCCACGCCGACTTGGATGCAAAGTGTCATTTGGCAGTAGTGGACTTTCATCATTTCACCAATGATGCGCCAAACTATAGCAGTAGCTCTGCTGCAGCAAAGGTTCTTCGATGGTAGCCCAAACTGATGGTGTTATTCGGCGGCTGTTATTTGTTGGAGCGCGGATACGGTAGCTGGGAAAAGAAACAATTTAATGAAGTCTTTAGAAACCGCACTGCTTCCGAGGAAATTGGAGTGATTTATTTTGTTGTGGGCTTTTTGGTCTTCATACGTCTCAATTGTTTATTATCCCAAGATATTTTTTCCTTGTATACATTGCCGAGGTACTTGCAAGGACCCAGTCAGAGGTTGTCAGCGATGAATGTTTCCAGTGTTCTGGACCGATCTATGAATTATTTAGAATCAAACCAGACTGGTATAGAGAAGCGATCAGTTGAGTCAGATATTAGTATATGAAGACCTCGGCTGTAAACAATGATTAGAGACAGTCGGTGAGCAACAGTTATTGCACGCAAAGGAGGGTAAGTGATGAACTTTATTCATATTAGTTGATAGTTCCACGATAAGCCAAGCATTGGCAGGTCTGTTTCTAATTTCACATTCTCAATAATGAAAACTTTGTCAGGATGTGTGCATGTAAACAGTGGTAAGTGAAAAAGACACAGCTACCAGTGGTAGCAACGTGTGCAGTGTTCATGCCACACAAGTGCTTTTCAGAGACAATTTGTACAAAACCGAGGATGATGTGGATACTTATGACTCAAATAAAGATCCTGAATATGTTCCTCAACGCGAAAGTGCTTCAAAAGTTGTTGCTAATCAGCTAAACGTGAATAATTATTTAAGAAAGTAAACAATGTCACGTTGTGACCCGTAGCATTGGTTGCGCGCTGTGGTATGGCGATGACAAAATTTTATACTGCGCTGAAGTACAGATTACGTTTTTGAGGTTATTTTACTTTACTATTGGAAAAATTGGTAATGCAGATCTTAGTATCATAAACTGACACAATTCGGACCCTTCTAATTTGTATTTTTGAGAGGTACAACAAAAGGCCTTCGGTAAATCTCCCAGCAAGTAAACAGGGGTAAGTTAATGCAAACCCATGTTAAGTACCCTCATTTGTTAGTTCAAAAAATGGTTCAAATGGCTCTGAGCACTATGGGACTTAACTGCTACGGTCATCAGTCCCCTAGAACTTAGAACTACTTAAACCTAACTAACCTAAGGACAGCACACAACACCCAGCCATCACGAGGCAGAGAAAATCCCTGACCCCGCCGGGAATCGAACCCGGGAACCCGGGCGTGGGAAGCGAGAACGCTACCGCACGACCACGAGATGCGGGCTCATTTTGTATGTGAACGATTTTTTGACTCACTGACGCATATTCGGGAGTACAAATGTGGACAGCATTTACTATTTTAACAATATATCGTCAGTCAATAAATATTTGAAAACAAAGACTTATCTGCGTTAAAAAATCAAAACGAATTTTGTCTGGGAAAACAAAAGAAAAAATTCGAAGGAACAGAGATGTTGATAACCAGAAGAGTCATAAAACATCCTAGAATGACAGCTTTAAACATGGTTGTTTCTCAGGAACCACATATATATTTTCAAACATAGGGATTATACAGCCAAACGGTTGCAAATAACCATTTGATGCATTGGCCTAGGTTTCGACACTTACTAAGGGTGTCTTCATGAGAATAAAATTTTGAAAAACCCTATAAAATAATACATAGAAAATTAAGTATGACAAAAAAAAACAGATTAACCAAGATGACAACTGTCATGAGGTACATACGTTGCCTACGTAAAATTACATCGCGAGAAAGATCTTTTAGTGTCAGTTACAAACAACGTTTATTGGGAAAAAAGAGGCACTAACGCACCCCATTCTATTTTGCTGATCATCTGTAAATTTCTGGTGACGAACCGAAAATCACTGAAGAAATTTCTATTTTACATAAAGAAAGGTCATACCCTCGACGTACTCGAAGAGCTTTAGATTTTCAAGTGTACGGTATTTCTAAGAACGAAGGCCTCATCCTCAATGAAAAGTTACAATTACATAACAAATTTTTTTTTTCAATGGTTTTAATCCACTACTCGCAGAATTTAAATTCCTCTATGTTTGGTTTGTGGGGCGCTCAACTCCAACCTTTGCTCAGTCCAATCTTGCCACATTCATGAATGATGGTGAAATGTTCACGACAGCACAAACACCCAGTCATCTTGAGGCAGGTGAAAATCCTTGACCTCGCCCGGAATCGAATCCGAGACCCCGTGCTCGGGAAGCGAGGACGCGACCGCGAGACCACGAGCTGCCTACAGCCCAACATCGGGCCACTGTCACATCCCAGAGCCCCACATATCTGAACAGTGCACCAGTCGACCAGTCATCAAATGGACACTCACAATGAGCCACTTATGAAACTGTGCACGTGTTGATAACGCTGTCTCGCATGAGTATGCCGTATCTCCGTCTACTTCACCGTGTTCACACAGCACCTGGCACTGTTAAAGCCCCTTAGACACTGAGATGACAAAAATGGGATGCTGACTACTATCGCGTCAGACCTCTTTTTGCGCCGCGCGGAGTGGCCGCGCGGTTAGAGGCGCGATGTCACTAATCGTACGGCCGCTCTCGCCGGAGGTTCGAGTCCTCCCTCGGCCATGGGTGTACGTGTTGTCCCTCCATACCCTCTTTTTCCCAGCATAGTGCAGCAGCTCGACGTGGCATGGACTCATCAAGCCGCTGAAAGTCCCCTCCAGCCATGCTGCCTCTAGAGCCGTCCATAACTGCGGAAGTGTTGCAGTTGCAGGATTTTGTGCATGAACTGACTTCTCTCTTATGTCCCATAAGCGTTCAATAGAACACATGTCGGGCGCTCTGGGTGATCAAATCATTCACTCGAATGGTACAGAATATTCTTCAAGCCAGCCGCGAACAACGGTGCGCTGGTGATTTGGCACACTCTCATCCACAAATATTCCATCGTTGTTTGGGAACATGAAGTCCATGAAATGCTGCAAATGGTCTCCAAGTAGCCTAAGGATCATTTCGAGTCAATGACCGGCTCGGCTGTACCAAAGGACTCAGTCCATTCCATGTAAACGCAGCCCACACCATTATGGTGCACCACCAGCTGTCAAAGTGCATTGTTAACTACTTCGGTCCACGGCTTCCTGGGGTCTGCGCCACAGTCGAATCTAGCCATTAGCTCCTAGCAGCTGAAATCGGGACTCATCTGACCAGGCCACATTTTTCCAGTCGCGTAGGGTTCAACCGATGTGTCCACAAGCTCTGGAGAAGCGCAACAGACGAAGTCGTGCTGTTAGCAAATTGCACTCGCGTCCGCCGTCTGCTGCCGTAGCCTATCAACATAAAATTTTGACGCACTGCCCTAACGGATACCTCCGTCGTACATACAGTATACATCCCACATTAATTTCTGCGGTTATTTCATGCAGTGTTGCTGGTTCGTTAGAACTGACAACTCTACAGCCGCTGCACTCGATCATTAAGTGAAGGCCGTCGGTCATTGATTTGTCCGTGGTGAGAGGTAATGCCTAAAATCTGGTGTTCTCGGCACAATTTTGACACTGTGGATTCCGGAATATTGAATTCCCTAGCGTAGGCTGTTCCAGCTCGTCGGCTCCGTCGTGAGCCGCGGAGCGCTCCCTGCTCCAGGGAGCCGTGTCGGTCGCTGTGACCATTCAAGTGGGCCGGCACGTGGCACGGCTGGCTGGGGCAGGCGGCAAGGCAAGCGTTCTGATGTGCTAGCTGCGTCTTACAAGGTCGACAACCTCATACTCTTAGCTGCTAAGACGTTGTGACTTGCTACACCAGAATATATACGATGTTCACGAAATAAATAAGAAACAACTGTTTTACAAGAAATTGCATACTACATTTATTGGGCCTCACTAGCTTGACATTTTCTTTTCATTACAAGATCGGAAATATCAGGCGTCAAAGTGTTGGCAGCGTTAATGCTGAGGATGGCCTTCATTGTTGCATCCTGAAGAAACGATTGTTCCTTACTTTTTACTCTTCATTGCTGAGAAAAGCAGCTCACAACAATACATACATCCAAACATGCACATGATCTGAGCGGCATTGTTGTGAAGCTTGGGAAATGGTTTTTGCTGTAATGTACGATACCATCGTGACAAATTCAACGTGTTGCAGTACCTCTCTTTCAACAAAGTTGAATTTTGCAAATCAATAATCTCCAATTGAAGTGACGATGACAAGTCATCGGGAGAAACTGAAAAAGGAGTGCTGAACACCTTAAGTTCCATTTCCAAACTAGTGAGGTCTCGGAATCGTGTTTCAATCGACGTGATGAGCTGCTTTAACTTTGCTTGGTAATCGCCGAAAGTAGTACCTTCAGGTAGTTTTAAAGAAGCAAGACGATTGAAGAACGTTAAATGTCCATTACTCATCTGCCTCTCAAATAAACGTAACTTTTCCATGAACGCTTTGATCTGGTCGTGCATGTCAACGATTAGCTGCCCTTTGCCCTGCAATGACAGATTTGAATTACTGAGATGCATAGTTATGTCAGCTAGGAACGCCAGGTCTGATATCCATTTTATACCTTCCAGACAACGCATTTCTTTGCCTTTCATTTCCAGAAAAAGGGATACTTCCTCACAAATGGCAAAGAAAACATCAAGAACTTTTCCCCGACTCAGCTAACGAACTGTACTGTGGTAAGGTATATCCCCATACTCCGCTTCCATATCTTTCAGGAATCCTTTGAATTGGCGATGATTCATACTTTGACGCCGCACAGAATTCATACACTTCACGACATCTTTCATTACGCCACCAGGCTCTACTGTTTCAGCACACAGTGTCTCTTGGTGAATAAAACAATGAAGAGTCAAAATGTCTTTCCCGAGTTCGTCCCCGAGTTTATTTTTCAAACGAGAAGCAAAACCTGGGTGACGCCCGATCATTTTTGGTGCACCGTCTCTCGCTACAGAATGGAGCTTATCCCACGGCAAATTCATATTGTCCACTGATTCACAAACAGCTTTAAAAATGTCACGTCCTGTCGCGCTGTAATCGGATGGTACCACATCCAAGAGTTCATCATTTACTTGCAGCTCCATGTCGACATCACGTACAAAGACTGCAAGCTGAGCACAGTCCGATATGTCGGCTTTCGTCAAGCGCTAGCGAAAATGCAACAAAGCTCTCCGCCTTTTTCCTGCAGCGACCTCGCAGTGATGTGAGCGACCCTGTAGCTTACTCGAATGGCACATTCAGTAGTGTTTTCTCTACTCTCATTCGCCTGAAAATTATAAACGCATTACAGAACACGAACTATGTTGCACGTTTTGATACCCTCCGTATTACGAAACCGTTTTTAGACTTAGGTCTCCTGGTATGTCGTTCTTAAGCCTGGCTACCAGTTCTCTGCGTGCAACGCCTTCTACCTGATCGTAGTGCGCTACTTGAAGACGTGTATAATGTCGTTGTATATTTTACCTCTTCGCAGAATTTAATACTTTATGGCAAACAAGACACTGCGTACGACCACCCCTCTCAATGAACAGAAAGGTATCCTCCAATAGAGGTACAGGGCTCCCGCGGCTAGTCATAGCTGTCATTGAACACGGATTATTGCGTCAGTTGCGGCTGCATGCGGCCAGGGGGCAGTGAGTTCGCTTTCCCCCTCCACGCCGGCTCCGAGCTGCCGCAGTGAGCGCTCCGGAGCGCTCCGGCTCCCTGGAGCTCGGTTGGAACAGCCTGCCCTAGCGAATTCCGAAATGGAATGTCCCATGCGTTTAGTTCCAAATACCAATCTGCGTTCAAAGTTCATTAAGTCCAAACGTCGGAAGCCTTTTCACATGAAACACGTGAGTACAAATGACAGCCGCGCCAATGCCCTGCCCTTTTATATCTTGTGTACGCGGTACCACCACCATCTCTACATATGCATATCGCTGTTTCATGACTTTTGTCATCGCAATGTATAGTCTAACAGGCCTAGTAACGAGGGTCAACACTAACGCGCTTTGGCGGCCGTTCTACCTGTCACAAAGAATCTCTAATCAGTTACACACCCGCCGATAGTACGTATGTGCAAGAATTTACAATGACATCCGAACACGTCTATTGGACGCTTCACTATTGTGTCAGACAGTGACAGGTGCACGAAAGAGCCGCACGAGTACTCACTGAGGGCTCCGCTCGTCGGGGATGTCGCGGTTGCTGGGCAGGCGGTCGCTGGCCTGCTGGTTGAACCTGTTGCGGGCGTAGGGGTCCTCGCCGGGCCGCAGGGCGCCCTTCTGGACGTAGGCGCGCTCGTCGAAGTAGCCCCAGGCCAGCCGCGAGTCCGTGGGCGCGGCGCGCGTGCTGGCCGCCGCCGCTGCCGCCGCCGCAGCCGCAGCGGCCGCTGCCGCCGCCACCGCCGCAGCCGCCGCCTGTGGCGCCACCGCCACCGTGCCGCCGTCCTTGAGTCGCAGCGCGCGGTTCTCCTCCGGCAGCTGCTGCTGCAACATCAACCACCCCACCATCAGCTAGCGCTCTGTGCGCGTGTGTGAATCAAAAGATATCCAATATACAGAGTTATTCATAAGCACATCAATCAGGTGTTGGAAGGTTTCTTGGGGAGAGGCAACCCATTCTTCACGGAGTGCTGCACTGAGGACAGGCATTAGTGTCGTTTGGTGAGGCCTGGCAGGAAGTCGGCGTTCCAAAACATCCCAAAGGTGTTCTATAGCATTCAAGTCAGGACTCTGTGCAGGCCAATCCATTACAGGGATGTTATTGTAATGTAAACACTCCGCCACAGGCCGTGCATTATGAACAGGTGCTCGATCGTGTTGAAAAACGCAATCGCCATCCCCGAATTGCTCTTCAACAGTGGGAAGCAAGAAGGTGCTTAAAACATCAACGTAGGCCTGTGCTGTGATAGTGTCTCGCTAAACAACAACGGGCACAAGCCCTCTCCATGAAAATGGCCACACCATAACACCATCGCCCCCGAGTTTTACTCTTGGCACTACACACGCTGGCAGATGACGTTCACCGGGCATTAGCCATACCCACACCCTGCCTTAGGATCGCCACATTGTGTAGGCTACCCCGATTCGTCACTGCACACAACGTTTTTCCACTGTGCAATCGTCCAATGTTTACGCTCCTTACACCAAACGAGACGTCGTTTGGCATTTACCGCCGTGATGTCTGGCTTATGAGCAGCCGCTCGGCCATTACATCCAAGTTTTCTCACCTCCCGCCTGTCATAGTACTACTGAGGTCGCTGATATCGAGTACCTGGCAGTAGGTGGGAGCAAAATTCACCTAATACGAAAAATGCAAGTTGTGAGGGGTTACCGGATGCTTTTTATCACATAGTGTGGTTGTGCAAACAGAACACGGCCTTTCTTACTCCTGGCGTTATTTTAATTTCTTCTGATGTTTTTCCGTCGGAACTGATAATGGCAGTCTGTTGCCAGGATAAGTTTTTAATTATTGGAAAGGAAGGAAGGAAGATTGTGCTCAACGTCCCGTCGACATCGAGATCATTAGAGATGGGTCACAACCACGGAGGCTGTCAAGGATGGGGATGGAAATCGACTGTGCCTTTTACGGAAATCACGAATAACCTTAATCTGGATGGCCGGACGAGAGTTTGAACCGTCGCCCTCCCAAATGCGAGTCCTGAGTGCTAACTAATGAGTCACCGCGCTCAGTGTTTTAATTATTCTGATGTTCTCCTGAAACATAGAAAGAATAACATGCCTCCGTTCCTCAGAGGTTTCCCATCCAGATTAGGCGCCAACAAGTGACGAACGACATTTTATAACAAGGCGCCTCTTTCACAAAGAAGGTGCCGTTCAGGTTTCTCACAATCAGTGGAATATAACGACTGTCGCCAGTTTGGAGAAACTGCTAAGTACTCTCTCGTTGACTGTATCACACACCAGGTTCAGCGATACTGATCTACAGTTCCCCATTCGTCGAACCGAACCTAGAATCCTCTCTGGAACTAATGCTTAGGGCTACACATGTAAAACGAGTTGAGAATGGAGACAAGAAGCGAAACAGAAATGGAAGGAATTTCATCATCATCTTCTTCTTCTTCTTCTTAACTTTTCACAGATTAGGTCCGTCGAACTGTTCTGACCATCCTACGTCCTTCTTTTCTTTACGTTTGTGTTGTAAGGCCATTTTTGCAATCCTTGTTTCTTCCATTCGTTCAAGATGTTCCTCACTGTTTTGTTTATGTCTTTCTATTTTGTCATTTACTAAAAAAAATATTCAGTTCCTGTTTAACGTGTTCATTAGGAATCAACTCCAATTTAGTGCAACCTTTGACACCTCGTAGAAAATTCACTTCAGCCTCCTGATCATGACTACAATCTTTTCTCTTCATAATCCAGGTGTCACGTCGCACAGTAAAACAGGTACAGCCATGTACAAAATTTCATTTTTCTCTCTCTTCGTGCATTCTTTAATGATCTGCTTACAGCGTCACATATACCCTAATATATCTACAGTTCAATATCTACGTCCTTTATCTACGTTGTAAGCAATACGGCTCGTTATGTAACTGAAGTGCTGAAATACTTCGAAAGTCTGATCTTCAATTACAGTTTTTATTAATATTGGATAAAACACACGAAAATTCATTGTCTTAGTTTTATTTACAGTTATCTTAACCCTTTCAGACCTGAATTCTTTTTCTGGAGGAAGGAAAATTCTTCTTTGTATGCTAATGCTCTTAGGTGAACATTTTGATTCAGATGCAAGATTTATACAAAAACATACACCCACTGACAAAACATAGTACGTATACATGGCTTCATTTTATGGACTAAAATAACTAATTACGAAATATTCTCTTTTGAAACAAATATTAGAACGGTCATTCAATAATTATCATGCAAAATAACACTAAAAATATTCAGTGACACAGTGGAATACAGCGAACCAACCACATCCATGTATTCTGGTGGACACGAGCTGCTGTGCACTACTGCATTTTCATACTGATGCCCAACAGTTGGCAGCACTTGCGCTTGATGAGAAAGTTGAATATTCTCAAATGAGCACCTAAGGTTTCTAATAGGAAAAAATACTTCCGTTGCAGCTGAGACACAGTAAAAGTTAATGTTCGCAATTGTAGTCAGAGGTCTGAAAGGTATAAAGTTATAATTCTTTCAAATTAAATTTAGAAGATGAATTGAGTTATGTAGTTCGTCTTCAGAATGTGCCATTAATATAATAGTACGTTCAATATATATATTCTTGTTGATAAGAAGCCTTTCTGGCACTTTTTATTCAGTTTCTGATGGCGTCACCTACAAAAATATTAAAAAGAACAGGCGACAAAATACACCTTTGTCTCACACCTTCGTTTATTAAAATCATTTCCCCTGTGTAATTGGAGACTTCATGTATAACGTAACTTCCAGTTCACAGACCCTAGATGCAGTTTACTTAGGAAATTTAGGTATCCACCTTTTGCACTAATTTCCCACTGGTCCTCTCAATCCAATCTGCCAAATGCTTTTTCAAAATGTATGGAATCAAGGTAGGTTGGTAAGTTATATTATCTTCTTTTCTAAGTTACCTGTCGCACATCAAATATATTATCGCTGTAACACCGTAATACAGACGTGCAACCTACAATTTTTACCCATTATATTTATTTTAAATAGTATTTAGATGTTTTATTCTACAAATCTTTACACACTGTGTGTTAATCAGAAATGAGAGATGTGCTGCAACCTGTATAAACTACTTTGTATTGTGATGTATTTATTCTGGGTCAATGCCTTCAGGGAAGGTCAGGAAAAGCTATATCGCTGGCAGAGAGTAAAGACGTGTGTAGGAGCGCTGTCTCTGGACGCGTCGTGACAACAGAGCAGAACGCGCAAGATACTAACTTGGTTATGAGACGTAAGAGCGAAGACACGCAACAAACACTTCCGCACCGTTTCATAACTCAAGCTGCTCTGCTTCCTCTCTGCTCGGAATGCGACAGAGACTCTCCATGCGCAAAGATAAACAGCGGCACACCTACTACAATTTCGTCGTTGCCATCGAGAGACTTCAATAAAGTTCCCTTGGCTGCAAATGCCTTGCACTGTTGGGCCTATGTGAGGTGCAACTGTTACAAGAGAGGTACCAAGAGCAGGACGGGCGTGGGCAGATGTGTGCATAACTGGTCAACGTGAATCGAGGTGTGCCCGCAATATAACATGGAGCAATGGGGACATTGTGGACGCAATGAAGATGACGCCTTGATATCTGAAACGAACTGTAAGGTTGTTTTCTTTTAGTCCACGTCAGAAACTTTGTGAGGCATTGCCCACTGGTATTCTCAGTGAAGTTTATTTCACTAATAGTGCTGTAAGTAAAAATTATACGTACCTGATCTTGTCATTATCCTCAGTTATCGTCACCAACCCAGGGTCCCATTTCTTTCAAGTTATTGAATACTCGAATGTAATTGTTTAAACAGCTACAAGAAAAATACGCTACTGGCCATTAAAATTGCTACACCACGAAGATGACGTGCTACAGACGCGAAATTTAACCGACAGGAAGAAGATGCTGTGATATGCAAATGATTAGCTTTTCAGAGCATTCACACAAGGTTGGCGCCGGTGGCGACACCTACAACGTGCTGACATGAGGGAAGTTTCCAACCAATTTCTCATACACAAACAGCAGTTGACCGGCGTTACCTGGTGAAACGTTGTTGTGATGCCTCGTGTAAGAAGGAGAAATGCGTACCATCACGTTTACGACTTAGATAAAGGTCACATTGTAGCCTATCGCGATTGCGGTTTATCGTATCGCGACATTGCTGCTCGCGTTGGTCGTGATCCAATGACTGTTAGCAGAATATGGAATCGGTGGGTTCAGGAGGGTAATACGGAACGCCGTGCTGGATCCCAACGGCCTCGTATCACTAGCAGTCGAGATGACAGGCATCTTATCCGCATGGCTGTAACGGATCGTGCAGCCACGTCTCGATCCCGGAATCAAAGATGGGGACGTTTGCAAGACAACAACCATCTGCACGAACAGTTCGACGACGTTTGCAGCAGCATGGACAATCAGCTCGGAGGCCATGGCTGCGGTTACCCTTGACGCTGCATCACAGAGAGGAGCGCCTGTGATGGTGTACTCAACGACGAACCTGGGTGCACAAATAGCAAAACATCATTTTTCGGATGAATCCAGGTTCTGTTTACAGCATCATGATGGTCGCATCCGCGTTTGGCGACATCGCGGTGAACGCAGATTGGAAGCGTGTAATTGTCATCTCCACACTGGCGTATCGCCCGGCGTGATGGTATGGGGTGCCATTAGTTACACGTCTCGATCATCTCTTGTTCTCATTGACGGCACTTTGAACATTTCAGATGTGTTACGACCTGTGGCTCTACCCTTCTTTCGATCCCTGCGAAACCCTACATTTCAGCAGGATAATGCACGACCGCATGTTGCATGTCCTGTACGGGCCTTTCTGGATACAGAAAATGTTCGACTGCTGCCCTGGCCAGCACATTCTCCAGATCTCCCACCAATTGAAAACGTCTGGTCAATGGTGGCCGAGCAAGTGGCTCGTCACAATACGCCAGTCACTACTCGTGATGAACTGTGGTATCGTGTTGAAGATGCATGGGCAACTGTACCTGTACACGCCATCCAAGCTCTGTTTGACTCAATGCCCAAGGCCGTTATTACGGCCAGAGGTGGTTGTTCTGGGTACTGATTTCTCAGGATCTATGCACCCAAATTGCGTGAAAATGTAATCATGTGTCAGTTGTAGTATAATACATTTGTCCAATGAATACCCGTTTATCATCTGCATTTCTTCTTGGTGTAGCAATTTTAATGGCCAGTAGTGTATTAAAAGTCTTTCATTACCAAGTATCTTTGTTTGCTAAAATGATAACGGAAAGTTATCAATGTCGTTCAAAAATATTTAGAGGAAAAGTCATTCTTGCTAATAGATTGAAGACAAGGTAAAATAAAGTAAAGTAACTAAAATTTAAGTAATTATGGCACTCGCAAATTAAAGAAAAGAATATATTAAGTTTACATATTTTATATCTGTGCCTATTGCAATACTGCTATTGCATACAGGCATGGTTCGTATTTCGGCGTTATCTGTCTGCTGCAAGCCAACAGTTGCTTATTTAATCCAGTAAATATTCGTGGCAATTACAGCCTATTGAATGTACATAGCTCGCCAGGTCCGGGAATCTAGTACACGCATGTAAAAGTTAGTAAGAGCTCACGTAGATTACTGTCGCAACAAAAGCGCTACCTCTAGACAATCATTTATTTTCGAACATCGTGTTTAAACCTCTTCTCAAAATTAACATAGCTGAGTTTTACCAATATCAGACAATTGCTTTCTTTATTCATTAGTATTTCGAAAGGTATTGTATTGTCACAAACGTGTGTCAACCTTCTGTTGACACACGTACAGCGAAACGTTACGTATTCATTGCTGTCTGCATTATTAATCAGATAGTGAACAAACAGTGTCTAATTAGACTGGCGACCATATTAATTGATTTCTATACTATTTCAAACAGATCTCTTGCAGACTCTCTGAGTCACATGGTACCCTTTTTCGTTTCTTATTTTATGTGACTGATGAAATTGTTATAATTATTACACAAAAATCCAAATAAGTAAAAGTGGGAGAGTAGAATTGGTTGCTCATTACAGCAACTTGTTGTACACTTCTCTCCAATAACCTACCAAATTTTCTTCGGAGGCGATAGCGTTGTCCAAAATCAAATTTATCAGCCATATGCGATTACAGTCGTATTATCGCATTAACCGATTAGTAATGGGCGAGGTTACTAAGTTTTTCTTATTAAGCCTCTTAGTTCTTCTGGAAGTAACGGTTCTATGATAATGTTTCATTTGTTGCTTAATACATCTGAATATATGTTGTACTCCGTGTTTAACATACCGATACCTCTATAATTTGAAATTTGGCTGCGGTCCTCTTTCTTTAAAGAGTGAGAACACTTTTTCTGTAAGACAAATCTTCTGGAATTCTAGTGTTTAGCCAATAGGTATAGATTAAATGTAAAATTATAACTGTAGCAATAATCCACCACGTCTACTCATATTCTGGGCATTTCTTTCATTTCCGTTTTTTAGTTAGTTCTTCCATTTCTTCTATGGTTATTAAATCTGTAATAACCAGTTATACTTTAATAATGACTACTTGCCTTTGGATAATTTCATAGACTGTTGTAATGTTCCTGACTTAACATTTTCATTTGTGCTACGTTTTTCTTATATCTATTTACGGGGAGTATCAATGCACGTCCCGGATAATGTTAAATTTAACCTATTTATATCGTTTTCTCAGGAATTACTTAAGATAATAAAGCAAAACTTTGCCGGTATATAGAGGAATATCTTATGCATCTACTGATTTACTATCAAGTATCTCACTGTTAGAAATCAACATATCAATGTTTCAATGAAGGTCTTAAAAATTTATCTAATTTTTCTAAAAAATATTTTTATGGTGAAACTATGAGTGCTATTTCCACCATCGAAGATAAACATAATTCCGCTGTCAATAAGAGATGAAAATTTCAATGTCAAACATTCGCAAAGTTTTTCAGAAACAGCACTTGAAAAGTGAAGTAAAGGAAAATTCACTATTGAATGAGGAGACAGTGTAAAATTCGCCAGCTGTGTAATCTTTATCTTCTTGACGATCAACCAGATGCAGTTTCTTTCTCTGTCTGAGGGACATTGCTCCTTCTGTTGTATTTTTAACATAACTTCTGCCTTCGAGGCTCGCTGTTTATCCAATTGGTGTAGGACTGCTTCTGTATTATGACCAGACATAATTTCGGATTGTTTCGGAATCTTCATTCTGCCGGCGTTTCCATCACTGAAGGCGATCGCAGTGTCATTATCCCCAGTCTTCGGCGTTTTCAAGCGCAAAAATGCGTTTCTGGACACCCTAGTCCATAAAAAATTTTCAGAAATTATTATTTCTACAGTTTTTTTTCTACAGTTAAACTTAATATTAAGATGTTATCACTGGCACTGGTTTCACTTTACGCTTCATTACTGTTCACAAGCTTCTTACAAGTTGTTGGCGGGGAAGGCCTTTTTTCAGTGTTGCTGGCCCTAATCCTATTCTCTAAATGTAAATTTCCAGCTCTATAGAATGTACCTGATGATCAAAAAGTCAGTATAAATTTGAAGACTTAATAAACCACGGAATAATGTAGATAGAGAGGTAAAAATTGACACACATGCTTGGAATGACATGGGGTTTAATTAGGGGGAAAAAACGAAGTATTGCTAGACGCGTGAAAGATCTCTTGCGCGCTTAGTTTGGTGATGATCGTGTGCTCAGCTGACAGTTTCGTCATGCTTGGCCTCCCAGGTCCCCAGGCCTCAAACCATGCGATTATTGGCTTTGGGGTTACCTGAAGTCGCAAGTGTATCATTATCGACCGACATCTCTAGGGATGCTCAAAGACAACATCCGACGCCAATGCCTCACCATAACTCCGGACATGCTTTACAGTGCTGTTCACAACATTATTCCACGTCTACAGCTATTGTTGAGGAATGATGGTGGACAAAATGGCTCTGAGCACTATGGGACTTAAGTCATCAGTCCCATAGAACTTAGAACTACTTAACCCTAAATAACCTAAGGACATCACACACATCCATGCCCGAGGCAGGATTCGAACCTGCAACCGTAGCGGTCGCGCGGTTCCAGACTGTAGCGCCTAGAACCGCTCGGTCACCCTGGCCGGCTGATGGTGGACATATTGAGCATTTCCTGTAAAGAACATCATCTTTGCTTAGGCTAATTATTGCTATTCTGATCATATGAAGCGCCATCTGTTGGACATTTTTTAAACGTTTGTATTTTTTTGGTTCTAATAAAACCCCATGTCATTCCAAGCATGTGTGTCAATTTGTACCTCTGTATCTACATTATTCCGTGATTTAGTCAGTTTTCAAATTTATACTGACTTTTTGAACACCCGGTATTTCCCTTATTTCTTCTCTTCTTAAACTTTCCCTTTGGTGGAGTCATATTAAAGAGAGACACACATCTCAGTGAGCAACAAGTCTAAATCTACACAACGAAAGGTTTTCAAACAACTTACGGGAATTCAGTCAGGTAATATTTACAGCTGTAAATATTACCTGGCTGAATTCCCGTAAGTTGTTTGAAAATTGTATACGCGAGGAGAAACTCAGGCCTCACAACGAAAGGTATAACGCGTCGTACGAAACGTGGTCGATTAACGCGTCGTACGAAACGTGGTCGATACTATGCATTATATCACAAACAGGAAATGATATCACAGCAGTCAATGTGGCCAGCCTATATTGCTGGATTTTTTTTACTATAAATCAACTGTCTTCTACAGTTAACGGCTTCCAAGATATCTAGTCGTAGCTGCTTGTGGAACCTGTAGACATTACGGTACAGTAAATTATTTCAAAATAAATTAAAAATCAGACGTCCAGAATCAATGAAATATGCATCTAATAAGAGAAAACTTAGTAAAGGAGTGTTGCTATTTGCGGAGCAAAATAACTGATGATGGACGAAGTAGAGAGGATATCAAATGTAGACTGGCAATTGCAAGGAAAGCGTTTCTGAAGAAGAGAAATTTGTTAACATCGAGTATTGATTTAAGTGTCAGGAAGTCGTTTCTGAAAGTATTTGTATGGAGTGTAGCCATGTATGGAAGTGAAACATGGACAATAAATAGTTTGGACAAGAAGAGAATAGAAGCTTTCGAAATGTGGTGCTACAGAAGAATGTTGAAGATTACGTGGGTAGATCACGTAACTAATGAGGAGGTACTGAATAGGATTGGGGAGGAGTTTGTGGCACAACTTGACTAGAAGAAGGGATCGGTTGGTAGGACATGTCCTGAGGCATCAAGGGATCACAAATTTAGCATTGGAGGGCAGCGTGGAGGGCAAAAATCGTAGAGGGAGACCAAGAGATGAATACACTAAGCAGATTCAGAAGGATGTAGGTTGCAGTAGGTACTGGGAGATGAAGGAGCTTGCACAGGATAGAGTAGCATGAAGAGCTGCATCAAACCAGTCTCAGGACTGAAGACCACAACAAAAACAACAACAACAAGAGAGAACTCCAAACAACAATTTTCCACAAGAATAAAAATGGACGTTTTGTACTAACACCACCTTTTGTACTGCCTTTAATTAGCTTAACATCTTGGAAGCAAGGTCTTGTCTGCCACGAACATCGTGTTCTAGCTTTGGTACAAATTTGTACGAACCATCTCGATGAGCGTTGTTTGTCTGTCCCTTCGTCGCGGACTTCGTGATAAAATTTAATCGCTGGCCATCCGGTTCAATGACCCTGTGACGCGATTCCGAGCAGTGCCGGGGCGGCGCGGCGTGTCAGTGCGAGCTGACGCAGCACTGTTAGGCGTGTCTGCGTCCGTCAGGCGTCCGCTAGGGTGGTCTGCGCCGCTGAGTCGGCAATGCGTCATCTGTGACGTCACGTCAGGCGCCTGAGGGCGTGCGGCCGCGGCCGGCTGTTGATTGGCTGCTGCTGCGAGCGCGCCGGTCCGATACAGGGCGGTGGGTAGATGCCTGCTGTCAGCGCGAGGAACACGCAGCCACCGGCGCCGACGTCCGCGCCAATAACCGCCGCCTCTGCCTCATACAGCCGGCGACGGATGGACGACGCGCGCGATGAGCAGGGCCGAGGGTACAGCGCCACGTTTCCGTTTCTGCGATTCAGCCCGCTGCTCTGCCATAATGCACCTCATCCAATACCCTGTTCTCCGTGCCCATGACGGACCGTGTAATGTCAGTGCACAAAAAGGCTAGATTTCAACAACAGTCCGACATTGAGGATATAAGTGACGGAGCTAAAGCCTAACTGGACAAAGGTAAGACCACAGAATGCACGGTAGGGGGCACTCACAGGCGGGCTGTGAGGTGTGACGTCACTGTGAACCATCTCGCACGCCGCATTGCAATGAAACACATGACGTACAAATGTTAAACTCATACCAATATATGAATGTGATGTAGATTTTTTTCTATTTTTGTGAATATTCCAGCTCAGGACCACATTCCAATTTTAGTTCTTCGCTCTTTTCTTCTCTTCCAGTACGCTTTCATCTGTTCACTACGATTCTTCTTTCTGTCTTCAGACCATTTCGAACAGTCTTTTTAGCTACCCTGCCTTGGACCCTTCCATTTTCAATACACTACTGGCCATTAAAATTGCTACACCACGAAGATGACGTGCTACAGACGCGAAATTTAACCGACAGGAAGAAGGTGCTGTGATATGCAAATGATTAGCTTTTCAGAGCATTCACACAAGGTTGGCGCCGGTGGCGGCACCTACAACGAGCTGACATGAGGAAAGTTTCCAACCGATTTCTCATACACAAACAGCAGTTGACCGGTGTTGCCTGGTGAAACGTTGTTATGATGCTTCGTGTAAGGCGGAGACATGCGTACCATCACGTTTCCGACTTTGATAAAGGTCGGATTGTAGCCTATCGCGATTGCAGTTTATCGTATCGCGGCATTGCTGCTCGCGTTGGTCGTGATCCAATGACTGTTAGCAGAATATGGAATCGCTGGGTTCAGGAGGGTAATACGGACCGCCGTGCTAGATCCCAACGGCCTCGTTTCACTAGCAGTCGAGATGACAGGCATCTTGTCCGCATGGCTGTAACGGATCGTGCAGCCACGTCTCGATCCCGGAGTCAACAGATGGGGACGTTTGCAAGACAACCACCATCTGCACGAATAGTTCGACGACGTTTGCAGCAGCGTGGACTACCAGCTCAGAGACCATGGCTGCTGTTACCCTTGACGCTGCATCACAGACAGGATCGCCTGCGATGGTGTACTCAACGGCGAACCTGGGTGCACGAATGGCAAAACGTCATTTTTCGGATGAATCCAGGTTCTGTTTACAGCATCATGATGGTCGCATCCGCGTTTGGCGACATCGCGGTGAACGCACATTGGAAGCGTGTATTCGTCACGCTATACTGGCGTATCAGCCGGCGTGATGGTATGGGGTGCCATTGGTTACATGTCTCGGTCATCTCTTGTTGGCATTGACGGCACTTTGAACAGTGGGCGTTACATTTCAGATTTGTTACGACCCGTGGCTCTACCCCTCATTCGATCCCTGCGAAACCCTACATTTCAGCAGGATAATGCACGACCGCATGTTGCAGGTCCTGTGCGGGCCTTTCTGGATACAGAAAATGTTCGAATGCTGCCCTGGCCAGCACTTTCTCCAGATCTCTCACCAACTGAAAACGTCTGGTCAATGGTGGCCGAGCAAGTGGCTCGTCACAATACGCCCATCACTACTCCTGATGATCTGCTGTATGGTGTTGTTGTTGCATGTGTTGTTGTGTGTACCCGTACACACCATCCAAGCTCTGAGTCAGTTCCCAGGCGTATCAAGGCCGTTATTACGGCCAGAGGTGGTTGTTCTGGGTACTGATTTCTCATGATCTATGCATCCAAATTCCGTGAAAATGTAATCACATGTCATTTCTAGTATAATATATTTGTCCAAAGAATACCCGTTTATCATCTGCATTTCTTCTTGGTGTAGCAATTTCAATGGCCAATAGTGTACTTTCTCCGAATTCTCTGTTCGTTATATCTTTTGTTTTTATATCGTTCCTTTCTAAATCCTTTTTTACTTCGTTGACCCAGCCTGTTGTGGACTTCCTACCACACAAGTACTTGAAAATCTTATTAGCTGATCTACTGTCTTGCATTCGAAATAAATGTCCGAAAAACATGTCTTCTTTTTCTCATTACATTCGAAATATTTTCTATATTTTGGTATATTTCGGTATTACTTCGTAATTCCCAACCTGCTGCTATATTTTGTGGTCCTAATATTTTCCTCATAATTCACCTTTCTAATACTTCTAATTTATCTAAATTATAGTATAATGCCAGGCATTAGTTTGCATATACAGGATTGCGTAACTACCGATCAATTAGAAGCCGTCTACGGGCTACATAAGGCCATAAGGCCACCACAGCAGCATATTTGACAGTCAGTTGCAACGAAGAAGAATCCGGTAATCGTCGAAAGCTTGAGATTTTACTCTGAACTGACGCAGGAAGAAGCCCGTGACTGTTTCATGCCTGAGTATTCTTTTAATTGTGACTTCACTAGGAAGAGGATATGTCAATATGTCCGTGATAAAAGATAACTGTTTATAAGACAGGCAACGTCAAGCTGCAGCCTTTGAAATACCTTCAGATGACAGTTAATACAGTCCTTTCACAACCACTTGTTGCTGAAGTCAGGAAAATAGCCGTGAGTGACTTTTCGACCCTGTTTAATTTCCGTAACTCAGCGAGTGCATTTAGAAAGACGACCCCATAAATCTGCATTCTTCTGACTAAGATCTTTTATTTTCGTTTCAATAATTCCTAATTGTTGGCGTAAGCACGCATTACAGCATTCACAACAGTGTCTGTTCTCACGGTTAAAGTTTTGACTAGTTGTAATTTCTTAATTAGTTGGTAATATACTTCCCTGTAAAACGGTAACTTCGTTTTATGCCAAGACGTACTGGGCTCATTACTACGGCCTAAAGAAGTAAGGCAGATTTAGCATTGGAATAGCATGAGTCTTCAACTTGCTTTTCGAAGGAAACAGATCATTTTTCAAATGCCTTTCGTAATTTGAATCAGTAAAATGTATTGATCACACATAAGCATTTTCAACTGAAAACGAATCAGCACGTCTGCACGCATTTCCATTTTTGTTCCGTGTCACAATTTTTTGGAAATATAAGAAATTTAATTCCTGACTTTTACTTTGTCTGCTGTGTGATGAGTAACAAACCATTGTTTTTCACATAAAAACTTATTCTAATAAATCACTCAATACACTGATAATTACTGCGTAACTCTGTACTCAGTCAATCAGTTACTAACAAAAAGCCCGCATCTCGTGGTCGTGCGGTAGCGTTCTCGCTTCCCACGCCCGGGTTCCCGGGTTCGATTCCCGGCGGGGTCAGGGATTTTCTCTGCCTCGTGATGGCTGGGTGTTGTGTGATGTCCTTAGGTTAGTTAGGTTTAAGTAGTTCTAAGTTCTAGGGGACTGATGACCTAAGATGTTAAGTCCCATAGTGCTCAGAGACCACTAATAAAAAATAAAACTGCCGCAAAACAACCTTGCAACCACTTGTAAACACAAATAAGAGCGCCAGTTGCTTTCACTCTGACGTCAAATCGCTGCTTCTTACTGCTCATACACCTCGTGATCCCTGCCAGTAATTATAGTATGGATGACACCTAAAAGGCTTCCCGGCTGATGGACTTCTAATAAATGTCTATTCAACAAACAAAATCTTATCTATAAAACTGTGGGATTTCGTGGCCGTCGTTATTAACGGTAAACTCTTCTCACCGACGGCTTTGTGGCCGAACGGTTCTAGGCGCTTCAGTCTGGAACCGCGCCACCGCTACGGTCGCACGTTCGAACCCTGCCTCGGGCATGAATGTGTGTGAGTCCTTAGGTTAGTTAGGTTTAAGTAGTTCTAAGTTCTAGGGGACTGATGACCTCAGATGTTTAGTTCCATAGTTTGCAGAGCCATCTGAACCATTTGAACCTCTTCTCACTCGTTTGGCTGTGTCATATCCCTCTCCAAACTTCCTCAATACTCGACGTTTCGATCCGTGTGCTCGGATCTCCTTAAGGATTCCACTAGTGTCCCTCAACGGCTCAACACTGTCGAAAGACAGTTGTCACGTTTCTCAAAGCGCGGGCAAATGGTCTTTTCCAAGTCAGTGCAACACACACTTTTGACAGCATTCAGCCTTTCAAGGAAACGAGTGGAACCCAGAGGGCCGCACGGGGCAGCCGGCGGTCCAAGCGCCTTGCCACGGTTCACGCGCCTTGCTACAGTTCGCGCGGCTCCCCCCGTCGGAGGTTCGAGTCTTTCCTCGGGCATGGGTATGTGTGTTGTCCTAAGCGTAACTTAGTTTACGTTGGATTGTTGGATTAAGTAGTGTGTAAGCCTAGGGACCGATGACCTCAGCAGTTTGGTCCCATAGGATCTTACCAATCCCGAGGAAAATCCGGCAGACAGAAGGAATAATACGACGCAGCCTAAAGACTCAGAAGATATTATTAGCAAAATGTGTTTATTTGCAGTGCTATCTTCCGTGGCAGCTGTTACACATAAATTATTAGTATTCGGAACCGACCGCCCACCGTGTCATCCTCCGCAAATGGTGCAACTGGATGCGGCATAGAAGGGCACAGGGCCAACACAATGCTCTCCCGGTCATCCTCAGTTTTCGTGACCTGGAGCCTCCACTTCTGAATCAAAAAGCTCCTCAGCTGGCGGCATCACACGGCTGATTGAACGCCAAATCCCTGGCAGTACCCGGAATCGAACCCGGGTCCTACGCACGGTATTCAGCCGCGCTGACCACGCAGCTATGGAGAGAGACAAGAATGGTTTCCGCATCTTCAACGGCTATTCTTGAAATATTTTATATAATATTTCTACATTTTGTTACTTATAGGTTAAATTTGGCGTTCAGTCTATTTACGGTTTTTTTTCCTCTTGTTCACATGTTCTGAGGTTTACTACTTTTTCTCTATCTGTTAGCGGAGGCAGACGTAAAAAAACAAACAAAATAATGGAGAGGGGGGGGGGGGGAGCGCTGCACATTCATCTTCCATTTTTAAACCGTAGCCTCCGGTAACAAAGATGAAAAAAGCAGTGAATTTTTGAACATGTTAATTGGAGGAAAAAACACTGTAAGTAAATTAAATGCCAAATTTATACGCAAATATTGTTTCCAATCTTTAATTGCAGTAAGCTAATTGAACAAAACAATAACAACTGAAAATTAGAGAAAGTGCACTGTACTCGTATAACCGGTTTCACTTGTTCAAAATGCAACAATCTGTTAATATGCTGACATGGCAGTAACATGACGCGAGGATGATATTTGTGACAACTTAAACCGGTTATAAAATGCAATCAATGTGATTTTCTCGGCTGACGTGGCATTTCTACAGAAAAAACAGTCGTGCTTTATAATGCCCAATAGAACGGCCCGTTCTCATATTCGCTTGAACTGAGTCAATGAAAGCACGATGAACGCGCTGTGACATGAATATCACTTCTCCCAACACTTAGTTCCATAAATTCCGTCGGTCGAAAATAGCTGGTAAAACATTCGTAGCATAATTGTAATCCAGAATATACAGTAAGAAACTGCCAACTAAGTGAAGAACTATTTAATATACAACTAACGATGTTCGTTATCTATGTACACCTGGATGAACTTAATCTAAGTAAGTGGTGGAATTGTCGTTTTTCGAAAGCCGCAATCCAACCAGAGGCATTCAGTGACAAAGAAGACTTTCGTACACGAGCTATAGCGCTATACATTTAGAAGATCCTGCTCCAACAGTGATATTTCGGAGGATAAGTTTAGAACTGATGCAGGACTTTTTACTTACTCGTGTAAGATGGACTGCATTCAACCTAGCTGTATAGAATATAAAACCAAGGCAACGGCAACACAAGAGTGACTACAAATTTATAAGCACACATTGTCTCTCCACGCATGTCAAAGCCCGGCCATAACCGATAATCCAAAGAAGAATGGAAGAATGTGGACAAATTTGAGTGTGTCTTAGTCACTGAACCAGTTCAGTCTTTACATCCGTTACGTTACATCACACTTAACAACTGAGGACTACATCATTTCACAACATAATCGGGGCTCTTTCATTTCTGTTGTATCATGTAGATACAGTAAGATGACACTCTTCAGACCATTTACTCACGTTTGGGTGGAGTACACATACCTCACTTTCAGTTTTAATCTGCGCGGGCTATACACATGATAATTCCACATATAGCCTGTTACGAGCAAAAGGGTTCATGAACGGCGATGAACATTGTAAAATGAGAGAAGAAATCTATTTTGACGTCAGTATAGATGCGTTGTTTTGTGAATATCTCATTGCAAAGCTTATATGGCATGGAATTTAGCACCAAATTATCCGATGAATATTTTAATTTAAGATGTGCAGTTTCTTACATTGCCACAAGAGCAAGGACATAATTTCTTGTCGCTGAGACTGTATACGTGTTCAGTGAGTTTTCATATGAGATATGTCGGGTGCGCTCACAAATAAGGGACACATTTCTTGCCATACTATTAATGATGTGGATTTCTCGCGGCCAGGACGAGTTTGTTTTGAGAAGGGTTCCTATGTTGGCAGAACACACTAGAACTTGTGAATCGGCCTAACATGCATCTCTCTTTTCTCAAACGAACAATAAGAAGTAAACAACATTAATAAGAAGTCCAGTCATGTGGCAGCACCAAATACAGGGATGCAGTTAGCGGAAGAGGGGGACACACTCAGTGAGAAAAACACATCCATCTAACTACAATAGTGATTGGCTAAAGGACACAAACATGTATTTCATGAACTACTTAAATCTCGAAAAATGTTGAAATCGGTCGCAGATATTCACGGAGGAGGTTATAGTCTACAGGAGGTGGCAGACAGAAGTTTCCTTTTTGGAGCATGTTGCTATCTAAATCAGGGATACACTGCAATTTGGTTATTTATTGAGCTAATAGCAAGTTTTGACTGAAGGGTGAAATTTAGAGCGGTTCATTAAACTAACTTCATTATCTCGGTAGAATGGCCTGTTCGAGTAATGATCCACTCTAGGGAAGGGAATTTTTTTTGAATAATTCGGGGGGCTTTGCCGTTTCAGCATTCACCACCAATCAGCCAATAATTGGGGAACGAGAACTACTTTTAATTTTAGATCAGTATTTCCCAGAAAGAAAATAAAGCCGTGTGTGTGTGTGTGTGTGTGTGTGTGTGTGTGTGTGTGTGTGTGCGTGCATACGGAGCATGAGTGAAAGGCAACAGGCATACTTCTAGAAAGTGTTTGACGCAGTGCCTCATTGCATGCTATTAATAAAGGTCCGAGCATACAGATTAGATTCCTAGATATGTGTGTGGCTCGAAAACTTCTCAAGTAAAAGAGCCCAGTAAGTTGTCCTGGACGGCGACGTTCACCAGAGACAAGAAGGGTATCGTGAATATTGTCCTAGAGAAGTATGACAGAACCGCTTTTGTTCTCTACACACATAAATGATCTGCCGGACAGGGTGAGCGGCACTAAGCCACTGTTTGCTGATAACATCGTAAATTAGTGCAGATGAGTGGGCAAAACAGTCCCATAATGTTCGAATACAGTATTAGTGGTGTGCTTGTTGGCGTGGTCACGTCGATTAGATATCTTGGCGTAACGTTGCAAAACGATAACAAAAGGAACGAGCACGTAAGATTAGCTGTAGAGAATGCGAATGGTCGACTTGGGTTCACTGGGAGAATTTTAGGAAAGTTAGGTCATCTTTGAAGGAGATCGTGAGTAGCGCTCGACTGTTTGGGTTCGTCACAAGGTCAGATTAAATAGAGACATCGGAGGAATTCAGAAGTGCGGTGTTACATTTATCACCAGTAGGTTCTATTAAAAAAATGTTCAAATGTGTGTGAAATCTTATGGGACTCAACTGCTAAGGTCATAAGTCCCTAAGCTTACACACTACTTAACCTAAATTATCCTAAGGACAAATACACACACCCATGCCCGAGGGAGGACTCGAACCTCCGCCGGGACCAGCCGCACAGTCCATGACTGCAGCGCGAAAGACCGCTCGGCTAATCCCGCGCGGCAGTAGGTTCTATTAAACACGCGAGTATTACGGAATGTTTCGTGAATTCAAATGGGAATTCCTGGAGGGTAGACGAGGTACTTTTCACGAAACAGTACTGAGAAAATTTAGAGAGCTGGAATTTGAAGTACACTGCAGAACAGTTGTACTGCCGCCAACGTACAGTTCGCGAAATGAACGGGAGGACAAAGTAAGAGGAGTTATAGCTCATACGGAGGCATACAGACAGTCGTTTTTACCACGCTGCATTTGCGAGTGGAACAAGAAAGGGAATGACTAGTACGTGGACTTGCGGAGCGTGCATGTAGGTGGAAAGTCCATGATTTTCTCGACACGTTCAGTGTACCAATGTCGTTCCGAATCGCTGCCGTATTCTTTGCGTGGAAGTATTTGGCCCAGGAGACTACGAGATTTTTAGTTCCTGAACTCTTAGTATCTTCGGGAAGAAGAAACTAGGAGGGATTAAATGAAACAGTCGTGTACTATTTCCTGTTCAGTGGTCAGATCCAGAGTTCTGAACGTTAAAACTGTCGTACATAAGCACGCACTGACTGACCTTGTCACACGTGACAAAGAGGAGCTGGGATACTTATCAAAAGAATTTAACAAGTAGGCTGCAGAGCGTAGGAACTTTATTGGACTCCACGATTAAAGTGTTTTCTTCGCCGATTGCGGTATTATTACCTCTCGTGCTTTGTACATCATCCGGTCAACACGTACGACGGCGTGGACGTTTTTTCGACTTCTCGGAACGCAAAAAATCTGCAGCTTATCAGGCCATTGTCGCTGGATGACTCCAAAGCTCTTCTGATGCATGTGCAAACTGCTGAATTCGACAGACAGGTACAAGATCCTGGCGTGTCAGCGCTGGTGCCGGCTCTGTCGTGTGCTGGTGCCATCCGTCTCGCAGACGACCTCAGTTGACGACGTACTGAAGATAAGGCGCTGTCTGCGCCCGCCGCGCACCACAGCTCGCTTCGGCGCGCAGCCACGGACTTCCCGGGAGAGCAGCGAAATCAGCTACTGCTGTGTGCGCAGTCACAGCTGAGTGCCGAAACTTACCACACTGCTTCCACCGCCATCGAAAGATTCACCGAGTGCGACAAATGTTGCCTACCACGATCGGTTCCATTCGCAATTAAAATAGTGATTATGACAAGTTTCAAAAAATATGAAAGTGTTCCTCACATAACTGCAAGACAGCATTGTTACTATTGCCTAATTTTCTAGTTTTTATAGAAAGTAATCTCATTTTTCATACTGCTGCAATTTTGAGTAACAGTTTGACCATGATTACATTGGAATTCTTTCTACATAGCACAAAAGATCTCACGGCGTGAATGAAAAAAGACTTTTTCATGTATAGTGTAAAAATCATTTTAAAACATCCAATTGCCATTCGGTCTCCTTGTGAGTACAATATCGAACTCTCGACGAAATTTTCCATCTTCGTTAGGAAGAACTGACTGTCGTGGCGCCGACCGAGGTGGCCGCGCGGTTCTTGACGCTACAGTCTGACACCACGCGACCGCTACGGTCGCAGGTTCGAATCCTGCCTCCGGCATGGATGTGTGTGATGTTCTTAGGTTAGTTAGGTTTAAGTAGTTCTAAGTTCTAGGCGACTGTTGACCTCAGATGTTAAGTCCCATAGTGCTCAGAGCCATTTGAACCATTTTTTTGACTGTCGTGGCTACTCTTATGCTAACCGTTTCTAACCAACAGACGGCTCTTGTTCGATCGGCGCGCATAATATACTGTTATTGGCTGATGTTTCACAACAGTGAACTTTAATCCAGTTTTCTAGTCTCGAAAGCATTACAGAAATGGCGAACTGCTCCGCAACTTCAAAGATTTCGTGCGTAGCTTCTCAAGTTGACGAACCTTGCCCGCAATTTCCTCCCCGCAGAGGAAGACAAGGAGACTGTGTCCAAGAGTTTCGACTTGTATTTTTCAGGTATATCCACTGTCAATTTTAATCGGCAGTATTCCTGTACCTCTTTTTTCCTTCCCCCGTATAGTTATGTTCCTCTTCCTGAGCATCCAGGCCATAATTTCTCATTCTGTTGTTGATGTTTTGTCAACGGCCTAGTCGCAGTGGTAACACCGGTTCCCGTCAGATCACCTAAGATAAGCGCTGTCGGGCTTGGATAGTACTTGGATGGGTGACCGACCGGATCTGCCGAGCGCTGTTGGCAAGAGGGGTGCATTCAGCCGTCGAGAGGACAATTGAGGAGCCATGTGGTTGAGACGTAGCGGCATCGGCCACGCAAAATGACAACGGCCGGTAGAGCGGTGAGCTGACGCCATGCCTCCCCAAATCCGCATCCAGTGACGCCTATCAGCTGAAGAAGACACGACACTTGGTCGGCACCGTCGGGCCTTCCGAGTCCTCTTCGGACGGAGGAGACGTTATGCTTTCCCGTGTGACACGCTCTGCACACTATCCCAATAGTCTGAAGCAACAGTTTTCAATGCTCTGTGCAAAATTCTACCAGGCGGCTCCCTCTTTCATTTCTTAGCCCCAATCCATATTCACCTACTACGTTTCCTTCTCTCCCTTTTCCTACACTCGAATTCCAGTCACCCATGACTATTAAATTTTCGTCTCCCTTCAATGGCAAGGAAAGCGTTTCTGAAGAAGAGAAATTTGTTAACATCGAGTATTGATTTAAGTGTCAGGAAGTCATTTCTGAAAGTATTTGTATGGAGTGTAGCCATGTATGGAAGTGAAACATGGACGGTAAATAGTTTGGACAAGAAGAGAATAGAAGCTTTCGAAATGTGGTGCTACACAAGAATGCTGAAGATTAGATGGGTAGATCACATAACTAATGAGGAAGTATTGAATAGGATTGGGGAGAAGAGAAGTTTGTGGCACAACTTGACCAGAAGAAGGGATCGGTTGGTAGAACATGTTCTGAGGCATCAAGGGATCACCAATTTAGTATTGGAGGGCAGCGTGGAGGGTAAAAATCGTAGGGGGAGACCAAGAGATGAATACACTAAGCAGATTCAGAAGGATGTAGGTTGCAGTAGGTACTGGGAGATGAAGAAGCTTGCACAGGATAGAGTAGCATGGAGAGCTGCATCAAACCAGTCTCAGGACTGAAGACCATAACAACAACAACAACGCAGCCTTGTTCGGATCGAATTTCCTACTATGTTTTTAACAGCACATTATATTTTTCTTTCTGTTCTTCATTTCACATCGCTTTCGCAATTAAATTATTTCTAGCAAAAAATCTGTAAAAACAATAAGTTGAAATATAATCCAAATTAAATAGAAGAGAGATCTTCCCTTTAACCTATCACCACACTATTCTTTTGTGTGTATCTTTTTACACCGCAACCCATTATCGACAACTGGCGAAGGGAGATTTTGCATTGGATTTATTTAAATTACGCATTCCCTTGTAGCTGCCGATTTCTACTTGTAATTATATTTTGAAGCAGTAGGCTGATTCCTGTTTCCCTTTCAGGATACGCCTGTAATACTCTACAAAACGACCAAGGAGCCAGTTGGTGCCTATTCTTTCAGTTTCGCGATACGGCCACATATCTTGTGCTGTGAGTAGTTCTATTCTGATTATTATTTTAAGAAACACAGCAACAACCAGCCACTTTCTATTTTATTTTCTATTTACGCCAATATGTTTTTCAGGCTTTCACCCATTTTCAGCCCGACTGCGCTTATCTTACATTATCTGACGTGAACCGGTGTTACCACTGCGACTAGGCCGTTGACAAAACATCAACAGCAGAATGAGAAATTATGGCCTGGATGGTCAGGAAGAGGATCGTAACTATACGGGAGAAGGGAAAAAGAGGTACAAGAATACTACCGATTAAAATTGACAGTGGAGATACTTGAAAAATAGAATAAATCGAAAATCTTGGTCACAGCCTCCTTGTCTTCCCCTAAGGGAAGGAAATTGCCCGCACGGTTCGTCAACTTGAGAAGCTGTGCACGAAAACTTCGAAGTTGCGGAACAGTTCGGCATTTCTGCAATGCTTTCAAGGCAAGGAGATTGTACTAAAGTTTAATATGCTTAAACATCACATAATAACTATATTTTACGCACGACGATAGATGAAGAGCCTTCTGTAGGCTATAAACGGTCACCATAAGAGTAGCCACGACAGCCAATTATTCTTGACGAAGATAGAGAATTCCGCCGAGAGCTCGAAATTATACTCACTAGGAGGCCACGTAGCAATTGGATTTTTGTACTTTTTTATATTCATGGCATGTGAAGTTAAGAACTCAAATTTCAAACTTCTCAAGCAGTTCAATGCAACTGAGTAAAATTCTCGAAGAAACTGAATTCGAAGTTTCCTCAGCTTCTTCAGTACGCTGAACAAGGTCGAGTTCTTCACAAGCAGTGTGGTTCTGTGACAGAATGTCGCCTGGCACGTAGTGGGTGTGGGTTCCACTCTTAGCTCGTCCATAATTTTAAACAAAGGTGCATGTTCTACGAGCATTTCTGTAATGCATAAAATATGTAAATATGGAAAAAATCAGTACAGCCTGAAACTGGTAATCTCTGCTCGATGGCTGTTTCGAGCCTCGTTTCAGCCATAATTAATTTCGTTTTTTTTCGAATGCAATGTCATTTAAATATAAAATTTATCACGTATATGCTAATCAACAGTAATCTAATTGATCTCGTGGAATTACAATTTCCTTGAGATATATGGGTCTCACCTTTATTTTCGATAGCGATAGAAACTGAAGAAATGCATTAAAATTTGTGCCATAGCTGTGACTGGATCCTAGGCCTCCTGGTTCCTAGGCAGATGTGCTAACAATGACGTACAATGCTGGGGTACTATTCCAATGCTGGAGACTCTCAGCAATGCTGACGATTTGAGTGGAAAATTAGCTGAACTGAAGTGGATTAGGGAGGGCACTGGACTAGGGTGCCGGGATGGTTCCTTTGAAAGGGCACGGCCGATTTCCTTCCCAATCCTTCCCTAACCCGAGCTTGCGCTCCGTCTCTAATGACCTCGTTGTCGACGGGACGTTACACACTAACCACCACCCACTGGACTAGGGTAGTTGGCGCAGCTGTGCTGAGCGTACGGCATTGGTGGTGTAACTGTTAGCACGTCTGCCACGTAAGCAGTAGACCTGGGTTCAAGTCCTGACCGTGACACAAATTTTATTTCATTTCTTCAGCTTCTACCACTATCGAAGACAAATCTATTGTCATTTTTACGAAAAATGCCTGTCATTTCTAACTACACACTGCGCACAATAATCAAGCTTCATTGCAAATATAAATTATTAATCACGAATCTTTTACAAAAGATTATTTAAATTACAAAATTCCAATTTTTTCATCTTTATGTATTTTATGCTTCAAAATTTACATCATCCACGAATCGAAATGAGGTTCCCTACATGGCAGGTGAGCATTCTGCCACGAGGACACGCTACATGTCGAAAAATTGCTCTTATTTTAGGGCATTAAAGTCACTCGGGAAACACCTGATTTGATTTTGTGTCGATAATTTTTTAGAGTGGCAACAAACAGCTTTGGAAACTTGACATTTGTGTTCTGAACTTCACGCACCGCAAATATGGAACAACAAAAATCCGATTGCCATGTGGTCTCCGTATCAGAGTTGATGCGACTTCTGAACTGAAACGTTTTATGGCACTATTGGGATTGATGGTTACAGCAACATCAACGTCCTGGAACGATGAAATGTAACAGCACCTCTTAACGGAGAGCGTATGCATTGTTATTAGCAGCCACGTTTCACAGTATAATTACTGACTGCTGTCGCCAGTGCGGCGGTAAACACGAAGGTCCGTCTAAGTTACTGCTACGGAGCAAGTGGCAGCATAACTTCGCCTCGCTGCTACGCACATCATCTAGGATGGCCGAGCGGTCTCCAGCAGCACGGCTAACTGCCGAAGTACATAGTGGCTCCGCCGTGCACCTGCGCACAGGCCACCTACAGCGCCGAGAGACGTAGCAGCGGGGAGAGCGGCACGCACAGCGTTCGCCCCGCAGGAATGCTCCCACGAGTCGCTGGTAGCCGAGTTCAGCGTAGAGCACCACCGCTCGCTTTGATCCGGACTCGGCTAAACTGTGCGCCTGGCGGAGCGCTTCACATAGAGCTCCCTTGTCATCTCGTTAGGCCGGTACGCTGCCGAGTTACGGCCACGGCCGCGGTGGATCGTTCCAGCTGCAACAGAGGCACGAGGCTCGAAACATGAGATGCGGGGCAGTTGTGCATACAGCGTGTGGGCTCCGAAGTCTGTCCTAATTCTCAAACGGTCAACAACATACGTGCTGGGATTAAGGGAATTTACATGACAGTTAGCATAGTGCGTTAATAAATGTTACAACGGCGTGCAAAACTGAAGGACGAAAGTAACTTTAGCGTGACTTGTTACTGCCAAGTGACAGAGAGCGGATTTTGGTTCTAACGCTGGCAGGCCGGCCAGGGTGGCTGTGCAGTTCTAGGCGCTACAGTCTGGAACCGGGACATGGATGTGTATGATGTCCTTAGGTTAGTTTGGTTTAAGTAGTTCTAAATTCTAGGGGCTGATGACCTCAGAAGTTAAGTCCCATAGTGCTCAGAGCCATTTGAACCATTTAACGCTGGCACAGCTGACGCCGGCTACTGGGCCGAGCGAGCTTAACGGTGTGTGCAATACGTTACACATGCTGTCTGCGAATCTGAAGAAGTACCGTTAAATATTAATCGTTCTTTTTGATACTTTCTGTGCCAAATTCTATGGACAGCAGAACTATACTGCTAAAATTTCAAATCAATAACTTCTATACCTTCGGAGATATAATTTTTTACATAAAAGAGATAATAACTGTGCTGTCATCCTGAAACCGAGTTGGGGACTGTACTGTATTCATCTCTAGTATCAATTGAAACTACAAAGGACAGGTTCATATAATCTAATTTTATTTAGCAGTGAAAATATAGTGTGTTGTTGGGCGATCAAACTCTTTTATAAACAATTCAAAGCCAAGGTCGCTTAAACACTGTTTACTAGATGACCGGTTTCAACACACTAAAGGTGCCATCATCGGATCTGGATGTAGGTTAACATGCATAAATCATTTTGGTACAGCGATACATGAGGCAGACCAGCTGATATAAAATCATTGTCGCAGAAATTTAATTTTTATTTCTGCGACATTCATTTTATATCAGCTGGTCTGCCTCATGTATCGTTATATCCAAATGATTTATGCATGTTAACCTACATCCAGATCCGGTGATGGTATCTTTAGTGTGTTGAAACCGGTCATCTAGTAAACAGTGTTTAAGCGATCTTGGCTTTTGAATTATTTATAATTTTATTTAGTTTTTTGCCTTTGATTTCTGACGTAAACAACAGTGCATTGCAAAATTATTATTTCATTATTGAATCATATGAAATAAAATGTCATAACTTTTGAACGGTTTGCGTTAGGACGTTCACACTGCACGGTTCGCCGCGGGATATGATGGGAATTAGTAAGCGCATGCATACGCGCACGCGCCTTGTTGTCGGCCATTTGCACGTGAAAACGCCATAGCACAGCTTGCCTGAGCGTATAGCGCTTATGGAGGCCTACTATGCGATCAATAACAGCCGAATTGCGGCTAAAAGGAAGTTTGCGACCGACCAAGCAAGTCTGCTAACAATCACGAATTTGATTCGGAAGTTTGAGAGAATGGGTGGTGTTCGTGATGTCAGTATTGGCAATGTCGGTCGACCATAAAGGGTGAAAACGCCTGAAAACTTGGGCGCTGTGTTCGAAACCAGCCCCAGGAAATCGATCAGACGAGCTGCACAACAGGTGGGTATCAACAGGAGACACTGCGACAATTTGTTGTTGAAGACCTGCATCTCTTCAAATCCATCAGTCATTAAGCCCCAGGGCCACGGAACAGCGGTTGTGTTTCGCTAACACTATTGTCCACAGAACTGACGAACAGGGCTGGTGTAAATACGGTTTGGTTTAGCGACGAAGCCCATTTTCATTTGGACGGGTTCATCAATAAGCAACCTGACGCATCTGGGGGACTGCGAATCCGCATTTCATGATAGAAAAGTCCCTTCACGCTCAACGGGTGACAGTGTGGTGTGCTATGTCTAGTCACGGAATAATAATTGCGATATTCCTTGATGGCACGGTGGCTACCGAACGGCAGTGAAGATTTTGGAAGATAATTTCATCCACATTATTCAAAGTGATCGTGATTTCGACAAGATGTGGTTCATGCAAGATGGAGCTCGACCTATCGAAGCAGGAAGGTTTGACCTCCTGAAAAGACCATATTGGGGACTGCATTCTGGCTCTGGGGTACCCAGACGCCACTTGCATGGCCGCCATATTCTCCAGATCTGAACACATGCGACTCCTTTCTGTTGGGATACTTTAAAGGCAAGGTGTACAGCAATAATCCTAAAATCAGTGTTGAGCTGGGGACAGCCATTCAGAAGGTCATCGACAGCATCGATGTTCCGGCACTTCAACGGGTTATGCAGAATTTCGCTATTCGTCTGTGCCACATCGTCGCCAATGATTGGTGGACATCGAACATGTCCTAACCTGAATCCTAATATCTGTAGTGACGTTAACCTGTGAATAAAGTGTGTGCACGCCGTAGTTTGCAGCTAATTTACGTTTCTTTCATATAGTTCAAGAATTGAAACTTGAACCATACTTAGAAAGACCTGCTTCATTATATTACCGAAGATAACTGAAAGAAATCCGCAATGAGACGAACAGAAATGATACTTTTATTCACAGACAATTATTACACTGAAGTCATCGTAACTTTTTATAAACCTAACTAACCTAAGGACATCATAGACATCCATGCCCGAGGCAGGATTCGAACCTGCGACAGGAGCAGACGCGCGGTCACAGACTGAAGCGCCTAGAACCGCTCGGTCACAACGGCCGGCGACCATGTTCGACCATGTTTCCAGGTGCATTACGTATTCCCACCTCTAGCCATATTAAGGTACATAATGCGCACAGGAACAGTGTCGAAGATGATCTGTTTGGTGGTCCGAGGGTTATAGTATGGGGAATCATAATGTTCAGAATGGTTCAAATGGCTCTGAGCACTATGGGTTTAACTTCTGAGTTAATCTGGCGATCGTCATCAGATAGTATTAACGGCCAGCAACTTCAGAGAAGTACAGCACGTTTTGTATTATCTACAAATAGGCGAAAGAGTTTCACGAACATAGTACAGGATTTGGGATATAAATCATTAAATCGACGGCGTTTTCCGTTACGGCGCGATCTTCTCACGAAGTTTCAATCACTAACTTCCTCCTCCGAACGCGAAAATATTTTGTTGACGCCGAACTTCATTTTTTCCGCGCGCTGTTCGAAAGTAGAATAATAGATCATTAGTGTGAAGGTGGGTCGTTACCCTCTACCAGGCACTTAAACGTGATCTGCAGAGCAGAGAAAATGGGTAGAACGGGTAATAGGTGGGCGGGGGTGATAGTAGGGCCACTGAAAGAGCTGAATATGTAAAACAGATTATAGACGATGTTGGTGTAGCAGTTAGGTAGAGGTGAAAATATTTCCCCAGATAAAGGTCAGCATCAAACCAACTGAAAAACTGATGACATTAAAAAATACTACAGTAAATTGAGACTCGCCTTAAACTCCATGACTTTCGTGCACACATTCAGCTCTTTAACTTGAGACTCTACATATATACACCGAAAGAAATGAACAGCACATCACAACTGCCACGGTCAGATAAGGAACCATCTACGTATACAAGATAATCTTCGAAAATGTTTACAAACTGCAGGAAATTATCCATGGATCCAAGAGAGAATAATTAGCAAAAATTATCATATGGATATATGACCAGTGTAGGTTTCAGTGATTGGAAGCGAACATGAGAACACACCAGGCTAAGTGCGAATGTTCTTTCTGTATGCTTTATCTCCACACTCAAGAAGACAATGGGCTTGAGCACCATTATGTAGTAGACACAGAGGCAAGTTTCCAGCAGTAAGTACAGATATGCCTCGAGTGATCAGGGTTGTGGAAGGATGAGTGGTCCCACGAGGCAGTCGCCAATAATACTCGCCCTAAAACCTTTGCTGAGGGTTTGTCGCCACCATAAAATATGGATTCTTCATAGCTCACAGGCGTGTGCTGTAAAGTTGACGATATCGCCCTCGTAAAGATACTCTCATCTGTGAGTACGATGGATGACATAAATACTAATACTGCTGTCGCCTGTACGTCGAACGAGCGACAAAACCGTCGCCGTGGAGAGAAATCCGTAGGTAATAAGGTCTGCACGTGTTTTACGTGGTACACATGTTAACAGTTGTCGTTGAGATTGTTTCACAGAGTCGTCAGGCTTACCTATGCTGGCGGGCCGCATCACTGGTCCTGTACCTGGCTCACTTGCCAATGACAATTTATTTTCACCTTCCCCGCCAAAGATATTTCGTTGCCACTTTCACTGCCTGATATCTTTTATCTGCACCTTCAACTGGGTGTACCGCCTTCAGAAAGCATTTTTGGTCATATGTCCATATGATCTTTTTTGTTCCTTATCCTCTCAGAGTTCATTTGTGCCCTTTGTTTCCACTTAAGAAAATTACTCCATAAAAATAGTTTATCTGCCTCCAATGTTGAGTGTGTGACGTAAAATTAATTTGGGGGATTATCCATACTACTATTAATACTAGGTTGGTTGTTACGAAGACTGATGGTTACCCGAATCAGTCACAATCGTCTACGCAGCTTTCACTCTTCTGTCTTTGGGGTATTTATTCTGTAAACTCTTTTGTCTGCAAAAGACCAAATGATTCACCCTGGATTCCAGTTTCAAGGAAGTAACCATTAGAATGGTCTTAGCTCCTCCCTTTTGTTTAGCCCTTTACACAAATTTTGCTGGCGGCGGAGCACACACTCAGGAAACAGTAAGAGGCTAACTCGGGAAGATAAACAGCTTCATTAAAACCTAGTAGAGACCAGCACGGCACCTTGCGACGTCGGCAGTCGGCTCACGGGCTGCCAAGTTGCGAGATTTTATGGCGGGCGGGGCGCTAACGAATTCATTACGGCGCTGCCGGCCCGAGTTTAATAGCCGAGAAACACTGTGCGGGCTGGGCTAGCGCCGCCCGGTAATCCCGCTCATTTGCATTCTCTCACGTTTGTCTGGCGGGGCCCCTTGTTCGCACTTCTCGGCAGGAAGGGCGGTAGTAAATCTGAGCTGTGACCAGCGAGCGGCGCGCCGCTGCCAGATCTTGGCCGGTGGTAGCCGCCTTTGTTTGCCGACCGACACACAATAGGCCGCGGACGGCGGCGGGTACCGCACACACTCGCCCTGGGGATGAGTTTACGCTGGCTGTAAAATGTGCTGCTACTTCTTCCTGCCCGCTGACGGCAGGCAGAGCACAGTGGGAATCTCCCCCGTGCGAATGCGCCACGTAAGCTACAGTTTCCCTGTGCGTTTCAATGCCACAGGGCAAGGCGTGGAAGCCACTGTCAGACATCGCCTATCAGTCTGTTTGCTGGTGCACTGGAGCTGGTTCACTGGAGTTGAGCAGATGACAGGCATAACAGTGGGGCCAACACAGTGTGGGGCCAAAAGAGTGTGGGGCGAAACAGTGTGGGCTGAACACTGTAGGGTAAGCACAATAGAGCAAGCACAGTATGAGGAGCATAGTATGAGGTGTTGTACGGATCACATGTGCAAGTCATGTAGATAAGCTGTTTATTTCGATGTAATAAATGCAGTGGTGACCTAGGTCATTAACCATTTCCTCATGAGCGCCACGAACTTGCATCATACCGAAGCGACATTACTAAATGGAAGGCTAACTATTATTGAGTGCCAGTGACAGTAGGTATAGAGTTTACAGCAAGCTATCAACGCCTCTGATATGTGCTTCTGTACTTGTAGAGCCACTTTCTGTTCGTGCATTCGTTCGTGATACACACACGATACAAATCGTCTTTGTCTGTACCATTATAATTAGATACAGAGACAAGTTCAGTTCTGAAAACTGTTTCTTCTGTAGTATCAGTGACACGGCGCAAATCAGGTTTTGATTTAATAACTAGTTGCACATGCAGGTGAACTGGAAAATGTTTGTGTAAAATTCACACCATTAGACGTTTGTGTACTGTTGTGGCTGGATGGAAGAGGTGGAATCAGGTGAAGTGGAAGCAAATATATATTGGTTGATTTGTGACACCAAAATACTTGTCGAGTAAATGTCTTCGCAGATGTGACAAGTTTCTAGTTAGACAGTGGTTTACAGCACGTCCCACCTAGCTAAATTTTCAGGCTTGTAGCGAAATAATTTCCAGCCTATATCTTGGGAACTATGTTGCGCTAGTGATTGGTAGGAAGCTACTTAGTGCTTGATATCGAGAAGTACCGCGAAAATGGTATAATATTATGACGAACCACAGGAAAATACATGTGTTCTTGTAATCCCTGAGTATGGAGATGTGTGTAGAAAAGCCAGCAAGCAAGGAAGCATGTTTGGATCAGAAACAGTAACATGTTTGTGCCGAGGAGAAACGAGCCCGGATTTGTAGAACAGTTCTGCTGGCGACTTTGGTCCGCTGAGGGTACTCTGGTTGTGTGTTGTGGGTGGATGACTTGTGATCATTGGCTGTGGGAAAATAACTGGTGCTGTGAGGAGTATATACGGTACTGTCCATCTTTGCAGTATATGTACGAATGATGTAAAAGGGATGATTTTGTTTGGCACAGGATATGAATTGTATGTTTACTACATCGACACAGCAGGCAGTGGTATATTGCTGGGCTGGAGATCAGTTTCGCACACTAATATTCAAGCTCCTGTCCTCAGTGCAAGAGCAGTGTAATTGAGTAGGAGTCTTTCCGTATTTGACATTATATAGGGTACACGGTGATATATTGATGGGTCGCAGGTCAGTTTCGCGTTCTGATATTCAAGCTCATGTCATCGGTGGGAGAGCAGTGTAAACGAGTAAGAGTCTTTCCATATTTGATGATTTGTATGATAGTTTGTAAGATTTAACTGTCAGTGCAATATGGCGATCAGTGTAAAATAATCGCCAAAGTCTCGCCTGCAGGAAAAAATTCGGATGGTGCTTCGATACTGGCAGCATCAGTAATTCGGCGGGTAAATTCGATAAGAGTCAATCATAATGCTCGATTCATTCACATTATTTCTGCTGGGATATAGAAGCCTCCACATAGCGGGGGGATCATTTGTGTGTGTTGAAAGCAGGAAGTGATGGACGGGGTACTATGTTACATCCGTGTGGAAGACTGCATTCGACATTATTCTGTGCTATTTTCGTAAACAGATCCTGTTAAGGTAAGAATTTCCATGCATACAAGCTGAGACATAAAGAAAGCGAGCTTTAACTATTTCTGGGACACTATACAATTTAGCGTGTCTGTTGCATTATTTTGCAAGCAGGTCTGTAGGATGCACTATGCGTTATTTGGACATTTTACATTACTGATCGTGTCTACTATCAGTATACTGCATTATTTAGGAGGACTCTGCATGTCTGTACTCAAATTATTTCAGTAAATTAGGAGTTGTTTACGTGTCTGCAGAGCATTATTTAGGAGTAGTTTACAGGTCTTTGGGCTCTGTGGCGTGACCCCAAGCATGTGTTTTGTATCAGTGTGATAAATATACTCCATCCCTAAATAAATTGCTCCAAAATAAATCAAGTACACTCCTTCCTTACACTCTCCAGCAGCCCAGCGCAAGCTGAGTCATTTTTGCACCATTTTCCCCCTCCAGATCACCATCTTGGATTATGTCAGAGGAGGGATGGCAGCACCCTCTGGTGGCCATATTGTGCACTAGGTCACTCTCTGGTGGTGGTACTGTGTACTAGGTCCAAACTATATGCCCTACATCCCCAGCGAAGATAGGATTTTGGAATTTAGTGAGCAGCCCCTTCCATTTAGTGTGATGTCTATCTGCAAGTGTGTCCCACTTCAAACGTTCAATGACATTTGTAGTACTCTCACAATGGCTAAATGTACCAGCCACAAATCTTGTGGTTCTTCTTTGGACCTTCTCAATCTCTTGAATTAGACCCAACTGGTAAGGGCCCTCCATACAGATGAACATTTCTCTAAGACCAATAGGATGCCATGAATTAAAAAAAAACTACCACATACATGTGAAGAATATCGATTTAATTAATTTGCATACTTTTTTTATATCCTCTTAGTGCTTGCGGTACAATAGTTAAGGGGAGGCTGTGTGTGAGTGTGTGTCATGGAGCAGAACAGCAGGTTAAGTGCAGAACGCTAAGTTAATTTGAATAATTTTTATGTAAAACAGAGTTCAATAGTTTAAGGGTGTGGGTGACATAGAACGATGCGCCAGAAATGGCGTTCAAAAGCATGTTGAATTCGAAAAGTGTACCAGAAAATGGTGGGAGGAGATAACTAATTACTTAATTTGGCATCAAAGGCGGTACAATAGTTTAAGGAAATGGGGGCGACATGGAAAACCACTTAACAGAACAATAAGTTAAGTGCTGACAAAGGACCTAACATTAGGTTAAGACACCCAGAGTACAGTGCCGAACATTAGGTTATGCAACTTGTTTGCCCCATGTAATTGCTTCCTGCAAGACCTAGATGTTTCCAAACAGCAGAGAATGATGAGCAGGGGAAATCCAACACCAACAAACTGAATCTTTTATAAATAAACAATATACCCTTTCCACGTATTCCATACATTGTCTAAATTGTATAAACAATTTTCCATATAGAGCAATCGATTTCCCTCCAAATGACCGATCAACTGAGTCTTTTTCCCGCCATTTTCTGGGGGAGAAGGGGAGGGTGGGAGGGTAGGTGGTTCATCAGAGGGGAGAGGTTAATTAAGTAGTCAATCAAAGTAATAGTAGTGACAGGGGCTATTTCAATAACTCAGACCTGAAAGTGTACCTGTAGCAGTGAGGGGAGGGGTTCCTGAGGGGGGAACAACAGTGTGGTGACATGGAAAATCACTTAACAGAACAATAGATTAAGGACCTGTCAATCAAAGGAGAACAATAGGTTTGCCCCCGATTTAGGTAACCCGCACTAACAAAATATGCTGGCACCCCTGTAGCCCCCCTACTTGCACGTACCAAGTGCTGGTTAGCGTCCCCTCAAGAAACACCAAAGGTGAACGAGAGTTGGAGTTCTTCACATCCCAGACCATAAGGCCTGGGGTGGGACCATTGTGTTGTGGACAACACACGCTAAGAGGCAGCGCTCACCAGGTCTATGTCGTACGTACAAACGACCGTCACTTGCGTGCTTTCATCGCTGAAGACATCGGCCCACCGTTTCATCTTCCAAATGATCATCTGGCGGCACCAGTCGAGCTGTGCACGTCGGTGCTCTAGTGTGGCTAGAAGACAGGCTAGAGGTGTTGCCAATAACTGGTTCACAGCAGTTCGTGTTGACTCCTCTGTGCTGTAGTAGCTGTACAATCTGCCACTGCTGCTCTTACAATACGACGATCCTGGCGAGCGTCTGTGCTTGCGTAGACCTCCATAACTGCGGCTATGGGTGTGAGAATATTCACGCGACCTCTGACGCCAGCCTTCTAGCACAACCCACGCAGCACGTCCAACTTGTGTGACAATTCTTCGGAAATACCATCCCGCGACTCGGAAGGCCATTATTTGACCTCTATTAAACTCGCTCATTTGGCTGTAGGCGAGTGTGATTCCGTGGCATGGCTGCCTGCTTTCTTCATACGTTGTCACCACACAGACATCTGCGTGTGAGCATTCCCTGTTAAAGGGAAGACACAGATGGCGATGGAGATCTGGTACCTAAATGACTACCCTGTCTGTTGGCGGTCGACGTTGAAACCATTATCAGTACATCTACTATCCCCCCTGGTGTATGCCGTCATCGGATAAAAATCGACGTCGTCTTCCCAGGTGTACTATTTTTTCCGTGCAGCATATATACTTATAAATAGTAGGTCGGGTTTTAACATTTTTTTGTTGTTACTTGTTTTCATTGATTACAGGATTATATCTCGGCGTAAAAATAGGAACGCTGTATTTACCGAAAATTTAGGGAAGATTACAGTTTTATTTTTATTTTTTCTTCAGCCAGTGTCGATGATTTTTTGAGAATCTCTCCCACGTCCCAACGGCATAGTCGCCATCTGTGGAAACGGCCAGGACGTCGGCGGCTGACTTTGAGCGATTACCGAACTTGCGAGGAGCGCCGTTCTCCGCCTCTGGTGAAAGGCGGCGCGGCGGCCCGTCAGAAAGTAATCTCTGCCCGGCCGCCCGCCTTCCCTGGAGAAGCCATCGAGCGGCACGGCGAGGCAGCCCGGTGCACGGTAACCGGCGGAAGACGCCAGGAGCCTGGGCCTCCACCTCCTCCTCCGCCTCACCAGCCGGATACTGAGGGACGCGCCCACTTCCAGCTCTACTTCCCACTCACAGGGCTGCTTCTTTCCGACAGCCAATTGCTCGCAGCACTTAGCGTGTTCTTGTTTAGAAGACTGGTCCCACGCTTGCGTAGCTTGCGGCGAGTGACTCATACGGTAAAGTCTGGAAAAGCTGCACTACATTATTTCTTCAGCATAAAATTTGCGTGTTTTTAAACTTTCTTGACTTCTGGCAGCATGTTATTATAGTGCATCATACAAACGTAACTGTAATATATTATTGAGACCCTGACACTTAAAAGTCAAGAGATCTGAAGAACAGAGTCAATTAAAACTCCACATTTTTATTTGGACTATGTTTTAATGGATACAGAATTATACAGTGAAGTGTCAAAGAAACTGGTACATCTGCCTAATACTGAGTTGGGCTCCTGCGAGCACGCAGAAGTGCCGCAACACGACGTGGCATGGACTCGACTAACATCTGAAGTAGCGCTGGACGGGACTGACACCATGAATCCTGCAGGGCTAGCCATAAATCCATAAGAGTACGAGTGGGTGGAGATTTCTTCTGAACACCACGTTGCAAGACATCCCAGATATGCTCAATAATGTTCATGTCTGGGGAGTCTGATGGCCGTCGGAAGTGTTTAAATTCAGAAGAGTGTTCCTGTAGCCACTCTGTAGCAATTCGGCACGTGTTGGGGTGTCGCATTGTCCTGCTGGAATTGCCCAAGTCCGTCAGAATGCAACAATGGGCATGAATGGGTTCACGTGGTCAGACAGGATGCTTACGTGCATGTCACCTGTCAGAGTCGTATCTAGACGTATCATGGGTCCCACATCACTCAAACTGCACACCCCCCCCACACCATTACAGAGACTCCACCGGCTTCAACAGTCCCCTGCTAACATGCAGGGTCCATGGATTCATAAGGTTGCCTCCATACCCTTACACGTCCATCTGCTCAGTACAATTTGAAGCGAGGCTCGTCCGACCAGGTAACATGTTTCCAGTCATCAACAATCCAATGTGTGTTGAAGGGCCCAGGCGAGGTGTAAAGGTTTGTATCGTGCAGTCATCAAGGATATACAAGTGGACTTTGGCTCCTAAGACCAATATCGATGATGTTACATTGAATGGTTCGCACGCTGACACTTGTTGATGGCCCAGCATTGAAATCTGCAGCAATTTGCGGAAGGGCTGCACTTCTGTCACGGTGAACGATTCTCTTCAGTTGTCGTTGGTCCCGTTCTTGCAGGGTCTTTTTCCTACTGCAGTGATGTCGGAAATTTGACGTTTTACCGGATTCCGGATATCCATGGTGCACTCATGAAATGGTCGTACGAGAAAATCCCCGCTTCATCGCTACCTCCGAGACGCCGTGCCCCATCGCTCGTGCGCCGACTATAACACCACGTTCAAACTCAGTTAAATCTTGATAACCTGCCACTGTAGCAGCAGTAACCGATCTAACAACTGCGTCAAACATTTGTTGTTTCATATAGGCTTGCCGACTACAGCGCCTTATTCTACCTGTTTTGTATTTGAATACGCATGCCTGTATCAGTTTCTTTGGTGCTTCACTGAATCATTAAATATGTTACTCGAAACAATTTTATAAGTTTATTATAAATTCTGATTGAACATTAACTTTTCCAATGAGTTGTTAGTTATGTTCATGCATTCGCCTGTCTTTATCTTAGCTCAGCAATTACACTTCTACGAACTTTCAAACAACAACTTGTAACGACCGGGAAAAGGAAATACAGTGAATCCAATCACCATTTTCATTAGTTCCGCAACAGATTTCACCACACCCAACACATTCATGTTCATCCCATTCATCAAAGTTATTTTCGTAATCTTCTACAGGGTCTGCGTCAAATGAATTCGGTGAGTTATTTGCAGTATTTTTCTTGTTTAGCTTCTTCAGTCTGTTTTTATCTTCACTAGTATTTCCCTTTGGTTAGCTATTCGTGTCATTTTTCTGTTTCCTTTCTTTTCATATCCCTTTCTTTCTTTACAAGTTCAATATTTTCAGCACAGTTTAGCCCTCTGGATACAGCTGCTGCCGTCCTCTTAAAGTCATGGTTTTTATCAACAGAAGGACCAGGTGATATTTCTTTCAATATTTATCTGTGTTGTTTCATGTGTTTTGAGGTGGTAATGTTGGAAGTTTTAGTAGGAGTGAAACCTGAAGTTGTGACATGTAAGAAATTTGACTTCTGCAGATAACGCTGCTCCTTTGATGTGCTTGGAATCAGTAGGTGTTTTGAAGTGGTTGGTTGGTCTGTGCGTGAGACTGCTCTTACGTTTGTTGGCCCAGACTTATTTTCCGACAAATAAGCATAGTCTGATGCTGCGATCATCTTCAGTGGGATTATTTCACATGCCTTGAATCTAAATTTAATTGTGCTACATGTCTCCGACATTAAAACAAGTGATCCATCTCCCCTAAGAACCACTGGTCCATCTTGCACTACTGTCTGGGAGAGATGGACCACCCCGACTTCTATGTATAGGTGACGAACTCTGTGGCCATTTAAGGTTAGTTTCACGCCTGTGCATTTGTGAAGCTCGCAGTAAAAAAAGGGCATCAATACTGCGCAAACTAAGCCTTAATACTAAAATTATGTAACTACAGGGTAAAACTTTCCGGCTTACTAGAACAGAGAATGTGATTTTTCAGCGTGTCTGTGTTTGGGGAGTTGAAAAGAACAGAGTAGAATGGTCGAGCAGCTCCCACAAGGCACACATTTCTGTACGCAGTGTTCAGTGGCGCTTGAGGTAGAGTAAAGAGCGACGCCGCTGGGCAGCGAACGACTGGAAACGAATGATATGGAGTAACGGACCACGCTATGCCCGGTCGCAATCCCGTGGCAGTGCGAACGGAGCAGTACCGAGGAGGTGCTGTCACGGTATGGGGGTACTTTTTCGTGATTAAAAAACACGAACGTTGTAGTAAATGAACACACTTTACAGCACTGTATACGGTGTACAGTAGAGGTCCTTAGGATACGACTATTGCATGACAATGACGATGCGCCATGTCATAAAGTAGCATCTGTCAGGCAATGGTTTGTGGACAAGAACATTCCTGAAACGGACTGGCCTGCCCAGAGACCCAACGTCAGCGCAGTGCAACACCTTTGGGATGACTTAGAACGTCGATTTCGCTCCAGACCCCAGCGTCCAGTACACTGCCTACTCTGATTTAGCCTCTTGAGGAAGAATGGGCTGCCGCTCCTCTACGTACATTTAGACGCCTCATTGAAAGTGTCCCCTGAAGAGTTCAAGCAATCATGGAGGTGAAGGGAACACACGTCTCCTGCCAACGTCCACTGACAGGCGGACGTCTGTTTTTCATCAGTTTTTCAGTAAACAATAATACATTTAGCATCTGTCAGGTTTTAATTTATTTTTATAATACCAGAAATTAAACATAAAATGTGGTTATTTTTAATAAAAATTGTGATTCAATCTTTGTTAATCAACATTTCTGTCTGTTAATAAAAATCGAACTTCAATAAAAACATAGAGAGTGAGATTGTAACCACCCGCTTTTAGATTAAAAGGATTGTACTTTACGCTCTAGGCTACTGACGACGGTGTTATTAAAAGCATAGTGCTCATCAACTGGTAGCCATCATAATAAGAGCTAAAAGTTTCAGAGTCAACAGTTCTCCGAGATCTTCTAATCTTCAAAAGTGTTCATGATAAAAGTCGAAGAAATGCAATCCGTATGGTCCCTGTGTTAGAGTTTAACGCTCGTAAGGAAGCGACCATGCTTCACTCGTCGATGGTGATATGGGACGAAGGAAACTACCACGAAAAGCATTAGCTAATTGCTGTCTTTCTTGCAGAGCTTTTCAGTAGAAAGAGGAAGTGTAAAATTGTTGGAAGGGAAGTGCAGGAGAGCGATTTCGAAGCGAGCACATTGTGTTTATCCAAACTTCTTGTACGCATTTTCGATAAGCGGAAAACAATTTCAGCGCCGTTTCGAATTTCCGACAGGGAGAGAGCTTTATCGAAGTATAAGATTGATGAAGTGTTCATAACAGCCGGCGGGTAGAATTTCAAAACTTCTTCTGCCAAGTGGAGCCACAGTTCGCACAGTCTGTTAAGTCGAGAATACTTGCAGCCGCTAAATTTGCGCGCCTTGCTGGTCCAGACCTCCGCGCCGGCGGCCAACCGTACATTCAGTTTCTTCCTACAATCCGTGGGACCCAAGAGTTTCTCATTTACATAAATATCAAACACTGCATACCTCGCTATCTCACTTTCGAAGCACTATTTCCTTGTTTATTTTTGAACGCCATAATCTTACATTAATTACAGATTATAATCAGCAGTAGCCATTTGGCATACGCTACTGCACTAAGGTAGACTCTAGACTTTTCCACTCGTTACGGTCTTCCTATGTACGCTCTAAGAATAGAAAAGAAAAGAAAAGAAAAGAAAAGAAAAGAAAAGAAAAGAAAAGAGAAAAAAAAGCGATGCACCACGAAGGACTAGTCCGAATGGGACTAAGATCGATAGATTTGATCCCCATGTACAGACAAAGAAATGATTACAATTTCAGAAAATTGTTCTATGTATTTAAGAGAAAGAGCTAGCAGTTATTCGGCTGCCTTGACATTCATTCATAGAGTTTTTGAATGTCCTAAAGATATACTGCCGGAATCTGTCAAGTTGGCGACTTAGATCGTTAAAATTCCGAGCTGTTTGGAGGACCTTGCCCATAATGCTCGAAACGTCCTCATTTGGGGAGAGATTCGGCGACCTTGCCGGCCAAGGCCGGATCTGGCAAGCACGAAGACAAGCAGTGGTAGTACCGCTGTGTGCGGGCAGGCATTATCTTGCTGAAATATAAGCCCAAGATGGCTTACCATGAAGGGCAACAAAACGGGCGTAGAATATTGTCGACGTACCGCTGTGCTGTAAGGGTGCTGCAGATAACAACCAAAGTGTGGTGTGCGTACTGTAAGACGTTGACTTGTCGCTCTAACGAAGTAGGCAAGTGTCAGCAATATGTCTCGTGGTCTTATCGTGGCGTGTTTATCTTCTGCCATTAGGTCAGACAATAGAAATGCCACTTGCACGCTTAGAGTAGCAGATCGACGGTGACCAACTTTAAACAGAACTTGACTGATTTTCACACGCATTTATTAAAATAATAGCAATCATAAACATTACGTAACTTGATTCTGGATGCTATTTACAATTGACAATCTGAAGTTCCTTTGGTCTTGGTACGTTAATCTTGTTCTCACATATCTCTGATACTTGACAAAGTGTCTATACATTTATCTCCATGGCTATGTACAGGAATATGACAATCTTCTTAGGTGCAGACTGAAACTTGACTATAGACTGGTACAGACTAACGCAGACAAATGCAAACTGACTAATCGGAGGTCTGTACACTCGTTATAATACCTCGCGCGTTCAGGTATCACTGCACGAGTGTGATCCACGAGGAGAAAAGGTTCTACGTTAGCAGCAGTCTCATTGGCTGCGTTACATATTAATACGCGGATTGGCGGAAGCAGAATTTGGTCCGTCTCTAAGGCAGCGCCATCTCGTTGTGCGGAGACGGACGAGCGCTGCGCCTGCGCTGTTGTGCTTAGCGGAGCGCACTCTAGTGAGAAAGTTGTGTAGCGTCCTGCTAGGGATAGAAATGGCAGCCCACCCCGTCATTCCTGGTTGTCGGGCCGTAAGGTAGGTGACAAGTCAGATTTGTATTGCACCACTTTCTGGGGCGTCTCCAGACACCTCTTCACTGGTCATCGGGGCTCATTTCGAATCGAGACTCATCACTGAAGACAATTCTACTCTAGTCAATGACATTCCAGGCCGAATTACCATTCCGCGTTCAAAGTCTGTTAATGCCCGTCGTACTAAGAAAGGAAAGCAAGAAACTACAGAAAAACTTTTGGCTGTATACAATCACTGCATCACGCCTTCTACGTAAATACAAAAATCGCAGAGCAGTAAAAGTAATCTCTTGTGCACCACGGCTTATGCCGTGCAGTCCAGACTTCACAACCTGTAAAGGCTACAATATGTTTGAAAAAACCACAACACGCACCGGCTGATTTCACTACTCCGTTAGCCGCTACACACTAGCTGAACTTTGACAAAACCAGTCCTTCACCCTTCAATAGACGTGGGACATATAAGCACAACACTTGATTATCTACACACTTCTGCAAAAAACTAAAATCCGCACGGTTCCTCGTTTCTGGCTGTGTGCTGGTGTCGTCTCTGGACAACAGGAATAGACATTGCTTTCCACATTGGCAATTCCAGGGTACAGCTTGGCCACGTCCTGTTCACCGTTACGAGTCTCCATGGACTGCCCGGCTCCACGGCACACTACATTCTAGTCTCCTCCTCTTTCCGTCTCACTTGCTGTAGTAAGCCAACTTCTGTTCTCTCCGCCATGCCAACAAAGGACGGATCGAAAGGCGCCAGCTTGGACGGCCGCGCATAGCAAAGCGCATCCTCCCAGCACGCGCTACCACAGGCCACCGGAAATTTTGTCACCGTCGGCGAGAAGTGCGAATGTGTCGCATCGCACGGCACATCTTGTTCTAATTCAATGAGTATATGCACAAAACGGCAGCACATAATGCACACTGTCTAATTTTAAAACTTCATCTATTGTAATAACTGTACATCTGTCACAGCCAAGTTGCATCTTATTCATTTAAAAGTTATTAGTGAAAACGTTCTGTGTGACAATTCCTAAGGGACCAAACTGCTGAGGACTTCGCTCCCCAGACTTACACACTATTTAAACTAACTTACGCTAAGAACAACACACACACACACACACACACACACACACTCATGCCCGAGGGAGGTTTCGAACCTCCGGCGGGAGGGGCCGCACAATCCGTGACATGGTACCTCAAACTGGAAACTTTCTTTCTCCATTACGAAGTGGTGTATTCTCTGTTAGCACACTTCACGCGATTTTCACTATCGGCACTGCTTTTATTGTCTATTGTTTCAAGCGTCAGTACCAAAGCTGAAAATTCTTGTAAAGAATAAACAGATTACAAACGCCCACCTCATCCACACCCCAGGCACAATGTTTCAACTGAATAACACGAAACATATGTCGATTTGAAACCAAAGAGTATCAGCAATTGCATGTACAGGATAATACTTCAGAAATAAAGCTATTTATAAAGTATTGTATCTACCGATACCATGGACGCATAAATAAAGAATTTGAGCGTTGTTATTACAGAAGTACGAGTACACTGAGGGAGGTGGGATGATTTAATATATTTAATATATTATTGTCGTACGCATTTTTCTAAGAACGGGACCATCTATGTTGTTCGTGTTCCTTCGAAATTTCTAAGATCAGGTGAGTAAACGCCTGTTCAAGTTGGTTTGTAGAGTCAATGATATACCATCAGACATTCAGAACAAGATCAAAATAATAAAGATGGAAAGGGTATATAACCGAGAGCAGTACCACAAAATCATCGCAAAAGCTCGTGTATCCAAGCTGCCGACGCTAATATTGCACAGAAGAATGGAAAGAAAATTGAGGATCTGTTAGATCATCAGTTTGGTATTAGAGAAGGTAATGGCACCCGTGAACGGTTCTGACGTTGTCGTTGATGCTGGACTCAAGAAATCTGTGGACCTAGAAAAAGCGTTAGACGACGCAAAATATTCGAAATTCTCAGGAACACAGGTGTAAGCTATAGGGAAAGCCGTGCTATATACAAAACGTACAAGAACCAAGAGGAATTAAATAAGAATGGAGTATCAACAACGAAATGCCAGGATTAGAACAGACAGGAAGCACGGAGGTAGTCGGTCACCCATATTGTTCAATGTGTACATCGAAGAAACAAGGAGATGTAAAAGGAAGCTTCAAGATTAGGATTAAAATTCACGGAGACAGGATGTCAACGAGGAGATCCAGTTATGCAATTGTTACCCACAATAAAAATGAGGAATGACCTGTTGAATGGAATGAACGGTCTAATGAGAACGCATTATAGCCTGAGAGTAAACCAAAGAAAAACGAAATAATGAGCAGCAACAGACAAGACGTTAGCGACGAACTTGACACTAGAATTGCGAACCACGAAGTAGATTGAATTCTGCTGCGTTGGAAGGAAAATAACCTGTGATGAATGAAGCAGTGATGACATGAAAAACAGACTAGTACAAGAAAGAGAGTATTTCTGGCCAAAAGAAGTCTACTAATATAAAACATTGGCCTCGGTATGAGGAAGACATTTCTGAGTGTGCCCGTTTGAAAGATTGTGTCGTGTGGTAGTCAATCATGGACTGTGGGAAAACCGTACAAGAGGAGAAACGAAGCGTTCGAGAAGCTGTGCTACAGAAGGATGTTGAAAATTACGCAGACTGATAAGAGATGGGGAGGTTCGCAGAACTGCCGAGGAGACGAACATGTGGAATACGTTGACAAGAAGAACATACTGGATGTCAGGCCATGTTACGACATCATGGAATAACCTTCACAATACTTGAGGTGTAGAGTGTAAAAACTGTAGGGAGAGACAGAATCTGGAATACTTCCCGCACACAACTATAGATCCTGAGTGCAAGAAGAAGATCGTACAAGAGAGGAATTCCTTGTAGGCCGCATCGAACCAGTCTGAAGACTAAAGACACTCATCCCGCAGCCATGGTTGGTGGCGTTCAGCTACCGTGCTCCGTAGCTGACTGCTTGCTCGCTCCCGGCTCGCAGGAATGGTTTCTGATGCTGTTGCCTGATCCTCTAGAAGGCTCCATCCAGGATGAAGGCTGCTCCCATATGGCTGTGCAAGACTCACCTGCAACAAAAAATATAAAGCACATCATTAGCACAGACTGCTGGCATAACGAGAACCGTTTAAGATCAAGTGTAGCACCAATGTAAAAACTCAAGTACAGGGCTATTACAAATGATTGAAGCGATTTCAGAAATTCACTGCAGCTCCGTTCATTGACATATGGTCACGACACACTACAGGTACGTAGAAAAACTCAAAGTTTTGTTCGGCTGAAGCCGCACTTCAGGTTTCTGCCGCCAGAGCGCTCGAGAGCGCAGTGAGACAAAATGGCGACAGGAGCCGAGAAATCGTATGTCGTGCTTGAAATACACTCACATCAGTCAGTCATAACAGTGCAACGACACTTCAGGACGAAGTTCAACAAAGATCCACCAACTGCTAACTCCATTCGGCGATGGTATGCGCAGTTTAAAGCTTCTGGATGCCTCTGTAAGGGGAAATCAACGGGTCGGCCTGCAGTGAGCGAAGAAACGGTTGAACGCGTGCGGGCAAGTTTCACGCGTAGCCCGCGGAAGTCGACGAATAAAGCAAGCAGGGAGCTAAACGTACCACAGCCGACGGTTTGGAAAATCTTACGGAAAAGGCTAAAGCAGAAGCCTTACCGTTTACAATTGCTACAAGCCCTGACACCCGATGACAAAGTCAAACGCTTTCAATTTTCGGCACGGTTGCAACAGCTCATGGAAGAGGATGCGTTCAGTGCGAAACTTGTTTTCAGTGATGAAGCAACATTTTTTCTTAATGGTGGAATGAACAGACACAATGTGCGAATCTGGGCGGTAGAGAATCCTCACGCATTCGTGCAGCAAATTCGCAATTCATCAAAAGTTAACGTTTTTTGTGCAATCTCACGGTTTAAAGTTTACGGCCCCTTTTTCTTCTGCGAAAAAAACGTTACAGGACAGGTGTATCTGGACATGCTGGAAAATTGGCTCATGCCACAACTGGAGACCGACAGCGTCGACTTCATCTTTCAACAGGATGGTGCTCCACCGCACTTCCATCATGATGTTCGGCATTTCTTAAACAGGAGATTGGAAAACCGATGGATCGGTCGTGGTGGAGATCATGATCAGCAATTCATGTCATGGCCTCCACGCTCTCCCGACTTAACCCCATGCGATTTCTTTCTGTGGGGTTATGTGAAAGATTCAGTGTTTAAACCTCCTCTACCATGAAACGTGCCAGAACTGCGAGCTCGCATCAACGATGCTTACGAACTCATTGATGGGGACATGTTGCGCCCAGTGTGGGAGGAACTTGATTATCGGCTTGATGTCTGCCGAATCACTAAAGAGGCACATATAGAACATTTGTGAATGCCTAAAAAAACTTTTTGAGTTTTTCTACGTGTGTGCAAAGCATTGTGAAAATATCTCAAATAATAAAGTTATTGTAGAGCTGTGAAATCGCTTCAATCATTTGTAATAACCCTGTACATGAAAAAAATTGAGTATGGATAAGATCTAACGAACGTTTGCATGTTTCAGCTCGATTCATCAGTACATAAATTCGTGCTCTTATATACCATGTCAACACTGATGCTTAAATACACTGAAGAGCCAAAGAAACTGGTACACCTGCCTAATGTCGTGTAGGGCCCCCTCGAGCACCCAGACGTGCCGCAACACGTCTGAAACAGTACTGGAGGGAATTTACATCAAGAATCCTGTAGGGCTGTCCACAAATCCGTAAGATTACGAGGGGGTGGAGATCTCTTCTGAACATCACGCTGCAAGGCATCCCAGATATGCTCAATAATGTTCATGTCTGGGGCGTTTGGTGGCTACTGGAAGTGTTTAAACTCAGAAGAGTGTTCCTGGAGACAAACTGTAGCAATTCTGAACGTGTGGAGTGTCGCATTGTTCTGCTGGAATTGCCAAAATTCGACGGAACGCACTATGGACCTGAATGGATGCAGGTGGTCAGGCAGGAAGCTGACGTACGTGTCACCGGTCAGAGTCGTATCTAGACGTATCAGGGGTCCATATCACTCCAACTGCACACGCCCCACATCATTATAGAGCGTCCATCACCTTGAACAGTCCCCTGTTGATTTGCAGAGTCCATGGATTCATGAGATTGTCTCCATACCCGTACAAGTCCATCCGCTCGATACAATTTGAATCTAGACTCGACCGACCAGGCAACATGTTTCCAATCATCTACCGTCTAACGGCGGCGTTGGCGGGCTCAGGCGAGGTGTAAAGTTTAGTGACGTGCAGTCGTCAAAGGTACACGAGTGGCCCCATGGCTCCGAAAGCCCATATCGATTACGTTTCATTGCATGGTTCGCACGCTGATACTTGTTTTTGGCACAGCACTGAAATCTGTAGCAATTTGCGGAAGGGTTGCACTTATGTCACGTTGAGCGATTTCCGATCTTGCAGGATCTTTTTCCTACCGTAAATATGTCGGAGATTTGATGTTTTCACGGACTCCCGATATCCACGGTACACTCGTGAAACAGTTGGGGAAAATCCCAAATTGAACGCTGCCTCGCAGACGTTGTGTCCCAGCCCTTGTGCGCCTACTATAACACCACCTTCAAACTCACTAAAAATCTTGATAACGTGCCGTTGTAGCAACAGTAACCAATCTAACAAGTGTGCCAGACACTTATTGTGTTATATAGGCGCTGACGACCGAAGCGGCGCATTCTGCCTCTACATATCTCTGTATTTGAATGCGCATGCCTATACCAGTTTCTTTGACGCTTCAGTGTAGTTACTCCATCAAACAGAGTGAGAATGCTACACAGCATTAGTACAATATGCATTTGAATGCGGGAGTAGAAACCAAACTCAAAAATATAACAGTGGCGCCAGCTGCAAAGAATGGTTATAAATATATAATACTTCCATTTTGCAGTTTGACACTGATTACCTCCACTGGGCAACAGAATTAAACTATCATGTTTTCTAAACCCCGTAATTGTCTTCTAGCGACACACAAGTTAGAAACGTGGCTCAAAGGTGCCTAAAACCTTCCCTGTAATGGTGCAAAACTGTGGCGCCATACGATGCCACCATCGCACTCGACGAAGCCTCAAACCCGTACATTTGTAACGTTCTCAACAAAGTCGCGTGGGTGGTACCGAGGGTGTTACCGAATTGGGTGTTCTTAGAGGGACCCTTTGCCATTTTATTCACGCACATGTTAATGTTGCACTCCTGTGTGATAACACAACAGGAGAACGTAAGACAGTTGAAAAAGCATAAGTACGCTTTGCTGCTTCGGATCACGTTCATGTTTCGTCGAATGGATCTAAACTGTGCATCAGTGCTGCAGTGCTCCACTCCAAATGGGTGCAATAACGTTCACTGGTGATGCAGCCTCACAACGTCCTTAGAGAAGGCTTGAAACCGCCGAAGGAGTCAGCAATGTCAGAGGTTGTCAAGCACATCTTCCTGTTGCTCACCGCACCACGAACTATCGCATTCAACCGCGATATTTGTGGGAATCGACGCCCCACCGAAAGGGGTTGTTTCATTGACGCTCTTTATGCCACTGTCGGAGGCCTTTTTGTGTCGATTCTGAACGGCAGTCCGTTGTGGCCGAGCGGTTCTAGGCGCTTTAGTACGGAACCGCTGCTACGGTCACAGGTTCGAATCCTGCCTCGTGCACGGATGTGTGTGCTGTCCTTAGGTTAGTTAGGTTTAAGTAGTTCTAAGTCTAGGGTACAGATGACCTCAGATGTAAAGTTCCATAGTGCTCTGAGCCATTTGAACCATTTTAGCCACCTACAGGCAAAACCGCGTGATTTCAACACGGGTGTCTCGGTTTTGACCTCCATCGCAGAGACGTTAAAAGAAAGAGTAAAGTTTGGTTATCAGGTTTGTAACTACCTTCTTATCGCGTGACACGTCGACGGTGCCCATGGGCGAAATTTTGGAGAAATTTGGTGCCAATGTGACATCACTAAGGCATCTTACAGCCCACATGAACTTCCGAACTGCGGTCTTGTTTTCACATGTGTCGATACCTTTCAGTCTGAAGCGCCGCCGAGCCCCGGAGTCACGTCACAGAAAGCCACGCTTTTGCATCACTGCAAAGGAAGGGTGTAGGCCCTTTGAGCTAAATTTCAAACTTAACGCGTCACAATCGGAGACAATTACAGGGTTTAGAAAAAGTAATCGTTTAAGTTTGTTGTGCAGTAATGTTCAGAATTTTCCTTCGACTGTCAGGTATAGAACATTGGGAAACCAACTGAATAGTCCATTAAACACTTAACGTGCGTCTACAGCTCTCGCCTAAACAGGCCAATGTGGAAGTGTACGCACTTTCGTGTAACGGGGAGAGGCACACTGGTTAACGAGCTGGAAGTTGGTGCGGCAACGCGCCAGTTACAAGCCCCGACTCTCGGTCTGCCACAGCCGAGGCCGAGGGACATGCGAGCCTGTTAGTGGGTTGTCCGCTGACCCGCCCCTAACTTCCTCATGACACAAACTGGCGTGCCCACTCAGCCAGCGCCCTGCACCGTCGGCACTTTGCTGGCTCAGCATCTCACACATTCTGTAGCGGCTATTGATTTTAATTGATCCTGTAGCACTCTCTTTATTGATGGCGTGTGATAATCACACGTACGTACGCAGTCACCCAATATTAAAATGTGTGGAATTCAAAACCGTCTCTTATAACAATTTTTTTGCTTTATTTTATGACCGGTTGCAATCTATGAGATCATCGGATGCGTATGCGGCAGTATGCTGAAGGTGATTCTACAACACGGGTCGTGTGTGTTTATCACGGTTTTATTAAGTTTTTACATCTTCGAAGAATGCCTGTCTCGAATATAAGTTTTTTTTTAGTAAACATAACTCCACGTTACGGCTTTGGAGTGTGGGACTGCGGATGGTCGATTAATTGCAAAAATAATACTCCAATAGGTTGTTGGATTATTATTTTTACAATATAAGTTTTTTAAGTTTCATTTATTAGTTCACGCAGAAAGGCGTATTGATGATCTCATAGATCGAAACAAGTATTAACGTAAAGAGAAAATTTTTCGATCTGAGATTCATTTGAATTCCACAAATCTTTTGTTATTGTATTTTTACTAAACCACACGCCTCAATAGTAATTTTTACATGTCGTTCTCTATCAGTACTTCTCTGCCAGATTAATTATTCCTGGGTGCAAATATCTGTGGATACAATGAAATCGAAGAAATCTATTAAAGTATTTCAGTGACAAATGGAAATTTGTAAATTCGTAAACTGTATATTTAATTTCCGTGGTTATTAATTATCGCACTGATGTGGTTCCTTTTCCCATCCAGCTGCACTCTCCAGAAACAGGCGCCGAGATTGAGACAGTATACCAGTATTTGACTTGAGCTGAGTTCTAAGTTCGTCCAGTTAGGTTTTGTTTTATTGACTGAATCGGTTCCCAAGAGTAGCAGGTGGGGAGAAGCGTAGTTGTACCTCATGCAACGGTACTAACCACTACACACGCATGGACAGTGTAAAAAATAAAGTAGACAGATCAAGTTCCCAATGATGTAGTACTAGGAAGAATACGCAGAGATGAGTAGTCTAGAGAATACTTTTAAAAGAGAGAAGCACGCGTTAGCTGGTCATTTGCCGAAATATCTAGGTATGCTTCTTACCGAATGGAACCACAGAATCTGTGACGACATTATCTGTAACTTTTGAGAAACACACGAAGCCAATAACTACGTTAATACAGTTTGGATAGATCCTGCATTTCAGATGTCAGTTTCATGTTAATTGATTTACTGCATGTATTACTGAAGACTCTCCTCCTTTTTCTGCACTCCCTACCCCCTCCCATTCTCTCTCTCTGTCTCCGCCCCCCTCCCTCCCTGCCTAGTAGTTACAGAATTTCATCTGAAAACGCCAAACCAAGTCTCCAGGAAAGTTTGATTTGAGTAGGGAGGTTCTAGCTATCTACTTTTAATTAATGGGCAACCACTCCAGCTGATAAAAAGTTCTCTGTTTTACTGTTTCAGCTCCTCTACTGAAGGCAGGTTCTAGAGATATATATACTATAAATGCAACCAAACTTTGTACATACCGATGTATTGAGTATTCACACAATTTTCGTAATAGGAATGTAGGAGTTTCGACATAAAAACCCTTAATTTTAAACACACACAGTATAATAACAGAAAAAGGAAATATATAGGTTACATTGCGCTGTGGTGAAGCAAAGTCAAATGATTAAGGAAGTTGTAGTCGGGTAGATTTAAAAGTGTGAAAGTGGTGTCCCCAATAATATCGTAGTACAAATAGACGTCTCATGATTATGAAACAGAAAATTTGGTAAATTAATATCATTGCTACATATTAACGTTAAAACGAATTACATTTTGACATGTAGAAACTTTAAATTGCATTCTTTATCACAGAAAAGCTGAACATAGTTGTTTAGATTTAATAAAATTCTAAAATTGTTACAGTGGATTGTACGTCCAGGTCAAGCGTAAAGTTACATCCTCTAGCGTGATCGGGAAAAAGTTACATCCTCTAGCGTGATCGGGGAAAAGTTACATCCTCTAGCGTGATAGGGGAAAAGTTAGAAAGCGAGATACTGTAGAGGCCGCTGTAGTGTGGTGGACACAACGTGGACTCCTTACAAGATAAGGACATGTTTAAGAACACCTGAATGCAGTTACGAAATCACGATAATGGCACCATACATCATGGATAATAGTGCCAGATATGAATAAATAAAATAAAAAAACTTTGTATTATATAGCTGAAGTGCTCTTTCTGGTTACAACGTAAAGTCTATGTTTACTTGATGGTATGCATGTTGGGAACAACACTCTAACTGTTGTGAAAGTCGCGTCCTCTAAGACGGAAGTCTGAGTTGGACTTGAAAATGTGCTCGGGTGCCTGATTCGTTAACGCAACAGCTCGCGATAAGCTGTAATTAAGCGTTCGAACCACAGTCGGCATACATTTCCATTTACCGCGGTAGGTGAGTTCCGTGTGGATTAGGACGTGGTTCAGTTACCTGTCCTCGCTCTTTCTGGAACAGCGTTTCTGGCATTTTCCTTCCATTTATCTTACTAACAACTCATTTCGCAAGTAATCTATACATTCAATTTCTTGCTACGGCGCCATATTTCGACTATCGCAACTGAACGCTCAAACAGTTAAAATTTGCGAAACGTGGACACAATGAAGTAAAAATAAGATTGTGTCGGATCCTTGGCAGGTTCGAAGCACTCTTCAGCTATCTAATATAACAACTTCACTTAATTATTCACCCGTATTTTGGCTCCGTTACGAAGTATTAACACATTCGAGACGAGAACTGAGTCTACGGAGCCGTAACGTTATGACAAAATGAAGCAGTCACAAGAACAGAATTACCTTCACAGCTGTTATCAGCATCACTTGAAAACACTGCCACTTTATGTTTCTTTACACGTCTAACGATGTCACTGTCACTGGAATCATCCTGAGAAACATAAAACATCATTCACACAGTCACCCGAATATTCATTTACAAAAGCAACATAGCAACATCTGAATAATCATCGCCAAAAACATACGAAAGTATTTCAGATTCGTTCACTTCATTCCGTTTTCTGGATAGGACCATCTGCAAAAGTGGGAGTAACTTCAAGGACGACAATAGTAACTATTTGAAGTATCGAAATTCTAAATCAGCAAAACATACACGAAGACATTAAAGTGTGATATATTCAATACCTGCGTGAATACATAAAATGATGAAGTATTTAAAACATATCACAGCAGATGGCAGCTACAGATAGCGTGTAGAAAACACAACTCGAGGTCCATCCGTAACGGATAGCGTGCGAAACGCCATAACTCGAGATCCGTCCACAACGCGTTAATTTGATGTCTTATGTGTAACTTTTAACAGTGAATGACTTAAGTCCATGTACACTGCGGTGAGGGTAATATGTAAAGGTCTTATCTGGTTAATAATATAACTAATAATTTCAATCATTTTTACAAACGACATAGAAAACTTAACAGAACGGTTCCGACCATGGTCTTCCGGAACTTGCCCTCGGTTTATAAAGCATATTACGGAAGTGTCAGTCTCCCCACTGGCAGAACTCCGACGTGACACGCTCAGTTCTTTGTGATCTGGCTGTGCTCGAGCTCTGCATAGTGCAGCGCTTCTAAACAGCCCGCCCGCCCTGTTAATTAAGCAATGACTACATGAAGTGTTCTTTGTGATCTTTGTGATACGATGCAGAAAGAGACGACAAGCTTACAAAATGAAACCGTCTGATGACAAGCCAAGATACCTGCAAGTGCTATTGTGATTTTAAGATAAAAAATTAAAAAATCCTGCAGTAGCTCATTTATTCAGGCATAAAAAATAAATCGGTCCTCACCGAGTTTAAATCCCAATATCCACTGCAGTGTTACTTTTTCCGCCCGTTCCTCCACCCGCTGTGCTGAAGCTCAATTCCCCCTCCGCATCACACACACACACACACACACACACACACACACACACACACACACACACAACCACCATACTCTGTTATTTGGAAACACGTTTGCTGGCAAAATAAAAGACAAATTATCAGCATGAAACGTATCTCGATTACCGCTGGTGTATATTCAGTTAACCGGTGGTCTATGTCTCTAAATGACCGAATTTTGTCGGGCTTTCTACGCCGCACACACACACACACACACACACACACACAGAGAGAGAGAGAGAGAGAGAGAGAGAGAGAGAGAGAGAAAGAGAGAGATTGCGAGGGAAGTGGGGGGAGGGGGGCGGGGCGGTATGGGACAGAGGCTTAAATAATACGCACAATAAATACTGAACATCACAATTACATCTAAAATAAAGAATCTACCCAAATACAAATTTTACTAACGCAAATATTACCTTCGTGTGTTTCTCAAACGTTAGAAATAATTTCGTCATTGTCTCTGGTGTTCCTTTCGTTGACGAGTTAACTATTCCTGATTACTTTAGTGGGTGTCCCACTAACCTTTGTTTTTTTTTGTGTTATAATTTTTCCGAAGACTACCTATCTCCGTCTTTTTCTTCTTAGACCCCTTTCACTGGGTGCTTTATACGTCCACCTTCTTCTTAACACTATCTGTACGTGTGTTCCGATTAGTCCCATCGGAATGGTTAGGCTCAACCTCCTACGCCCTTTCCCCTTCGGCTTTACATGAAAAGTGATTCCGTCAACCAAGGAAAACTTATTGCATATGAGCGAACGAACATCAGAACAACGCTAATCTCAGACACCGGTCCAATGTCTCAATCACAGCACCATCTGCATCTGTGAGCAAAATTCCAAAATTTCCTTGAAATAACACTTTTCATTTTTCCTATTTCATCTTGTGTAACGCTCTGCATTACAACGCTGTTGCATTTTCCACGATATTACCATTCACGCAGTCGTCCACTTTTTTTATTTTGTTACTCCGCACTGCTTATACCTTCCATTATTGTTTGAGACCACTAGTACGCATAGCATTTTGATCACAGCACACTGACTGCCGAAAATAGCCCCGTAACCGTTGTCAATAACAGAATATAGAAGAGATGTTCAAATCATGAACAACGGGAAAACAGAAGAGGGTCAAAGCGTTTGAGGAGTTATGTTATGAAGCGATATTGAAAATTTTGTCGACAGACAGAATAAGAAATGAGAAAGAAGGAAGATTGAGTCTAAAAGTTCCGTGACAACGAGATCATTAGAGACGGAGCAGGAGCTCGAATACTGTCAAGCACGGTGAAGGAAATCGGCCGTGCCCTTCAAAGGAGCCATCCCGTCATTTGCCTGGAGCGATTTAGAGAAATGACGGAAAACCTAAATCAGGATGACTGGACGCGGATCTGAACCGTCGTCCTCCCGAATAGGAGTCCAGTGTGCTAACGACTGAGCCACCTCGCTCGGTAAGAAGTAGGGAGGTTCTCTACTGAATCGACGAGGAAAGGAATATGTAGGAAAATACTGACTACAAGCAGGGATAAGATTATACGGCACAAGACTTGAGGGAACCACTGTAGAGGAAGATGTACCGCGCCATTTTCGTTTTATAAGACGCTTTCAGTGTTTCGTTCGTACCAGCAGTAGTAAACATCGAAACGCAAATGCATAAAGCTTGAGTAATATGTGTTTGCACAAATTCGTGTCTTTCATACTTTTCTGTAATGCATACGCGATTAGCGGCGACCATTAAACGAGATCTATCTATGCAAACAGTGACTAACATTACTGTATAAGGGGAAAGGGGGGGGGGTGTTGTTTAACAAAACTACAAGATGCCTTTTATCTATCGTCTGTCTGGACGCATGTTTCAGAAAGGAACTGCCTACTGATAATGCTGTAAAGTATAGCGGGCGACGTTGTTCTTTCTTGCCTAAGTTGAGTATAAAGCATCTGATTTTCTTTAATTGTAAAGAAAAGCTTTTTAGCTTAGGTATGAAGAATGAGTAACTAGACCATTTCTGACACTGATTATACGTACTTTTTGTTTGGCAGGAAGAATGCGGTGGCTTCAAATATATTTTTTTAAATAGTTTTTGAAGGAAATCTTCGAGCAAAGGGCTGCAGGTAAAGTGAAAGGTAATTTCATTTTCCGTAGGAAAAATACTATAGGCTGCAAAAATAGCTTAAGCTTCGTTGACGAGTTTCACCTTTGTTTCATCTTCTTCAGATATCCGACGTTTAAAATACATAGAAGCAGATTAGGTGTACAGTCCTATGTAGCACCCAAGAGCAAAAAATTGTCTTTTCTGGAGCAATTGGAGACTATGAAACACTCTCATGTTGTTAAAGATGTTCGTCTTAATGAGCAGATCAGACATTTTATGATTCAATGATGACAGTTTTTCAAAGAATGTAACAGAACAGTCGCACAATTCTCCTCATAAAGATGTCAATTTATTTATGTATCTTATACTTTAGATTTCACTTATAGAATTGTTTATATAACTTCTCTGTTTTTAAACAATATGTTATGTCCACGTATTTCTCACAGACTTCCTGTCCTTACCTCTGACAGCAGCAGATAGCGTCACGTGCTAGATGCTGTATATCTTCTTTAATTGTTTGTACATCTATTTTACTGTCATCACCTACTTTCCACCTGTTTTTAATTTGAATGGACGTCACTGTACGCTCTATTTTATCCTTATTCACTGTACTTTCAAGCATGTAAATGCCACCTAGCGGAGCTTCCATCCGCTGCGTCGACAGCGTCCTGGTTGGCAGTCTCACGTGGCGTGCCCACATGTGGTCATGTATTCGCGGCCAGTACAAGCTGCATACAAGTAATTGTGTCAATCATGGAAGTGTGGCCCTATCTGAGCATAGCTGCATGTGTTCGCCGAAGGTGGGGATCGGCACCTCTATGCAAACAATGCACTAGCGATTTGCAATTTGGCTCTCCGTTCGAAGTCTAAGGCAACGTTTTTTTTTTTCAATTCGTTTACTTCTGCATTTTAGCTGCACAACAAAAATTTCGACTACTTACTATTACTGCGTTGCTCGCAGTTCCTGTAAGTAAATCTCCCTTCACTCCGTTGTTTTCACAGTATTTTTAAAAAGTTTTAGCACTTGTTATGCTAGATAGGACCATCCCACTACTCTGCTCTTATGTATTTTTCCCATGTAGAATTTCTGAAGATGTTTCAAAAAGTCGAAACGCGTAAATAAAACCTATGCTCTTTTTGCAACGTAGACTGTTTTCTCCTTCTGAAAATACATCACGGTTGCTGCACCGAAGCCACGGAGTGGGAGGATTTACTTAATTTAATGTCAGCTTAGCAGCATAAGCGATAATTACAGTGTATTATCTGTTTTCTCTTTAATTAAACCTCGTTTTACCATAAAGGCAAAAATCGCAATTAACATTTTTCTGGGTGTATTTGAAACAAAACGTAATGGAACAGCTTACAACTGTAAGTTTACCTAAGATAATTATGTTATTGAGTGTGCCTAGGAATCGACACTGAGAAAGAAGATCGGAAGAAAAAAAAGCTGAGTCTGAATATACGAAAAATGTATTAGTTGAATATTCAGTTTGTAGCTGAAGTACTAGAATTAAAAAAAAAACACTGAAAGTAAATAGATCTCCCAAGTTAGAACGTTTTAACGGCTAAATGAATTTTCTTACTCGTAATGGATTTTTTTGGTAAGTTATTTTTTTTCTGAATTCAGTCAGGTGACTTATTTTTATGTTCTGGGGTGTTTACACAAATATGTCTACGTAACAGGGTTAATGAAGGTAACGATAGATAGTACGGCAGTCTGAGATAAAATAGGAACGATTGATAATATTGTTGCCAGCTGGCTCAATATTCTCGTTTGCACACGCCACCAGGTAAACGGATTGTAACAAATCTATACTACACTACCTGCGATGAAAATGAAGAAAAACACAAGGCATAATAAATAGTAACTAGCTTTGAGATACCCCGAGTTTAATCCCTGTCGACTCTGCAGGTAATACTGGTACAGAAACGGTTGGCTGCTGGAAGCTTACAGCAGTGTATCACAGTAAATCCATAAAGCTTAGCCGTCACTGCTCTGTTGGTTTGTCCTTTGCGCATAAGGTACGTGCAATCCGACAAAGACAGAAATTCGAATAAACGGAGCAAATAACTGAGGATGTCGAGTGTGTTGCTCTGAGATGAAAGCGATTGCTACAGGGGCGAGTCAGTAGAGCTGCTCTGCTAACTGAAAGCACGGATAATTCAAATAAATATGATGTTGGCGAAAACTGCTAGTTTTTTCAAAAACAGTTTACGTGCCGTATATGAAAGCCCAGTGCATTTACACACCGTAACTGAAAAACGTGTTTACAAAAGTAGATTAAAACGCACTGTATCGTATCACTCGCTTTCAGTTACCTCCTGGGAAACAACCGTCCATTTATTTCTGTTCGTTTTCCATCCCCTTTTTAGTGACGATGGCTCTTATTTTCTGCACAGTCAAAATATCAGTAAATCAAACGACCTTTGTCTTGCCAACTCTAACAACAGATCAACGTACACTGGGATGACAAAAGTTACGTGAAACTTCCTCATATACTTATAGTATCGTAGCTACCTTTGCCCGCTACAGCAAGGCGACATGGCATGGGAGCGAAATCAAGTGTTTGGAAGTCCCTACAGAAATACTGAGCCACGCTGCCTTTGAAACAGGCCATAATTAAGTGTCGTCGGTGCAGGATTTTATGCACGAACTGACCTCTCGATTACGGTAGTTAAATGTTCGATATGATTCATCTCGGTCGATCACAAAATTAACTCGAATTGTCCACAATGTTCTTCAAACCAATTGCGAACAGTTGTGGCCTGGTGACACGGATCATTGTCTCCATACAGATTCCATCGTTGTTTGGGAAAATGAAGTCATGAATGGCTGCAGATGGTCTCCAAGTAGCTGAAAATAACCATTTCCAGTCAATGATCTGTTCAGTTGTACCACAGGATCCAGTCCATACAGCTCATGCCATTATGGAGCCACCATCAGCATGCTCAGTGCCTTATTGACAGTTTGGGTCCATGGATTCGTGGGGTCCGCGCCAACTACACTCCTGGAAATGGAAAAAAGAACACATTATACCGGTGTGTCAGACCCACCATACTTGCTCCGGACACTGCGAGAGGGCTGTACAAGCAATGATCACACGCACGGCACAGCGGACACACCAGGAACCGCGGTGTTGGCCGTCGAATGGCGCTAGCTGCGCAGCATTCGTGCACCGCCGCCGTCAGTGTCAGCCAGTTTGCCGTGGCATACGGAGCTACATCGCAGTCTGTAACACTGGTAGCATGCCGCGACAGCGTGGACGTGAACCGTATGTGCAGTTGACGGACTTTGAGCGAGGGCGTATAGTGGGCATGCGGGAGGCCGGGTGGACGTACCGCCGAATTGCTCAACACGTGGGGCGTGAGGTCTCCACAGTACATCGATGTTGTCGCCAGTGGTCGGCGGAAGGTGCACGTGCCCGTCGACCTGGGACCGGACCGCAGCGACGCACGGATGCACGCCAAGACCGTAGGATCCTACGCAGTGCCGTAGGGGACCGCACCGCCACTTCCCAGCAAATTAGGGACACTGTTGCTCCTGGGGTATCGGCGAGGACCATTCGCAACCGTCTCCATGAAGCTGGGCTACGGTCCCGCACACCGTTAGGCCGTCTTCCGCTCACGCCCCAACATCGTGCAGCCCGCCTCCAGTGGTGTCGCGACAGGCGTGAATGGAGGGACGAATGGAGACGTGTCGTTTTCAGCGATGAGAGTCGCTTCTGCCTTGGTGCCAATGATGGTCGTATGCGTGTTTGGCGCCGTGCAGGTGAGCGCCACAATCAGGACTGCATACGACCGAGGCACACAGGGCCAACACCCGGCATCATGGTGTGGGGAGCGATCTCCTACACTGGCCGTACACCACTGGTGATCGTCGAGGGGACACTGAATAGTGCACGGTACATCCAAACCGTCATCGAACCCATCGTTCTACCATTCCTAGACCAGCAAGGGAACTTGCTGTTCCAACAGGACAATGCTCGTCCGCATGTATCCCGTGCCACCCAACGTGCTCTAGAAGGTGTAAGTCAACTACCCTGGCCAGCAAGATCTCCGGATCTGTCCCCCATTGAGCATGTTTGGGACTGGATGAAGCGTCGTCTCACGCGTTCTGCACGTCCAGCACGAACGCTGTTCCAACTGAGGCGCCAGGTGGAAATGGCATGGCAAGCCGTTCCACAGGACTACATCCAGCATCTCTACGATCGTCTCCATGGGAGAATAGCAGCCTGCATTGCTGCGAAAGTTGGATATACACTGTACTAGTGCCGACATTGTGCATGCTCTGTTGCCTGTGTCTATGTGCCTGTGGTTCTGTCAGTGTGATCATGTGATGTATCTGGCCCCAGGAATGTGTCAATAAAGTTTCCCCTTCCTGGGACAATGAATTCACGGTGTTCTTATTTCAATTTCCAGGAGTGTAAAATGGGGACTCATCTGATTAGGCCACAGTTTTCCAGTCGTCAACCGATTTGAGCTGTGGCCGCTTTAATTTTGGTGGGCATGCCGTTCCACTGGCGCCACTAACTACTTGTACAGACGATATCAATCCTAGTCACATACCAGGGCTAGGGTCTTCGGTAGAGGAGTGTGTTGTTGGGTTTGGCGCGCCGTGGTACCGGAGGCCACATGGCCGGTGAGTTGGTTTTTGCGCCACTCCTGCTGGCAGGATGTGGAGCATGCGAAACTGCGAGTTCTTAAGTTGGTCGCAGCCAAAGTTTTCCGGCTGAATTAAGCATTGATAGCGATGAGTTGCGGTACCAGACGCCGCATGCAACGTGGTCAGCAAGCACCGGGCCAACTCTGGAGTGGAGTTAAGTGTTGATCTTTTATTGGTCCTTGTTACCATAAGCCCACATCTGTGTTAATGTTCAAGTAGACTCATCATGTTCATTACGCCTCCGAGTGATTGTGTTACGGTCATCAGCCAGTGTAATTGATTTTAATATGTTTGTTCAAATTCAATACTTTATGTTGTAAATAGAGTTGATATAATTGGGACTGCAATATAGTCTGTGTCGAAGGCAATGCACTGTTAAAAGAGGCTCTGCCCTGCTATTTGGATTTGCAGGGGCTTGTAGTTCACGTAGTCAGTTTTCATGTATGGAGTGTCAAGTTCGTGACTTGTATGTGTAGCCACTTCCGCAATAAGTTAATATTACCTACATCTTAGATATTATCGTTAGTAGCCTTATTTGGGCAGAGTACTGTGTCTTTTTTTTCCTCTTTTTCTCTTTCTGACACATGTTGGCACGGCAGTTCGGACTAGACGTTCCTGTTTCCTGGGCCTGGAGCAGAGACGTGTTTTCTTCCTACTGCGGCAACACTTCCATCGTCGCTCGAAGTCTAGGTTTGCCCGCAGCCAGGTGCTTCTACCGGCTACCTCGTACTAGCTCAAGTTAAATACATTTGGTCGTTTTGTACGTGCACTGCGGAGTTTCGTCCAGTTAATTCGAGAATCCCTGATCTATTCATATATTGACAGTTGAGCAAGTACACAAGTCCTGATGTATGTTCTGCAAGTCCGAAGTCCCTTGTGACTATGTTTGGACTTTAACAACTTGTTTAAATCTTGCAAGCCCTATTTCTTAGTTCTGGGGCACGTTAAGTTTTAAAGGCTTTAAGGCTTTTACTTATGATTATTAACTACTGAGTTTTTTATCCGCAGTCATTAGCAGTGTTAACTGGTTGCTGTTAACTTGTCACCTTTCTTGTATTCTGAAGCACTGTATATTTATTTAAAGATCATTATTAATATTTCTGCTGATGTGAACCATTTGGGAGTCACGTTTAAATTGTATGCCTTCCCATCTTTTCTTGTATTTTGTGGGATTGTGTATTTTATTGCTTCAGGAATTTTATTAAGTTTTATAAACTGTTAAGTGCTTTCTAACAACCGCAATCAGTGGCGTGACTTGTGATCCTTTCTGAATTTCGATGGGTTTGTCTATTTGTTTAAAGTTTTACCCACGCTTGGAAATTTTCAGTACCTTTAGTGGCAGTCATTTGCAATTCATTTTACAGGTAAAACTAATGTTATTGAACCAGTCTGCAGTCACACCTAGTTGGTGTGACTTCTTATTTGCATTTGAGGACTCCTGGTTTTAAGCTCTGTTCTTAATGGTATAACCTGTTAAAGTTTTTTATTAAGGAATTGATCCTTTTCCAGTTCTTTAAATTATTGTGAGCGTTGTTATTCATTTATGAAAAGGTTTCTAATTTGTAATCATAATAGTTGTTCTAAAGCGATAAAGTGTGTTTCATGAAATGACAAATGACGAAATATGAGGATCCGCGAGAGGCGCTGCCGCGCGGGATTAGCCGAGCGGTCTCATGGCACTGCAGTCAGGGACTGTGCGCCTGCTCCCGGCGGAGGTTCGAGTCCTACCTCGGTCATGGGTGTGTGTGTGTTTGTCCTGAGGATAATTTAGGTTAAGTAGTGTGTAAGCTCATGGACTGATGACCTTAGCAGTTAAGTCCCGTAAGATTTCACACACATTTGAACATTTTTGAGATGCGCTGCAGGCGATGTGCTGTTAGCAAAGGCACTCACGCCGGTCGTCTGCTGCCATCGAGCATTAACGCCATATTTCGCCGCGGCGTTTGCCTAGAGCTCTCAGACAGGCAAAACTGCGTAAAAAAAAATCACAGAAATCAATGTGGGACTTACGACGAACGTATCCGTTAGGACAGTGAGGCGAAATTTAGCATTAGTGGGATATGGCTGCAGACGACAGACGCGAGTGCCTTTGCCAAGAGCACGACATCGCCTGCAGCGCCTCTCAAAAATGTTCAAATGTGTGTGAAATGATGACTGGAAAACTGTGGCCTTGTCATACGAGTCCCGATTTCACTTGGTAAGAGCTGACGGTAGGGTTCGAGTGTAGTGCAGACCCCACGACGCCATGGACCCAAGTATTCAACAAGACATTGTGCAAGCTGATGGTTCAAATGGTTCAAATGTTACATCTGACGTCATCAGCCCCCTAGAACTGAGAACTACTTAAACCTTACTAACCTAAGGACATCACACACATCCATGCCCGAGGCAGGATTCGAACCTGCGACCGTAGCGGTCTCGCGGTTCCAGACTGTAGCGCCTAGAACCGCTCGGCCACCCCGGCCGTCTGTGCAAGTTGATGGTGGGTCCATAACGGTATAGGCTGTGTTTACATGGAATGAACTTATTCCTCTGGTCCAACTGAACAGATCATTGACTAAAAAACAGTTGTGTTCGGCTACTTGGAAACCTTTTGCAGTCATTCATGGGCTTCATAATCTCAAACAACGATGGAACTTTTGTGGATGACAATGCTCCATGTCACCGGGTCACAATTGTTCGCGCTTGGTTGAAAGAACATACTCGACAGTTCGAGAGAATGATTTGACCAACCACATCGCCCAACATGAATGCCATCAAACATTTTTGGGACATAATGTAGAGGTCAGTGCGTGCACAAAGTCCTGCATACCGGCAGTTCTTTCAATTATGGACGCCTGCAGAGCGTTCATTATTTCTCCACGGTACATCCAAAGACTTGAGTTCACGCCATGTCGAACTGCTGCACTACGGCGGGAATAATGAGGTCCGAAACGATGTTAGGGGGAATCTCATGACTTTTGTCATGTCAGTGTACTTTCCCTCCCGCGTCACGTGCCCGCAACAGCACCGTGGTTTCCTTCTAGCCCATATTTCCTGCATCGTGAGTCGGCTAGCTTACGCCCCTGCGTCCGAGGGACAATGCTTCTCCTTTTTGGTCGCTCGTCTCAGTGTACCCGTTCAACATTATCTTTTTGAGGAAGAGATCCCTGTCACCGGCGTCTTTTGGTTTGAGTTGTGCGAGTTGGTGGTCTTCTTTGGTATTTACAAAGCAGCATATCGTGGTTTGAGGTTTGAATTAAAAAAAAAAAACAATTCCCGGTAAGCCTGTTGCAGTCCATTTGTTTGCGATGACAGTAAAATCTAATACGTCTTTTATGGACTATGTCCATAATTCTTTCTACTTTGCCACAGAGCCGCGCGGGGTAGCCGTGCATTCTAAGGCGCCTTGTCACGGTTCGTGCGGCTTCCCCCGTCGGAGGTACGAGTCCTCCCTCGGGCATAGGTGTGTGTGTGTGTGTGTGTGTGTGTGTGTGTGTGTGTGTCGTCCTTAGCGTAAGTTAGTTTAAGTTAGATTAAATAGTGTGTAAGATTAGGGACCGATGACCTCAGCAGTTTGGTCCCATAAGACCTTACCACAAATTTACAATTTTTTGGACACAGGTTTGGCTGTTGATTCTCTATTAGTGGAAGTGATTCTTCTAATTTGTTCCCATGACTGTCCAAATGGTTCTGCGCTCCTTTTTCTCCGGCTCTTCGAGGTGGCATTCATTCGCATTTAGGGACTGGATTTCGGCTGCATGCATAACTGCCGGTTTGAAACCCGTTTCACAATGTTTTGAGGATTTATTATTATTATTCTTTACTAGGCAGGACACGAAATTTGTCAGCCTATTTTAAGATAACATAGTCGTTTCTCAATTGCTTCCTTGTCCTATTCGTTTTTCATACGGACTTCACTTGGCTACCAGAATTTTTCTACCATCCTGATGTCACGATATTTCGTTCGGAATTTTGCACCAGTCGCCGTTTTTCTGTTTTCTGAATTATACCTACATGTCAATTTGTTTGGCGGTTTCCTTTATCCGTTCGATTTGAATCCTAGAAATTTGTAAGTCGTTTGACAGAATGGCTATACCATAGGCGAAAGTAAGACAGTTTGCTATGATTACCTTGGATTTAGTTCCCATCCTCATCGGGCTATAGCCCGTACAGATCAACCTCGCTCGGCAGGCTAGGATTTTTCAAGAACACAGCTGAAGAGCATCTGGGACAGACTATCGCCTTGTCTGACTGCTGTTTTGGTCTCAAACGAATCTGAGAGGCATTTAAATTTTTAAATGGCAAACTGTGAAATTCGGCATTTTATAGAATGCCTAGGCAATACATCGATTACCAAAAACTAGTAGGCAGGGTCTGAAATGCATAGTATTTCATATTTTGTCTAGACATTATTAGAATGGCGTTTACGGTTTCGTATGAAAGAAAGAGATGTTAGGGAAGAATGATCTGGTACGTATACTACATGCCCCTTTGCATCAATAACAAAACTCAGGCAAGGAAAAAAGGATCTAGAATTCCGTTCGTGACACTGATAAAGGTCTTGGAGCCGCTTGGAAAATTTAGACTGTCGTGGGTGATGTGGCAAACAATGGTTTTTACAAACTGGGTACTAAAGCAGGAATTCTAAAGCAATTATACACGTAGTGACAGTTCACAGCATGCAAGAAGTGTTTCGGAAAGCCCGACGATTTTGCGACGGAGAAAGAAACGTCTCACAGGTCAGCTGCAACTCAGCACACTACAGAGACTGGACAAGGATCTGTGAGGTGCAGGTATGAAAGTAAATACCAGAACCTCTGGTGATTCTGTGTAAAAAAAAGTTATTTGAATTTCAGAATGTCATTACAATTCTGCTTGCTACAACAAATGAACTATAAAAGAAATACAGCTTCGACGTATATAAAAACTGAAGTCAGATTTCTTTATTGTTTATAATACGTTTGTAATAATTGTTAAAAACTGTCCGCTCTAATTGTTTATTACATATTACTTAGTGTTCAAAAACCATAAAAACACTTCTACCTCAGATTTTTCAGACAAAGATAGTTGTGATAATATTCATGTTGTAATTTAACTTTCAGTGAATATGAAAATTTCTAGTTTGAATAAGTTATTTCATTGTACATAATTTTATTCTTTGCCCATGTCCATTTCGCATTTTATAAAATACCTATGTATTTTATACATTTCCTAACAATAGTATTAAATTAAAATTAATTAAACACCTTGTCAAAAGATCCAGGCATTCTACTCATTGCCTTGACATTCTGCACCGTGCCTTGACTTGACTTTTGCCGGTAATATATTTATTACTATTTGATTGTCATCTGTTTTTCATTCATCGTCACACACACCTGAGAACGCATTCACTCGCTTCTATTTCTGTGTATTTATACCAAAGTATTGAACGAATACCTTGCCTAGTAAGGCGGTGCGGGTCTCCCGCATCGTTCCACTACGCTCTGTAAAGAAGCATGGGACTTCATTTCATTCGTCATTGAACGAATAGTGCAGAATTGCAGGAAGTCTCAACGCGGCTGTGTGTACCGTGCAGTATTTTCTAGCGGCAGTCGGCGAGTACAATAAAGGAGAAACTGGTACGCTCGGAAGCAGCGTCCGGGTCGAGGGAAAGCGAAGCGCTCGCGGGCGCCGCCTGCCGACGTAACGTGAGTCAGCCGGCCAGGCCTTGTGTAACGTTTGCAGGGCGGGCCAGCCACCTAGGGCACGCCGGCGCTCAGTGGGGCTTGCAGCGCCGGCGCCCGGCGGCGTCTTCCGAGGGCCGTGCGCCGCCAAACGTTTCCGAATGGCCTGCGCGTTCGATCGGATAAGAAGCCCTGGCGCCAGTACGGCTGGACCGGCGCCAGCGCTGGACCTTCTGCAGCAGTCCTGCCACCCCCAGCGCCGTCGCGGAGTAATGGATTCCTTTGCACCAGTCTTAGAGGCAGCTGGAACACCAACGTTACGAGCGAATATATCGAATGTCTCCGGACCCTGTAATTGAACTTTCCCGGGTGCTTCCATTGATACTGCGTGGGCCCGTTATATACTTGCACGTACTTTTTATGATAAACACAATGTCAATTGGGCGATCGTGTCGCACGGCATATCATATTATGTCGGGTCTATACCCATAACGACATCGGACAAAAGAAATAGTCACCTTCTCAGCAGACACTGATATCCTGTAATCCCGCCACTAGCCTCGATAACGGCCTATATTCGGCGACGAAGAGTCAGTTTTTCCTTCGTTGGGGATCACAGTCATAATACACTTTCTAAATAAAATAATTGCCGCCATTTGTCTGCAACTTCTTATTATTTATTTATTTCACTACCGCGATTTCGGCTGTAGAGCCATTTTCAAGTGCAAATGTGGAAAAAACTCATTAAATATTGGCATTGGCATTCACACATGTCTGATAATTCTAACGCGACAGTATCTTCCTTCAAGTATGATGTCTCGTTACATTATTCGACCTATTTAATCAAAACCAATAGAATTTTGCGTGGCAAAACTGGAATAGACACAAAGATGGACTCAAATCCACATACGACGTGGAAATTTAGATAGGATAATGCACTAATCCAAAAAGACAATTACTAGCAAAAACAACAATGACAGTATTGTGGTAACAAATAGACATGAGTCACGCATTAGGTGGTCACTGAGTGAGATACTACGCCAATACAAAATGGTAGTTATTAGCAATAGACACTGAAAGTGTTGTTGTATGAGATGGACACACATCGTTCTTTAAGTAGGAACGGAGTGGGGAGCATAAGGAAAATACCAAAAGCGTCGTCCCAAAAATATATAGGGTGGTCAAAAACTGTCTCAAAAGAAGGGTGTTTCGGGATAGGTTGTGCTGAGAAATCATTATTAAGAAAAAATTCGATACATTACGCCGTTTCCGATTTAATTAGCATTGAAATTATCCAATCAGGTCGTTACGCACGCAAATTTAAGCTGTCTGGCATAAGCAGTGTTGTCAGATGTGTTCTTCGTTTCGTTAACCAAAAACAGTAGCGGACTCCGCGATCTTTGATATCATCCTATGCCCACTCATGTTCTGTTCCAGCCGGCCGAAGTGGCCGTGCGGTTAAAGGCGCTGCAGCCTGGAACCGCAGGACCGCTACGGTCGCAGGTTCGAATCCTGCCTCGGGCATGGATGTGTGTGATGTCCTTAGGTTAGTTAGGTTTAACTAGTTCTAAGTTCTAGGGGACTAATGACCTCAGCAGTTGAGTCCCATAGTGCTCAGAGCCATTTGAACCATTTTGTTCTGTTCCCGGAAACCAAACAAAGAAAACATTTGACAACACTATCTCTGGCAAGCAGCTTGAATTTGCGCGTGCAATGACACTATTGGCTAACATCAATGCTAATTAAATAGGAAACGTTGCAACGTATCAAATTTCTTCCTTAACAGTTATTTCTCAGCGTAATCTCCCCAGGAATACCTTTACAAGGTTTCCAAACTTTTTCTGACCACCCTGTATACGAAGACAGCGATAATGTAGCAGAGTGGGGAGGGTGGCGCCAGCAGATGAACGCAGGCTGACGTTGTCAGGAGCGGGAAGAGAGTAGATGAGGTGGATTAAGAACTGTCAATCTGACTTGAACAAAGATGTTGACTGGTAGAGGAAAGATAACACAAAGGCATGACAGAAGAGGTGACGTGCCTTGATAGTGTTCTGAACAGGTTCAATTTTCACTAAGTGAACAGAAAGAAACATGGTGCAATACGGTAACGCGAGCGTATAATGATAGCTGGTGTCGTAATTCGACTGAAATCAAAATTATAATAATAAAAGCAGTGATCATAGATATTTCTTACATAACGAATCCTGTGACAAAAAGTTGCAGTATAGACAGGAACGAACCAACTGATCACAACACCAAGTCATGTCAAGGTACCCAAAGTAGAAATTAGTTCCTTAAAAGGATTTATTATATCGTTAACCCTGCGAAGAGGACAACGTTTCGTCATAATTTGGATATAAATAATTTGTTTCCATGTCACAGAGATGATAATTAACTTTCGTGTGAAATTATATTGAGTTGAGAAGAGTATTCAGAGTCCACCAGAAAAGCAGTCAGATGATGTTATTTGAACCAGACATTAGTTTTCTCAGACAGGGAACATAAGTAGATTACGTGCGTTATACCTTGGAGTGCAGAGTCAACACTAACGTAACGACAGAGCTTGCTATTTCACTAAACGTAACCATTTTTCATTATAATAATTACTGACTTTTTTCAGCTTTGTACGTGAAAATAGCTCTACAACGGAAATAGCGATACTGAAATGAATAAACAATAAAAATTTACAGTTAAATGGCGACAATGGTTTCATTCATAGTCCATAACTTTCTTCGTGTATGCCATATGCAAACGAAGCTACTCACTGACTATATCGCGCGGACTACCAAATTGTGGGGATGTTGGTTGCTACGTTTTACCCGCTGTTCCAAACTGTCCCAGACACATTTTAATGGAATTAAGAATGGGTGACGGCGTATGTTCGTCAAAGTACAGGGTGTTTCAAAAATGACCGGTATATTTGAAACGGCAATAAAAACTAAACGAGCAGCGATAGAAATACACCGTTTGTTGCAATATGCTTGGGACAACAGTACATTTTCAGGCGGACAAACTTTCGAAATTACAGTAGTTACAATTTTCAACAACAGATGGCGCTGCAAGTGATGTGAAAGATATAGAAGACAACGCAGTCTGTGGGTGCGCCATTCTGTACGTCGTCTTTCTGCTGTAAGCCTGTGCTGTTCACAACGTGCAAGTGTGCTGTAGACAACATGATTTATTCCTTAGAACAGAGGATTTTTCTGGTGTTGGAATTCCACTGCCTAGAACACAGTGTTGTTGCAACAAGACGAAGTTTTCAACGGAGGTTTAATGTAACCAAAGGACCGAAAAGCGATACAATAAAGGATCTGTTTGAAAACTTTCAACAGACTGGGAAGGTGACGGATGAACGTGCTGGAAAGGTAGGGCGACCGCGTACGGCAACCACAGAGGGCAACGCGCAGCTAGTGCAGCAGGTGATCCAACAGCGGCCTCGGGTTTCCGTCCGCCGTGTTGCAGCTGCGGTCCAAATGACGCCAACGTCCACGTATCGTCTCATGCGCCAGAGCTTACACCTCTATCCATACAAAATTCAAACGCGGCAACTCCTCAGCGCCGCTACCATTGCTGCACGAGAGACATTCGCTAACGATATAGTGCACAGGATTGATGACGGCGATATGCATGTGGGCAGCATTTGGTTTACTGACGAAGCTTATTTTTACCTGGACGGCTTCGTCAATAAACAGAACTGGCGCATATGGGGAACCGAAAAGTCCCATGTTGCAGTCCCATTGTCCCTGCATCCTCAAAAAGTACTGGTCTGGACCGCCATTTCTTCCAAAGGAATCATTGGCCCATTTTTCAGATCCGAAATGATTACTGCATCACGCTATCTGGACATTCTTCGTGAATTTGTGGCGGTACAAACTGCCTTAGACGACACTGCGAACACCTCGTGTTTTATGCGAGATGGTGCCCGGCCACATCGCACGGCCGACGTCTTTAATTTCCTGAATGAATATTTCGATGATCGTGTGATTGCTTTGGGCTATCCGAAACATACAGGAGGCGGCGTGGATTGGCCTCCCTATTCGCCAGACATGAACCCCTGTGACTTCTTTCTGTGGGGACACTTGAAAGACCAGGTGTACCGCCAGAATCCAGAAACAATTGAACAGCTGAAGCAGTACATCTCATCTGCATGTGAAGCCATTCCGCCAGACACGTTGTCAAAGGTTTCGGGTAATTTCATTCAGAGACTACGCCATATTATTGCTACGCATGGTGGATATGTGGAAAATATCGTACTATAGAGTTTCCCAGACCGCAGCGCCATCTGTTGTTGAAAATTGTAACTACTGTAATTTCGAAAGTTTGTCTGCCTGAAAATGTACTGTTGTCCCAAGCATATTGGAACAAACGGTGTATTTCTATTGCTGCTCGTTTAGTTTTTATTGCCGTTTCAAATATACCAGTCATTTTTGAAACACCCTGTAGGAACGTTTACGTACAACCCCATGAACACGACTGCTCCCATCTCGAAAGATTCAAGTGTAACAGCATTGTCTTCATGAAGATGGGAATGACGCACGTGGTAGATATTTCGGCACATTTTGCTGCTGATGCAAGACGATATCTAACGCGCGAATGTGGTCCACGATGGACAGATAGAGCAAGAGTCCGTACCCTGGTCTTCAACATCACCTGACTTTACATTTCGGATTACGTCATAGAGAAGAATCCAGAGAATTAAAGTGTACAACACTCTCGTTAATACAAATAAAGAACCGGAGTAACGAACTGTACAGCCTTCTCAAGATCTTAGAGATGATTCGAGGATGATTGAATATGTTAGTAGCTAACTATACAATAGAGTGCCGTGCTACCGGAATGGCCCATGAAACTTGGAGTTTTTTAAGTGAAAATCTTGCGTGAAAAATAAAATGTTTCGGTTGCGCATTTTTTGCTATCCAATAGAGAATTATGTGCCTTAAAAATAGTGTTTAGTGTTTTTACGCTGATATACTTTCTGGTCTTTTCAGGTCATTAAAATACGAAAGAGCATTTTCGACACCTGCTCCTTCTTGCTTGTATTCGAGGAACCATAGCCACAGAAACTGCTCGGGAGATTAGTGAAGTGTATCACGAAGTCTTTATGGACGACTCAAAAGTGGTTTAAGCGAATGAAAGATGGCAATTAAGACCGGAAAGACAGACATGATCCACCACGCACTGCTTGATAGGAACCAAACAGTGAATGCGGGCCTACATGCCCAACAAATGCAACGACTCAACAACGCTATCCAGCAACAAAGACCCGATCGGCGACATGGCGTTCTTCTGCAATACGACTACACCCTCACATCGCCAAGGAAGCCATTCAGACGGATGCTGCAACTTCCGTATTTTCCCGACTTAGCGCCTTCGGATTTCCTCTCGAATGCACAGCGCGGCGTTTCTCTCAATAATGACGCGGAACTGAAGGCTTCGCTTGACTATTTCTTTGAGTGGAAACAGTAGAGACAGTGAACAGCTTCTTGAAGATTGGGAAGATGTTTCAAATAGCAACGGAGAATACATTATTGCTTGTTTATTTTTGTGAAAACCTACACTTCAAAAAACGCCAGATCTTACGGGCCAACCTAATAATGCTAATGAAGATGACAAGTGGAACATCTGCTTTAACAGCGACGAGTGTACAGTAAACAGTAACACATAACGTGCTGAAAAGGTATTATATTTGATATTAGGTGGGCGATGGACGGAAATATCTAAAAGTTACGTTTCAAATATATTTGTACAAACTAGATCAGTGTTTCATGCAGAAGGCAGTGGCGCGTCGCAACCGATAATTCGCAATTACAAGACAGGCTGCTACCGTGCGAGGTACCGCAGTACTAGCACAAGGGACTCGCTTTCGGAAGGACGACGGCTCAAATCCGAGTCCGACCATCCAACTATAGTTTTTCCGCGATTTTCCTAAATCGCTCAGGGCAAATTCTGGGACGGTTCCTTTGAAAGGGCACGGCTGAGTTTTTTCCCCACCATTGAAACAGAGCGAGCATGTGCTCCGTCTCTAATGACCTCGATGTCGATGGGACGTTAAACTCTGACCTTCTTACTTTCCTTTTCGGAAACGGCTTGTTTGCGGGCCCGCGATTACTAAAACGCATTTACTTCTGTTAGCATATACCTCCGTCTGCATCAGTGTTCGCCATTAATTATTGTGGTGTCACCGCCAGACACCACACTTGCTAGGTGGTAGCTTTTAAATCGGCCGCGGTCCGTTAGTATACGACGGACCCGCGTGTCGCCACTGTGAGTGATGGCAGACCGAGCGCCGCCACACGGCAGGTCTAGAGAGACGTACTAGCACTCGCCCCAGTTGTACAGCCGACTTTGCTAGAGATGGAACTAACACATAGCGCTCTCATTTGCCGAGATGATAGTTAGCATAGCCTTCAGCTACGTCAATTGCTACGACCTAGCAAGGCACCAGTATCATTTAATATTTATCTATGGATGCCTGTACCGTCAGACAGATGTTCTCCAATTGTGGATTAAAGTTAAGTATTCCAAGAGCTTCGTACTTTATTTGCTACTATAATTTCCCTTAACTGTTCCAGACCTCACGCCCTCCTGCGTGAGCTTATAGCGTGCCTTTCGGCCTCCTCTAGCTACAAGGTGTTGGCTCTTCTGCCAACACTTCAATTATGATACATTCTAGGTAGCCTAACACTGGAGAACTTAAACTGCAATGGCAGGACACGGAAATGATAACACCTATTTGCAAAACAATGTTCTTGTATGAACTACTTTGCCACAAAGCTTGGTTGGCGGCACTACACGTAGTCAAGAATGGAGTAACGGTAAGGAGGACGATACAACAGTTGACACGCAATGGACTTACAAGGGAACCCCGTCTACTCGTCAGCACCCATTTCGTCCAAATCTATGGTATATGCAACGCTTGACTAGAAGCTAGCGAAAGAAGTGGGAACACCAGAAGACGAAGGGTTTAGTAAGAGATGCATTCAATAAGCAGTGCAACACTTTTTTCTTAAAGCGGGTTTGCTTTAATCGGCGTTCCAATACACCATATTATTCCCCACTCCTCTGGCTACAAAATACTATTTTTCAATATAATCTCCGTTCAATGCACCGGCCTTACGCCAACTTACTGGGAGGGTATGTATGCCCTTATGGCACCACTCTACTAATCGAAGGCGGAGATGCCGGCCGCTGTGGCCGAGCTGTTCTATGCGCTTCAGTCCGGAACCGCGCTGCTGCTACGGTCGCAGGTTCGAATCCTGCCTCGGGAATGGATGTGTGTGATGCCCTTAGGTTAGTTAGGTTTACGTAGTTCTCAGTCTAGGGGACTGATGACCCCCGATGCTAAGCCCCATAGCGCTTAGAACCATTTGAAGGCGGAGACAACGTCTTGCAGCTTCAATAACGTCCCCATCATCAACGTACTGCTTCCCGTGGGGTGCATTCTTCATTGATCGTGATCCTCCTATCACCCCGAACGAGAGTTCCAATACTGGAAGAGTTACAGCTGTGTGCAGCCGGCCCGCACGCGGGAGATCGGACAGCCTTGCGCGACCTTCCTGCAATGATGACAGGCGCCTCGCCCAACGACTCACCCTACTTTTGTTCACTGACAGGTCTCCGTAGACATTCTGCAAGCGCCTACGGATATCTGCGGTACTCTGGTTTTCTGACAAAAGAAACTCAACGACGGAGCTCCCTGTTTGAAACGCACCTGCTTTACAGACGCCGTTTTGAAGGATACATACAAGGCCGCCACATATCGGAGCTTCATGAAACTATAGGGGACGGAAATGGTTGGTTGGTTGGTTGGTTTAAGGATTAAAGGGACCAAACTGCAGAGGTCATCGGTCCCTTTTTCCAAAATACTAAAAAGACCCACAGCATATTCCGTACACTTTCAACCGAAATTCGCCGAGAAAAAAAAAGTGTTGCTTTATGCATTGAATGCCCCTCGTAAAAAATAGCATTTCTGACACAGTTCGGGCGGTGCATGAGCCATTTATGTTAGCCTGCACTTGAGTCCTTGACAGCTGCAGTGGGCTGGGCGCTGCAGCTTGGCGCGATTACCTCGACCAGTAACGCAACAAGATTTTGCAAACCTCTCTATAGCGACACCTCAGTGTCGTTCCAGCTCTATAGACGGCTACTGTTTCCGACTGTGGCCGTTAGCGCTTCGCAATTGAAAGTTAGCAACAGCACTCCGAGCTGTCAAGGATTTTCTTACGCCGTCTCGACTGTACTTATCACGTAGCAGTTGGCGGAGCGAAAAATGTACAGAACGGTAATGCGAAGCTCATGGGATCGACTCCCTATGGGAAAACTTTTTATTATTGTCAGTTTTTGCGCTACTTACACTGCAAATAAACCGAAGCAATGCTCAATATACAGTATTTACTAACAATAATAAGGAAAGGAATGTTAAAGGAATTTGCGATTGCAAACAAATTTCCATGATAGGATTGTACTTACAACGTCCACAAGGTTTTTGCAAGTAACTTTCCAATAAGAGACTACAATTAAAGCCTACAGGACTTCACTTCGACCTGCGAATAACCCTCGGCTGATGCGCGCAAACAGATAAAATCAGCCCACCGAGAGTGAGAGGGAAAATTCTCATCCCAAAAAGACAGTACTAAAATACATTGCAATGTTCATCAGCATCTATCCTCACCAATATCTGGCGAACTGATGAGTTACGCGTGGTTTGCTGCACACTGTGATGAGAGGGAACCTTTTATGAGTGTAAACCAAGTTTGTTTTTCTATAATAAACCATGAACTTGTAAAAATGCGGCGTTTACAAACGTGTGCAGAATGTCGAGACAATTACTGCTTCCCTGTTTTTATGATAAGTATTGTCGAGTCCCTATGTGGAAACTTTTTTTATTTTCAATATTTGCGTTACTTACACTGCAAGGAAACCGAATAATACTCAATACATTCTATTTATTAGGCCTGCATAAATAATCAACTGTAAAACAAGGAAACGATCTAATTTTATACACGAAGTCTTCGTATATGCCTTACAGTCCCTTCCCGGAAACCTAAACACAATTTAAAGTTTTCCTCTGCTTTTCCTTTTTATGCTTTTTATGAAAATACTAATAAATACAATCAAAAATAAATTATGAATGTAAAAGTTAGAAAGGGTGCGAATATTGAAACAGATCGCTATATAACCACAATAAAAGTAAGGATTTCAAGACAAGGACATAGGCTTCACAAAATAGATACAGAAACTTAGAAAGTGAAGAGATAAGAATTTCAGGAATGGCTAAATATAGACTCAGAAGATTTGGAGGAGATTAAAACAAAATTAGTCAAAACAGTCCTTGAAATGGCACCATTCAAAAGACCCAGAAAGCACAGATTGTAGCGGGGCTTTAAATTTCGCCGCGCTACACTCGTTCCCTCAGATAAAAATATCCCGTCGCAGCGGTATGAGCGCTCGACGGCAGAGAAAATACCAAAATTGTAACCTTTTTTGTTTTCTATCCGTTTTCAATTGTCTCTTGTTAGCCGTAGCTTAAGGCAGACGTGATCGGATGCTGATGTAAAAACTTAATGACTAATCTTGATCTGATTGTAATGTGTAGACATTCTGGAAGTTATCAAGAAAGTCGGTGGATGGAAGTAGCAAAGTGAATTAAATTGCATACAGTATCAAGATGATTTTCATTGGTATAAATTAGTGATCCCTGGACTATTGCAAGATTTCGGAGCATATTTTCTCACGCTGAAATGAAGGAGATTTTTGAAGACGTGGACGCCGCCCGAAAGAAGATAAGTTAATCTGGTAAAGGATGATCTCTCGTCTACGCCATTTCCCCCTGTCAGCTACATTCTGTTATTCTCTGTTTCTTTTCAATACTTTTTGTAGTGGAAATTGGTTTAACTTTTGCTCAAAAACGCCACAAGGACCACCCCAACAATAGCTTTTCCGAATAACGAAGTCCGATACCTTTTCTGAATACAAAGTCCGATTTGCATTTCTTTCATTCTTTCCCTTTTTCACGGTCTCTCTTCTCCCATTTTTCATCATTTTTTTTTAATTAACCACTACAACTGGCTCCCGCGACAGGACGCAATTTTCGGATGTGTCGTTTTTGAGCAAATTTGAAACTTTAATTTGTATTTTTTCCCAACAGAGAATAACCAAAGATCCTGAAGTTTAAAGGGTAACGAAAACAACTTTATAGTACTTAAGCAAATGATTATACAAAAATATTGTAAAGAATTTTTGTAACTAATTCAATCTGTTTTTCTTTTCATGGCATACATTGATGCAAAACTGTTATTTTGAGACCTTTTGGTGATTATCCGATGGAGATGTATTAAGAAAATCCATATTTTAACGAATACGATTTATGCAGAAGTGATTGACCAGCCGCTGCAGGACAGAAAATTTAATGGTGAGTCACACAATTATGTTTCATTCAAACATTCAATAGCCAACTGCAGAATCCATTTTTCCCTTTCCACACATCCTGTAGTTCTCTTCTAGATTTTTCCAAAATTATCTATTTCTATTGTAGTTTGTGGTAATTATAGTATTGTTGTAGCTGCATATGAAGATCGTGAACTTGACCGCCAAACAGTCATTTGTTACGAAAAATTTTGTCCGCCCTGCTGCATTTTTCTCAACCATTGTTTGCAATAGAGCAATCATTTACATTGACGAGAAAATATTTCAACCTAAATTTGAGTCAAATCTTTATTAATCAGACTTATATTATTCCCTTTCTGACTTACTATTATACATCCTATTACAATGGAACGTGGTAAGGTAGAGATAGTTTCGGCAGATGAGTTAAGTGAAGTAGATTCATCTTTCAACAAACAAGAAAGTCCGCGTTTCCCTCCATGGACGAGTTCACAGATCAATGCAATGATTTTGCCTCAAACTCGCGACATTTGTGATAATACACAGATGGCGACTTTAAATGACGAAATGTGGAATGGACGCGAGACTAGGCCGTCAGCTCCATTGCTAACATCAATGTCAGAACCGAATATGAGACAAATTCAGCAATGTGACACAAATCGGACACAGGAAACTGACAAACTGGACCGACTATTAGAGTTATTTGCAGACATGAAACGAGACGTTAGTCAGAAAATTGACATATTAAACCATACTATGACCGAAAATTTTGAACGGACGACAAAACAGATGACAGAATTAAATAACACCACTCAACAGCTCAGCCAGCGATTTGAGACATTATCCGATCGAGTCACTAAACAGGAAGAAACTTTAGTTACATTCACACACGAAACAAAAAACAATATCAACCGATGTGAGAGTCAGTTAACTCAAATAGTTAATGTGCAGCAGGAAGTGAACACTCGTGTGGAAGAGTTAGCTCAGGCCCACACTACAGCTAGCTCCACTCAAGAAAAGCTAGCTGAAGAAGTGGGAAATATTACCCAACAACTCACAATGGTAGTTCTTGAGCAGACCCACCTCAAAGAAAAGATAGGAAAATTAGAAGACCGAGCGGACCTCGCGTCACTAAACAACGACACCAACATGGCCGAAAGAATTGTACATGAATGTAAATTGTGTGACGACTATCTGGACAAAAAACTTGAAACAATTACACAGGACATACTTTCAAAAGCAAAGACACATGTTAAAGACGAGACAAAACACACAGAAGACGAAGTGACAAAATTACGAGACAATGTTGTGCCGTGTTTGGCGATTGGTGCAAACGCATCGCTAGGAAACGACAAAACAGCTAAAACCATGGCTAACGACACAGACAGAACACCTATTGTGGAATCACCTATTTCCAATCAAAATTACAATGTGCCGCCTTCTTTTCCACCAAACGAGCAATATTACGATACGGCACCTAGAGTAGCAAGTGACACAAACTACGTCAATACAGTTATGCCAACCGGCATGGCCGATGACACGTTTGTAAGACATGGGCATTTCCAGACATTTTCCAGTGAGGACAAGCACAAAGTCCACCCTATTGTGTTTATTAGATCATTTGACGGTGTTTTTCCACGTAGTTGGTCAGAAGTTGATAAAATCAGATACGTCACCAATCTCATGAGAGGACGAGCAGCTAAGTGGGGTGCCGCTATGAAGCGGCGGTGCCTTACGTTTGAACAGTTCGAACAAGCCTTCTTGGACGAATTTTGGTCGGAGAATGAGCAACAGAGTCTAAGGAGAGAAGTTTGCAACCCCGAGACCTATGACCCTAAAAAAGAGACGTTAAGACAATACTTTGAGAGGTACCTAGACAAGACACTGTACTGGTCCAAACCAGCCGACTTGCCAGCGATAATTGACACTTTAAAGAGCCACTTACCCTTTCCATACCGAGACAGATTAATAGGAGTACCGGAGAATGACGTTAAGACTTTCTTAAATTTCTTAGATCAAATGGACGTAGTTTACAGAGGCGATTCACGCCATTCAAATTTTATTCATATTAGTAACCAAAACCAACACCCACCCCAAAGGAACCGTAGTGACGGTGGTTGGTGGAACCATCCGTCCGCGCCGCGACACAATACGATGCCTGCGCGCGAAACATATTCAAATGGAAACGTGTATGACAGTAGGAACAACCGCAGAAATTCGTGGAATAATAATAATAACAATAATTATCACCCATATCAAAATGGTAACTACAAGCAAAATGAAAATTACAGACAGTACAACAACAACAATAGGAGACGTGAGAATAACCGGTACAACCCGGGCTACTTTGACAGGAACATGACATATAACAGACATAATTACCACCAAAACAATACCAATCCCAACAATCACCGACAGAATATGTGGAACACACAAAATTCACGCATGACAAATCATAACCCTCCACGGAATCCGCCCCCGTTCCCCAGTACAGTTTTGCACTCCCCGCCACGAAGTAGCAATAACAATTGCGGCGCGCCATCAGCTGACGCGTGGGCGCCAACCGGCCGGAATGTAAACATAGTGGAGCTGGTCAACGAACCCGGCCAAACACAGCAGACGACGGAAAACAGTCGACGACCGAGCTAAGCGCTCGTGCTACGGTCGTGAGGTGTTGTAAGAGCGCAACGGCTGAGACGGTTTGTTTCCTCAGGTACGATGACAAAATGACAGCAGAACAGGAATTAACCAACGAGATAAACATTAAATCAGGCAGTTGTGTAAAAGAATTCATACAAGCTACGGCATGGGTTAAGTTTAACGATTATGATGTACAAATTTTATTCGATACTGGTGCCGCTGCAAGTGTGATGTCAACCGCATTCTATAATGAATTGAAACAAATTATAAACATACCCACATTACCTGTACAGAATTGCCACGTGGTTAGTGCCACAGGTACTAAATCTAAGAACATACGCATGCAAGCTCTTGTTAACTTCACATTTTCCAATACACAGTTCAAGTGTAATTTTCTGATTGTAGACAAGCTTATCGTACACTGCATCCTAGGGATGGATTTTTTGAATGAACACAAAGCAATCATAGATTTAAGTAATGGCATATGTCAATTATCCGTAGGAGAACAACTAATTAATGTTGAACCACGACAAAAACATTACGAAGTAAGTCAATTTCAATTGGTATATCCTACCATAGTTAGTGTATGTAATTTAACACCTGAAGATTCCGACTATCAGGAGATTGAGCAGGATTTATTGTATCAGAAATGTGTCGAATCTGACTACTTAACGAAACCACAGCAAGAAGAATTGTACAAATTATTGTGTGATTATGCACAAGTTTTCAGTGAGAGGCCTGGTGTAATCAGAGGTTATAGCTACAAAATGGATGTTAAGCCACATAAGACTTATTGTAGGACACATTATAATATTCCATGGGCGAAGAAACCTGCAGTTTTACGTGAAATCGAGCGTATGTTGATCTGGGGTGTTATAGAAAAATCACATTCTCCTTATTGCAGCCCTATCCTGGCGGTAGGCAAGCAAGATGGAAATGTCAGATTGGTGATAGACGCACGTGAAATCAACAAAATTGTTATACCCGTTAACACAAGACCCGTCAACTTGGATGAACAGTTGTTAAAATTTTATAATGTACAATACCTAACTAATATTGACCTCCGCTTATCGTACTGGCAGGTGTCCCTTCACAATGACAGTCGTAAATACACTGCTTTCCTCTGTGAAGGACGCAGTTATCAGTTTTGTGTGTTGCCTTTTGGTTTGCGCGTAAGCGCGGGCGTGTTCATCGAGGCGCTTGACGCCGTTCTCGGCCCGTGTTTGTTGTCACGCGTCACGGCGTACGTCGATGACATCGTCGTGGCAACAAATACGTGGGAGGAACATATTGATCTGTTACAGCAAATTTTATTTAAATTTTCACGAGCTGGAGTCACAGTAAATCTTTCGAAGTCCAAAGTAGGAAGGCGTGAAATCAAGTTTTTGGGCCATATTGTCTCGCCGGAAGGTATTCGTCCCGATTCTAAGAAGATTGATGCTATTCGTAATTTCCCTCCTCCACAAAACCGCAAACAGTTGAAAGCATTCTTAGGTTTATCTTCTTTCTTTCGGAAGTTTGTTTCAAAACAGCTTCTGAACAGCTCTCACCTGCTAACTTTACTGAAAAAGAACGCAGTTTGGAGATGGACAGAGTTTTGCCAAGCTGATTTTCAGGCTATTAAAGATGCATTGGTGAACGCACCCCTCCTCTGCCACCCTGACATGACGTCAGATTTTTGCCTAGCCACGGATTCGTCATCACACGGCCTTGGAGCTTTTCTATTTCAAATTCAATCCGAATCAAAACAATCTGTCATCAAACCGATAAGTTTTGCGAGCCGCACGCTCACTGAGTGCGAGAGGTCGTACTCGGTGACGGAACGGGAGGCTCTTGCCATTATTTGGGCATTCCGTAAGTTTCGCTACTTTCTTTGGGGTAAACATACTCGCATATACACAGACCACCAAGCCCTTTCTTTCTTGCTATCATGCAAATTGCTTCATTCACGGCTCACCCGGTGGTGCCTTTCACTGCAAGAATACAGCTTCGAAATTATTTACATTAAAGGTAAATCAAACGTAGTAGCCGATGCCCTGTCCCGTTTGCCCCAAGGCATACAGGATTTTTCGGAACTTTCCGAGCAAACATCAGACTTTAACATCTTACTTATGTATGATGGTACATACGCCCCATACTACCGCAATATGTGCAAGAACTTTGCTTCACTTCAGGACAGCGACCCCAGGTGGTCGAATATCAAAAAGAAATTACGTACAGATCCTTCTTCACATTTACAAAAATATTACACAATACACAAAAATGTACTTTTTCATAGGCGTACCCCAGACTCGCACCATTGGTGTGTCTGTCTACCCGACGCGTATGTTGATGATTTTATTCTGTTCACACACAAAACTTGGGGACACTACGGAGTCACCAAATGCACTGATAAAATAGTACAGTACTGTTATTTTCTCAATCTGCGTCGGAGAGTGTTGCAAATTGTTCGTAAATGTATCATCTGCCAAAAAGGAAAATTTTCCAACCGATCATCTTTGAATGAATTACATCCTATTATACCAACCCGACCTTTGGAGATAGTATCGTTGGATATCGCCGGACCTTATCTCAGAGCTCGTGGAGGTGTGAAATACATCGTTGCTGTACTTGATGTCTTCTCAAAATACTTAAAATTGTATGCTATCCGCACTGTCAACGCATCTGCTATTGCTAGACGTTTGACTAACAGTTACTTTACAAGGTTTGGCAAGCCCCATAGCATTATCACGGATAACGCACCCTATTTTACGGGAAGAAAATGGAAATCTTTTGTTGTCACACATAACATCAAACATATTCTTACATCAGCATTTCACCCAGAAGGGAACCCTGTAGAAAGGATTTTTAGGGAATTTGGTCAGTTCATGAGAATACATTCACCTCGCAAACACACCAAGTGGATCGAATTTTTAGCACCCTTTGAGCAGATAGTAAACAACTTGCCTCATGCCTCAACAGGATACCCACCACAGGAATTATTATGAAACAAACCTGAACAGAACAAGTGGGCTATGCCCATTCCAAAGCTAAACCCATCCACAACACATATACCTTTGGAAGAGAAAGTAAGACAGGCATACACTACGTTGTGCAATAAAGCCAAGATCAGGAAAGAGAAGTATGACAAACATGTTACAAGTACACAAACCTATCAGGTTGATGACCTTGTTCTTTTGCGTTCACATCCCAAGTCTACAAAGTTAAAACAACTGAACAGAAAATGGCAGCTATTATATTCAGGTCCTTTTAGAATAGCAAGCATACCTCACCCAGGTTGTTACTCCCTAGAATACCCGTTATCTCACAAGCCGAGGGGGCTGCATCCCCACAGACATTTGAAACCCTTTGTGCACTAAAACAACATAATATAATGATAACTAAGTTGAACATGAGCAAGTTGCTGTGAAAACGAGATCATAAATATTTGTATTGAATACACGAACATTAAGTTATACAGCCTAAGAACACAAACATTCAGTTATGGAAATTATATACTGCAGTTACACTTGTACACATAATTATGAAGAGAAGGTAAACCCAGGCGAGTACACTTACTAAATGAGAAAAGATATTCATATAGGAATGAGATCTACCCAGGTTACATTTGTTGTTAATTGTAAATTATAAGGTGAATCAACAATTAGTTATTTCAAGGCACTCTAATGACAGGAGATAATAGCTGTTGAAATCAGTAATGACATAGGTATGTAGCAGAATGAATGAGGATGTAAGGATGAATGATCAGTATGAATGAGTTAATATTTAAGTTAATATAAGAAGATAAGTTACTGTGAAGTAGTTGATGGAGAGAGATTATTTGAGGAAAATATTATTGGAAGTTTATGAGAATGGAAGTGCCCCACGTATGTGATATATTAATGTTTGATGAGGAATCTGTTTAATGTATAAGGATATATATATTATGATGAATATGTGAGTAAGGAATGAGTGAGAATGTTTGGTAATATTGTGCTACATAGAGAAGTGAGTAAACAGTCTACATCTTTAAGATTACATAAGAATTTCAGTTTGAGAGAAAACATTTGTGATGAGTTAGAACACGTGAGTACAAGACGTTAAAAGTGAATCTGTTTACAGTGCCCTTGAAAATGAATGAATGCAAGAAAAGCAGAGTGAACATAATGGTGATTACAGCTGTTGAAAGAAGTATAATAAGAATGTAACTTGGAAACACATAAGCTTTAATTTATTTCAGAAGTGTAACATAGTAACCCTTCGTTAAGTTTTGTTAAGCCACTGTGTGGAAGAGAACATTTATAGTTCGTGTTCAGACAGGAGAATGATATTTTAAGGAACTTAAGTTGGAAGAAATAGTTTTTTTTTACACAGCCCTCATGTGAATACATTTGTATAATTTTTTTTTTTACGAAAGTGAAATTATTTATTATACTTGCACACCACAAAAAACCATGAGGAAACAAAAGATAGGAGAGTTATTAAGGCCGTTTTGCGACTCGTACAACACCTCCACTTAAGCGAACAGATGACAAAGTTACGTCTACGTTGAAGACATTTGACTTTTAGGCTATGCAAGGTAAGTGCAAAGGAGCAGTGACCATCCGTGCAGCCGGCGTCGAGCAACGGACAGTGAGAAAGAGACATTTTACTGTCAATTATAATAATATAATCTTTATTTATAATTTATAGATAGAAATGATATATATATATATATATATATATATATATATATACATGATGTTTAACCTTCACTAAAGTAGAAGAAAGTTCATGGTTGAACTCTCGAGAGGAAATTTGATATGTTATCATATAATACACATTATGAGAGAGAGAATCTCTGAGATACATTTTCCATTTGTATAGACGGTATCCACAAGAAGTGGAGATATTGAGGATGTACTGAGCAGATATGTGATTTACTCATGCAAGGATTTGTTAAGGTATAATACACTAAGTCATATGAACAGTCAGAACACAAACAGAGAATCTGTCATGATGTTACACTACACAGACGTGACGTAAGGACACTTACATTTACCCATGATTTGGTAAACTAAGCACCTCCTTTCACACACCCCTTGAAGGTGATGCAAACGTTATAATGTATTATGTTCTCTTTCTTTTTTGTATTAGCAGTAGGATTTGGCAGTTTTTAGGTAGTGAATAGTTTCTTCTAGTCTATCTTTCTTTCTCCATTATCCTACCACATACTGCAGCTGGGTATTATTTGTTTATGGAATGTAAGAATATAATGTGTGACAGTAAACTTTCAGGTATGAATAAAAAGACCTGAATATTAATGGCATTACAAGCCTGGTCAACCACAAGCCAGCCAAGATATGGAATCAAAAGAAATAAATAAATAATAAGTGAAGGAAAGCCCGTGCTTTTAAACATTAAGTCTTATATCCCTTGGCACACCCAAACCTAAATAAAAAAATTAATACCCCAATAAAAGAAAGCCAATGGGACTTAGTATAGTTTTTTTTGTGTAAATATTTCACATGCATATTCTTGTAAATTTATATGTATTTGTATATGTATAAAACTTTGCATACGGTCAACATATTTTGAAATGTGACCACGAAATGTAAGCTTTCAGAATTAACGATGTAAACATGCTTGGACAAAGTGAACTTTGTTAATATGTAAATGTGGCAAAAAGTGTTGCAAACTGTGTTAAACTGTGAACGTTATAAACGACGAATTTTGTGTTGTTTGTGAAACTTATGGCGCATAAACCAAATAACTGTTTGTAAATCGATATAAACTGCAATTTACTTCGACGATAATGAGGAGTTTCACACTGCAAATGAACGTTTGTTGGCAAGTGTAAACAATGTGGTGAAACACCTACCTTTGCGAACATCGACGCCGTTGTTCCTGGCCGGCCTTCAGATGCTTGGAGACTATAAACTCAGCACCTGTCGTAGGCGATGTGGAAGCTAAAAACTACATCGACCATATATGCCCCGGGAACAATAGTCATGAAAACGCACAAGGACCTGGAGTGTTGTGTCGTAACAGAAGACATGGACGTTGCTTCAGATCACGCACACGCTCAATCTTATGGTGTCACCGGACTTAACACGCCATTTATGCTGGAATAACAACTTGTAATGAACACTATGTGAGAGCGAATACTGTTGAAGACTGTCATAACGCAGCGATTTTGAAACTGCCGCACGCGAAATTCAGTGATGCTACTGCGCGTGCGCAAAGACTACGTGCTGCCAGAGATGCATTGGGAAACCAACGCTGGGAGTACACAACATTAACTGCGCTGGTGAGCAGCTTGCTCAAACACACACTATGTAAACATATATATATTAATTGTCTAAAAAGGATCAAAACTGTAACAAGTGTATGTAGTATATAGATTTAGAAACTAAGTATTGGCAAAGATAATCCTCTAAGTATGCACGTGGCGTTTCCTGGGAAAATATGTATAATAGACATTTAGGTATATCTATTCTATTGTTTGCTAGCCTGCCACGCTAAATGTTTTAGCGTGACAGTCGAGGGGGCGATGTAGCGGGGCTTTAAATTTCGCCGCGCTACACTCGTTCCCTCAGATAAAAATATCCCGTCGCAGCGGTATGAGCGCTCGACGGCAGAGAAAATACCAAAATTGTAACCTTTTTTGTTTTCTATCCGTTTTCAATTGTCTCTTGTTAGCCGTAGCTTAAGGCAGACGTGATCGGATGCTGATGTAAAAACTTAATGGCTAATCTTGATCTGATTGTAATGTGTAGACATTGTGGAAGTTATCAAGAAAGTCGGTGGATGGAAGTAGCAAAGTGAATTAAATTGCATACAGTATCAAGATGATTTTCATTGGTATAAATTAGTGATCCCTGGACTATTGCAAGATTTCGGAGCATATTTTCTCACGCTGAAATGAAGGAGATTTTTGAAGACGTGGACGCCGCCCGAAAGAAGATAAGTTAATCTGGTAAAGGATGATCTCTCGTCTACGCCATTTCCCCCTGTCAGCTACATTCTGTTATTCTCTGTTTCTTTTCAATACTTTCTGTAGTGGAAATTGGTTTAACTTTTGCTCAAAAACGCCACAAGGACCACCCCAACAATAGCTTTTCCGAATAACGAAGTCCGATACCTTTTCTGAATACAAAGTCCGATTTGCATTTCTTTCATTCTTTCCCTTTTTCACGGTCTCTCTTCTCCCATTTTTCATCATTTTTTTTTATTAACCACTACAAGATGGTGGATGGCTTGGTTCAAATGGCTCTGAGCACTATGGGACTTAACTGCTGAGGTCATCAGTCCCCTAGAACTTCGAACTACTTAAACCTAACTAACCTAAGGACATCACACACATCCATGCCTCAGGCAGGATTCGAACCTGCGAGCGTAGCGGTCGCTCGGCTCCTGACTGTAGCGCCTAGAACCGCACGGCCACTCCGGCCGGCTCACACAAACTCAGAACCATCCGGCATGGATGAAATCCAAAATATCATTAATGACATGAAGAATGACAAGGCTCCCAGGGAAGATTCAGTAAGAGATGAAATGTGGAAAATTGCAGGTGAGGGAACAGTCAAGAAGGTACATGCAGACTTTCAAAAAATCTGGGAAACAGAAGTCTATCAGAAGGTTGGAAACAGCATTACTTCCACAGAAAAGGAGATAAAACTGACCCCAACAACTATAAATGAATATCCCTCCTTCCAGTGACTTACAAAATTCTTTCAAAAGCATTACAAAAGAGACTAAAAACCCAACTTGATCAACAATTAGGAGACTACCAAGAAGTGTTTAGGCAAGGACGATCCTGTGTGGAACAAATTTTAGATGTGAAATTCATAAGGAGGTATACAAGAGCGAGATTTAAAAGCATTTATATAACACTTGTAGACTTCAAAAAAGAATGTGATTCAACCGCAGGAAAACATTAGTCAACACCTTAAAAGATTTTGGAGCTGACAACAAATCAGTGGCAATCGTAAATGACAGACTAAAAAATACAAAATGCGAAATTAAATTTTTAGGCGAAACCACCAAGGCTTTTAAGATCTAAACTGGCGTAAGACAGGGAGATGGACTGTCCTCACTACTCTTCAGTTCTATACTAGAAAAGTTAATCAGAAAGAGGAGGAAAAGGACAGAAGAAGAAGGAACCGGAAAAATCACAATTGGGAGAGAAAATGGGATAATCTGAGTTTTGATTGTCTGACTTTTGCAGATGATCTTGCCATCTTTGCTGAACCTGTAACACATGCAACAATGCAGATAAATTTCCTACAAGAGACCGCTTCAAAAGCACGCATACATATATCTTTTGGAAAAACAAGAGTACATGACGGGTATGGAGGAGGCGCCGAAATATACGGAAACTGATTACGGTATAATAAAAAAGGCTTCAGAAATTAAATATCTAATCGAAATAATACAACCAAATGGTTGAGACAAAGAAGCTAACCTAGTGGGGCAAGGAAAACGGAGGTGGCCTTTCAACTATGAAAGAACCTGTAAAACAACAAATCTATTTCAATAAATGCAAAGTTGGTCACTACAATACTTTCATTAAAGCCAGAATGCCTTCATGCAACAGAATTCTTTTCATTAAATACAGCAAAACCATCAGGTGATACAGAAAAGAAGGAAAGGAAAATAATAAAGAAAATCTTGGGACCAAAATATGAGAATGGGAAATGGATATTAAGAGGTAATAAACAAGTTTATGAAAAAATAAAGCGAATATCAGACATGATAAGGAAGAGAAGAGTTGCATTCTGTACACATCTAAAAAGGCTAGACGAAAACATGATAACAAAAAGAATTTTTAACTTCTTTGACAGTAACCACAAAACATCAATGGCGTAGGTGAAAGAAGTTGAAGCAGACCTCAGGGTAATTGAAATAACAGAGGAAGAAATAGGAGAAAGAAAATGGTTCAGAGCAAAAGTAAAAGGTCTTCCATGAGAAAACAAAGAAAAATAGAGGTGCAATACGGACAGAAGGAAGAAGAGAAAAACATAGGGAAAGAATGAAAAATTACTGGAAATGAAGACAAGAAAGTATACGTAAGTTATTTCATGTGGTCCATAGTAGGCCAGACAACTAAAAAAAATACAATATGTTGATGATTATTTCCGTTTATTTACAGAGTAAGTAAAGTAAAAATTAAAAGGAAGAAGTTTCCGCTTAGGGATTCGACCCCAACACCCTCGGTCAACCTTATCTGTTGTGAAGTCATCTTACACCGTCTCGTGTGCAAGTACTGAGAATTTTACGCACCCGTTAGCAAACTGTAAAATATTTACCACGACATGTTTCGGGACTACATTAGCCATTATAATGTGTTCGGTTTACCGTTCTGTGCTCTTCCCGCTGCGCTAACCGTTACCTGGTAACCACGCTAACATAAATGGCTAATGCCTCGCCCGACCCGCGCCAAAATTTTTTTTTTCTAAGCGCTTAGCCATCTGGTGCCGCTACTTCTGTCAGTTTCATTTCTGACGACGGCCTGTACATACCAAAAACTTGGACGAAATCGGTTAGATTGTGTACTCACAACTGAGTAATTTCGCGGTAACATGATCTAAGACAGCCAGCAAAGAGCTTTTAAGCTGACCAGCTTCCAAGTACAAAAATAAGTAAATGGATGCCAGTGAAGCAAACCCGTTTTGACGCCAATGTAAACGAAGAGCCGGTGCTGTTAGCGGTGTTTCGAGGCCGAGTCTTTGAGCCGCGCTAACTGTCGGCCCGCCAGCCTTTTGTGCCCGCCCCATCCCCTGACGCGCCAGCTACAGATCCGATACCCCGGACGGCACTCATTTCCATACGAATGGCAGAGCCGTCCGCGGACATTTGGGTCGGCGAGAAGGCAGTAAAACGCTAATTAGGACCAGTGCGGCGCGAGTTTGTGTCCTTGTATGGGTGGTGGAGTGCGACAGCGGCCGTGCCGACTCGGCCATTTCCCTCGACCGTTGTCGCCACCCCCGGGTCACCTGCACTCGTGAACCACCGAGCCTTGCTGACGGGTCGCTTCATTGACTGTTTCGAAAAAACAAGTCGCACATCAATCTAATATCACAGCGAAAGGCGATTTTCGTGTAACAGTTCCCTCAAAGTGGCACGAGTTACCCTGTTTAAAAAATTAAAATACAAAAATAAACAAAATTTAAAAGCTGTCGGGGCAGTCTTCGATGAGCGTCTAAACAGGGAAGAAAAAACTTTTACAAAGAGCAGGAAATATTTCTCTTCCCTACATGCGATACAGAAACGCGGAGCCGGCCGCTGCAGCCGAGCGGTTCTAGGCGCTTCAGCCCGTAACCACGCTGCTGTTGCGGTCGCAGTTTCGAATCCTGCCTCGGGCATGGATGTGTGTGATGTCCTTAGGTTAGTTAGGTTTAACTTGTTCTAAGTCTCGCGGACTGATGACCTCAGTTGGCAAGTCCCATAGTGCTTAGAGCCATTTGAACCATTTGAGAAACGCGGAAAAATACGAGGGACGTTCAATAAGTAATGAAACACATTTTTTCTTCTCGGCCAATTTCGGTTGAAAAAATGCGGAATTTGTTGTGGAATATCGTGGACCGAGCGAGGTGGCGCAATGGTTCAGCACACTGGACTCGCGTACTGGAGGACGGCTGTTCAAACCCGCGTCCGGCCATCCTGATTTCGATTTTCCGTGATTTCCCTGAATATCTTCACGCAAATGCCAGGGTGGCTCCTTTCGAAGGGCACAGCCAACATCCTTTCCCATCCTACCCTAATCTGAAGAGACCGATGACCTCGATATTTGATCCCCTTCCCCAAATCAACCAAATCAACCAACCAACCCTTCTCTCGGACATAGTGGAATATTCCCGCTTCAGCCCCTATAGTTTTATGAAATTCCGATAGGTGGCGGTGTTATACGTAGCTATCAAAATGGTGTCTCTAACGGAGATGCGTTTCAAGCAGTGAGTTTCTTTTGGTGGAAAAACAGAGCATCGCAGATATTGATAGGCGTTTGCAGAATTTCTACAGAGGCCTAGCAGTGAACATGATGGTAATGCAGACTGCATGACCTTGATGGCCGGGACTCAGCCGCAGAGTTGCAAGTCTTTTCAGCTGACGCCACCTTGGGCGAATTCCGTGGAAATGATGATGAGGACAATACAACATCCAGTCTCCAAACAGAGAAAATCTCCGACCTGACCGGGAATTGAGCCTCAGCTCCTAGCATATCAGTCAGATGAGCTGACCACTCAGCTAAGCGGACGGACTGGTAGTGAACAAAACCACGGTGAGCCGTTGGACGAGGCATTTGTCATCATCGCAAACCTGCCCGATCTCCCGAGTGCCGACCGGCAGTACACAGCCGTGAAACTGTAGAAACGACTTTAGCGTGTTCGTCACTAGAAAAACGCAAACGAATTTCTCCTTCTCCATGATACTGCATGGCCTCGCAAAACACTGTACATCCGCGAAGGGCTCACTAAACTTCATCTGAATGTTCTTCCTATCCACACTACAGCTCACATCTTCGCACTTTCCGATTTCCGTCTATCTGGATGAATGAAGGCTGCACTCTGCGGCAAGCAGTACGTATATGATGAGGAGGTTACACCTGCAGCAACGCTTTGGCTCCAAAACTGACCCGTAGAGTGGAACCATGCGGACATACAGGCCCTCCTGGAAGGAGGCGTACAGAGTCTCACTAAACGAAGATTATGTTAAAAAATATTATAAGTACTTTGTTTAGGTTTTTACGTTGGGAACGCTACGTAGCGCTCTGTATGAAAATCGCTGACTGCGCTGTGTGCAGACGGTGGCTGGTTGGAGTCATTGTTGGAATATTCGCTAGTGTAGTGTTGGGCAGTTGGATGTGAACAGCGCGTAGCGTTGTGCAGTTGGAGGTGAGCCGCCAGCAGTGGTGGATATGGGGAGCGAGATGTCAGAGTTTTAAGCGGACGATCTGGACGTGTGTCCCCAGAAAAAGGAAATTTGTTTAATTCGATGTCACCAAATTATAGATATATTATGACTTTTGAACGCTATTAAGGTAAATACATTGTTTGTTCTCTATCAAAATCTTTCATTTGCTAACTATGCCTATCAGTAGTTAGTGCCTTCAGTATCTTTTATTTAGCTGGCAGTATTGTCGCTCGCTGTATTGCAGTAGTTCGAGTAACGAAGATTTCTGTGAGGTAAGTCATTCATGAAAGGTATAGGTTATTGTTAGTCAGGGCCATTCTTTTGTAGGGATTATTGAAAGTCAGACTGCGTTGCACTAAAAATATTGTGTGTCAGTTTAGTGATGATCAGAATAAAAGAGCGAACTAAATGAGTACGTTCAGTTTTACTCAGCTGTCTTTGTATCAAATAACGTAGACGTTTACTAGCACAGTCATTCACAATTTTTCTAAGGGGACGTTACAACATAACTTTATAGCTGCACATACAGTGAAAACTCCAGATTACTCCAACTATATATGAAACACTGAGTAAGAAACACTGATAAGCCAAATAGCATGTTCATCCACATCTGGAAAGCAATGCAGCAGTGATCCTCTGTGGTGTGGAAAGTCCTTGGTAAGATTCCAGAAATATCTGGCGCACAAGCCACGCAAACCCTGTAAACTCAGGTTTGTAGGCGTTGAGCATTCCATGTATTTTACATCGCATTCAGATCAGTTGCATGCCCTATCCAAGACATCAGCATCGATCATTATCGTGTTCCTTAAACTACTGGAGCACGATTCTGGCCTTCTGACAGACAGTTATCCGGCTGGAAGAGGCCATCGCCGTTGGAGAAGACATCAAGCATGAAGGAATGCAGGTGCTTCGCTCTGATAACCAGTAATTGTAAGTAGCCCAAAATATATCTTGGCCGATGGCTGCATCAGAACACGATAGGTGACAACACGTCTATGAGACCGCTACTAGAGGACTGACTGGGTTTTCAGTTCCCCCCGAGTGGGGCGGGCTGGCAGTCAACCAAAGGTTTTACATGTTGAACACAAGGTTATAAGCACAGAGTATTACATATCGATACAGAGAAGCTTCGAAGGGTTGCAGAGAGTTTCATGAGGAACAAATTGAGGATAGGAAGCTATGTCTGGACGATACAGAGCATTGAAGTTACAGACGCCAGCGCCTGCTACTAGGACACCCCTTCGGCAGAAAACGTGATTTTGTACGCTGAAGAAGCATAGTCGGAGCATCGCGTAATGTTACTTATTATTCAGTGAAGGCGACTGAATGGGACGTTCGACAGTGGAGAAGATGGAGCTAGCTGCTACGTAGACTGCATACATGACATGTCTCTTATGAATTCGATGCTCTGTTTCTTTGGTGGACGACAGTTTCGCGCAATAGTTTCCCACGGCAGTTTATTTTTCTCCTCTATACCGAAAAACACTGGAAATTGGATGACTTTTCCAGACACGGGTTTCTCTCCTCAGTTTCTTCCTCAAGACACCATCGATAACCCCTTGAAGTCTGTCGGTATCGCTTTGTAACACCCTGTATATAAAACACGGTTTTTAAAAATATATATTGGAGAACAAATTTTATGGGTTTTAAACTTTTTCAGATGATTTTGCCCAATAGTTAAAATGTAAATAGTGGTGGTGGTGGTGGTGGTGGTGGTGGTGGTGGTGGTCGTGGCGGCGGCGGCGCCGATGATAATGATCGTATGGTATAATGGTGATGATCATGTTCGTATTAGATATGAACAGTTACTGAGGGTAAGATTGGAGCAAGGAGAAAAACAAAAGGCTGAGGTGGGATGGAGCGCTGCTGAATAGGTTGAAAGGACGGATGTGATCGTTGGGTAATCAGAGTTCCTTCAAGTTCTGTCGGACGAGAATGGATAGGGCTTGAAGGTGCTAGGAAGGTGGGTTACGGATGTAGTGATGCTGCAGGGTAGCTGGACTAGTAATTATAGTGGAAAATATTGAGTACTGGAACTGAGTTTTCCGATTAATGCAGTGTGTCAAGAGGTACTACAAGAATAGCAGTTGTGGTAAGTGGATGAGTTGATGTAGGATCCGAGATAGGGAAGATAGGCAGACACGGAAAACGAGGGGGGAGTGCAAGTCTTTCCAGGGTTGCAGTACATATGCAGAATGTAGGGTGCCGGAAATCCAGGTAATCTTGGCATTAGTTAGGAAGGGACAGATAAGGGATTAACAAGTAAAAGGAAGCAAAATCAGTTGCGGCCAATCAGTAATCTTAGTTTTTAATCAGTTTCGGTCAACATGCTGGAACGTAAGAAGGTGTACTTTCCATGTTAATTTTCTGTCAAGGACATTTCTGTTATCATGACTGTGAAACTATATGGCCATGACAGCATGGAAAACAAAAATATTAAATAAAATCAAACTGCACAGACACCCTCCCACACACACTAATTTACGAAGTAAATCTTAAGTAACTTGTCTTCACAACAAATAAGCGGAAACTTTTCGAAAAAAAAAATTAAATAATGTAGCAAACAAACTTTAACAGATAATTAAAGTAGCAGTACCAACTGCAGAAAGTAAGGTAACATTAACAAATGCCTGGTATTTTCGTTAAATTGCCGGTTCTAGGCGCTGCAGTCCGGAACCGCGGGACTGCTACGGTCGCAGGTTCGAATCCTGCCTCGGGCATGGGTGTGTGTGATGTCCTTCGGTTAGTTAGGTTTAAGTAGTTGTAAGTTCTAGGGGACTGATGACCTAAGATGTTAAGTCCCATAGTGCTCAGAGCCATTTGAGCCATTTTTTCGTTAAATACAAACAAAGCACTGCTTACAAATTCCTGTAAGTTGCAAGTGACTAATTGCCCGAAATATCAGCTGTACTGCTGACAATGGAAAGCTAAAACACCAGTATGTACTATTAAGGTATATCTTACGTAAAAATGTTGTGAATATAATAATCATAATCATAAAATTTGCAGATAGTTATGTTTTGGAGAGAGACGCCAGTGATTGGTTGTTCCGAAAACAATTTATTGTTCAGCACAATCACAGAAATTTCATATTGGAACAAATGTGATTGTGCTGGAAAACAAATTGTGTTAAAATGTTTGTGTGTTTTTATACAAAAAATAAAATGAATTCAGTAATGATGAAGAAAATTTACCGAAACATGTATGGGTGGAAAAGAACAAAATTGTGTTTGCTCAAGGCAAAATCCTTTTCTGAAACATATTTGTGCTGCTTGGCGAGACGAAGAATTTAAACTGACCAGTCAAATGAATGGAGACGCCCACTGAAAATTTTACGGAACTTTATCGGAATGATACTCCTAGTATGAGACACTTCTGTGCTACGCATTACGCGAGGAACTTCAACTGCTGCTTGCTCAGTGCTTTTGTTCACCATCATTCCAGTCGGCGCCCCTCGTACATTTCCTGGCGATCTGCACAAACGCAGCTGTTTTCGACGCCAGGGACCAGACGTACAGCAGCGCCTGGTAATGGCAAGCTCTACGGCACTCTAGTAAACAGTTCGCCTGCCCTCGCAGTAATAATTTAATTATAGGAATAGAGGCTCTGAGAGATTTGGTAATATGATGAGCATATTATTGTTTTCTCGTTTTATTGCAGTGTGTTATCGAAAGGTATTAATGGTTATGTAAATGATAAATCAACTATCACTGGTCCGAAAATAGGATATTTTTGTGAAAATAAAAGCAACTGCAATTTACTCTGGTGCCCTTATCAATTTATTTGTTGTTAATTGCAGACATCACAGTCAAGTGCAATTATTCCAGAATTAAAAATTCAATTAGCATAATTAGTTCAATCAAGAGGTTAAACTATTCCAATTGCAACAATACTCCACAAAGACATAACTAATTACTTATAATGAATACATAAATTCCATGGTACATAGTAAAAGAGAAAATGTAGCATATTTCAACGAAAGGAAGCTACTAAACTGTATTTATCACGGCGTAATGTGTATGCATCAACGGCTAACATCACTAGTGCACTAACTAATTATCACGAATGAGGGCCTCCGACAGGATAGTTGATCTTCCACGCTAGTGTCTTATAAGTAAGTTCTCTACATTCAAATTCGTAACGTGACATTTCGTCCAGGCTTAAAGGTAGTTCTTATAGGTGAGGCACGTATGAAAGAGGAAAAACTACTAATTTTGTACCGGAACCATGTAAGTGATACGAGAAGAATCCAACTCATTCTTCACTAGTCAGTCAAATACCTGGTTCGAGTAGGCACCATGGTTTCTGAGAAGGTAATGTAAAACTTCGACTTTCTGGTATGCTAGAGAGTTAGAGAATGTGGGTGCAGTAGAATTCTATTTCTTGCCGAAACCAGTGCATGGACATGGTAAGCCGGACCAGATGGTCTCTCAGCGGGGTGACAGAATTACGCAACAATGCTGACGACCGTCACTAAGTATTAACGCCTGCTGGCCGCCAGGAAGTAGTGACTTTGGGCGCGCGCCTCTACAGACTTCGCACCATTACTCAACCAACCAATCAGGAGCGTACATTTGACTGTAGCTGATATAGCCTTTATAAAAGAACGAAGTCAAATGTCTAAGAATATCGCAAATGTCTTTGAAGATTATGCTTCGCATGACATAATTTGCGCCCCTGTTCAGTACGTGCAATATTAAGGATTAGTGCCGACAGCACCACAGTGACTCCCTAGTAGTTGAGCGGTATTATGTTGTTTCCGTTCAGATCGGACACGCTATACTCTGTCTGGGCCTTACTTCTTTGACGACGCTTGGACGGTCGGAACATTTTCTTCAAGAACTCCTGATCTATTGCCAAGAGAATATGTTGGGTTTGGTACGCAGCCTTTAACTGACTCACGTTACTTTATTCAAGAGATTCGAGTTCACATTAACGTGTATATGATAGCTTTCAAGAGAGGGATTATAGTTCCTGCGAAATAGTGTGGGTAAAGGTTATACTTGACAATCGGACTAAACTATTAATTGGGTCGTTTTACCGACACCCGACTCAGAAGATATAGCTGCCGAACAGTTCAAAGAAAACTTGAGTCTCATTTCAAATAGGTTTACCTTCAATGCGCGACAACAACGGTGAAGTCACTGATGACAGTGCCACTAAAGCAGAGTTATTAAACACGATTTTCCGAAACTCCAAGCCGGCCGAAGTGGCCGTGCGGTTCTAGGCGTTGCAGTCTGGAACCGCGAGACCACTACGGTCGCAGGTTCGAATCCTGCTTCGATTCATGGATGTGTGTGATGTCCTTAGGTTAGTTAGGTTTAACTAGTTCTAAGTTATAGGGGACTATGACCTCAGAAGTTGAGTCCCAAAGTGCTCAGAGCCATTTTTGAACCGAAACTCCTTCACCAAAGACGACAAATATTCCTGAACCCCAATCATCAACAATTACCAAGATGAGACACATAGAAATAGATATCCTCGGTGCCGCAAAGCAGCTTAAATCACTTAATAAAAGGAAGGCTTCCGGTCCACATTGTATACCAGGTCCAGATTGTATACCAGTCAGGTTCGACTCTGAGTATGCTGATACAATAGCTATTATATACAACCGCTCGCTCACAGAAATATCCGTACCTAAAGACTGGAAAATTGCTCAAGACAGAATTACACCAATAGTCGAAAGGGGGAACTAGGAGTAATCCGTTGAATTACAGACCCATATCACTAACGTCGATCTGTAGTGGGGTTTTGAAACATACACTGTATTCGAACATTATGAAGTACCTCGAAAAAAAAAAAAAAAAAAACGATTTATTGACACGTAGTTTGCACGGATTCAGGAAATATCGTTCTTGTGAAACACAACTAGCTCTTCATATTCATGAAGTAATGAGTGCTATCGACAGTGGATGTCAAATTGATTCCACATTTTTAGATTTCCAGAAGGCTTTCGACACCGTTCCTCATAAGCGTCTTCTAAACAGACTGCGTGCCTACGGAATATCGCCTCAGTTGTGCGACTGGATTCGTGATTTCCTGTCAGAAACGTCGTAGTAATAGACGGAAAGTCATCGAGTAAAACAGAAATAATATCCTGCATTCCCCAAGGAAGTGTTATAGGCCCTCTGTTGTTCTTGATCTATATTAACGACATAGCAGACAATCTCAGTAGCCGTCTTAGACTGTTTGCAGAAGATCCTGTCAGTTACCGTCATCAGATGACCAAAATGAATTGCAAAATGATTTAGATAAGATTCTGTATGGTGCGAAAAGTGGCAATTGACCCTGAATAAAGAAAAATGTGAAGTTATTCACATGAGTACTAAAAGAAATCAGGTAAATTTCGATTACGCGATAAGTCACACAAATCTGAGGGCTGTAAATTCAACTAAATACTTAGGGATTACAATTACAAATACCCTAAATTGGAACGATCACATAAATAATGTTGTGGGTAGAGCCAACCAAAGACTGCGATTCACTGGCAGAACACTTAGAATGTGCAACATGTCTACTAAAGAGACTGCTTACACCACAATTGTCCGCCCTATTCTGGAGCATTGCTGTGCTGTGTGGGATCCGCATCAGATGGGACTGACGGATGACATCGAAAAAGTGCAGAGGAGGGCAGCTCGTTTTGTATCACCGCGAAGTAGGGGAGATAGTGCCACAGACATGATACGTGAATTGGAGTGGCAATCTTTTAACAAAGGCGTTTTTCGTTGCGACGGTATCTTCTCATGAAATTTCAATCACCAGTTTTCTCCTCCGATTGCGAAAACATTCTGTTGGCACCCACCTTCATAGCGAGAAATGATCATCACGATAAAATGAGAGAAATCTCGGCTCGCACAGAAAAATTAAAGTGCTCGTTTTTCCCGCGCGCCGTTCGAGAGTGGAACAGTAGAGAGACAGCTTGAAGGTGGTTCATTCAACCCTCTGTCAGGCACTTTATTGTAAATAGCAGAGTAATCACGTAGATGTAGATAATACCGTACTTGAAACTCGTCACGTTACACAACTGAATGATTTCAACTTACAAGACCAAAAATCTCTGTTGTTATTGTGGACTTCAGTCCCCTTGCTGACCTCTGCTGCGCAAATCTCTTCAGAATATGGACACACTGTATCTGACAACATCAAAGACTTTTAGATGACGACATCTCGAGGACGTAAATTTTACAAAGCTGTAATTCGTTGCGTGTTATTTTTATCAACACGAACAATAGCTAAAGCTACCCGGTTGTGCTCTGGAGTAGTTAGCTAACACATGATTCCGTACTGAGCATGAAGAATTCTTCTTTCCTTGTTAGATGTTCCAGTGAAGAGTTAATCTCTAAAAGCGTCAAAATAAATGTGAATTACTGAACACCAAGTGAAAAAAAATTCTAGCGGCCTAATCAGACGAATTTTGTTAGAGGTACCCAACTCTGTCCACCGATAACATCAGTAGAAGTTAATACATGGACGAACAAAACACCACGAAGAAGTGTCAGATCAGCAGATAACTGTTTGGGCCGATACGTTTGTAGTGTGTATAGGTAGTGTCACACGGTTTACAAACAAATTTATGATGTGGAAATTACGTATAATACTGCTAGAGCTACTGCCACCTATCAAAAGGCCGGCCGGAGTTGCCGTGCGGTTCTAGCGCTCCAGTCGGGAACCGCGTGACCGCTACGGTCTCAGGTTCGAATCCTGCCTCGGGCATGGATGTGTGTGTTGTCCTTCGGTTAGTTAGGTTTAAGTAGTTCTAAGTTCTTGGGGACTTATGACCTCAGCAGTTGAGTCCCATAGTGCTCAGAGCCATTTGAACCATTTTTTGAACCTATCAAAAGGTACTTTCTGGTCCGCAACTTCCTCGTAGTGCTAAACTTGACTTCGAGTTACCGTCTATTGATCTTCATGTTAGGCAGAATTGGGTGACTTTAGCTATTGCTAGTGTTGATCAAAATAATACGCTAGCACTTACAGCACTGGAAAATTTCCCTCCTCCAGTTCTCATCGCCTACAAGACTCTCATGTTGTCCGAGACTATGTGGTCATCTTCTGCCTCCGATAGTGCGTCTGTTGTTGTTGATAAGTCATTTGTGTTTTCCTTCAAGTGCCTGAAAATTAAGTCCTGACGATTTATTATGTGGGTCAAGTGGCTCTGGGCACTACGGGACTTAACATCTGAGGTCATCAATCCCCTAGGACTTAGAACAACTTACACCTAATTAACCTAAGGACATCACACACATCCATGCCCGAGGCAGGATTCGAACCTGCGATCGTAGCGGTCGCGCGGTTCCAGACTGTAGCGCCTAGAACCACTCGGCCACCCAGGCCGGCAAATATCTTTGGAAACGATTTCCTAGCATTGGACTTATATTCGATGTTAGCGAATTTCAATTTTTCAGAAAAGCTTTTCTTGCTATTGCCAGTCTGGCATTTATATCCTTTTCATTTCGGCTATCGTCAGTTGTTTGCTGCCCAAGTAGCAAAACTCGAATCTTTGCTTCTTTAATGTATGTTTCAGCACTTCATACTGTGCCGGTGGCATTAGGGCACAAATGTCGCTCATTTGTAAGCTCGACAGCACCACCGCCAACGTGCAGGTCGTTACAACAGTTCGTTTACACATTTACTTATTTGTACACCTTCTGCAGCACAAACCACAACGGTGTGTGCCGCAGAGTCGGGTATCAGTATTTCTGTCACTGTATTCACGTCTCTCGATAACGAGAAGAGGGTAACCAGGATCGTGACAGCGCAAAGTCAAAGCGCTTCTATGCGGCACGCCACGCGGGATGCCCGCACTGCAGGGGCATCCCATCTCGTTACGACCGCCAGGAAGACTGCGCTTGATAGCAACGTGTAGTTGATTCTCTGAAAGCAACCGCTCTGATTCCGCAAAAAGACCCTTCTTCAAGTTGCAAGCTGAAACTAGACTAAAAGAGACGTTTCTAGCACAAGACCACCGATAATACAAGTTCAAAACAAATACAAAGCGCGGTTCTTCGCCAATAGTGGTTCCATGTTCTTTTGTCGTTATTCTACCCGTGCCTCTTACACATACAACGAAATTATTCGATACCCTAATCCTATTACAACATTATTTAGTCAACAGTATATGCTGTAGCGTGTTCCACGGCGTGACAATCGGGATTTACTTGTGTATAGCCGCGCTGGATTAGCCGAGCTGTCTTAGGCGCTGCGGTCATGGACTGTGCGGCTGGTCCCGGCGGAGGTTCGAGTCCTCCCTCAGGCACGGGTGTGTGTGTTTGTCCTTAGGATAATTTAGGTTAAGTAGTGTGTCAGCTTAGGGACTGATAACCTTAGCAGTTAAGTCCCATAAGATTTCACACACATTTGAACATTTTTTTGAACTTGTGTATACAAAGTTTCTTCATAACTAATTTTATTTTAAGAAATACAGCAACAAGCATTTTTATGTATGCTAGTACAAGGGCGGATCCAGGATCTCGATCAGGGGGGGGGCAAATTTTTTTGTACCTGCATTCCAAAAAATTAATTCCAAATAAAACCACGCGCGCGCGCACACACACACACAAATTCCGTTTTTAGTTTAATTGTGTATCGCTATGTGTTAAGTGTGTTTAATGAAATAACTTACTGCATTACCTAAAAAATATTCTTCAAATATGACACTTGCACTTGAAAAACTCTGTGTTTGTCTGCTAATGTAAAATAATCTATAAAAATGCTAATGTTCATTTGTTTCCATTCTTAAATCTTCGAAATTCACCAATTTCTTTCATTTGACAGAATGTTGCCATCGAATTCGCGTATGTGTTTATACGCAGCAACGACGATACGACTGCGAAAAGTTATAATAGGATATTTGACTGTGTTCAGGAAATCATCTTATATTGTTAATTACGTCATTTTATGCTCATAATAAGCTGTTTTTCCTCATGAATGTAAATATTAATAATAAGAAATTTCTTTCTTTCTTCTTGTAAAAAAAAAGAAATAAAATAAAAATGCAAAAGTATAAATAAAATGAAATTTAATATTAAATATGTATATTCAAAATACTGCACTTAAATATTAAATTCTTATCTCCTTCTACGCCCACTTTTTTATAATCTTGTAATTACTTTTTCTACATCTACAGGAATCTGATAATGAATATGCATAAGTGCAAGACCAAGGAGGCGGTTTTCATTCATCGATGTTCTTAAGTAAGTTTTCAGGCGCCGCAACGACGAAAACGATCTTTCAGCAGATGCAGTTGTCACTGGAAGCGTTGCCAGGAACAAAACAAGCTCACGTATTATAGGATATGCATCCTTCTCACATCTAGCCAGTACGATAAGGGCGATGGCTGGAAGCTCTTTTTGTCGTTCCTTTTCTTGATTTCATTTCTCTCGCCACAGCATCATTTCATCCCGTAACATAAGAGAAGCAATGCCTTTGTCCACGTCTAGCAACGAACCGAAGCGGTTGGTGAGGGACTCTGCAATTTTTTTCAGTTTCACCTGCAGAGATCTTCACAATACTTTCTGGACTGGAAACGGAAAGGTTGAACACATCCAAAGTTTCAGCAGAGAATCTTTCTCGTAAATCAGTTATAATGAAGTCCAGTAGGGGAGCATAGACTGTTACTCTGTAATATTCTTCTGCCGAATTTGTTTGAGGGTTGTCACGATCAACTTGGCGGCGACCGTGGCGAGGTATGCGAGGGATATTGAGCTCGATGCCGGTGGCCACCCAAAGCGTTCGCACGCTGTCAGTTTCTTAACAGTCAAACCGCACCTCAACACAACCTTCTTGACTTCAGCGGTTCGCAGTAGTTTCTTATATGATATTTTTTTCTGTCAAATCACGCTTCTAGGCCTACTACACTGGTGACTTACATTATCGCTATCGTGTTTCACTGAATTTGAGAAGCAAAAAATTGCGAAGACTACGTTTTTTTTACGTTGTTGTTTTACGTCCTGTTGACAATGTGGTCATTTGAGACAGCTTAGTGCTAACTTATTGTAGCTTAATCTACGGACATCACTAACACTGATACCCAAGGGGGGGCACTAACCCAGTCTTCGCGTACGCGCGGCTCATGACAACGACTAAAGCTGTTCCGCTACAGCGACCGAGTACCATTGGGTTTTCGGAGTCCTGTGAAATACTTATGAACTGGCGGCGAAATATATATTATCAATAAAATCATGTGGGAGGAAAGCAGGTGGGGAATGATGGCATTATAGGATTCAGAAACAGGACGTAAACAATAAAAATTCATGAACTAGCAACAGGAGCTCATTTTTTCTTTAAATACAGTTATGACAGTTTAGCAAGCTCGAGAGCAGAATCTTCCTTCTACTCCGGCAGTTTCCTTGGCTATTTGCAAATACCAGTTCGTTTCTTCAAGATTTGACTTCCGAAATAAGCAAACAGTTTAGAACAAAGCCACAGCTCTAAATTCTAACACTTTTATGAAATTCATGCTTTTTTCAGATTCCGGCAGAAGCATACGCTTAGTACCTCAGAATAAATTATATTGACGAGGAAAACGCATCTTCCTCAGTCTTTGGCAGAGTTGTCCTCTGCGCTCTGGAGAAAGAGAAATGAATCCGAGTTTTCTAGATTTCAGTATCTGTTTGAATCTGCTGAGCGTAACATTTATATTCTTACTGGACAACATAAAAAATAAAATGAGAGAATGGATTGTGAATGGATCCACAGACGTTATTTTCGTGTACATTATTACATTTGGCTAATTAATGTCTGTTCACATGCCGTATCAAATGTGAGACGAAAGCCAAAATGGGGGAGAAGCGTTCATCCAGATCGAAACGTGCAATTGCAGAATAAAAGGGACTGTCGTAAGGCTCTCACTATTTAGAACTAATGAGAATATTCTCAAGTATTCCTTCGGTGCTCATTGCCTAATTATCAACACCATCTCTTTGCAAATTGCGATTAGAAACAAAATCTTAAAATTCAAATGGCTCTGAGCACTATGGGACTTAACATCTGTGGTCATCAGTCCCCTAGAACTTAGCACTACTTAAACCTAACCAACCTAAGGACATCACACACATCCATGCCCGAGGCAGGATTCGAACCTGCGACCGTAGCAGTCGCGCGGTTCCGGACTGAGCGCCTAGAACCGCGAGACCACCGCGGCCGGCGCAAAATCTTATATACGCACTGCAAGGAAAGTGCTAAAAAGGGACACACATCGCTCATGCCTCAGCGAATATTATCATTTTATTCGCAAGTATAGTTGTTTATTCTGTAGTTTATTCGCTAAAGGGAAGAGGCTTCAAGGTCTCATTTTGAATTGTTACATCAAACTGCGCGCCATTGTTTACATCTTCGACTTCAAGTAAAATATACTAGATATGTCGACGTAATGAGCCCCTAAAGCAGTCGGAAAAAAGATCGTTCAAGCACCAGGGGACGGGGGCGGGGGGGAGGGGAATTGCCCCCATTGCCCCCCCCCCCTCTTGGATCCGCCCCTGTGTCCGTACGACTTTCGGGCTTTCACCCATCTTCACTTGGCGTAATACACGTTTGAATCTTCAGTAAGTACATCACTAAAATATCGGCGGTAAAGCGAATGCTTAGTTGCCTTTCTATTTAGTTTGTTGTTATTCCTATTTTCGCGTTTACAGATGTGGCACAAACATTGTTTCATTATTTGTCATGTGGGAAAAAGATCGAATAACCAACGAAAGGATAACGTTCTACGAGTCGGGGCGTGGACTGTCTAAAGTTCGAACATGGTGAGGAAACTACAAAATCTGAAAAGGGAAATGCAGAGGGTCAATCTAGACATAGTGTCGTCACTGAAGTGAAATCGAAAGAAGACAAGACAGATGAGTACAGGGTAATATTAACAGCAGCAAAAAATGGTTTACCGAGAGTATGATTCGTTCTGAATTGGAAGGCAGGCGAAGAGTATGTTATTGTGAACAGTTCAGTGATAGGGTTGTTCTCATCAGAATCTACAGCAAACCAACATCGGTAACGATAGTTCAGGTATACATGCCGAAGTCGCAAGCTAAAGATGAAGAGACAGAGAAAGTATGTGAGGGTACTGAGTATATGAAGGTACTGAACTGGTAATTCAGTACACAAAGGGAGATGAAAATCTGATAGTCATGGGGGACTGGAATGCGGTTATAGAGGAAGGAGCAAAAGAAAGGGTTGCAGGAAATTATGGGTTTGGTAGAGAAGAGAAAGACTAACTGAGTTCTGCAACAAATGCCGGCTAGTATAAGTGAATACTGTGTGGAAGAATCAAGGAGGAGGAGGTATACTTGGAAAAAGCCAGAAGGTGTTGGATGATTTCAGTTAGATTACTTCATGGTCAAGCGAAGATTCCAAAATCAGATATTGTATTGTAAGGCATAGCCAAAGCAGATACAGACTCAGATCATAATTTAGTAGCGTTGAAGTGTAAGCTGAAGTTTAAGAGGCTAGACAAAACGAATAAGTAGGCAAAGAAGTGGCATACGGAAGTACTAAGGAATGCAGACGTACGCTTTAAGTTCTCTGAGGCTGCAGATACTGCACCAGAAACATAGTTCTAACGTTGCGGATGGCATCGGAAGCATGACTTTAAAAAATCAAGACATGTACGTAGGATTTGTCAACCTGGAAAAAGCGTTCGACAATGTAAAATTGTGCAAGAGGTTCGAAATTCCGAGAAAATAGATGTAATCTATATGGAAAGACGGGTAACATACAATATGTACAAGGGGCAAGAGGGGACAATAAGAGTGGAAACCAAAATCGAAGTGCTCGGATTAAAAAGGGTGTAGTTTTTCGCCCCTATGTTCATCGATGAAGCAATGAGGAAAATAAAAGGAGGGTGGAAGAGAGGAGTTAAAATTGAAGGTGAAAGGATATCAACGATAAGACTGGAGTAAACGTGAAGAATAAGGACTGGAAGTAGTGAAGACAAACTAAAGTAATGAAAAGTAGCAGAAATGAGAACAGCTAGTTTATTACTGCAAATTTAATTGTTCAGTACAGTATGGTTAGGCGCTTCAATGTCTGGTTAGAAACTACGTTTTGCATTATCCAGGAACAACGACTTGGATCAAATAGTTTTCTGTTCCCATCGGAATGCTTGATTTCGTGGAGTACCCTTACCTCTCACCGTTGGGGTTCTTGATATCGATGAGCCCCCTTGCCTTTCACCACTGAGCTGCTTCGTATCTGAGAGCCCCCAGCTCCTCACAGTTAGAGTGCCTGATTTCAGTGAATCCCTTTGCCTCTTGCTTGATTTCTTTGAGTCTTTATAGCGGATGCGCCAGTCTCTATCACTTAATAGACATTTTACCTTATTGCAATGGTTGTGGTTTGAATCCAGCCAGTAGGTGCCTAGTGGTCAGCGCAGGAGTTACGGCGGTTGGATGGAAACGCATACCGAAATCAGTCATCCTGATGGCGGGGTTCGAGGGCGACCACAATCAATCGCGCAAGGAACAGAAAATACCTTACCATGCAAGTAGCTTACTTGCCAGAAATTTCAATGTCTAATCATGTTATTTGTAATGTACCGTCACATTTACAACACTCAAGTAACGTTTGAATATCAATATCAATCGTTGAAACACAAAGGCTTGCATTTACATCGTCAGTGAAATGTAGGATCAAACGCGTTGGCTCTTAAATGCAAAACAGCACACTTGGTACTTGCCGATTACAGCGGCGTCTATCACGAATGGAAAATAATGGTTTGAGCAAGCCATACGTATTTTTTTACGAAGGATCCGAATAAGCAGTAATATGGGGGGGGTTTCCCCATTTGGAAATACTTGGTTCATACCGCCCACGCACGAGAGGTGGTTAGGATGTAGCCAGTTGGAGCACAGACAGATTTCTACTTTACTGATATGTACTTCTCACCAAGTACTTTTTCTCGTACGACGAGTCGTTTTCGAGATATTTAACTATCTCAAATTAAAACGAACACCTTGTAGATTTGGATGAATCCTATTTTACTGTGTATATGAGCAAAGTACGTAAACATTTTTATCGTGAGAGTATGATTTTTACCTTAAGAGAATGAATATGCAAAGACTCACTTCGCAATTTTTTTTTTTTTTTTTTTTGATTGGCATAATATTGGGGTCTGGAATTAATTCTCACTGTTGACGAGGAGTGAGCAGCTGCTGTATGCTAGTGCAACATAGCGGACAGCGACACTATACCTACTGTACCGTAGAAACATTACGCTGTCAGATTTGCGTGTGACTTTTTCATAAAAAACAAAGTTTGTGCAACTGAAAAGGAACGTTGTCTAAAGTGACACTGCTGGTCAAATTATTCTGGATTAATAAAAAGCCTTCAGCCATCCGGGAACCGTTATCTACTGATTCATTTCTTGGAAACTATTCTGGAGGGAGCAAGGAAAAAGACCACCATCTGCCGGACTTTTGATTTTCGCACAACTTACGCATTTTGTTCCGATTTTGACGTGCTCATGGTACATGTTACCTGGATGTCTTTTTCATTTATTGCCTAATATTTTGCTATCAAATAAATTTATGAAAAAGTGGTTGCTCCTAAAGATATTTTCCACAAATACCACACAACTTCTGTTACTAGAATTTTTTCTTCCTTTAATTCTCTGGGTTGTTTACATTACCATCCAGGTTATTCTGATGATTTTCACCAAATCCATTTTCATGTTACGTGCAGTAGTGTCTTCTTTTCCCAGCGCCCAAAGGGAAGCACGCACTGTGCAAATGATTTCCTCAACTGATCTTCTTCTTTTACGTATGAGCCGCTACGGACTAAGGTTATTTCTACTGCCTCTTCTTTTTTTCCGCATTTCTTTTAACGTTTCTCGATGTTTCTCTCTCTCTCTCTCTCTCTCTCTCTCTCTCTCTCTCTCTCTCTCTCTCTCTCTCTGTCTGTCTCTCTTCTTTCTTCTGTCCAAGAGGCTCCAGTCTTCTACTTTCATGAAAATCTTTCAATCTTTCGAGTCGTTTAATTTCTTTCTGAGTGGCAGTCGTTGCTCAATATCTTGTGGAGTTATTTGGAGTTCGTTCATGTCCCTTCCTGCTTCTTTGCACCGCGTGTTTCCATTTTTAATTCGCCAGAGTAAGTGAACATTTTTTGTTAGTCTATTGGGGTCCATCCTTGTTTTTCTTTCTGTTATCTCTAGTGCTTACATCATTCCCTTTTTGTTCAGAGAGAACATTCTACTGCATGACATGCATCTGTGCGAATTGCTGCAGAGTAGTGTGTAAGTTTGGTATTGATGGATATTTATTTCTTATTGTATACGTCCTTGAGACGTAGTATTCTGTTTTCATCTTGTTAACTCCTTCTTTAATGGCTTCTTTCTTCGAAATGTCTTTTTCAATTACTTCTCCTGGACACTGTACTTGAAATTTTAAGTTCTTAGAATTTTTCCATATTTAGTTTTCAGAGTCATCATTCTAGAGTGAGCTATTTATTTACGTTTTTCTTAGTTGTAAATGCTTGTTTCCATATTGTTACTCTTCTCTTCAGTTCTATTTGACAACAGATCTCTTCTGTATAATTAAAGTGCTAAGGTAAAAGAACTACTGCACTTGATTAACCAATGTGACTGCCGTACCTTATTACTACACTGCAGAATTCTAAATAATATAGCGGCTGTAGTATAAGATCAGAGGAGCATAAAGAGTATCATACGAATCCTTCCATGCGAAAAAGAAACCTTTAATTACGACTGACGCTCGGACCTTTGAATGTGGAGACTATTTCTGGCCAGGAGATTTATTCACGGCCACATTAACATTGTTACCCCGTTCATTACGTCCACTCGGAAACATACGAGGTGTGAACAAGATAAAACAGTAAATATAATTTACACATTACTCGGTGCAAAAATAAAATGCGAAATAATTTCCTCTCATAACTATATTTCTTCTTTTTCTTTTCGTGTTCACCAAACCTCAGTGTTCGTACAGAAGTGAAACAGTCGTTGAGAACATTATGTCATATATATTTTATGCAGATAAGGATTTCTGATTTACGAATTTTTTTTTCGCCCCATCCCGCGCGGCCGCGCTTGGGCAGGAAACAAGAACAAAAAGGAGGGAAAAAATGGAAGTAGCCGGGCTCCGAAAGCGTTGAACATTAATTCTGGGAAGGAGGCAGCAGCATAAAGCAGGCGAGGCAGATAAGGGCGGAAGCGGGGCGAGCACACGTCTCTGGCTGCAAGTATCTCCCCTTTTATGTATTTCTTGCGCCCTGCTTGCGACTATCAGAATGATACGCGGCGCGGCGTCGACGGAGCGGATGTGTGCTCCCGGAATGAGGCGAAAACGTACCGTGGCGGTACGTGGCATTCCGAGTGTGTCCAAAAAGATAACGCGAGGAGGAAGAAGTTCTACGAATGCGGCCTGATAAACGAGTACCAGGAACTGCTCCTTCCAGCGATGCAGGAATAGAAAACGATTCATAAGCAGCTTTATAAGAGATTAGGGGTTTAGGTGGCGGCGTGGAAACTGCGAATGTAACCCGTCCTGGGAAATCACACCCACATCCGGTATGATTGTATTCGTTGGTTCTATCCAAGAGTTTTGAATTATGAAGATAGCAGACGACCAAAAGTCTGACGTTGTGGAATTAGGTTACACTCTTTGAACATTGGTAATATTAACAACAGAGGATAAGGCGAATACCGGTATTGTTTCTTTAAGGAAGCCGTCAGTTCCCACACCCTACCCTTTCGGAACCCAGGTGTATGCATCATCTCTAAGAAACCTCTTTGGCAATCAGCACTCTTATTTTATTTTATTTTATTTTTACTTCATCAATTTCTGTAACTTTTACATTTGCGAGACAGATTGTCAAAAATCACCGGATAGGCTGACACGTTTTAAATATGCCATGTTTTACACTCGAATGGTGCCCCTAAATGCAGCGTATTGTGCAAGGGCAGTAACGATATCTCAGAGTCTATTATTATAGACAGCACGTTGCGAGCTGACCTACTTTGGAAGTGGGAAAGCACTTAAAATATCTACGTCTACATCTACATCTATACTCCGCAAGAGACAACACATTCACCATAGCTGTTCAGTAAAACTGGTGACAGAATGCACCCCTTTCTAACTCCATTACGTGATTTGGAAGGACTTAAAATTGTCTTACTAGGTATTAAAAGGAGTAAGTGAAATACAACAGTCTGGTCTAACGCTTCTCCCACTTGTACGAGGGCAGTTCAATAAGTAATGCAACACATTTCTTTTCTCGGCCAATTTTGGTTGAAAAAACCGGAAATTTCTTGTGGAATATTTTCAAACATTCCCGCTTCGTCTCGTATAGTTTCATTGACTTCCGACAGGTGGCAGCGCTGTACGGAGCTGTTAAAATGGCGTCTGTAACGGATGTGCGTTGCAAACAACAGGCAGTGATCGAGTTTCTTTTGGCGGAAAACCAGGGCATCTCAGATATTCATAGGCGCTTGCAGAATGTCTACGGTGATCTGGCAGTGGACAAAAGCACGGTGAGTCGTTGGGCAAAGCGTGTGTCATCATCGCCGCAAGGTCAAGCAAGACTGTCTGATCTCCCACGTGCGGGCCGGCCGTGCACAGCTGTGACTCCTGCAATGGCGGAGCGTGCGAACACACTCGTTCGAGATGATCAACGGGTCACCATCAAACAACTCAGTGCTCAACTTGACATCTCTGTTGGTAGTGCTGTCACAATTGTTCACAAAAATCTGAACGAACTTCTCCTTCTTCATGACAACGCAAGACCTCACACAAGTCTTCGCACCTGAGAGGAGCTCACAAAACTTCAGTGGACTGTTCTTCCTCATGCACCCTACAGCCCCGATCTCGCACCGTCGGATTTCCATATGTTTGGCCGAATGAAGGACGCAATCCGTGGGAGGCACTACGCGGATGATGAAGAAGTTATTGATGCAGTACGACGTTGGCTCCGACATCGACCAGTGGAATGGTACCGTGCAGGCATACAGACCCTCATTTCAAGGTGGCGTAAGGCCGTAGCATTGAATGGAGATTACGTTGAAAAATAGTGTTGTGTAGCTAAAAGATTGGGGAATAACCTGGTGTATTTCAATGCTGAATAAAACAACCCCTGTTTCAGAAAAAAAGTGTTGCATTACTTATTATCCGTGAATACTGTCTGTTCCTTCTGGAACACCCTGAATACATCTAACAAATAACTGAGGACTTTTTTGTGTTAACTGCTACTTTGAAACATAGAGGTTGGCGTAGGGTGGAAAGTAACGAGTTGTCACACCCGAGCTAGCCGGTGACGTCATAAGACGTACGGCAGCATGTAGCCCGTCCCACCAGCAGCACCTTGCAACACCTGCTTGCAGCGCCCGCCGTGTTGTGTCCGTCGAGGTAGAGAGCTGAGTGACAGTGAAGCCAAACCCTCTTCCCCTCGGCGGGCGGCATAATTTCCCCAGGGCCCGGGGCCCGCCCTGCAGGTTAGCGCGCCGCGGCCAGCGCCCTCAAACTTTAAGCAGCTCCGACACTACGTCACATCACAACCCGCCCAGACCGCTGCCTCCCGCCCCCGCACCAACCGTCTCCCGTACCTCAGCGGACAGTGTGCTACTCTCTCCTAAACCACGCCGTGCGCAAGGAGATTCCATTACCAAAGACGCTCCAGAAGTCACCGGGCGCCACGTAGTAGGTTCGTTTCTCCGTTTCTTGTTCTGTTCTCGTAATGGGCGAGGTACATTAGTCGCTGTAGTAGTAGTAGTAGTAGTAGTAGTAGTAGAAGAAGAAGAATTAGTTACGAGGGCTACCCAGAAAGTGACAGACGTTTTGGTCTGTCGCGGCGGTGGGCAGCGCTACAGTCACAACCTTGGTGCCACAACGTTCCTACATTCAGCACGCATCCAGCAGTGTTAGCTTGTGGTCTGTGCCTCTACTACTTTGCTTTCTGCCACGTCTTAAAACGAGTGCTGCAATATAAAACCGCGGCACTTGTGATGTGTGTTTGTACGGAAAAGGAATAATGAATGAAAGCCGACTGAGGCAGTAGTGTATTGGTTGTAAAAATGGCCATACCATTCACGATGAGGGGACCTCAGTGGTAGGTCTATCCTTGAGCCGGCCGCTGTGGCCGAGCGGTTCTAGGCGCTTCAGTCCGGAACCGCGCGACCGCTACGTCGCAGGTTCGAAACCTGCCTCGGACATGGATGTGTGTGATGACCTTAGTTAGGTTTAAGTAGCTCTAAGTTCTAGGGGACTGGTGACCTAGTCCCATAGTGCTCAGAGCCATTTGAACCATTCTAGCCTTGAGACTAACAAGCTGGTGAGGAAAATCAACGACAAAATTCGTGAAAATCGTCGTTCCACGATTACGTAACTTTCGCAACATTTTCCCCAATCTTCACGGAGTCTGGTTCTTCAAATTGTGGCGGAGAAGCTTAGTTTCCACAAATTTTGTGCTACGTGAGTTCCCAAAATACTAATAGGAGACCATATAGGAGACTGGCTGCAACACTGACCTTCCTCGAAGATTACGAGAAAAATTGGTAACTAAGTTATCGATCGTATCTTATGGGTGAAGCATGTCAATTGTGAAACAAAAAGGCAGTCGATAGAATGTGGACAAACAAATTCTCCCAAGAAACGAAGGAAGTGTTTGCAAACGCTGTCAGCGAGAAACATCATGGTTACTTTGCTTTGGGACTCTAAGGGAGTAATTCTCATTGATTTCCTTGAATTGGCACAACAATTATCTCAGGGAGGTATCGTCAAACAGTGGCAAAGTTAAGGCGGACGATACAAAACAAGTGTCGGTGAAAGCTTAAGGGTTTTTTTTCCACGAGAACGCACATCAACACACGACGAATCGTTCCAGAGAGCTCCTACGAGGTTTTGGATGGGAGGTCTTTGATCATCTACCACGCAGCCCATGTTTGGCGCGGAGCGACAGCCACCTCTTCCGAGCAATGAAGACATGGCTTGCTAAACAACGCTTTGATAATGACGCCGAACTGCATGTGCAATCGCAGGCGGCATATTTCTATAGAGACTGTATTGTAAAACTTGTGTCACAGTATTGTTGCTTCAATTTGAATGGTAATTATGTAGAAAAATAGCTTAAGAGTGTACCTTTAAAAGGTATATAATAAAATATGGTTTTTCATATTGTTAATCTTTTATTTCAAACTATTACTTTATGGATAGCCCTCATATTTCATTTGTCGACTACTTTTACAACCATATTAGACCTGTCACGGTATTACAGTTTAAGAATAAATAAAGTAATATAACTCGTATTCGAGGTGATCAGAAACAGTCTGTAAAGCTTGTAAGAGTGTTAGAGGGCAGGTACTACTGAGAAATAATCGTTAAGGAAAAAAGTTATGGGACTTAACTGCTAAGGTCATCAGTCTCTAAGCTTACACACTACTTAACCTTAATTATGTTAAGGACAAACGCACACACCCATGCCCCAGGGAGGACTCGACGCCGGGAACAGCCGCACAGTCCATGACTACAGCGCCTCAGACCGCTCGGCTAATCCCGCGCAGCAGTTAGCCAATCAACTCGTTGCACACACTAATATAAGCAGCCTGGCACAGGCGGTTTTACCAGACGTGTTCTTCGTTTGGTTGGTTGATATCTACCTCGCTACCTTCCTATGTCCAATTTTTGCATCACTGTCTTGTTCGTGTTGAGGATACGAAATGAAGAACACTTTTGACATCATCTCTGGTAGCCTGCTTGGATTACCGCGTGCGACGATCTGATTAGTTAACTTCAATGATGATTAAATTAATAATTTTTTGTTCGACTCCAAAAGTGATCTTTTTCAATCACAAAATATTCATTTTTAAAAACACTCAACTATTAATATGACTATAGGTATGTGTAAGAAAATTAGTTCTACTTCACTGCTTGCTATGTTAAATATTATTTTCAAACCTTGAAACAGCCAAATGTATCATTAAACACAATCTGTCTGAATCTTGGTATCACCTAAAAGCCATCTCTAATATCGAAAACAGCGGGTTTTCGAGTACCAATAACTTTTTTAATTTTTGACAAAAGCTTAAAGCCCCACACTGCCACCGCCTTAGGGATGTAGCTTTGTGGAACTTAACGTAAAGAAGTTGATTGATACGAGATGTACGTTTGTACAGGGTGTTTCAAAAATGACCGGTATATTTGAAACGGCAATAAAAACTAAACGAGCAGCGATAGAAATACACCGTTTGTTGCAATATGCTTAGGGCAACAGTACATTTTCAGGCAGACAAACTTTCGAAATTACAGTAGTTACAATTTTCAACAACAGATGGCGCTGCGGTCTGGGAAACTCTATAGTACGATATTTTCCACATATCCACCATGCGTAGCAATAATATGGCGTAGTCTCTGAATGAAATTACCCGAAACCTTTGACAACGTGTCTGGCGGAATGGCTTCACATGCAGATGAGATGTACTGCTTCAGCTGTTCAATTGTTTCTGGATTCTGGCGGTACACCTGGTCTTTCAAGTGTCCCCACAGAAAGAAGTCACAGGGGTTCATGTCTGCGAATAGGGAGGCCAATCCACGCCGCCTCCTGTATGTTTTGGATAGCCCAAAGCAATCACACGATCATCGAAATATTCATTCAGGAAATTAAAGACGTCGGCCGTGCGATGTGGCCGGGCACCATCTTGCATAAACCACGAGGTGTTCGCAGTGTCGTCTAAGGCAGTTTGTACCGCCACAAATTCACGAAGAATGTCCAGATAGCGTGATGCAGTAATCGTTTAGGATCTGAAAAATGGGCCAATGATTCCTTTGGAAGAAATGGCGGCCCAGACCAGTACTTTTTGAGGATGCAGGGACGATGGGACTGCAACATGGGGCTTTTCGGTTCCCCATATGCGCCAGTTCTGTTTATTGACGAAGCCGTCCAGGTAAAAATAAGCTTCGTCAGTAAACCAAATGCTGCCCACATTCATATCTCCGTCATCAATCCTGTGCACTATATCGTTAGCGAATGTCTCTCGTGCAGCAATGGTAGCGGCGCTGAGGGGTTGCCGCGTTTGAGTTTTGTATGGATACAGGTGTAAACTCTGGCGCATGAGACGATACGTGGACGTTGGCGTCATTTGGACCGCAGCTGCAACACGGCGAACGGAAACCCGAGGCCGCTGTTGGATCACTAGCTGCGCGTTGCCCTCTGTGGTTGCCGTACGCGGTCGCCCTACCTTTCCAGCACGTTCATCCGTCACGTTCCCAGTCCGTTGAAATTTTTCAAACAGATCCTTTATTGTATCGCTTTTCGGTCCTTTGGTTACATTAAACCTCCGTTGAAAACTTCGTCTTGTTGCAACAACACTGTGTTCTAGGCGGTGTAATTCCAACACCAGAAAAATCCTCTGTTCTAAGGAATAAACCATGTTGTCTACAGCACACTTGCACGTTGTGAACAGCACACGCTTACAGCAGAAAGACGACGTACAGAATGGCGCACCCACAGACTGCGTTGTCTTCTATATCTTTCACATCACTTGCAGCGCCATCTGTTGTTGAAAATTGTAACTACTGTAATTTCGAAAGTTTGTCCGCCTGAAAATGTACTGTTGTCCCAAGCATATTGCAACAAACGGTGTATTTCTATCGCTGCTCGTTTAGTTTTTATTGCCGTTTCAAATATACCGGTCATTTTTGAAACACCCTGTAAGTGGCAAATTACGCCCTGTCGGCGTCTCCACCTGTCAACATTTCATACTCTCTGTACGCATTCCAACAGTAAGTCAAAAAGAATTACAGGAACTGTGGAATGGAATGAACAGTTTAACGAGCACAGAATACTGACTGAGAGCTAATTACAGAAATGCGAAAGAAATTGCGAGTATTAGAAATGAGATTAACGATAAATTTAACATGCAATTTTGAACCACAAAGCAGAGAAAACGAAGGAATTCTGATTTCTCGGAGGCAAAACAACGCACGAAGTGGGAAGCAAGGATGATTTAAGAAGCAGAACAGCACAGGGAAAGAGGACGCACCTCTCTAAAAGACGCTTATTGGAACCAGACACTGGCCGTAATTTGCAGAAAAAATTTCTGAGAATTTACTTCTTCATTGAAGCGTTGTACCGAAGTCACTAATGGACAGAGGAAACCCGAAAAAGAAGAGAATCGAGGCGTTTCAGATGTGGTGCTACAGACAGATGCAGAAAATTAGGTGACGTGATGAGAAAAGGTGGAATTTCTTCAAAGATCGGCAAGGCATGGAATATATGAATTATGAATACCGCCGAATGAAGGTGGTCTGTCCCTGATACAATCTGAGTTAAGGCATCAGGGAATAACTTCCTTAGTACTTCAGGGAGCTTTCTTTCTGTAAGGGGAAACATACATTGGAATATAAGAGGGTCGTTCAATAAGTAATGCAACGCATTGTTTCCTCGCCCAATTTCGGTTGAAAAAATGCAGAATTTGTTGCAGTGTATCATGGAATATTCCCGCTTAAGCTCCCACAGTTTCAAGAAGTTCCGATATATGGCGGCACTATACGTAGCTTTCCAAATTGTGTTTGTAACGGAGGTGCGTTCTAATTAGAGAGCTGTCATTGCGTTTCTTTTGGCGGAGAAACCAGAGCGTCGCAGATATTCATAGACGCTTGCAGAATGTCTGCGGAGACCTGGCAATGAACAAAAGCATGGTGAGTCACTGGATGTGGCGTCCGTCATCATCGAACAAGGTCGCGCAAACCTGTGTGATCTCCCGCGTATCGGCCGGCCGCACACAGTTGTGACGTCTTTGAGGTGACCACAAAGAAACAGCCCGCTGCTCAACTGGACCTCCCTATTGGTAGTGCTGGCACACCAGTTGGGGTGCTCCAACCTACAGCTCGGATCTCGCATCTTCCAATTTCCATCTGTTTGACGTAATAAAAGATGCACTCCGCGAGAAGCAGTAAGTGGATGATGGGGAGGTTGCTGATGCAGCAAGGCGATGGCTGCAATGTTGACCAGTTGAGTGGTACCAGTTGAGTGGAACGGTTGCCTCGCCCCCAGTAAGGGGGTAAAATAGAGGTGAAAGTTAAAAAAAATCATTATTGAAGAGCTACTAAAGGATTTTTAAAGCTACATCTATGAAAATTGGTATTTCACTTCTCAGTTGCAAATTAAAAAATTCGTGTTACCATGTTTTTGGAAATACAGCCCCTAAATGGGTGAAACAGGGCATGAAAAAATTTAAGAGAATATTTCATTACATTAAAAAATCTATAAAACAGGTATTTCATTTCTCGGTTGTACATAAAGAAATGTGTGTTAGGGAATGAAAGTTTGGTTCAAATGGCTCTGAGCACTATGGGACTTAACTTCTAAGGCCATCAGTCCCCTAGAACTTAGAACTACTTAAACCAAACTAACCTAAGGACATCACACACTGCCCGAGGCAGGATTGGAACCTGCGACCGTAGCGGTCGCGCGGTTCCAGACTGTAGCGCCTAGAACCGCTCGGCCACTCCGGCCGGCGGAATGAAAGTTTCTATTGACGTATCTCCATAAGAACGCAGAAGGTATGAATAACAAATCTTTGGAATTCAGGTATCAGAATCGCTTTCTGGTCAGAAGTACATTCGGAAAAGGCATGCTTGTATGCCCTTAATTAGCGTGAAAAGTTTAGAAGATATAGCAATATGCGAACAACACAAAAATTCGATTAAAGGAGAAAAAATCTATGCAAACCATACAGTCTACGTAAGCAAAGCAGCGGGCGCTAAGACAGTACTGTATATTCTTTTATCTTGAAAGTTTCTTTTAAAAGTTAAAGTATATGGTCTTTGTAACACTGCTTTTTAAGTTAAAAAACAAACTACTGAGTTCCAGTTGGTGCCTCCGAGGCGAATTTCTAATTCAGTGTGCTCTGATTGATTTTTAAAATTTTCTGTATTATTACGGTAATTGTAACCTTAAATTTGGCCTCTGGCAAATAAGCGTATTTAAGGAGGATTGCCTCTGTGCTCAGCTCCTTTCCTTTTGAATACCCAACGAACAACTGACTATGTTAGGTGCGCCACTCTGAGATGGAGATGTTGGCATAGAAGAGGAAGTCGTGGCGGGGAACGTAAAACCTGTCAGAAGACTGGTGACCCAGATGGACGGCCGGTATTCGCAGTCGGAAGTGCAAGTACGTGGCTGTGTCAGACGCGACGGGTTCGGCCCAAGCAGCTAGCAGCCCAGCTCTTGATGCCGACAAAAGGTAGCACGAGCGCAAAAAACCAGCAGGGGAGAGGGCCGGTGCAGCTCTGCTATCGCGCCCCCCATTATTCAGGTGCCTGCGCGGTCTGTGGTCGCTGCTCGGCTCGCTTCGGTCGGGACGCCACGTGGAGGTGTGCTTTGTTTGTTTGCCTGCGCGACCGCGGGGCGCCATTAAAAACTCAATCAGATTCCGCGGGGGCGGCGGGCTGCGCAGTTCCGGACGTCATAGCGGAAAAAAGGGGAGAAGGGCGGCGAGGACAGGCGATAAAACCCGCTGCAACAAACAGCCACGCCGCACCGGCGAGCTGCAGCGGCGCCAGACAGCGAGCGCACACCAGGGGGCGCGCTGGTGGCGTGTGCCGATGGACGAGACCAGTTTCCTTCCCGACAGCGGTACAGGCTGGCTCGACACTGCACTAAAGCACGTCGTGAGCCTACAAAAAAAAGTCAGTCACCGTAAATTACCGTCATTTTATCTAGGTGCTTGGTGAAATTATACGACAGGAGTACGGCAGCTGCATATTTAATTGAATTACTGTAATTTTATGAGTATGAATTATCACTCTGCTGAGGGTCGATGGGGGTCATTACATGCACCGAAATAAAATTTTACTAAAAGTGTTAACATTTTTTCCAGAATTTTCAACCAAATTTCAGAGGATACAGTATTGTGAAAACTAAGAGTTTTGAGAATGGTAAGACAGTCTAAATAAAATTTGCCAAATATAATGATTCTATGTCAAGGGGAAGTACCCTATAGGTTTTAACAAGTTAGTTTGCAAATATCAATAGCCGTGCCTTTTGACTGCATAGACTTAGAAGCGTAAGTTTCTAACATTGCCAAGGGACCATAGTGCTTAGTAAATGGCACAAATTTCAACTTGATACGTCTACTTGTTCCTGAGAAAAGTGGGTCTTAACATACGGGCGGACAGAGAGACAATCTGATAACAAACGAAAAAAATTTTCGTGCGATATAATAATAAATTAACAATTTTCGAATTTTTTACTTTGGTTGTAGTTTGAAACTTCCTTCTTGGCAAATTTCATGATTCTAGGTCAACAGGAAGTACCCTCTAGATGTTGATGAGTGAGTTTACGAATATCAAAATATGTTACATAAATAGCCGTATCTTTTGATTGTACTGAAGTAGAAGCTTCACTTTTTTACATCGCCAAAACACCATACATCTTAATATGTGACAAATTTCAATTCCTGAGAAAAAGAGTTTTGAAAAGTCGAAGGGACAGACAGGCAGACAGCCAGAAGGACGGACGGACCGACGGACGGACGGATAACAAAGTGATCTTATAAGGGTTCCGTTTTTACCGATTGAGGTAAGGAATCCTAAAAATCACAAACTTCATTTAACGCAAGATGTTTATCAGTTGTGTTTATGAGGGTTAGCCCACAGGGACTGATTTTTCGGATTGACTGGCTTTGGAAAACATACTAATCAGGAAATGAAGGGCATTCGAAAACTGACGATACCTGCTGCTTGCAACAAACCTGACGCAGTTCGTCAGTCTACTGCTGGAACTGGTAAACCACAGGAAACAGAGGGAAGTTAATACAGAAGGGAAAATATCCTTCGTTAAGAAAAAATAACAGACTGACTCCCACGAACGCAACAGACGGTAAACGGCAATTCCCCGTTTACAATATCTGAACACCCAGCACCCGGTAGATATCAATGTAGCCTCTTAAACGTACACACCATCAACGGTTATGAAAATGATTGGAGTTACAACTCTATGTGACTGATAGAACGTCCACCACAGTGTATTAGGCCTGATAGGGTACATAAGGGGCGTCGTGTCAGACGCTGAATGATCACTGAAGAACACGGAGACGACGCGTACCCGTGTGAGACAACGCTCTCAGCATGTAATAGAGTCTGAAAAGGCCTTCACTGTGGATCTCCATTTGGTCGGCTAGTCGAATCGTGCAATACGCAGAATTCTGACAGAGAGAGGTGGCGCAGTGGTCAGTACACTGGACTCGCATTCGGGAGGACGACGGTTCAATCCCGTGTCCGGTCATCCTGATTTAGGTATTCCGTGATTTCCCTAAATCACTCCAGGCAAATGCGGCGATGGTTCCTTTGAAAGGGCACGGCCGACTTCCTTCCCCATCCTTCCATAATCCGATGAGACTGGTGACCTCACTGTTTGGTCCCCTCCCCCAAATCAATCCCGACCAACATAACTGTGCGATGTTTGGATGTGACAGTGGTCCGAAGTTGGACTGCGTGGGAACGTGAGGTACGCATTTCCTCGTCAAGGTTCAGGTCGACCACCACAGGAATTGATTGTCGTAACGTGCACCAAGCGTGCCTTCACCCAATCACCCCTCCGCCTGTCACCCGACAACAAGTAATGAACTCCCTGCAATATATTGTGTCACTCCGAACCACTGGTCAAAAGTTAACAGCAGCCGTACGAGTAAACTACCTTCCCATGCGTATTCTTTGGATTTTTTTACCTTATAAATCACGTATCTGTCAAAGTTTCTAAAATCTCTTGCTCTTACAGTTCTTAAAACAAGTTCATGATACAGGTATTTCTCACTCCTTGGACAAATCTTCTTCAGATGACATATTTATCTGAACTGCAACCTCTTGGAAGCTGTGCTGAAGTGATGTACAAAACAATGATATAAACGAATTATATTAAACGATTTGATGGAACATTCAAAATATATTGTCATTATTTTGAAAATGTCAGGTATCTGTGGTTCGTCAAAACTATGGCTAAAGACCGGTTGTAAAACAAACTTTGACCGCTAGTCCGTGTCTTGGTTAAATTCAGTACATGCAATGGAACCTGCGCTGTTTATGTCCAACGTACCAAGCTTGTCTAATTTCTCGGTGAAAATTAACCATCGTCAATTTTGAACTGAAAATAACAACACTTTCAGGATTAGGTGCGCAGAATCTGCGGTATTTTCAAGGCAATGGAAATAACAAATCAGGGCCATCAATTTTTGTGTATTTTGGAAAGTTTAAAAACTACATTCGAATTTTTATCTCATTAAGGGGCTCCGGAACGCCCTATACTTGCAATGTTAAAATAACGCTTATAAATTACATCTTTCCTCACAAAGTGTTTGAGGTAGGAACTTGAACTTTTTACAGATTATTTATTGGAATATGGGCTACAACTTAACACAGGGATTTTACAAAATTTTAGTTCAGTTATTAAAGATGATTTTTTTTCAATTGTAATGAAAATCCACAACATTTTTTTGCAATTTTTTATTTATATATTCAAAAATATACAGTTTTTTGGAAAAAGGCCGAGTTAAATTATGCAGAAGGTACTGTGTAACATTTAGTGAAAGTTTGAAACAAATATGTTTGGAAGATCCTTAGAAAACATGTAATTAGTATGAGAAAATAAAAGTTTTGGAAATCGAGCGACAAAGATTGGATTAACTTTTTAGTGCATTCCAGGTCCATAGGATGGATTATCTTCATCCTCTGCAAACTCCTCCTCCAGCTTCCTCTTGTTCCTCCTCCTGTTTACTCTTGCTTGTATTTCTAGAGATTTTAAAGCCCTGTCTGCAGCCAGAAGGCGTTCCTTGTCTAAAGCAAGCATCGCTCGTACCATGTTAGAATGTTATTATTTACAGTAATAACACATACTTTTGGCTTTCCAACATTTCTCCTTTTCTTAAAAGCCTTCAGAGGATTTCTAATAACTTTACTTTTACTCATTATTATACTTCAACAAAACAGAGACTCAAGAAACAGAATTAATTACGAATATTCTCGAGATAACGACTGAGTAAATAAACATGAAACAATCGACAATCACACCAGCGATATATATTGAACCATCACAGGTTATCCACAACACATACTTTATCTCACATCACTAAAATGTACCTGATGAACACGGACGTTAATAATAACACCATTTGACAGCAGTTTAACAGCGCCACAGTGGGTCACGCCCATGTAGAACACATTTCAAAAAAAAAATTAAAAATAGTTGTAGTCTTCGGAATTGAATAAATTATATATCTATTAAAAGGTAATAGTCTGCAGATTCAGAAAACGCAAAAAAGTAAAAATTGAACTTTTCATGATTTTGAGCCTTTCCGGATCCCTTTAACCTATGTTTTATACAGGTTGGTTATAGTTAAACTTTCCCTATTTAATGCGTTATAACACGGAAACTAATTACGTACGAGTACCAAACTTTGTAGCATTCATGTCCAGACTATGGGGTGCATGATTTCCATGCGTCACAGCGCCACCGTCCAGGTCCAGCTATAGCCACCAGGTGCCGTGATCAGTCATCGTGAATCGTAGTCTCACATACCTGACCAGTCACAGTGCTCTTGTTGACGGCTCAAGATTAGCTTGGATGACAGGAGCAGGGCATTACTGGTGAAGCTCTATTATCAAAACAACAGTAATGCTGCAGTTGTACATCAAGAATATCGCCGGCTGAAAGGATTACGGGTGGGTCATCTTTCTCCACCTGCTGTGAGGAGCTTGACGAAGAAGTTCGAATCAAGTGGAGAACTGGGCGTCGCTCCGGGAAGAAACCGACGGCCGGTTGCACCACTGGTAGTTGATGAAACCACTTTTGCTTTGGTAGACAGCGCTGCGCACAATTCTCGATTGTCAGGCAGTGTGCCTGCTGAGTCACCACAGTTAAATATCACGTGGTCCACTGTACTGAAGCTGCATCGAACCAATCCCAAACGCTATCAGTACAAGATCCACACTGTACAGCAGCTTCCACCGCAGGACGCACAACGATGTATTGACTTGGCTCTCCACTTTCTCGCAAGGATTAAAGTTGACGAGGCCTGGCCCTGGACCATCCTAACAAGGGAACGTCCCCATCGCACCCCCCTCAGATTTAGTTATAAGTTGGCACAATGAATAGGCCTTGAAAAACTGAACACAGATCAATCGAGAAAACAGGAAGAAGTTGTGTGGAACTATGAAAAAATAAGCAAAATATACAAACTGGGTCGTCCATGCGTAAGATAGGCAATATTAAGGGCCATGTGAGGTGAGGAGCGCCGTGGTCCCGTGGTTAGCGTGAACAGCTGCGGAACAAGAGGTCCTTGGTTCAAATCTGCCCTCCACTGAAAATTTTGCTTTCTTTATTTTCGCAAAGTTATGATCTGTCCGTTCGTTCATTGACGTCTCTGTTCACTGTAATAAGTTTAGTGTCTGTGTTTTGCGACCGCACCGCAAAACCGTGTGATTAGTTGACGAAAGGACGTGCCTCTCCAAAGGGAACCGAAAACGTTTGATCGCAAGGTCATAGGTCAACCAATTCCTCCACAGGAAAACACGTCTGATATTTTGTATACGACACTGGTGACAGCATGTGCGTCACATGACAGGAATATGTTGTCGACCCACCTAACTAGTACACTTGGCGAATGGGTGAAAAGTTTCTTCTACCTTGCCCGATTTAGGTTTTCTTGTGGATGTAATAATCACTCCAAAAAAAGTGATGAAAACATAAGAGTTTTTCACATAAACTGAAAATAAAAAGTTAAAATTTTCGGCCGAGGGAAGATTTGAACCAAGGACCTCTCGTTCCGCAGCTGTTCACGCTAACCATTTTTTTTTTTTTTTTTCAGTTTTAAACTATTTATATGCTAAATATGTCTAATACAGTAATAATGGTAAAACAAACTTTAAAAGTGGTTACAGTATAACTTTGCTCAAGATAACTGAGATTATTCTAGGTGCAAACTATTGTCACCCAATCAGTGGGTTTGTCTTCAAAGTTGAATTCACTGTTTAATTTGTAAACTGTCCATTGAATAAAAAATAATAGCATATTTAATACCAGTTTTCTTGACTATGAACCAGTTTAAATACAATCCAATTAAACACATACAATAACACAAAAAAAACAAAAAATAAAAAAAAAAAGAAAAAGTTCCGGAAGCAAGGTTAAAGTAAATAATAATAAGGAACCAAGTGACTTATTTTTCTTCTGTTCGTTCTCGTTCAAGGTGTTGTAATGGTTTCACATATTTAACCAACACCCATTCTTTCAAAAATGATCTTCAGCATGTTGCCATAGTGCTTCTTGTGGTTGCGATACGTGCTGATTTTTGCATATTCACACTTCATGTAAACGCGGAATTCTATCTCGTTGTCCGACCCAAGTGTGTGGATGACATAACTAACATATTTTCCCATTAACCAGCTAATGGCGTTGGTTTTTAATTTCGGAAAGTATGTCATGTCCGGTCTCAGGAGGAGCGACGGCGTTATATATTGCGTAGAGGATCTGGTGAGAAAGGCGATTTGTTGCCTGATCCAATTCCAGTTATGCACATTGCCACCACAGGTGAATCTGTGGCTGAGTGTATCCACCAGATTGCATTTTCCACAAAGGTGTGTCTGGTTTAAACCGATCCCATATAGTCTCTCGTTGGTGCTGATGACATTATTAACTGTTTTGTACCATGCGGAAATAGCGTCTGTAGATAGCCCGGCATAGTTGATGTTCCGCCATACAGCTTTCCAGTCACAATTTGGGAATTTCGTTTCAATTTTGTTTCTACCCTCATTTAACTTCCTTTCAAGTATGATGTCGCGCGCTGTGATACGTGTGTTGCTTCTGATTTCGTCACTAAGATAACTTGCTTCGAGGAAAAAGTTCCTCACATACTGCAGACGGGCATTAATCCTTCGCACATCAATCGGTGCTTGCAGGCTATGGGGTGTCACAGCCTCAAAGAGCTTTGCGGTTATACATTGTGGAAGTTCTCTGAGTATATGGAAAGTCCGTTTGAGGAACAGAGCAGACGCTTTATTGCGAATATCCACCAAACCGAGGCCCCCGTTTCTGACATCCAGTATAACCGTAGTCGCACCAACCCTGAATATGTCTCCTCTCCATAAATAATTGGTAACAGTGGACATGATCCCTTTCGCTACTAGTTTAGGGATTGGAAATACCTGCGCAGTGAAATACGCTTTAGACAAAACACAGGAGTTGATGAATCTGACTTTTTGCACCAGGTCCATAGTTCGATGGATGTTCTCCATTACAGCACCATGAACTTTCCTCCTAGTTTCCGTCCAGTTAAAAGCAGCCATCCGCATCGGACATGCCATTAAGGTGATTCCCAAAGTTTTATGTTTGTTGTCTTGTTTTGCCCATGCCAGTCGAAGGTGATCTAGGCCCCGTAGATTCAATATTTGACTTTTGTTTTCATTTGCTGTCGCTCCCGACGCTAGACAATATCTTTGGATTTCTCTTTCCAGTGTAACTGTCTCCTCCTTATTCCTTATTACAACGCCCACGTCATCAGCATAAGCTCGTATGACAGTTTTCTCACCACTCAATGTTATGCCTGTTAATCTTGCGTGGACAGTGCGGAGGAAGGGCTCTAAAGATACTGAAAATAAAAACATTGATAAGGGACTGCCCTGTGGAACCCCTCGCCTTATCTGTATGGGTTTAGATGTTTGGCCATTGATTGCTATTTTCGCATTTACACCTGTTGCAATATTCCTTAGCATGTTCACAATCTGGGGGTGGAAATCCATTCTTGACAGCGTCGCAAAGAGGTATCTATGACTAACGCGGTCAAAAGCTTTGTTGAAATCTATAAAGATTAAAGCACATTTTATACTTGTCACTGAGGTAATTGCAATGACGTCTCTGTATGCAGATAGACTTTCGAATATCGTTCTGGTCGGAGAGCAAGATTGGTGATGACTCAATATTTTGTTGGAAAAGGCAGAGAGTCTTTTGTTGATAATACGCGAAATTATTTTGTAATCAGAATTTAGTAGCGAAAGAGGCCGAAAATTGTTTAAGTTGGTTTTGCCTTTACTCTTAGGAATCAGTACTATTTTACTTTCCTTAAACTCTGCAGGGACCGTTTTTCCGTTCAGGACCTCATTTGCCATGGAAGTGATCTTATCCCCAATTATAGACCAGTAGCGGGCATAAAACTCCACAGGGAGGCCATCAAGTCCCGGAGATTTTTTGAGAGGTGAGTTACGCACTGCCTCATGCACTTCATCTTTAGTAATAGGTGACAGGATGTCAGCGTTGTCTGTTCCCGACAATTGTGGACCTAAAATAGTGAGAAAATCCGCGAGAGCTGCATCTTCCACTGTGGTAGGGGCATATAAGGTTTCATAGTACCTGTGGACTTCGTCCAGTATTTCTTTCTGGCATGTGAGCTTTGTACCAGTATGCGTCTGGACTTCATCAATAAAAGTTTGACGTCTATTTTTAGCATGCCGCACCAAGTGATACAGAGAAGCTGTTTCATCTGCTATGACTGATGTGGCTTTCGATTTAATTTTTAGTCCCTCCATCTGTTGCCGTTTAATGCTTAATAACTTGGCTTTTATTTTTTTGATATCATTCAGACGAATTACGTCATCATGTGCCTGTTTATATAAGTCTCTTAAAACCTTATAATAAAACTCCATTGTATTCCTCAACTCCCTGTGCCTCGCTGCACTATACTGCATGACAACTTTCCGCAGCCTTGGTTTAGCCCTCCTTGTCCACCAGTCAATGACTGTTGGGTGCTTGTCTACTGTGCGGAGGCACATAGTCCACGCAAACCTTACTTCCTGTTCCAGTTCTTCGTCAGTTAAAACAGAGATATTTAAGTTCCATTGGCCTCTGAATCGACGGGTTGGCTGTACACTTAGATTAAAGCAAGTTAAAAGTGTACTGTGATCGCTAAAATACACTGGAATAATCTCAACGTTTAATAAATAATTTTGCAAATTTGATGACACGTAAATTCTATCTAGTCTGCTGCGAGAGTGGCTGGTTATATACGTGAACCCGACTGACGTCGGGTGCTGAAGTTCCCACACATCCTTAAGGTGTAGATCACTTACTAACTTTTTTAACTGTGGCGAGTAGTTGAAGTTGGGTTGTTGATCTTTCTGGTTTAAAACACAGTTAAAATCTCCACCTAGTATAAGAGAACACGGATTTTTCCTCAATAAATAAATCAGTTCATCTTGAAAAAACTTCGCACGATCCAATTTGTGGGAAGTTCCTGATGGGGCGTAAAGGTTAATCACTGTCACATCGAAAATTTTTATGCCTATTGCTCTTCCTGATTCTAGTCGTTCGATTTCAGTCACCGGAATGCCTTCCCTTATAAGAATGGCTGTACCGATATTAGCTTCCGTAGAAACATTAACAATTTCAAAAAAGCCTGGGATCCGAAATTCCGCTATCGCAACTTCTTGTAGCAACGCGATATCTGTTCCGGACTGGTACAAGAATTCTTTTAGTGCTGCCAATTTCAAGGGTGACTGTATTTTATTAATGTTAATAGTAGTAATGCTATAAGCTTGCAGTACAGACATACCGGAAGAAGCTATTTGAGATGAGGTTAGGTATGATTATAGCAGCAAACGTGCTTCCCTACAAGGCACGATCTTTACAAGCTGTGTGCCCATTACATGTACTAACTGCCTACAAAAATTTGCATTGCTTTTAAACAAATAGCTTGAGAAGAAAAGTATCCTGAAATCCTGACAACGCATTGCTATAAGTCACTGTGGCCATTCTCTTTCTCCTCGTCAGTGTTGGCCCTGATGACTTCATATTTAATATTCTTTTTCTTTATGTCTTTCTTCTCTGGTGTGACTTTCGCTTGATGACGCGTGACAGCAAGACCCGGTGTCTGTCGCAGCCGCCGGCGGTGGCTAAATGGGGCAACGGCCGTGGCTTGCGAGTCGTCAATGTTTGGCTCCGGCGTGGTGTCTGTTGTGTTGTTTTGCTGGCGAGGCGGTGATGCTTGTGTATTTCCTCCTTCGGCGCGGCGTTGCGCTTCGGAGTCAGCAGGTTCTTTACCTGGTACTTCCTCGTACGGTTTGCACTGTATGGGTTGTGCACTTGATGAGGTTATTTCAGCCGTGACCTCAGGCTCAGGGTCACATTTCCGTGAAAAATCACTATCCGCTGCGTCACTATCTGTTCGTGGCGGTGTAAGTCCTTGTGCGGAAGTGGGAGCCACATCGACCGTCATTCCATCTCCTTTTTCCACTTCTAACAGATCTTCAGGACTGGGCTTCGGCCTCCTGGCAACGGGTGTTTCACAGGAAGAGTCCTCATCAACATTTCTTTCAGTGTCCTCTAGAGGACGCTTTTTTGTGGGAATCTCGCTGTCACGGGACGGAATTTCAGCAGTTAAAGCAGGTTTTAAAGACGGAAAGTCATTAACATTAAGTGCAACATTTTCAGAGGTAGTAACAGGATCCACGACCGCCGCCGGCTCTATTGTATTACTGGCTGGCAACAAATCGTTGAGTGTCAATTTCCGGCGTTGCGTAAGGTTATTTGTTAGCACAAATACACGGCGAGGGCAGTCCTGACGGAGGTGACCAGACTCGTTACATACATGACATGTAGGGGTTTGCCCTGAGTACATAACATGCGCCTTGTGCCCGTCAACAAAGATGTGGGAGGGAATGTTTGCTTTCACTTCCATCTCCACGGAGCGAATGCCGTTAAAGCACTGCAGCTTGAAATGCGAAGCCCACCTTTCGTTGACTATTTGCCTGACAACCCCATACTTTGATAGGACATCTTTAATTTTCGAATTGTCTACTTCTATGGGAATATTCAAAACCCTAACATTCCTAATTACAGACTCGGAATTCCGGAGTTTGACAGTACTTTTAGTACCATCACGGTGTATAAATTCCGTTTCATAACCAAATTTTGCCAGAAAGCGGTCTACACTCGCGGAATCGTTAAACTTTACAAAAATGCAGTATTCATCAGAGTCCAGCTGCATGGTATGAACAGATTCAGAATGAAGGCCAATTACCTCGGTAATCCAGTCGTGTATTTCAAGTGCAGAGGGCTGTACTCGACGGGTGTACTTGTCGAAGGTGAAAATCACGGTGTTTTTTCTCACGGAGTTTGCCATGGTGTTCTGCAGCGAAGAAATCTCGGACAACGCCGAAATCCCAACGGCACTTCGTAGAAAGATGACACGAAAGAAGACCGAATGCGCAATTGATAACGCTTAATTCACGTGCAAAACGTCACAAAACACGAAAACACTGGCGTAAACACTGTACGTTCACGGGGCAAACTTGAGGAGCGTGCGACCGCTGCGGCAGCTAACGCCAGACTGCCATGGGACCACGGAGCTCCTCGCCGTATATTGCCCTTAATATTGCCTATCTTACGCATGGACGACCCAGTTTGTATATTTTGCTTATTTTTTCATAGTTCCACATAACTTCTTCCTGTTTTCTCGATCGATCTGTGTTCAGTTTTTCAAGGCCTATCCACTGTGCCAACTTATAACTAAATCTGAGGGGGGTGCGATGGGGATGTTCCCTTGTAAAGACAGACGAAGCTCATTTTTCTCTGACGGGTGGGGTGAACGCACAGAATTCCAGAGTGTGAAGATCTTCACCTCCAGTCACTGCGCATAAACTTCCCGTGTATGGTGAACGTGTCGCCGTAAGGTGTGGCTTCACGGCTACGTTCATCATTGACCTTTTTTGAACAGGTTGTCGCTCAAGGACCAAAGAGACGCAGTGTGATTGGCCAGCGTTACTGCGATGTGCTTCGCCAGCATGTCATACCCGCCTTACAAGGGAGAGACGCAGTGAACTCAGCTTTTCATGCGAGAAGGGGCCCCTGCTCCTCCGAAACACATCTGGAAACGATCGAATTAACAGCCGATTGTTTCCAGATGCTTGGCCCGCGCGATCACCTGATCTCACTCCCTGTGATTTCTGGTTGTGGGGCTACCTGAAGGACAGGGTTTACCAGGAGAACATTCACACACGTGCTAATTCGTAGCGCAGCATATCAAGAGAGGTAGTCAGCATACCTACGGACATGCTTCGTTCTGCTGCGCAGAATACAAACCTGCGCTTTCAGACTCTTCTGCTCACTGATGAGCGCCATATTGAGCCACTTTTGTAGCACTAACGGTATCGGAATGTAATGGTACGATGTACCGCAGCAGCACATTAAAAGTGTTTCAGTTTAACTTATTCTACATTATTTCTCTTCCTTATGTCCTTGAAATTAATGCTACGCAGTTTGGTACTCGTACTGCATTAAGTTTCCGTGTTATAACAAGTTAAATAGGGCAAGTTTAATTATAACCACTCGGTACATTAGAAATTGGCACAAAAGTTCTATTTTCGCATGCTGTTCCAGTATGGTCTGCTGTGCATTGTTGCGAACTTGCACCGCAATATTATCGACAGATATTATTTCCTTTACATTATTAAAAGCAAGCTCGCCTAAAAATCGATCTTGATATACTCTTGCTCCAAACGACGCACGCCGCTTAGTGAAGGAATTGGACAGCCGGAATTCTTCGTAAGTTCGATAGTTAATCGCTTGATTTAAGTTTAGTGCTCCTTTTCCGACCTCGTTTTACGTTACTGTTACTAACTTACCAGTACGTACGTATACCATGTTTCCACGGGTTTTGATAAAGTTTTCATGCGCTCTTTAATGTTTAAGCCATTCAGAAACGCTGGTGTGCTCATTCTACCCCACCCCCCACCCCCTCCCAATGTTGGAGTCTAGGTTTTCCCAACCACAGTGTGACAACGCACTTTTTAACGTGAGCGGTAGTAATTCACAAGCAAATTTCTGACATATTACATAACAGCGAACAACTGTCAGTCCCTCTTGCTGGTAAAAATTTGCAATTACGGTTACTTCAATTTTTCCTCTTAGTAAGCAAGATGGAGAGACTTATTACTCCTAAATAATGATTTTTTTCCTCGTTAAGTGAATGGAGCTAATAACAATCCACTGTAACCGCTAGTTTAAGGTTCTTGAGCAATATCGTTTATCGTGCTCAGATAAATATCCAGGTACATAGCATCAATTAATACGAGACTTGGAACTTTAATAGTAGCAACTATTTATTTACAGCTCCTACAAAATAGATACGTGTTTCAAAGTTTTACTGACCTTCAAAGTAGTCACCAGTATTGTCTATAAACCGTTTCCATTGATGTGGAATTCGTAGGATACTCTCAGCAGTGCCAGCTGAGTTGACAGTTCGAGCGGTGCGATCTACTGCCCGACGAATTTGTTGCAGCTCTGAAGTGAATGTCGTGAAGTGCTTCCTTCAGTTTATAAATCGAGTTGAACTCACGAGGGCTTAAGTCAGGGGATTGCAGTAGGTGGTATAGCACTTCGCAGCCCCTTCAGTCAAACAAATCAGTAACAGCATTGTCCTGCAAAATGATGGTCAGGTCCTGCAAAAAGTGTCATCACTTCTGTCTCTATGCTGTTCATTTTTGGAATACAACCTACGACCAGCTTAAAGACTGTAGTGATGGGCTTTCTGCAGGATGTGACCATCATTTTGCAGGACAATGCTCAAGCACGTACGGTGCAGGCTGTTACTGCACGGCATTCGCTTCAGAACTGCTGCAGATCCGTCGAACTATCAACACAACCTGGCACTGCAAAGACTATCCTACGATCTCCACATCGCTGGCAATGGACTATACACAATGCTGCTAACTACTTTGAAGGTCGGTAAAACTTTGAAACAAGTATCTATTTTGTACGAGCTGTAAATAAATAGTTGCCACCATTAAAGTTCCAACCCTCGTATGTAAACAAGTGAAATAAAATTTTTGTTAGGCCCAATCTTCGTGTACTCTATGGTGCTAAGACAATACATTAGAAAAATACAAATATGTATTGCTGAATAGAGACCCCGCAGTCCCACAGTAACGCGAGCCGCGCGCTACCTTAAACAGAACCTGATTCAACTTAGGTAAGTAAACTGAAGAACATAGGGACACCAATGCTACAGCATCTACAAGACTGCATCGGAATGGTGCAGATGAAGCTGTCATTTACCGTTTTGTAAAGTCATCAGATGACCAAAGCGAATTGCAAAATTATTTAGATAAGATATCTGTATGGTGCGAAAAGTGGAATTGACCCTGAATAAGGAAAAGTGTGACGTTATTCACATGAGTAATAAAAGAAACACGCTAAATTTCGATTACGCGGTAAGTCACACAAATCTGAAGGCTGTAAATTCAACTAAATATTACAATTACAAATACCCTAAACTGGAACGATCACATAGATAATGCTGTGGGTAGAGCCAACCAAAGACTGCGACTCACTGGCAGAACACTTAGAATGTGCAACAGGTCTACTAAAGAGACTGCTTACACCACGCTTGCCCGCCCTGTTCTGGAGTTATTGCTGTGCAGTGTGGGATCCGCATCAGAGGGGACTGACGGATGACACCGGAAAAGTATAAAGGAGGGCAGCTCGCTTTGTATTATCGCGAAGTAGGGGAGATAGTGCCGCAGACATGATACGTGAATTGGAGTGGCAATCTTTTAATAAAAGCGTTTTTCGTTGCGACCGGATCTTCTCTTGAAATTTCAATCACCAGTTTTCTCCTGCGATCGCAAAAACAATCTGTTGGCACCCACCTACATAGGTAGAACTGATCATCACGATAAAATAAGAGAAACCAGGGCTCGCACAGCAAAAATTAAGTGCTCGTTTCTCCCGCGCGCCGTTCGAGAGTGGAACGGTAGAGAGACAGCTTGAAGGTGGTTCATTGAACTCTCTACCAGGCACTTTACTGTGAATAACAGAGTAATCATGTAGATGTAGACCAGGTGTAGAAATGCAGAACTGATACAAGCACACATGCACTTACATTCCATATCGTGTAAGTGAGCCAGGTGGCGCAATGGACTCACAATCGGGAGGGGGAGAAGGGCGGAGGGCGACGAAACTTTAAATCCTAGTTCCCGCCGTCCAGATTGAAGTTTTCCACGGATTCCGTACGAATGCTTTTCAAATGACACAGCTGATTTTCTTACTTATCATTCCCCAAACAGAGTTTGTGCTCCGACTCTAATAAACTCGTCGTCGACACGAACTTCCATCTTCCTTTCTACCTTTTCCTTCCGTAGGATCAAAACTATTCCTAGAAATCCTAGACGAAATTTTCAGACATTAGAAATAGGAAAGTGAAGAAGTAATACATGTTAGTGGAACGTATCTGAATGTCTTTCGTTTTGCTGATGACATTGTACTCTTTGTCTCTAATTTCATAAACGAATGGGAAAACTTAAAATACCAAATCAAAAAGTTTACAATAAGTATACATTAAAAGGTTTGACTCACAGTAATGACATACAGACTATCAGTACGAAATCCACAGAAAAACTGAGGACTTCTCTTCAAGCAGTGGGAAGATACATGATAAGAATTATTAGGAGAGCCATGTTACGTCCCGTTTCTCAGTATTGTTCCACCACAGTTTATTCTGTATAATGTTATCGTGACGCAAGGTTTTATGGAGATTTATAGATTCCTTAAGTCAAGTACTCGAGTGTATTTTCTCACATTGATCGATGAGACAGCTCAGTATAGTCCATGCACATTCAACACACTGGCTACTGTCTCACAAAACACGCAGCTCGTGACACCTAACACCACATACACATTCTGCTGCATTACTGGCCCGTTGTGAAGAAAATCATACAGTGAAACACGTAATACAGTCGTACTTTAAGCTGATGTCATTAAACGGCACCTATTAGCTATCCGTAACGACAATTAACGGAATTTTGCCTATTTTTCCCTTCCGCAGTTTCTCCTCCCAAAACCACAACGTCGACATGTAGCAGCTTTTAACTCGGCTGGCAGCAGAAACAAAGCTTCACGACAATAAAACAGTATTATCCTCCAGAGGAGGGACCGAGGACGAGGTTTAATGACACCGAAGGGCTGAATCATATGCGTTTGCGGAAAACGAATGAACGGCGTGTTTAAACGCGCATGTTATCTCAAACTTGCTTCAACGCCAGCATCGGCAAATGTGGAAATGCGCTTCGTTGCGGTGCGCACTCTTTCCCTTAATTAATGCCGTCAGAAACAGGCATGTTACGTGGAACCTGCTCATAGAAATTGCTTTAGCTGCATCGTGGATAGTAGTCAAGCACATTTCTCTAGCAAATGCTGATGGACACAGCTAACTCATTAACGCCGAAATAAAGCTAATTTCGTGCCAGTTTTATTTCTATTTCCATATTTTCTGCTGCAGTTTGACAACTCGTCAACAACACAGTTAGAACAGAGTAAAGTGTTGCTCAGGATGAAGGAGATAGTTTGGTGATGGTGGTGGTGGTAGCGGTGGATGAAACAGCAACATCAATGCCTGTCAGGACGATGATGGTAAACTGAAACCAGAATGCACATGGAAGTGATGTGCGGGTCTTGTCAAACTGTAAAATGACTGAACAGCTGTAAACAGACAACGATTTTGCCTAGAGATGGCGTTATGTCGAGGATTCCTCATCCCATGCAAGTTGCCTGTGGTATTCGGCTAATTTTGGCTTTCAGGTGAAATAAAAGAAGATTAATATTATTTTGATGATAGTACACTGTGCTGTCACAGACATTTCTGACTCTTACGCGAAAATAAATTGTTTGTATGGGCTATTTCGATTTCTATGAAACTTTCATAATTAACTATACTGACCACTGAATGTTCATCACTATGAAATCAGGATTCAAAACCGTCAAACTGGCTTGAAGTCTACTACGTGTTTGTATACGCAAATGATCAGCATTTCAGCGCGACCGCGCGAAGCAGGTACCAGGAACGCTATCAACATTCTGTGTACAGTGTCAAGAAGAATTCTGCCGATAAACTTTCGTAAGTTGTTCACGGATACCTTTTGAGTATTTTAGTGTAAGTGACGCGTCGTCTCTAGTGACGCGTTGCAAAATAACTGGATTTAGTTTCATTTTGACTTTGTGTCTGCGTAGCTGTGAAAATACCAGCACAAGAGTGCAAATGTCGACGGTATGTGCTGTGTTTCATTTGGAAACAAACTTGTACCATTCACTCGGGATACGTGCTGTAGACAACAGTAATGCCCACTTCACTCTTGTTCCTCAAGCTTTTTACTGATGGAGAGTTTGCCGAAATGCAGCCAGTCTATGGGTTCACTGAATGCAAAGGAACAGCGGCACGACGAGGCTATACTCAGATATTCTCCCAGCGACGGCAATCCCATTACACTAGTTTTGTATATTTTCGAGGATTGTTCCATTACTGTGTTTTGGGCTGTCCTTTCACTTTCGTGCCAGTTTCATTTCTATTTCCATATTTTCTGCTGCAGTTTGACAACTCGTCAACAACACAGTTAGGACAGATTAAAGTGTTGCTCAGGATGAAGGAGATAGTTTGGTGATGGTGGTGGTGGTGGTGGTAATTTCAAAGCATTACAAAACTTTCTGTAAGTAACAAAAACATCAACTCATTTGTACAGGCATCAGACTTCTAGAGCTGTTTTATACATGGGGATTCGATTCGTTAAAGTATCGGAGGGTTTATTTGATAGTATATAACCAACTTGGCTGCGAACTTTATTAAATCTCCAGAAGAACTGGGAGAAATCTATACATCATATGTAGTAACAAAATACAATTGGACCGACAAAAATTCGAAAGTTGTTCAAGGATATTTTCAGAGAGTACTGGTATAAGAGACCCATAGTCTCTTGGTGGCTCGTTACAGAGTTGCTGTTGTTGTTGTGGTCTTCAGTCTGAATACTGGTTTCATGGAACTCTCCATACTACTCTATCTTGTGCAAGCCTCTTCATTCCGAATAATAACTGCAAGTTATATCCTTCTGAACATGTTTACTGTCTTCATCTCTTGGTATCCCTCTACTATTTTTACATCCCACACTTCCTATCAACGGATTACTTCTTCTAGTCAGGTTGTACCACACATTTCTTTTCTCCCCAATCCTACTCAGTACCTCCTCGTTAGTTACGTGATCTACACATCTACACTTCAGCATTTTTCTTAGCAACACATTTCAAAACTTCTACTGTCTACTTGTCTAAACTGTTCATCGTCTGTTTCACTTCTATACATGGCTTCACTGAGTACAAAAACTTTCAGAAAAGACTTCCTAACACTAAAATCTATATTCGATGTCAGATTTCTCTTCTTCAGAAGCGTTTTTCTACAATTTATATCCTCTCTACTTCTACCATCATCAACTATAATAAATTGCAAAACAATTGATTAAAATCGGTTAGTTATGCTACTTGATCAGAAAAATAATTGATGATGGTCGAAGTAGAGATGAGACACTTAAAGTGTCTCGTTTCCTAATCTCATGTCCTCAGCATCACTTGATTTCATTCGAGTAACGATGTAATTGTGATTTATTCAGTTTCTCGCCCCATTTACCTTAATTTACGTGAAAATATTTCCATAAAGGTGATAGCATTACTTAATTACCGACCAATTAGATGCCTTCAAGGGATATCCTCGTATAAGGCCACTACAGCAACAGTCTTGACAGTCAGATGTTTCTGAAGAAGACGATGGAGGTAATCGCCGAAAGCGCGAAGTTTCCGTTAAATTAACGCGGCAAGAAGTCGGAGAACGCTTCATACAAGAGTGCCGTCGCGTAAGATTTCGTCCTCCTAAATGGTAAGTGTATTCACAGCTGCAACCTGGCCAGTTCTGCAACTAGCACGTCAGCAGCAGTATCATCTCACAGTGTGACCGATCCGCCACATCGCCCAGCGGAACGAACTTATTTACAACAAAAAAATACATTCACAGCTTCTCTTCATTCGCGCCCGTGAGGATCAACAATGCTGTTTGGAAACGTGACACTTGGTACTCGCACACTGATTATCTGCTGGCCACTCCACGCTCCGCAGATGCCGTTCCAGTGCCATATAAAACAGTCTAAAAATCAAACACCTCTCTTTCTCTGTGTGTGTGGGGGGGGGGGGGCACCACGTTCCAGAATCGTTCCGCGGTGAGCACCGCTGCTGGTTATTTTTCATCCGGATGCTACCTGAGTGAGCAGAGTTTTGTCCGCAAATCCCCACAGTGATGTGGTGGCGGCGGTGGAGGGTGGGAGGGAGCGGGGATCCAATGTGTCCTTGGCCTGACCGTGCCGCCCCCATACACTGATACACATGAGCACGCAGGCACGCACGCGCGAACCGGCCGATTCATTAAACTAATGGGATGTAAAGAGAGGTTTTAATTAAGCGCGTTGTTTCTGCGGCGCGCTCGCGCACACTAAACAGCGCCCCCGGTCGCAACGAGCGTGATTACCGCCCCCTCAACCTCCGCCCCCGGTGCGGCCCGGCGGCACCCCCGAAACCTCGGTGACATTCGCCCGCACATCCGCTTCATCACCTGCAGGACGGATTGAGGGCACACTTCAGCTCTGATTTACCTCTTTTTCACTCGATTTTAGCCAACAGTTTTATGTTCGCAGCCTGTCGATGTCATTAGATATATTGATTAGCAAATTTGTGCCCAAAAAGACCGTTACGCAATGACACTACGTTTATATTGAATACGATCATAGCAAACAAAAGGTAAAAACGATAGTTTCTTCTATGTCAGTGACGGGATGCTCTAGCCTCAAAAACGAATCTCCTACCCACTTAAAACGCTCCCAGGTATTGGGTAGGTTCAAATGGTTCTGAGCACTATGGGACTTAACATCGGAGGTCATCAGTCGCCCCTAGAACTTAGAACTACTTAAATCTAACTAACCTAAGGATATCACACACATCCATGCCCGAGGCAGGATTCGAACCTGCGACCGTAGCAGTAGCGCGGTTCCGAACCGAACCGCTCGGCCACCTCGGACGGCTTTCGGGTAGGTACGTAAGTTCGAACCGTTTTTCCATAACTTTAATGAATACAACAGACACAGATAACAGAGGCTTTAGTAATAAATAATACACTACTGGCCATTAAAATTGCTATACCAAGAATAAATGCAGATGATAAACGGACATTCATTGGACAAATATATTATACTAGAACTGACTTGTGATTACATTTTCTCGCAATTTGGGTGCATAGATCCTGGGAAATCAGTACCCAGACCAACCACCTCTGGCCATAACAACGGCCTCGATACGTCTGGGCATTGACTCAAACAGAGCTTTGATGGCGTGTACAGGTACAGTTGCCCAAGCAGATTCAACACGATACCACAGTTCATCAAGAGTAGTGAATGGCGCATTGTGACGAGCCAGTTGTTGGGGCACCATTGACCACACGTTTTCAGTTGGTGAGAGATCTGGAGAATGTGCTGACCAGGGCAGCAGTCGAACATTTTCTGTATCCAGAAAGGCCCGTACAGGCCCTGCAACATGCGGTCGTGCATTAGCCAGCTGAAATGTAGCGTTTCGCAGGGATCAAATGAAGGGTAGAGCCACGGGTCGTAGCACATCTGAGATGTAATGTCCACTGTTCAAAGTGCCGTCAATGTGAACGAGAGGTGACCGAGACGTGTAACGAATGGCACCCCATAAGATCACGCCGGGTGATACACCCAGTATGGAGATGACGAATACACGCGTCCTATGTGCGTTCACCGCGATGACGCCAAACACGGATGCGACCATCATGTCAGAACCTGGATTCATCCGGAAAAATGACGTTTTGCCATTCGTGCGCCCAGGTTCGTCGTTGAGTACACCATCGCAGGCGCTCCTGTCTCTGATGCAGCGTCAAGGGTAACCTCAGCCATGGTCTCCGAGCTGATAGTCCATCCTGCTGCAAACGTCGTCGAATTGTTCGTGCAAATGGTTGTTGTCTTGCAAACGTCCCCATCTGTTGACTCAGGGATCGAGACGTGATGCACGATCCGTTACAGTCATGCAGATAAGATGCCTGTCATCTCGACTGTTAGTGATACGAGGCCGTTGGGACCCAGCACGGCGTTCCGTATTACCTCCCTAAACCCACCGATTCCATGTTCTGCGAACAATCATTGGATCTCGACAAACGCGAGCAGGTATGTCGCGATACGATAAACCGCAATCGCGTTAGGCTACAATCCGACCTTTACCAAAGTCGGAAATGTGATGGTACTCATTTCTCCTCCTTACACGAGGTATAACAACAACGTTTTACTACGCAACGCCGGTCAACTGCTGTTTGTGTATCAGAAATCGGTTGGAAACTTTCCTTAGGTCAGGATTGTAGGTGTCGTCACCGGCGCCAACCTTGTGTGAATGCTCTGAAAAGCTAATCATTCGCATGTCACAGCATCTTCTTCCTGTCGGTTCAATTTCGCGTCTGTAGCACGTCATCTTCGTGGTGTAGCAATTTCAATGGCCAGTAGTGTATATTCTCCACCGCTATTTACAACAGTCTGCCAACGCTGGGGTAACTTTTCCATTTGGCAACTGTAGAAATCACGTGGTTTTGAGGCGAATATCTCGTCTAGGCAAGTTCGGAGAGCGTTTTCATCCGGAAAGGACGTTCCTTGGCCGGCCGGAGTGGCCGAGCGGTTCTGGGCGCTCCAGTCTGGAATCGCGCGACCGCTACGGTCGCAGGTTCGAATCCTGCCTCGGGCATGGATGTGTGTGGTGTCTTTAGGCTAGTTAGGTTTAAGTAGTTCTAAGTTCTAGGGGACTTATGACCACAGCAGTTGAGTCCCATAGTGCTCAGAGCCATTTGAACCATTTTTTTGACGTTCCTTGACGGCTGTTCGATAGAGACCTGAAAAGGTGAAAATCTGAGGGCGCAAGATGAGCTGAATAAGATACGTCCGGAATTACTTCCCAACCCAACTTCTGTAAGCTGTTTTTTATCGATCTTACAGAACGCGGGCAAGCGTTATCGTGCAGCAGCATCGCTTCACGCAGTCTTCCTGGTCATTACTCTTCGATTTCGTCTGCAAGACTTCTCAGATGTTGACAATAAATGTCAGCAGTAATTGGTAGACCTCGGGGAATTCACAACACACCATACCGTCGCTGTCCCTGCAGATGCGTAACATTATCCTTTGTGGATTCGCGCAGGTCTTTGGGCGGCAAGTTGCTGCTTTGTTTGAGCTCAAGCAATCTTTCTTTTCCTTATGCTAGCATAAAGACACCATTTTTCGGCACCAGTAAGGATACAGGACAGGAAAGGTCGGTGTTGTTCAAGAGTCAAATGATGGCCAGCAAGCAGAGATGCACTTATGGCCCCCCGCTGATTTGTGTGATTTTGGCTTAGAGCATGCGGTACCCATGAGTTGAACCTTCCACATCGCATTCAGATGTCGCATTACGGAGACAGACGGATGAACAGAAGGTACAGTTTAACGCAACCTGGGCCGCAGCGTCCAATGGACTAATCACCATCAGCTTGTATCAATACATGCGAAGAATTTTTGATTACGGCGCAGGACAATGACTCAACTGCAGTGCGCCCTACCAAATGCAAGCATACTGTAACATCGATGTCTGCCCTGTCACAGTATAGAGAGTCGCGTCTCTAGAGTGTTTAGCCGGCGTGAGTGGCCGTGCGGTTATAGGCGCTACAGTCTGGAACCACGCGACCGCTACAGTCGCAGGTTCGAATCCTGCCTTGGGCACAGATGTGTGTGATGTCCTTAGGTTAGTTAGGTTTAAGTAGTTCTAAGTTCTAGGGGACTGATGACCACGTTAAGTCCCATAGTGCTCAGAGCCATTTGAACCATTTTTTTCTAGAGTGTTTAGTTGTGTATTAGCGTTCGTGATAGACGCCACGTGCAATGCCAGAGTTGTGACCTGCAAAATCGCAAACTGTCCTATGTGACAAAAACGGTGACGGCTTTCATCCCAGAAGTTATTTATATCACGTCAGTATGAGTTATTATGAAAAGTGAAATTTTCGCATTCGGGTACTGTCTCACGAGATTAACCATCAACGCTGTGACGATGGTTGCAAGACCAACAAAACGTGGACTTGGTCGTAATTCAGTTATCATTTTGACTGCGAGAGAGAGAGAGACTTATAGTCTTGTGTGGTTAAAATTCACGAGTGGAGATACTTTCGTTCACATATCGTGTCGCGAGATCAAGTCAGTCACGCCGTAAAACGGCTGTGTGCCCACTTGTGAAAAATTATTGGTGACATCGTCAAGACGAACGAAAGTTAATTGTGAAAACTGTATTAACTATCAAACGCAGAACAAACTATCCGAACAGTGATTTTAACCTAATTATCGTGGTTGTAATCGAATAATGACTATTTTTATTACCACCACTATCTCGGCATCCAATGCCAATTGCAGGTGTCGTATTGAACGGCTTCCACGGGCAACAAAAATCTGATCAATATTTCGCGCAATTACTGGCTGAATTTTAAAATTTTAAACGCTGTCATAATCTACTCATTAAAGCATAATCTTATGTTAAAGATTTAACACATTAAGGTAAGTACTGCAGTCAGAAACTGCGTCTTGAGACAGCGTAAATCACGTTGCGGAAATTACGAACTATGTTCATCCAGTTCTTGAGAATGAGAGCACCTCACGATTTCCAACAAACCTTTCACGTTATTTCACACATTTATGGCACATTTTCTCGCTGATTTCTCCCAACAAAATAACGAAGGGAAGAAACTTTACTGCTCACTACAATTTCTCTGGTCATGCTTGGGAACCTTAAACATCAGCCATAACGTTTTTAGTAGTAACTCCATTCCCAACGCATTTACCTGCATCATTATACGCACATATAGTTCAGCAGGTACGAAACCGTAAAAGATCAGATGCATGAAAAACTAGATTTTGCACAAAACGGAGTGAAACTGTCGAGACCTACACTCAAGCTGTGTTAATAAGATTATTTAGCATCTTCCAACAAATTTTTAAGGTAATTTCATAAAACTAAAATCCGTCCGGAAAGGCATCGGAAGGCCCAACGGTACCGAAGGTCCTCTGTATCATTCTCAGCCGATAGACGCCCCTGAGTGCGGTACAGAGGGGTCCGTGGACAGCACACCGCCCAGCCGACCGTTGTCAGTTTTCGTGAGCGGAAACAATTTCATACCTTACTTTTCCACGCTTACATGCTTAACGTCAAATATTTACTACAAAATGGCTCTGAGCACTATGGGACTTAACATCTTAGGACAATAGTCTCCTAGAACTTAGAACTACTTAAACCTAACTAACCTAAGGACAGCGGTCGCGCGGTTCCAGACTGAAGCGGCTAGAACCGCTCGGCCACCTCGGCCGGCTATTTACTACATCTACATCTACATTATACTCCGCAAGCTACCTACTTGTGTGTGGCGGAGTGTACTTTCGGTACCACTGTTCGATCCCTCCAACCCTGTTCCACTAGCGAATATGCGTGGGAATAATGATTATCGGTAAGCCTCTGTATTGGCTCTAATTTCTCGAATTTTCTCCTCATGGTCAATATGCGAGATGTATGTGGGGGGAAGTAATACGAGTGACTCCCCCTGAAAAGTGGTGTCCCGAAATTTCAATAGTAACTCTCTCCGTGACGCACAACGCCTCTCTTGTAACGTCTGCCAATGGAGTTTGTTTAGCATCTCCGTAACGCTCTCTCGCCAGCTAAACGATCCCGTGACTAAACGCGCCGCTCTTCGTTGGATCTTCACTATCAGCCCTACCTGATAGAGATCCCAGATAGAAGAACAATACTCAAGAATCGGTCGAACAAGCGCCTTGTAAGTCACCTCTTTCGTGGATGAGTTACAGTTCCTTAAGATTCTTCCGATGAATTTGAATCTAGTGTCTGCTTTTCCCACTGTCTGTTTTATGTGGTCATTCCACTTAAGGTCGCTCTGGTTAGTTACGCCTAGATATTTTACGGCAGACGCTATCTCCAGCTGTTTGTCATCAATAGTGTAGCTATAAGTAGTGGATTTCTTTTCCTTTGAATGCGCAATATGTTACATTTACTTACGTTCAAGGTCACCTGCCAGAGCCTGCACCGTTCATCAATTCTCTGCAGGTCTTTCTGTAAATTCTTACTATCTTCTGGCGTTGCTACTTTGGTACAGACAACTGCATCATCTGCGAATAGCCTTAAAGAGCATCCGACGCTTTCTACTAGATCATTTATATATATATATATATATATATATATATATATATATATATATATATATATATATATATCGTAAACAGCAACGGTCCTATCACATTTCCCTGTAGCACTCCGGAAATTACCTTTACATCTGTCGATTTAGTTCCGTTAACAGCGACATGTTGAGTTCTATCTACAAGAAAGTATTGAATCCCATCGCGAGTCTGCTCCGATACTGCCTAAGCTCTTATTTTTTTCATTAAACGGCAACGAGGGACGGTGTCAAACGCCTTACTGAAATCAAGGAACTGCGCTGCGGATCTCATGGTGGAACAGACCAAGCTGCGTTTCGGAGGATCTCTGTTTGCGGAATCCATGTTGATTTTTTATACAGGAGATGTTTATTTTCCAAAAACATCATAATTTTTAACATAAAACATGTTCCATAATTCTACAACAGATTGATGTCAACTTTATAGGTCTATAAGTGTGTGTCTGTCTTACGGCCTTTCTTAAAAACAGGAATTACATGCGCTTTTTTGCAGTCGTTAGGTACGTTTCGTTGCTCATGCGATCTACGAAAAATTCCTGCTAGAAGGGGAGCAAGTTCATTCGCATAATCTTTATAGAATCTTACAGGTACCTCATCTGGTCATGACGCCTTTCCACTACTAAGCAATTGCAGCTGCATTTCAATTTGGCGATCGGTTACCTCAATATCTGCCATTTGGACGTTCGTACGACGATTGAAAGAAGAGACAGTGTCACGATCTTCCGTGGTGAAACATCTTCGGAAGACCGAATTCAGTATTTCGGTCATCTCTCTGTTATCTTTACAACTCATTTGTAAAGTAATTAGACATCTGAAGCTGTTTTATAGGTGGGTGTTTGAAGCTTTAAAGGACAGTGGTAGACTGTTACTAGTTACTAATACCGAGTTTTAAAATCAGCTATTAACAGTGCAACACACATTATTGTCTGTTACTGGTAGAATATACATCGGTCGTTAGCAGATATCCGTGATACTCACTGTGTAAATGCTCCCCCAAACTGCAAGTAATGAATTAACACAACAGGATGAAACTTCTGTTGGCGGTGGCAGCACCGGGAAAGTAAGCGCAGAGGGGAAACAGGTATGTGCGGGTTAGGCGTAAGGGGTCGGCCGCTGTGGCCGTGCGGTTCTAGGCGCTTCAGTTCGGAACCGCGCTGCTGCTACGGTCGCAGGTTCGAATCCTGCCTCGAGCATGGGTGTGTGTTATGTCCTTAGGTTAGTTAGGTTTAAGTAGCTCTAAGTCTAAAATTTCCGATCAATGGGCCTGTGCGTTATACCGGGTGGTCAAAAAGTCATTATAAATTTGAAAACTAAATAAATCACGGAATAATGTAGATAGAGGTACAAATTGATACACGTGCTTGAAATGACATGGGGTTTTATTAGAACCAAAAAAATACAAACGTTCAAAAAATGTCCGACGGATTACGCTTCATCTGATGAGAATAGCAATAATTAGCATAAAAAGTAAGACAAAGCAAAGATGATGTTCTTTATAGGAAATGCTCAATATGCCCACCATCATTCCTCAACAATAGTTGCAGTCGAGGAATAATGTTGTGAACAACAGTGTAAAGCATGGCCGGAGTTATGGTGAGTCATTGGCGTCAGATGTTGTCTTTCAGCATCCCTAGAGATGTCGGTCGATCACGATACAATTGCGACTTCAGGTAACCCCAAAGCCAATAATCGCTCGGACTGAAGTCTGGGGACCTGGGAGGCCAAGCATGACGAACGTGGCGGCTGAGTACAAGACCATCACCAAACGACGCGCGCAAGAGATCTTTCACGCGTCTAGCAATATGGGATGTTTTTTTTCTTTTTCGGTTCTAATAAAACCCCATGTCATTACAAGCATGTGTGTCAATTTTTACCTCTCTATTTACATTATTCCGTGGTTTATTAAGTTTTCAAATTTATACTGACTTTTTGATCACCCGGTATAATACTGTGTACAGCTATTGTATGTGTTATTGTACGTGTTTCAAACCTCCGGGCCGCTTACACAATGTCGTCCAGTTTCTACCTAAATCGGGGGCGTGATGATTACTTTCGTCAGCATTTGAACCAGATACCTTACTGGTTGAGAGCGCCTTTTTTTTACCAACATAGGAATAACACAGCAAGGAGAAGATTGAATAAAAGAAAGGTAATGGAGGAGTCGGAGGAAGGAGTGAAAAGAGGAGAGGGAAAATCATGAAGAAGAGGGCAGGGCGGAGGAAACACAACACGGAAGAGTATAAGAAAATGGAGAGGTTGCGGTTTAGCGTCCCGTCAACGACGAGGCGATTACCAATAGAGGAAGCGTAAACAGAAAAGAAAGGAAGAGAAAGAAAACAAAAAAGTAGTGGGGCGAAGAGGACAATTTTGCAGGAAGCAAAATGTGAGCGTAGAGCAAGGAGGGAGAGGAATTAAGAGAAGAATGCGGAAAAGTTTTTAGCAGGAGCAAACGGGGAGTAACGAGACAGAATATGAAGAGGGAATAGGGTGATGATGAGTATTACTGATGCGTGCGACGGCCGTCCCCTGTTGCTGTGAGTAGAGTGGTTATTACGCTGGGACACAGACGGTAATCAGAGGGGATGGCGGTCAATCGCGCGTCACTGTGCCAGCCGGCCAGGCGGGAAGCCCGCGGCGGGAGCCGTCAGCTAATTGGCAGCCCCGCGGCGGCCAACTAACAGCCCAGCACGCGCACACAGACAGCGAGACACTCGAGCGCGCTAATTAGCGCCTGCCAAGGGAAAAATCTAACGGGTCGGCATCCTCCACCAATAACACGAAGCGGCCTCAGAATCACGCAGCTCCCATGAAATACAATTTCGAACGTACCCAGAGAGGTTGCAAAGCATTTAAGACACCTCGAAGTCGAGAGGAACGCGTACCGTGATGTCCAGATTGAAGTTTTCCGCGTTCTTTTTCCTCCTAATCCTTATCATCAAGATTATGACTCGTGCATTTGTTACTTTGTGAAAGAAAATTGTCCACTCTTCCTACATCCTGTCGTTCTACTGGCTGATACTAAGCAAAATCTTTCGTATCCTCTTATTGTCCATACGTTCAATGCTTTCCTTCCATTTAAGCTCGTTGCCCTCTGAAAATCTCCAGTTATTTCCGTATACCGTCACTTCCTTTTTATCCGAGAATGCCACTTGCACAAAACTCTCTGATCTTGTAGATAATGTGCCAAGTGTGGCACTATCTGGCCTAAGTTTGTAGGTTGGCGATACTGCCCGCTACCTGGTGTCGGGAACTCTGGTTCGGGCAGTGTTTATCTGGTGGTGCGAATGGAGAGCGAGGAGGAAAAATAGTCAGTGGAGCAGGAAGGCTCTAGGTCGAGAGTTGGGCCTGTTTGTGGTCGTCGTACGTCGTACTGATTGTGCGCTGGCTTTCTTGCCCAGACTTGAGCCACTGAAACCCTTTATTACACTGAGGTGACCAAAGTCATGGAACAGCGATATGCACATTTACAAATGGCGGCAGTATCGCGTACACAACGTATAAAAGGGTAGTACAATGGCGGAGCTGTCATTTGTACTCAGGTGATTCGTGTAAAAATATTTCCGAAATGGTTACGGCAGCATGACGGGAATTAAAATACTCTGAATGCGGAATGGTAGTTGCAACTACATGCATGGGACATTCCATTTCGGAAATCGTTTCAGAATTCAATATTCCGAGATTCACAGTGTCAAGAGTGCGTCGAGAATGCCAAATTTCAGGCATTACCTCCCACCACAGACAATTCAGTGGCCACCGGCCTTCACTTAACAACCGACAGCAACGGCGTCTGCGTCGAGTCGTTAGTGCTAGCAGACAAGTACCACTGCGTCAATGAGGGACGTAGCCGTTAGGACAGTACGGCGAAATATGGTGTTAATGGGCTACGGCAGCAGACGACCGACTCGAGTGCCTCTCCTGGGCTCGCGACCATGTCGGCTGGGATCTAGGCGACAGGAAAACAGTGGGCTGTTCAGAGTAGTTCCAGTTTCCGTTGGAAAGAGCTGATGGTAGCATTCGAGTGTAGCGCACACCCCATGAGGCCACGAACATAAGTTGTCAACAAGGCACTGTGCAAGTTGGTAGTGGCTCCATAATGGTGTGGGCTGTGCTTATGTGGAATGGACTGCGGCCTCTGGTCCAACTGAACACATCACTGGCTGGAAGGAGTTGTGTTCGGCTAACTCGAGACCATTTTCAGTCATTTATGGTCTTCATGTTTCCTAACGACGACAATGGGTTACAATGTGCAATGTCGGAACATTACGCACAATTCGAGCGAATGATTTGATCGTCCACATCGCCCAACATGAATGCGATCGAACATTTAAGGGACGTAATCAAGAGCCCAGTTCGTCAGTAAAATCCTGCACCGGTGATCCTTTTGCAACTGTGAACGTCTAGCCGGCCGAAGTGGCCGTGCGGTTAAAGGCGCTGCAGTCTGGAACCGCAAGACCGCTACGGTCGCAGGTTCGAATCCTGCCTCGGGCATGGATGTTTGTGATGTCCTTAGGTTAGTTAGGTTTAACTAGTTCTAAGTTCTAGGGGACTAATGACCTCAGCAGTTGAGTCCCATAGTGCTCAGAGCCATTTGAACCATTTGTGAACGTCTATAGGGCCAGCACGGCTCAATATTTCTCCATGGGACTTCCAACGACTTCTTGAGTCCATGTCACGTCGAGTTGCTCCGCAATTCGGGTCAGAGAAGGTCCGACACTATATTAGGAGGTGTCCCATGGTTTTGTTCACCTCGGTGTATTATTTCAATGCCCTTGCTGTGTCAGACACAGTGAGGATACGGGACACATGTTGCTTATGTGCCTAGTTGTGCTGGTGAGCATTCTCTCCTGACCAGGTTCTGCAGTTTGCTCCTTGCTAAATTTTCTGACAGCTATCCGTGAACAGTGCATCGCTAGACTGGGTTTGAACTGCGCACATTACGTTGCTGTATACGATACAGATTTAGTTCTGTTAGTGTGGGATTAAGGGAACAGTCGCCTGTCTAGATGTTTTTGTATATTGGGTTAATGGTGCCATATAACTGGACGTAGGCAGTATAAGTGGCTTTTTCTTTTTAAGATAATGAGAAAAGATTGCTCCCTGTTTCTAATACTGGACTGTTTCGGGGTAGTCTGGAGTATTTCCCTGTGTCTACATACCATGATGTGGACTGGTGTTCAGATACCAAGATACATGTTTTGGGGCAATGCAATGGCTGAGGGCCATGGACTACAGAAGGGGAGGCAAAGTTGTCTTGATTGTTCTATTTTCTTTTCTTTCGCTTAAGCCATAGTCCCGCAGCGATCGCAGGGGCGGCGTGGTTACAACGGATTTGGCAATGTTAGTTTTAGGGATGGCCAGAAGCCCTTCCTGCAGCCACCCCATACCCCCCAGGACGGAATCTATTGTGTTGGCAGAAGAGCCAACACCGTGTTGCTAGAGGAGGCCGAAATGCACGCTTTTAAGCTCACGCAGGCTGGCGTGAGGTCTGTAAAATGACAATGTAATTAATATAGCCAATAAGGTACGTTGCTGCTGGAATACTTAACTTTAATCCATAATTGGTGTACATCGCTCTTGACTGTACAGGTTTTACAATCTCAATATTAACTGGTAATGGCGCCTTGCTAGGTCGTAGCAAATGACGTAGCTGAAGGCTATGCTAACTATCGTCTCGGCAAATGAGAGCGTAGTTGTCAGTGTAGCATCGCTAGCAAAGTCGGCTGTACAGCTGGGGCGAGTGCTAGGACGTCTCTCTAGACCTGCCGTGTGGCGGCGCTCGGTCTGCAATCACTGACAGTGGCGGCACGCGGGTCCGTCGTATACTAGCGGACCGCGGCCGATTTAAAGGCTACCACCTAACAAGTGTGGTGTCTGGCGGTGACACCACAGAATCAGTGTACCCCAACTGTCTGCATCTAGTGTAAAGCGTGAAATAGTGCGGACGTGTTTCAAACGTCTGCAACGCGCGTAACTGAGGCGGAACGTGGGGACCAGCCCGGTATTCACCTAGCGAGATGTGGAAAACCGTCTAAAAACCACATCCTGGCTAGCCGGCAAACCGGCCCTCGTCGCTAATCCGCCGGGCGGATTCGATCCGGGGCCGGCGCACCTACCCGAGTCCAGGAAGCAGCGCATTAGCGCTCTCCTGGCGGGTTCTTGATCATTCTATTTTGTAAAAATTAACATTTTGCTGAAGTTACCTTAAGCGACTCGTTTTTCTTTTATGGTGTACCTCAAACATCTTTATTTAATTTCATTTAAGCTGTAATTGATTTGGGTAAAAAACTGATTGTCATGTCAATGGAGTTGGTCATATTATCTTGTATATGTTTCTTTAACTCAGTATGAATTGAAAGCGGATTGTTTCAACTTGTTTGTGGTTATTTTATTATGGTACTAAATTCGTTTTGGAAAATTGTGGTAAGATTTTATGGGACCAAACTGCTGAGGTCATCGGTCCCTAAGCATACACACTACTTAAACTAACTTACGCTAACGACAGCACTCACCCATGCCCGAGGGAGGACTCGAACCTCCGAGGGGGAGGGGGGGAGCCGCGCGGACTAAATTTCTTTTAATTTAATAACTCATTACCGTGCTAAATTAAGAATTCAATTATTCGAACAGATTGTTTGTTTAAATAAATCTGTATTTTCTGTCCAACTGGTCAATAAATGTATAAATGTTGTTCTGTTAACTCGAACTCAGTCAATCGATTCGGCCCTTAAATCCGAACGGCCTTACTGCACGTAACAATAACAACATAATTAGTATCATCCGTCTTTTGCAATAAAATATTTATCAGTTATTTGAATCAATAAATGTTTCAACCATTCGTTTTCGGTATCATCCGTAAAAATAAAATATACTTTGTTGTGAAACATGTAGTGTTTCTGGCAGCATATTTAGGTTGTATTATCATTTATAGGTTCGTGATTTTCATTTATTTTTGTGTGTCCTATTCTTTTCGTGTGCCCGTTGGCTGTTGTGTAGGCATCAGATGAACATAATCTATGTTTTCAACATAGAGTTAGTTGAAAACTTATAGTGTGTTCATCCAGTGCTTACACAAGATACAGTGGACCGGAGTAATCGTGGGGCAGTAGGATTCCCATTTGGCAATCAACAGGACTCGATTACCAGTTCCAGATTTCACCTTACAGCCTAGGGAACCCTCCCAAAAACCTTGGTCGGAATCGGGGGGGGGGGGGAGGGGGGGGGACTATCAGAAAGTCGCTGCACCATGGTCTGTGGACTATGGATGTGGATTACGCTGGAAGTTCGAAACACTGTTGGCGGATCACAAGTTAGCAGCACTGTTTATTCATAGGTACGCAGTTATTTTTTAATTTGTTCTATTGTTGCGTAGCATTTGACTGTTTGGATCAGTTCATGAAAGCTACTGAATGCTATATGTAATGTTTCGACGTTCAATTTATTTTTTAAATTATGGTGTTTACAACTGAGGAACGTATTTTTCCTGTTGAATATGTGTTTCGACAAGGTGATAAATACCCAGATTTAGTGCAGGAGGCGTCTGCTGAAAAATTCCTGGAAACAGCTGTATCTCACCGGAATGCTGTTAGTCACTTATTGAGAAATATTGAGAGACAGGCTCAGTGCTGGATGACAAACAAACCGAAAGACAACCAAAACTAAACAGAAGTTCATGGATATTTATGAATCTGTGCAGCATAATCATGCGCAACTTGGGATAAGAAAAAGACACGGGCTTGCAACCACCGCATAAAGCGGTTAGGCAACATTGCAGTTGTTCCCGTATAAAGTGAGAGTAGTGCAACAAGTGGAAGATGCGGACCGTGAAAAGCCATTCCGTTACTGAAAATGTTTTCATCTTTCATTGTGAATAATACTATTACTATTAGTGATGTCACTTGTATATAGACAAAGCCTGGTTCCATTTTCTGGTCATTTTAACACACAAAACTGACGTTAATGGTCAACGGAGAAGCTTCGTTTTGGGGCTGAAATGCAACTGTATGACTAGAATATTTTGAGTGAGGTACTGATACCCGGACGGCGCATTACTGGACGTTTCTTTTTTGAAGAAACACGGGCAGGGAACGTTATCGTTCAACGCACCACGATTTCGCTGGCCAATTGAAGGAAGACTACTCATGGTTCCAAGAAGATAGCGCTACTGTGTACACTGATAACAAAGTATGCGTCTTCTGGAAGAGGTTTTTGCGGAATGTATCATCTAAAAAAGAAAAAAAAATCTTACGTCCCCCACGCTCGCCTGATATTTTCTTCAGCGAGCAGCAAAATCTGTAGTGTATGCCAATGACACACGGACGCTTTGAGACAAACAAACCACAATCAAATCGGGAGAAAGGGTTTTCCAATAAAATCAAGCGGGTTCATATTTGTATAATAGCCGCCCTGGACGTCATTTCCAACATATGTTGAAACGGCACAGCATACAATTTTATGCATCGACCGAGACAAAAACTTTAAAATTGTGTGTGTGTGTGTGTGTGTGTGTGTGTGTGTGTGTGTGTGAAGATGTATTGTTCTCGTGTTTGTGTGGAATTCATATTTTTGTGCGTTTTATTCTCTATTTGGAGCGAGCTGTCGCAATGATGACCCACCGTATAGTTAGAGACTTTTCGGCCAAATATAAGGTAAAATGATAATGGAACAGGTTCACCACTAGGAATATTTGAGACAGGTCTCCACTTACGGTATTTGCCCTATAACCAAGAGGTATCTCCGGAACACCTTGGTCAGAATCGAGAGGATGAGAATTATTTAATTCTGGGGCAATGTGTCCAAGACAAAATAAATCGAAAGCCTAGTGAATGTCATATGGTACTTGTTTATGTGCATACGGTGCCCCTGTGTCGCTACTGCAGCAATTTTCAACTTTTATTGCGCGCATAGTCGTACCGCTTGGATTCGATGTTTATCTTGTCAGAGAAAGCACTGCGAGTAGATCCCCATCTGAATTAGGATTAAGCTTCTTTCTCCCGTTTCAGAGAAACTGTTACAGCTGATATGTGCGGGAGGTAAGGCAGCGAAGACAGACAAATGACTTCTATCTGACACCGGTCCGCCGTTCCCTTTCTCTCAGTCAAACGATATTATTCCCGGAAGGATCGGCGCCTCGGAAACGGCACGGATTCGCTATTCCGGGAACGTAGCACTTTCCCTGAATCGTCACAATCGATCGGGCAGCGACCTGTTCCTTGCGTCGACCCGTCAGCCCAGCGCTGTGCTATATACGAACAGGCACCTCCTGCAGCACCGACGCCGCTGACCTCACCTCCCAGCGCTCCTTCAGAACTTTTCTAACACTTCCCCCTTTCCCCTCCACCTCTCGCGTTATAAGCCGAGTGTTCCTTGAAAGAAAGGGCTATGGGGGCGGGGGGAGAGGGTGCAAGGGGGGGGGGGGGGGGGCTGCGGAACTGCCCGGTCCAGTTCCGCCCGCCGACGTAATTTCTTCCGGGTCACCGAACTGACGACTGACCTCTGACGCCACACAATCCCCCCCTTTCTCTCTCTCTCTCTCTCTCTCTCTCTCTCTCTCTCTCTCTCTCTCTCTCAGTCCTTTCTATCTGCGATTCTTTCCTTTCTACAGTTTCATCCCCGCTATCAGTATTCGCGTATCTCTTCGCTCCGGTCCCGTTAGTCCGGCCAATCTACGGATGCTTTCGTGCGCGAAGGGTGGTAGGGGACCAAGCGCGGGTGGAGGAGAGGTGAGAGAGGCGAGAAATGCTGATAAGCGTTCCTCTAACTCGACCCACCGTTCCACGGCATCCGAGCAATTTTTTTAATCATAGCAATTTCCTAGATGGCAGCCAATCAGCTGTTATCGTTCCCCAGTTGGTGGAGATCGCCGAAGACCCCCGCGTCTTCGCAGATATATCTTTTGGAGGCTTTAACTACTTATTTCTCTGTTAGTCATATCCAACTTCTTTGGAAAGCTGCTTCTGGGGTGCCGTTGGGCTCGGTGTTAACAGTATCGCAGGAACGAGGCAAAATGCAAAAATTTCTAACCAGCCAAGTAGAAGCTGATAGGGTAAGAGCAGAAATGCACAATTGTGGCTACAATAACAACCAATTAGAAGAAATAACCAGCAATAAATAAATGGCTCTGAGCACTATGCGACTTAACTTCTGAGGTCATTAGTCGCCTAGAACTTAGAACTAATTAAACCTAACTAACCTAAGGACATCACTCACATCCATGCCCGAGGCAGGATTCGAACCTGCGACCGTAGCGGTCGTTCGGCTCCAGACTGTAGCGCCTAGAACCGCTCGGCCACACTTGCCGGCCAGCAATAAATAAACCAACAGTTGTATTTTCATCTTTGATTTATTCCAGAGCCAACCGGTTTCCGCATTCCATTATGCCATCATCAGGCCCCATACGGTAACATAGTGGCTGAGCTTATACTGGGAGACAAAATACCATACAAAAGAGAACCAGTAATTAAATCAGTATTCGCACCAGCGTATTCAACACGTCTGAGTTGCACTCAGATTGTTTACGAGTGCTCAGCTGTGCTGCGTAATCTGGTGCGACTGCTGGTGCGCTTTTGCATGATATTTTGTCTGGCAGTATAAGCTCAGCCACTATATTACTGTAAGGGGTCTGATGATTGCATAACGGAATACCAAAACCGGTTGACTCTGGAATAAAGCAGAGAAGAAAATACAGCTGCGGTTTATTTGTTGCTGCCCCTCCTAGCAAGGATGGATGAAGTGAACTCCGTCCGAATAGCCCTCAGAAGGCACAATGGTACCGACGATCGACCGCCGTATCATCTTCAGCCGATAGGCGTCACTGGAGACGGATGAAGGGAAACCAATTAAAGTAACATCTCCCAGCACCGTTTTGCTAAACGGCACAGTTACTAATTAAAGTAACTGAAGATAACGGTATTAGCTGAACAATCAACGACAAGCAAACTTCAAATTCCTACCCAAGGTTGGTTACGACCGAATTTTCTGTGTTGTATACTGGGTAGAGCTTGACCATTAGATCAGGCACGTTGATTGAAATTTACATTTAGAATATCCTCTGTCTTTTTGTGCTGGCCACACGACCGACAATCAGCGATATTGTAGTAACTCCATCACCAAGTACAATTCAACAGGTACGGCTCAAATGAAACTACGTATGTCGTTCCAGATGTATGTCTTATGCATCTATGATTAATATACACAGACTGAAGCAACGAACGAAAATTTGTACCAACGCCACGATTCGAACGCGGGTCTCATACTTAATAGGTAGATGCGCTAACTACTACGCCCTCGTGGGACAGTAGTTTTGTACAACTGTACGGACTACCCTAGCACGCCTCCCTTCAAAGTGTCATTCACGCCTCAGCCCACATGTAGTTCCACTTGATTAAAGCACAGATGTCTGGGTTTCGGCAGGATCCCCCATTTCGTTCGCTGCTGAAGTATTATTCCAGTACAGTTCTGCAAGGCTGTTCGAGTTGAGAGGAAATACCAATGTGCGTCGTACTAGGGAGCCCGTGGAGTTGTGTAAAGTCATCGTGCCATAATGGCGTAGTGGTTAGCGCATCTGCCAAGGGAGCTGGACACCCGGGTTCGAATCCCGGCTATGGACCAAATTGTCATTTGTCACTTCAGAGTGCATATATACATCATTTAATTCTGTTGGCATGGAACATAACTATACAGCACCTCTTTCACACCACCAGTACTCATCCTTATATTATTGTTATGACACCACGAAAGAAATTTTAACAAATACAATTTTAATTCGACGGTAGATCACGCTAGTGAACAAGAAATGAGAATAAATTCGTTGTCTACCTGCTTGTTTTATCCATAATGACTTGTAGTTGTGGTTTACATCAAGACGGTATATATGTATCAGGAGTTCGGGTCTTGAGTCGAAAATACAATCTTTTTTCGTACGACAAGAGCAGTCACAGGAGCAGCCAGATTTCGTACCGCTCTCTAGCTCATCGCAGCATACAAGAGAAATGAGAAAACATAGAGTAAGATCTAAAACAAGAGACATGGACTAGCAACAGCGACGTGACGTCTCGGAGGACATGACCAAGAATCGTATACAGAAATGCAAAAATTAATTAATGTGCCGCGCACGTGTTCTGCTTTCCTGGCGCCAGTGCGTATCGATAGCTCACACGCGCTCTGTGGTTCCTGCGGGGTCGATGAAGTCCCTAGCCCTGCCAGAACGCAGTGAGTGATCGAAAGCAGCGTGTTAGGAGGCACACGCAGAACGCTGAAGTAAAGTTGTGAATCAGCCGATAGAAAGCAGACCTCCGTAGTCCGGCGTGCCGTGTCCGCATTACCTAGGACCAATCATTGCTGCGTACGCGGCGGCCGTGCTCTGAAGTGTCTTGAGTGGTTGGCGCCCGGTGGAGCTCTGTGATTAACATATCAGGCCGTAGACGGAAGAAAGATCGTTTTGACTGCCCGAAACTGCGACCATTATAGCTAGAAGTATGACTGAATTTGTCTATCGAAGTACAGGTTTCGCATGAAAGTCACCTAATGCTTTCGGGTTCCGTCTGTGTGTTTCTGCACTTAGTGTCCTTCTCCATAATTTTGCAGGCGCTTGTGCCTGGGGAACTTGCACACATTTCGGTTCTTAGAATTCCGATACTGCGGTTCCTCCTTTTTTTATGCGAAGGGCATCGTCGAATATATCAGGCCAACATCGCCTTCGTTAAACTCTTCCATCTAGAAAAGTTTTTACTGAGTTTAACGAAGGCGATGTTGGCCTGATATATTCGACGATGCCCTTTGGCTACACTGACTGAAGGATTCTTCTAAGAAATACCAAATTAAGATAACCTGAAGATATCTAAATAAGGCGAAACGCTTCGTTGAAAAATAAGAAACTAAAATTGCAACCAGGACTGTTTTTAACCAATACTGAGTTAAGGGAGTTGGAACATGGTGTTATAGTCGGCGCGCGAGCGATGGTACACAGCATCTCCGCGGTAGCGATGAAGTGGGGATTTTCCCGTATGACCATTTCGCGAGTGCACTGTGAAAATAAAAAAATCCGGTAAAACATCAAATCTCCGACATTGCTGCGGCCGGATAAAGACCCTGCAAGAACGGGACCAACGATGAGTGAAGAGAATCATTCAACGTGACAACGTCCAGATTTCAATGATGGGCCATCAACAAGTGTCAGCGTGCGAACCATTCAACGAAACATCATCGAAATGGGCTTTCGGAGCCGAAGGTCCAATCGTGCACCCTTGATGACTGCACGACACAAAGCTTTACGCCTCGCCTGGGCTCGTCAACATCCGACATTGGACTGTTGATGACTCAAAACATGTTGCCTGGTCGGACGAGTCTCGTTTCAAATTGTATCGAGTGGATGGACGTGTAAGGGTATGGAGACAACCTGACGAATCCTTGGGCCCTGCATGTCAGCAGGGGACTGTTCAAGCTGGTGGAGGCTCTGTAATGGTATGGGGTGTGTGCAGTTGGAGTGATGTGGGGCCCCTGACACGTCTAGATACGACTCTGATAGGTGACACGTACGCAAAGATCCTGTCTGATCACCTGCATCCATTAATGTCCATTGTGCATTGCAACGGACTTGGGCAATTCCGACAGGACAATGTGACACCCGACACCTCCAGATCTGCTACAGAGTGGCTCTTCTGAGTTTAAACACTTCCGCTGACCTAAAACTCGCAAGACATGAACATTATTGAGCATATTTGGAAGGCCTTGCAACGTGCTGTTCAGAAGAGATCTCCACCCCCTCGTACTCTTACGGATTTATGGAGAGCCCAGCAGGATTCATGGTGTCAGTTCCCTCCAGCACTACTTCAGAATTAGTCGAGCCCACGCCACGTCGTGCTGTGGCGCTTCTGCGCGTCGCAGGGGCCCTACACGGCATTATGCAGGTGTATCAGTTTCTCTGGCTCATCAGTTTGTGTGTGTGTGTGTGTGTGTGTGTGTGTGTGTGTGTGTGTTTTGTGTGTGGTTGTTTTACAGGACTAAGCGAGTTATCGCAAAGGGAGTGGTTGATCTCAAATTAATTGTATGGTCATTTGTGACCGTCTTGGCCAAAGTTCCTCTAAGCAAAATTATGCATATGTACGGTGATTAATTTATTTATGGAGACAAGTTACACCAGATCACCTTATTCGAGGCCCCTTGAATTGCTAGGCTAGATGACTTAGAACAACGTGTAAACATATTCCCAAGATACTAAAATGTAAACTTTCACGGCCGGAAATATCATATCCATTATAATTATCCGGGCTGTTATGCCGTGGTCGGTTGATGAATTCTGTGGTGATTCCCAACGTTTCGTCTCCGACTGCGGGAGACATCTTCAAGGGGGTCCGTAGCTTGATGGAAGGTCCAACACACACACTGGCTCGCTACTGACTGCCGCTAAATTCCGTGTCCGCGCGCCCCCGCGCCGCGGCGTGACGTCACGTGTTTTGAAAACGTCAGTGCAATTGGCCGCTGTCCGTCGCCGTCGATCGCCGTTGCCATCACCCAGTAGTGGACGAGTGGTACACATCTTCTTTAACACCAGGGAGGCAATCGAAATCGCTAAACACCCAAATAATTTCAACCGAAAGGAGGAGGGCGTCAAATTAAACGGTATATGGATGCCGGTGTTAAAGAAGATGTGTACCACTCGTCCACTACTGGATGATGGCAACGGCGATCGACGGCGACGGACAGCGGCCAATTGCACTGACGTTTTCAAAACACGTGACGTCACGCCGCGGCGCGGGGGCGCGCGGACACGGAATTTAGCGGCAGTCAGTAGCGAGCCAGTGTGTGTGTTGGACCTTCCATCAAGCTACGGACCCCCTTGAAGATGTCTCCCGCAGTCGGAGACGAAACGTTGGGAATCACCACAGAATTCATCAACCGACCACGGCATAACAGCCCGGATAATTATAATGGACATATTCCCAAGATGTTCTAGAAGGGATACAACCCTAACAGTTGTTTGAAAGTGTTGTCTCTTGCAGCTAGAATAATAATATTTTACCTATTGTGTGGTGAGCTTGTGTTTTTACTAGGTCTGCTCGGTGAAGCACGCTAAATGGAAGAATAAATCACTAACTGTTGTGCCAAAGACGATTTATTTTGATGTACATCGCCTCCTTCAATGAGAATTTCAGAGGCTGTATGGTTTATCATTGTTCTCTCTTTATTTCAAGTACCCAGAGGCCTGGGTAAACAGACTTAGTTGGTGTGTCTCTCGTAAATGATTGCGCTGTGCAAAAAAAAGTTGAAGTTGCATTTCCTGATAAGTTGTAAAACCTCTGTTAATCCAGAGATTATTTTTCTTGTGGGAATTATTCTGAACAGTCCTTTGATTTCTCGAAACCATTGCATTATGGTACTTGGTCCTTGGAACTGAGATTATTTTGTTTTGTTCTATGCTTGTTTCTGTTCAGTGGAGTGGCTTTGGATTTTGAATATAGTGTTCTCGGTGTTCTAAAACTACCGTAGGCTACTACTGACCATCATAAGTATACATAGACTACGGTAGTTTTGCTACTAGCTTTGGTCAGTTAACACAGTAATCACGTTATCCGTACGATAGGTGTGCTGCATACCTATCCGGCATTACCTTATTTCGATCGCTTTGTTTGCGTATATGATCAGTGTCTAACTAAATTCCTGTAGAAATCGGAAGTGCTGATCTGTATAGACATTAACCGAAGGCACATAAAGAGCCACGTAACCTACGGAGCATTTTTTTTATTATTTGTTACTAGAAAATAAACAGTATTTATAGCAGAAATGAAACTCTTAATGTTTAATTAAGGTTTTTTTCGAAAATTGTTGATTTGTAACGTGAAGGAGAGGGATGTTGTAACAAAAATTGAAAAAAACGCAATTTAGAAAATGCAATTTTTCGGAAACAAAAAATAAATAAAAGTCTAAAGTTTAAAAAATAGAAATAAAAAACGTATCAAACAACGCTTCAATACTTTGTCGAGATTGTACAAAACGTTTTTTGTTATTCGTATACAACTATCGCACTTATCAATAATAACGGATGCCCTCCGCGGTGGTCGTGCGGTTCTAGGCGCTCCCGTCCGGAGCCGCGCTGCTGCTACGGTCGCAGGTTCGAATCCTTCCTCGGGCATGGATGTGTGTGATGTCCTTAGGTTAGTTAGGTTTAATTAGTTCTAAGTTCTAGGGGACTGATGACCACAGCAGTTGAGTCCCATAGTGCTCAGAGCCAATAATAACGGCAAATACTTGCCGTTGAGTACAAAATAACAATAATAATCACATAGATTTTTATGTTTGTACATATAAACTATAGCTGTACTTTCATCGAAAGTATTTGCTTTGATTACATAAAAGCGCAGAAGTTACGTGGTCAACTAATTTTTATTACTTATAAACGCAATTTATATTCCGGAAGGATATAAAATACAAATGGACTGACACCGAACGATGAGCGTTTCTAATTATGTGTGAAACAAACAAACATCATGGATCAGTCGTCGGCTCCCAGTTTCTCTCTGGCATTTAATTTTCTTTCCCTACCACACTACCGGTAATCCTACAACTTACTATATCATTTATATATTTTACCATAACTACTGAACTATAGTTTTGATGGAGTACAACTCTAATCTTGATCTTAACTGTTTTCTTAAATTCATACTTCGCCGATATCCATCGTCACTGTTCAGTTATAAACTGTGCCGCCGTTTTAATAAAGAAACTGCGGTTGATTAAACTGAATATTTTTTTTTAATATTGTGGTATAGCACATTACACCTCCCGACACAATCCAGCTACGTATCTCCACAGTTAACAAGAAAGAAATAATTTCTTAATAACAATTCCATACATTTAAACTGAAATGGATACTACGTAGCTCTCTTAGAGAATTGTGCTAATGCCACTGTTCTATGAAGTATGTACTATAATCATGCACAAGATGGCAATAACAGTGTTCACTGATTAAAAGATTTCAAATGGTTCAAATGGCTCTGAGCACTATGGGACTTAATTGCTGTATTCATCATTCCCCTAGAACTTAGAACTACTTAAACCTAACTAACCTAAGGATATCACACACGTCCATGCCCGAGGCAGGATGCGAACCTGCGACCGTAGCGGTCACACGGCTCCAGACTATAGCGACTAGAACCGCACGGCCACTCCGACCGGCTCTAAAAGATTTCCCTTACAGGGTAATGTGGCACTGGAAGTAACGATTGCATGTGCTTCACCAGAAATGCTTCTTTTATTCTTATCCATCTGAGTAGTTCACAAAGTAATGAAGTTGACCGGCTCACGATGAGGTAGCGAGAGACTTAGACAAGCGCAGGATGGGGAATAAATCGATCATGCCCTTTACATGGGAACCATCCAGGATTTGCCATTAGCGAGTAATGGAAACGACGGAAACCCTAAATCGGATGGTCGGATTTGAACCCCAGGCCACCTGCGTGCGAGTCCACTGCGCCAACTCGTTTGCTCGCCCGATGTGTAATTCACGGAGAAAGTTGAGTGCAGCGAAGGCAGCAGGCCTGCTGGCCACGTTTTCTGGGCGATGCCGATCAGCGAGCAGACAGGGCGGTCCAATTGGCATGTGGGCCGCGGCGCGGGTCCGCCCGCTATCAGCGCCCTCTCATCACGCGCTGGCCGCAGTCCCTGCTGCACCGTGTGTGCCGATAGGCAGGCGCTGCTGTTGCTGCTGCAGCAGCCCTTACACAACGGAGAAACTCGCCACAGCAGTCCGGCGGAGTCTTCACTGCATCTACCTACCAGCGCTCCACTAACTGGTGCTGCAAATGGTCTGCGAAACAATGTTGTTGTTGTTGTGGTCTTCAGTCCTGAGACTGGTTTGATGCAGCTCTCCATGCTACTCTATTCTGTGCAAGCTTCTTCATCTCCCAGTATCTACTGCAACCTACATCCTTCTGAATCTGCTTAGTGTATTCATCTCTTGGTCTCCCTCTACGATTTTTACCCTCCACACTGCCCTCCAATGCTAAATTTGTGATCCCTTGATGCCTCAGAACATGTCCTACCAACCGATCCCTTCTTCTGGTCAAGTTGTGCCACAAACTTCTCTTCTCCCCAATCCTATTCAATACCTCCTCATTAGTTACGTGATCTACCCACCTTATCTTCAGCATTCTTCTGTAGCACCACATTTCGAAAGCTTCTATTCTCTTCTTGTCCAAACTAGTTATCGTCCATGTCTCACTTCCATACATGGCTACACTCCATACAAATACTTTCAGAAACGACTTCCTGACACTTAAATCTATACTCGATGTTAACAAATTTCTCTTCTTGAGAAACGCTTTCCTTGCCATTGCCAGTCTACATTTTATATCCTCTCTACTTCGACCATCATCGGTTATTTTACTCCCTAAATAGCAAAACTCCTTTACTACTTTAAGTGTCTCATTTCCTAATCTAATTCCCTCAGCATCACCCGACTTAATTTGACTACATTCCATTATCCTCGTTTTGCTTTTGTTGATGTTCATCTTATATCCTCCTTTCAAGACACTGTCCATTCCGTTCAACTGCTCTTCCAAGTCCTTTGCTGTCTCTGACAGAATTACAATGTCATCGGCGAACCTCAAAGTTTTTACTTCTTCTCCATGAATTTTAATACCTACTCCGAATTTTTCTTTTGTTTCCTTTACTGCTTGCTCAATATACAGATTGAATAACATCGGGGAGAGGCTACAACCCTGTCTTACTCCTTTCCCAACCACTGCTTCCCTTTCATGCCCCTCGACTCTTATAACTGCCATCTGGTTTCTGTACAAACTGTAAATAGCCTTTCGCTCCCTGTATTTTACCCCTGCCACCTTCAGAATTTGAAAGAGAGTATTCCAGTTAACATTGTCAAAAGCTTTCTCTAAGTCTACAAATGCTAGAAACGTAGGTTTGCCTTTTCTTAATCTTTCTTCTAAGATAAGTCGTAAGGTCAGTATTGCCTCACGTGTTCCAACATTTCTACGGAATCCAAACTGATCTTCCCCGAGGTCGGCTTCTACCAGTTTTTCCATTCGTCTGTAAAGAATTCGCGTTAGTATTTTGCAGCTGTGACTTATTAAACTGATAGTTCGGTAATTTTCACATCTGTCAACACCTGCTTTCTTTGGGATTGGAATTATTATATTCTTCTTGAAGTCTGAGGGTATTTCGCCTGTCTCATACATCGTGCTCACCAGATGGTAGAGTTTTTTCATGACTGGCTCTCCCGAGGCCATCAGTAGTTCAAATGGAATGTTGTCTACTCCCGGGGCCTTGTTTCGACTCAGGTCTTTCAGAGCTCTATCAAACTCTTCACGCAGAATTCGACCCTGCGACCGTAGCGGTCTCGCGGTTCCAGGCTGCAGCGCCTAGAACCGCACGGCCACTTCGGCTGGCATTTATTTTTGTATTGAGTCATCAGTATTCTGACTGGTTTGATGCGGCCCGCCACAAATTCCTCTCGTGTGCCAACCTTTTCATCGCAGAGTAGCATTTGCAACTTATACGTCTTCAATTAATTGTTGGATGTATTCCAATCTCGGTCTTTCTCTACAGTTTTTATCCTCTACATCTCCCTCTAGTAACTTGAAAGTCATTTTCTCGATGTTTTAACAGATGTCCTATCGTCCTGTCCCTTCTAGTCAGTGTTTCCCACGTTTTCCTTTCTCGCTGATTCGGCGGAGAACCTACTCATTCCTTAGTTTCTAAGTCCATTTAATTTTCAACTTTCTCCTATAGCACCATATCTCATATGCATCGATTCTTTTCTGTTCCGGTTTTCCCATAGTCCATGTTTCACTACCATGCAATGCTGTCCTCCAAACGTACATTCTAAGAAATTTCTTCCTCAAATCAAGTCCTATGTTTGATGCCAGCACGCTTCTCTTGGGCAGGAACGCCTTTCTTGCCAGTGCTAGTTTGCCTTTCATGTCCTCCCTGCTCCGTACGTCATTCTTTATTTTGCTGCCTATGTTGTAGAATTCTTTAACTTAATTTACTTCGTGACCATCAATCCTGATGTTGAGTTTCTCGCTGTTCTCATTTCTGCTACTTCTCGTTAGTTTCGTCATTGTCTGATTTATTCTCAATCCAAATTCTGTATTAAGTCTCTTCGCTCCATTCAACAGGTCATGTAATTCTTTATCATTTACACTGAGGACAGCAAGGTCGTAGGCAAATGTTATCATTGAAACCTTTCACCTTGAATTTTAATTCCACTCCTAAACATTTCTTTTATTTCCTTCATTGCTTCTTCCACGTATGGACTGAACAGTCCGGTAAAAGACTACATCCCTGTCTTACACCCTTTTAATCCGATCACTTTGTTCTTGGTCTTACACTCTTATTGTTTCCTCTTGGTTATTGGACATATTCCATATTACCCGTCGTTCCCTGTAGCTTAACCCTATTTTCCTCAGAATTTCGAGCATCTTGCATCATTTGACACTGCCGAACCCCTTTTCTCCAGATCGACTAATCCTGTGAACGTATCTCGATTTTCCTTCAGTCTTCGTTCCATTATAACCGCAGCGTCGAAATAGCCTCTCTGGTGCCTTTACTTTTGTTAAAGCCAAACTGTAACTACTGATACAAATGGACTGTGACTCAACTTAGGTTTTGAAAAATTAATGCAGTTCTGTACTGCACTGGGCTTCACCACACCTACAGCAATAATGCACGAGGCTAAATCAATAAATAAAACAGCATATTCTAACATCCTAATTGCTTATATTGATAAAAACCTGTACTGGAAGCCACTTATTACAGATCTTAAGCGGCTACGCTGTGCAAATTTTACATTAAGGACAGTTTCACATTCTGAAGACGAAACCATCAAAAAGTTGACTTACTTTTCCTGTTTTCATTCACTAATGTCTAAAGGCATCACATTCTGTGGTACAAACTGTTTCTTGCACAGAAGCGTATAATATTTGGTGACAAACAGAGAACCTCCTGAACACTGCTCTGCAAAACTTAAGGATGAGATAGATAAAGTAACACAAGATATGAACTACTCGGTGGAAAGGAGTGTGAGAGCTTGTTGCCAGAAGTATGGCTGGCGGGTTGATTTGGGGGAGGGGAACAAACAGCGAGGTCATCGGCCTCATCGGATTACGGAAGGACGGGGAAGGAAATCGGCCACACCCTTTCAGAGGAACCATCCCGGGATTTGCCTGACAGGCTTAGGGAAATCACGGAAAATCTAATTCAGGATGGTTGGACGGGGGTTTGAACCGTCGTTCTCCCGAATGCGGGTCCAGTGTGCTACCCACTGCGCCACCTTGCTCGGTGCTAGGGGTATGAATCGTTCACAGAAAGCTACCTTGCCGTCAAGCCAGCTTGACTGTAGCGCCAAATCGCCCAGCAAAACGAGTCAGTTGAAGGGACGAGAAAAGGGCGGTGTTTGTCAATCAGCGAGTAGTTACGGTGTACTGTCGTGGTGTTCTCCATTAAAACATGGCCCGGCGACATCTCGATCACGTCGTATGGGGAAAAATCGTCGGGAACTGTAAGAAGGACGACTTGTGATGAGTGTATCCCAGGTGTTTGGTGTTGGTCACAGCAGCGTTCCGAACCACAGAGACCGAGGAAGTGGCGCAGTGGTTAGCACACTGGACTCGCATTCCGGAAGTCGGCGGTTCAAACCCGCGCGCGGCCATCCTGATTTAGGTTTTCCGTTATTCACCTAAATCGCTTCAGGCAAATGCCGTGATGGGTCCTTTGAAAGGGCAAGGCCGATTTCCTTCTCCATCCTTCCCTAATCCGAGTTTGTGCACCGTCTCTAATAACGTCGTTGTCGACAGGATATTAAACCCCAATCTCCTCCTCCTCCACCTCCGAACCAGAGACACTGCTGCCTGAAGGAGAGGAGGTTGTCTAAAACAGTCAACTACAGCACCAGATGACCGCTACAATGTGCAACAGGCAAAAAGGGAGCCACGTCATAACAGCGGGTGGAATTGCAAACACAGTTGACAAAGTGCAAGACACGCCCAACAGTGACCGCATGTTGGTGACCACTATGTTGTGTTCTGTTGACAACCGCACATCGGCGCCACCGTCTCCAATGGTGCCATGAGCATAGGGACTGAACCAGCGAAGAGTGGGTACGTGTGCACTTCTCGAATGAAGGCACATTCAGTCAGAGTAGTGGATCTGTACGTGCCAACATATGGCAAGAGGTGGATAATGTTATGCACCCTTTGTCTAACATGGTCGAGGTGTTATGGTGTGTGGCCCGCATCTCGTGGTCGTGCGGTAGCGTTCTCGCTTCCCACGCCCGGGTTCCCGGGTTCGATTCCCGGCGGGGTCAGGGATTTTCTCTGCCTCGTGATGGCTGGGTGTTGTGTGCTGTCCTTAGGTTAGTTAGGTTTAAGTAGTTCTAAGTTCTAGGGGACTGATGACCATAGATGTTAAGTCCCATAGTGCTCAGAGCCATTTGAACCATTTTTTTGCTATGGTGTGGAAAGGCATAATGTTGCATAAGTGACTGACTTCCACCTTTTTGAACATGGAACACTCACCGATAAATGTTATTGTGGCACTGTACTCCTTCCTCACGTGCGACATTTCTGGTGTGAACTTGGCCTTGTCTTTACTTTTACCAATGATAATGCGCGACCGCATGGAACACAGCACGTGGAGGATCTCTTGGAACGAGAAGATACGCGGCGGATGGACTGGCCTGCCCGTTCCCCCGAATTAAAACCCACCGAGCACATGTGCCACGTGTTGAGTACACATACTGCAACGCGTTCACACGTACCAACGACCATCCAGGAGGGAGCACCACCTCACCAGCCGTGGCTACTACAAGGTAATCATTGTCTCTGAATAAAAGTGCCATTTCTGTTCGTCTCACTTTCAGATACCTTCTGTATTATACTGTAGCAGTTTTCTCTATTTGTGGTCCTAGTTTTATCAAGTTATGATACTTGCCAGTGGCACGTCATCTATTACATCTAATCAAAATCCTACACATTTTGCATCATTTTCACTGCGACATGCGTAGTTTACACCTAGTATACAATATTATAAAACATTTAGTAATTACTATAGTTCAGTACGAGAAAAAAGCACAGTTTATATTCGTTCATCAGTACAAGTATAGACACAAGTAACAGGGAGGTAGTTGTCAACTACGATGGCGAGCAGCAGCGGTCACGAAAGAAGGTTGAAAGAGAGAGAGAGAAGGACTAACGTAATGAAACACAATACTATGAATACAGTAGTAGATGTGTTTTGTTTTCTCAGCAGGAAAATGGTTCAAATGGCTCTGAGCACTATGGGACTTGACTTCTGAGGTCATCAGTCGCCTAGAACTTAGAACTAATTAAACCCAACTAACCTAAGAACATCACACACATCCATGCCCGAGGCAGGATTCTACCCTGCGACCGTAGCGGTCGCTCGGTTGCAGACTGTGGCGCCTAGAACCGCACGGCCACTCCGGCCGGCTAGCAGGAAAATAACTGATCGCTAAGGGGACAGGATATAAAATGCAGACTGGCTACAGTCAAGACAGAATTTCTGAAGAAGAGGAATTTGGTAACAATGAATATAAATTTAGGTGTCAGGAAGTCTTTTTCTGAAGGTATTTGCCTGGAGTGTAGCCTTGTACAGATGTGAGACATGGACGATAAACAGTTTAGACGAGAAGAGAATAGAAACTTTTGAAATGTGCGATGGATAGATCGAGTAACTAATGAGAAGGTACTGTACCGACTTGGGGAGAAAAGAAATTTCTCGGACAATTTGAGTAAAAGAATTTGATTGGACGCATTTTGTGGCACCAACGAATTGTCATTATGGCATTGGAGGAAATTGGAAAGTATCTGGCTTTGGCCGCTTTTCGCCATGCTACTAGAAATGCCAAGAGTTGTAGCAGGTCCTGAGGGCGACGCGATCCGACCGGGCACCGTGTCATCCTCTGGCGCACGGCATCATTCGGATTGACGTCCACGTTATGAGAACACCGACCTCCTGCCGTTGTCTGTTTTCGTGGCCTTGGACGGCTACTTCACATTCAAGCATATCCTCAATTGCATTACGAGGTTTACTGGTCGCCACTCCAGTTCTCCAAGCAGGGAAAAATCCCTCGCAGCACCGGGAACTGATCTTGAGTGCTCTGCATGGCGGTCAGAACCACTGTCCTCTGGGCCTAGGACAGGGCTTCACAACATACGTGCTCGCGGAGCAAGCTGTGAGCAGCAAGGCGCGAGCATGGAGCAGCGCGAGCACGCTACCCCCACTACCGGACCAGAGCGGAGAGTAAGGGAAAGTCACGTGGGGCACACAACAGCTGCCGCCAGTCAATGTAAATCCGTGGCCACCTGTAGGGATATCACTCACGAATTATTACTGCGACAAATGAAACAAATAAAGGAGAATGTACACGTGCCACATAATTTTATTAGCTTAGTGTATGCCTCTACATTCGCATTAATTTGTGAACTGTTACACAATAAAAGGTGTCACTGAAGTGTGGGATTCTCGGTTATCTTGTACTTTTTGCCCTTTACAATTGCGTCTGTGTTCGGAGTAATTGTTCTTGTGCGTTTTAGGCGCAGCGTGCAGTTTAAATTTCGATCAGACAATGCGTTTCTCAGGCGCGTCTTGTTACATTTCATTGCAGAGAACAGTTGTTCACAAACATACGTGGAACCGAACATTGATATTATTGTAGCCGCCAGTTTGTGCAAACGAGGAAATCTATCCTGAGGGATGTGTCTGTAGAATTCCAAAATGTTTTCCTTGTTCTGAAATTTGTCTCTGTTTCTCTGTCACACTGCAGGTCAATAATTTCTTCCTGCAGCTCAGGACGAATCTTTTAAATATTCGCTGAATATGGAGAGAACAGATCAAAATCACCGTCTAGTTCTGTCAGATCTTGAAAGCGCTGATCAACTAAACTATGTGAATAATGTTCACAGTCTTTGTGAACATCTTGCAGGGATGATAATTTAGGAAAATGAACTAGGTTTCCTGTTTCCAGCTGACTCACCCAAAGAGTCAATTTCATTTTAAAAGCTCGTATTCGATCTATGAAATGAGTAATTAGCAGATCTTTACCTTGTAGCAAAATGTTCAAAGCATTCAGATGGCTAGTTAAATCTGCTATGAACGCGAGATCACATTCAAACGTGCGCGCATTTCCCCTCCCTCCCCTCCCCACCTATTCCGCGACCTTGCGCCCGCTCGCGAGCACGTGCCTGAGCAGACGCGAGTACTCGCGCTCAAAACCGACCAGTTGTTAAGCCCTGGCCTAGGACGTGGACCCTTGCGATTACAAATATTACAACTGTGGGGTCTGCAAGCTGGTAGTGGCATTGCGCCTTCAATGCGTGATGTGTTTTGTACTGTTACCAAACAACGTCAGAAACCACTAAAACTTTGAATATAGAAAGTAACCACAAGTCTCTGAACGTTCGCTCCTGACACGAAAATAATATATACAATTCACATACAAACGGATAGTAAAACCTTTGGGGTTTTTAGGCTGCATCACACTGCTCTTCAAAATTCTTCAAGATCAACGTTTCGATCCCTCTGATGGGATCTTCTTCAGGATTCCACTCGTATCCATAGGAGGCAGAGTAATACACATACAAGCCAATTTTGAATTTTATTTTGTAAAAACTGTCCTTCGTTCCCTCCACCTGTCCCAACGAAACTAACGCAAAAAGGAAATTTCAGCATTCAGCACACAAAGAAACCAACACTATGTTATACCATTCTCTGAACTGCGACAATACTACCTTGCATCGCTAAAGGTAGCAGTATCTGTAGAAAAGGAGCTAATGGCACAAAATCTTCAGATTTCTATCTATTCAGAAAATCGGAGCCGTGTAGACAGTACTATTTCTGACCTGTAAGCTGTAGTCTCGTTAAGTTTAAACGCCAAACGCACAGCGGCGTCGCAGGAGTAGCATTGTTAATTCGCCCGTTCAGTGTCCAAGAAGCGTTTACACGGACATCATGCATAATCCTACTGCTCAACAGAGTATCGCACGAGCGGAAATCCGCTCGCTATGAAAACAAACGCAGGAAAGCTCCCACGTCGCCGAGTTCCTCCCTTCAGACTACAGAAGCCTCTGTTAACGGTATTGGTATGCAAAGAGAGCCGCCGACTATCAGCCTCCAGACGGGAATGACCTCCCCGCACTGCAGCCCCCCGTCGTGGCCAATGAGACGCTCCGGACGTCAGAAGGCTTAATTCAATTGGCGCGCGCGAGGAATTTGGCGGGAAATGGCGCAACCCTAATTGCGCGGCCGCGGCCGCTCCATTTGAGGGGAGCGCCGCCCAGCGCTTACTGAAACAGGGGGAGACCAGATGAGACAAGACAAGACAAGACAAGACCAGCCGGGACGCCGTTTCAACTAGCTGGGCACCTCCGACCGCACCTCCCTCCCTCTCGTCAGAAAGCGTCATCTGCAGGAATCGTTGGCGCTAGGATTTCACCCGGAACAAGTCCCGCCCACTCACCCCCGGTTTTCCCGGTCTTTGTTCGGCGCCTGCGCGTCTTTTCAGTTGACCCACGTGGTCTACCGCGTTCGGCTGCACTTGGAGTGAATGTTAAATTAATATCTTGCTAAGTTCTAAATTTAGCCAGATAGTTAAAAGACAAGTTACAAAAAAGTGCATAATTGGCCTCAGCTGTGCCAGGTACTTCCACAGCAAACATAAGAGAAAACAATTTAGCTCTGAATTCTTTAAATACGAGAACTCAGTATTCAAATGAAAACCCTATGAAGAAACATAGTTTTATGTGCGAAAAAGCACCCAAAGCTACAACAGGAAAAACCTACCCTCAAAGAGTAATTTGCTTGGAGAAAGAGGAACCACAGTATACTTGACACTTAAGTTTCAGAGCTCAGACAGTATATGTGAAACAAGCACCAATGTTCACTATACTTCCAGAGGGCATCAAAATTACTTTGTTCTTGCTAATCGATCCAAGCTGTTTTTGCGTGTTATTCACTGAATAGTTTTGCGTGTTATTCACTGAATAGTTTTGCTGAAAAGTTTTAGGGGTGGAAGAAGAACTAGCACAGCATGAAGGAAGTTTTACAGCCGTGAAACACTGCAGCATTTATTTCCTCTATAACAGGTCTGTGACAAACATATACATCATCATTATTATTGTTTTTAAAAAATGGTTTGAATGACATTTACGAAATTAATAAACCTTTTGGCTAAAAACAGACAGGACAAAGAATAACGACAGATTATTTTCCTGAGACGTTCGAAACAGCATATAGCACACTAATCATACAGAAACAGCCACAATTCTTTATAAGCTCGTTCATAATGCGCAGGTATGGCATTGGAAGAATTTACAATTTAAAATTCATCCATTACCCATGGAAATACTAACGAAATATGTCATATAAGTAAATATCTTACTGCTTTCATTAGGCTTTTCTACTTTATGGCATTCTTATATTCTTTAATTTTCGTGAGCTACTATGAGGGCCTACGTAAACAAAACGACTTTGTCTTATTTCTATATAACGTTGATTTTAGACAACAGAGTTATTCGACTGCATCCGTGGCTTTACTACCGGCAGGACAGACTCAAGACCATTGTTTTCGCATCGTATGTTTGCCCTGCTGTTTCCCTCAGATAAACCTATTATAATAAGTGAATTAGTTAATGAAAATTTGTCCTTATTGTCCTTAAATAACATCACGTTATTTTTTGTTTTCTATTGCTGGCGATGCTTTCAATTCTCTATAAATATTTTTATTTCTTTAATAATGCACATTCATATTATATTACTATCCAGGAAAACTTAAATTTGTTACCATTACTGAATTTCATCACAGTGTAACATGTGTTGGACTGTAACGATAACAACTTTGAAGTAGCTTCCAGTTTGCGGAACTGGCGGCTGTTTAGGGGAGGGCCTTACACTGTGGAGAGGCATGGAGGGGGGTGAATGGGCGGGACTTGTTCCAGGTGAAATCCTAGCGCTAAGGGCAAGTGTCATCTGCCCTACGGTGCCATTACAATCAGATTTTGCACCATCGTAAATTGTTTGAGTGCCACTCTTCTCTCCCCAAATTGTTACTGCTCTTTTCTTCACAGTCTGTACACCCTCTGTTTTGACTCAGCAGGCGATAACTGTGATGATTTCAGATCTGAACAGTGTTTGCAACATTCATTCTAGAGCACAACCATGTCCCCTCGACGAGTACAGCTTCCTGTTGAAGAGCTTCAGCCTTTAAATACTATCGCACCGTGGGCCTGTGGGAAGCTAGCAAGATGGAACACGTCGACGGATTGCTGCACATGTTGGACACAGTGTATCGATAGCATATCGCTGCTTTGAAAAGATTCTGTAGAATACTCCCACACCTGTGGACCAGGTTCTAGACGCCCGCCTAGTACAGACAGCAGCGGTGGCTGACCGACAATCACGTCCAAACACATCCAGGTACATGTTTCACTTGATGTGTCATTAAGTACTGCTGGGAATAGTCTGCTTGCTGCAGGATTAAGATAAAGCATGCTTCTGGCCATGCTACCACTGACACCATGACACTGTCAAGTATGGTTACTTTATTTATTTTATGCATTTATTTTACCTGGCAAGATTAGGGCCTTCAGGCCCTCTCTTACACCTAACCAGGCATACTCAGATTTAGTGTGAAAGGAGTATACTGGGGCACATTTGTGTGTGGTACCAGAATAAGATAAGAATACTAATAAATTAAAACAAAACTACTGTACTATAAACAATGAATTTGTCTGATAGGCTCGATAACGTGGATCGCTGACTGTGCGCGACCACAGAGCCAAAGATACTGAACTGCTTTGTTGGAGTGAGAGAGCTCTGCGCGCCCAGTCGTAGGTAGCTGTCTGTGAGTTAGATTAATGCAGGTATGTAAATATTGTCGAACATGGAAGCAGAAGTCTTCAGGCAAATAAGGCAAAGATTTAAATAATTGTGATTTCTGTTTTTGCCAGCGCCTTAGTATAGATGACTTGGCTGATAACTTGTAATGGTTGAGCAACCCCAGAATGTATGTAAACAATTTTTATAAAGAGGCTAGTTAAATATTTCACTTTTGTAGTGCTTTTAATATTTGTTAACTGAGTTATGTGTAATTTGATGATTGAATTTATGTTGGATTAATGAAGTTATAATACTTGCTGTTTAAATCTCATTGTTTGTGAATCAATCGTGAGCGATGCAACTTCAATTGTCAGATGTTTTTGAAAAGACAAACTTGCAATATAAATTTGCTAAAAAAACAGTGTGTTAGTAAATCACCACAATCAGTACCCCCTCCCAGTCCAGGTCATATAATTTTTAAAAAAGTTCAGTTTTCTAAAATGTTCTCGTTTATCAGCCAAAAGAATTTCAAGTGCACTTCAAGTATTATGGGCAGCATTGCACACTGCTGAGCCTGTAGCTAGCATTCATATTTTTTGTGAGAGACCAAAATATATCGCTTTACTCCGTTGCTGCTCTAGAGGTAAGGCAATTTAATTTATCAGTTTTGAACAGGGCCAGATGATTCAGTGCCTAAGGGGCTGAATGTATTTTGCAGTGATTGTATTTCTTTATTTGTATTGGCAGTTGCATTGCCCAATCAACTCTTGTAAAGTTTTGCATCTGTCAATCAGCAAAGGACGTGTGGATGCAGTTATCCGCACTCTTGGATATTCAAAAGTGTGTGCAAGATGCGCCCCGTGGTGTCTACCGCTGGATTACAAATCGCACAGAAAAAGCGTTTGTCTTAATTTGTTGCGACGTTTTGAAGCTGAGGGGGAGGCCTTCTTGTCCCGGATTGTAACAGGTGATAAAATCCGGGTTCAATATTTTGAGTCCGAAACAAAACTACAGTCGATGGAATGGCTCCATTCCCACTCCCCACAGAAGAAAAAATTCAAAGCAACTGCTTCCGCCGGTAAGGTCATGATCACCGTGTTCTGAGACTGTGAAGGTGTGATTCTCATTGATGTGATGGCAAAGGGCCGGCCGGGGTGGCCGAGCGGTTCTAGGCGCTACATTGAGGACCCGCGCGACCGCTGCGGTCGCAGGTTCGAATCCTGCTTCGGGCATGGACGTGTGTGATGTCCTTAGGTTAGTTAGGTTTAAGTACACTCCTGGAAATGGAAAAAAGAACACATTGACACCGGTGTGTCAGACCCACCATACTTGCTCCGGACACTGCGAGAGGGCTGTACAAGCAATGATCACACACACGGCACAGCGGACACACCAGGAACCGTGGTATTGGCCGTCGAATGGCGCTAGCTGCGCAGCATTTGTGCACCGCCGCCGTCAGTGTCAGCCAGTTTGCCGTGGCATACGGAGCTCCATCTCAGTCTTTAACACTGGTAGCATGCCGCGACAGCGTGGACGTGAACCGTATGTGCAGTTGACGGACTTTGAGCGAGGGCGTATAGTGGGCATGCGGGAGGCCGGGTGGACGTACCGCTGAATTGCTCAACACGTGGGGCGTGAGGTCTCCACAGTACATCGATGTTGTCGCCAGTGGTCGGCGGAAGGTGCACGTGCCCGTCGACCTGGGACCGGACCGCAGCGACGCACGGATGCACGCCAAGACCGTAGGATCCTACGCAGTGCCGTAGGGGACCGCACCGCCACTTCCCAGCAAATTAGGGACACTGTTGCTCCTGGGGTATCGGAGAGGACTATTCGCAACCGTCTCCATGAAGCTGGGCTACGGTCCCGCACACCGTTAGGCCGTCTTCCGCTCACGCCCCAACATCGTGCAGCCCGCCTCCAGTGGTGTCGCGACAGGCGTGAATGGAGGGACGAATGGAGACGTGTCGTCTTCAGCGATGAGAGTCGCTTCTGCCTTGGTGCCAATGATGGTCGTATGCGTGTTTGGCGCCGTGCAGGTGAGCGCCACAATCAGGACTGCATACGACCGAGGCACACAGGGCCAACACCCGGCATCATGGTGTGGGGAGCGATCTCCTACACTGGCCGTACACCACTGGTGATCGTCGAGGGGACACTGAATAGTGCACGGTACATCCAAACCGTCATCGAACCCATCGTTCTACCATTCCTAGACCGGCAAGGGAACTTGCTGTTCCAACAGGACAATGCACGTCCGCATGTATCCCGTGCCACCCAACGTGCTCTAGAAGGTGTAAGTCAACTACCCTGGCCAGCAAGATCTCCGGATCTGTCCCCCATTGAGCATGTTTGGGACTGGATGAAGCGTCGTCTCACGCGGTCTGCACGTCCAGCACGAACGCTGGTCCAACTGACGCGCCAGGTGGAAATGGCATGGCAAGCCGTTCCACAGGACTACATCCAGCATCTCTACGATCGTCTCCATGGGAGAATAGCAGCCTGCATTGCTGCGAAAGGTGGATATACACTGTACTAGTGCCGACATTGTGCATGCTCTGTTGCCTGTGTCTATGTGCCTGTGGTTCTGTCAGTGTGATCATGTGATGTATCTGACCCCAGGAATGTGTCAATAAAGTTTCCCCTTCCTGGGACAATGAATTCACGGTGTTCTTATTTCAATTTCCAGGAGTGTAGTTCTAAGTTCTAGGGGACTGAGGACCTCAGAAGTTAAGTCCCATAGTGCTCAGAGCCATTTGAACCTTTTTTTTTAATGGCAAATGGCGGTGTCATTAATTCAGAAGCATATACCAATCCACAGCAACTCAGGAGATGCTTTGCTGCAACACGATAACGCTCGGCTCCACACCAGTCTGAGAATGGCTGAACACTTCGGAATACAGGGTTGCACAGTGTTACCCCACCCACTCTACAGCCCTTTCGTAGCCCCCTCGGACTTCCACTTGTTTGAGTCCTTAAAGGATGCCATTCGTGGACGACATTTTGAGGATGATGAGGAGGTGATTCACACAGTGAAGCACTGCCTCCGCTACCAGGTCAAGTTTTGGTACCGCCAGGGCATACAAGCCCTTGTTTCGCATTGGAGGACAGCCGCTGAACGGGATGGAGATTACGTGAATAAATAGGATGTGTAGATAAAACTTCATTCTTTCGTATGCGTAATTCTTATTATGTTGAATAAAGAATTGTTGAAGAAAAAATGCGGTGCATTACTTTCCGGGCAACCCTCGTATGCAGATGTAGCTGTAACTGAAGCCCAATGATTACTCATTACTTTTCTCGCTCCTTAGCGATCTTGTACTCTTTAGATTTCTGGGGAAATAACGTTTCGCTGCAACTGCAGCCTCTCAGAGCGCTGGCACTGCATTTGGGCTCCGGCTGACATTGTACATAATCAGAGAATAGACGGTTTTACGAGAGCGATATTCACTAAGGAAGTGTGCTGGCATAATAACTGGGGGGGGGGGGGCATAAAAGCGCCTCCCGTACGCATTTATGGAGGGACGAGAGGCAGAGAATGCAGTTCTCTAGACTACCGTATCCGAGGGTACTTCAGCAGGATCCTTTTCACAAACAGTCCAGCAAACGGGAATTTTTATTGTTCTCGAGTCTAGCGTATATTACGTCGAGGGGAATAGTTGCGCGTTAGGTTTTTATGTCACGGTAAATCTTCATAATATAATGCTAGACGGACAGCGAGTTATGCGGATTATACAGAAGAGCGTCCTTACTGTCACCTGCACACTGCATAGCTCCGAGACCACCTTGCTAAGGACCACGGCGGGGTGGACAGAGTAATTACACGGGGCTGGTGAGGGTGGGGAGCGAGGTGGGGATGTGTGCGCGGCAGCTAGGGAATTACACGGGTCTCCTGTCCTGTTGCAGGCCGAGAGCGCTGAAGCAGCAGACTCATGTTACAACGGAATACGGTAAGACGATGACAATCCGGCAGACCTGATAGTCCTGTATGGACCAAGTGCCGGTACAGAGGATTTTTTCTGCCAAAGCTGCTAACCCTCCGGCAGTAGTGTCGAAGAGTTCCAAGGCAATTTTAACATCAAACACGCCATTTTAATGGCTGCAATTGCTTGGATCTATGTAAAAATACAACACCGCACAGCGTTTGGTCGAAGGATCTGAGATGGAAAGCAATGTAAATAATTATCAGTCGACAACTGTCCGCTCTTAAATTGTGCGAGTAATAAATTCTACATCCACTAATCAACTGAGTGCGTTTACAACAGAAGAAGATGACGAATGAATCGACGCTCAAAGAAATTTAGTTATCGAAGAAGAGCTGAATCACAATGTGATATTACAAAGAGTTTTCAATCCACAGGAGGCACCAGATACTGAGAGTGACGAAAAACCAACTCCTACAACTCACATCTCTTCGGCTGAGTCTTCAGAAGCCTTAAAAAACTTTTGAGAAATGCGCTGAGAGTAGCCAACGACACAACGTTTCTGAAGTTATGAATCGGCACATTATATCAATTTTTTTTCTCAAAAAAGTGCTCAATCCAAGAAACAAGTTAACATTCCTGCGCTGTTCCAGAGGGCTTAGAAAAAATTTCAGCTAAACCATCATTGGTAAATGCCAGTACAACGTGTTCCACGCCCTAGACAACGTAAGGTACCTCTGCTGTTCTTAAAGACAGTAATTCCGACTAAATTATACCAATTTGTTGGTAACAATTTATAATAATTACCTTGTTATGGATCTTATCATATCAGTGGTGCTTATTTCAATTCGTAACTGGCGTACAAACATTATTCATGTATATTAAACTTTTCTTTAGCCTTAAACTTATTGAACAGAGCACTACAACGACATTCGACTTTTAACTGAATTTTGTTTTTACAGAAAATCAATATATGCTTTTAAATTTTTTGTACTGTAGTCTCTACTTTTCTGTTTAATGAATAAAGATTACTTGTCATTCTACATTAAAACTATAAATTTTGTTAATATCGCTTTTTTAAAAACCATATTTTTAAAAATGGCCTTGACAGTCCCATATTTGATAATTCGGCGTTGACAGATCCCCGAATATGACAGATTATCAAGTCCCTACAGTATAATGTAACTGAAACAGTGCTCCGCTAAACAAAAAATGATCGGGATGTAAGATGCATAAATCATGGATGCAAAATACTAACACGAATTCTTTACCGAAGAATGGTAAAACTGATAGAAGCCGACTTCGGGACAGATCAGTTTCGTTTCCGAAGAAATACTGACCCTACGGCTTATCTTAGAATATATGTTAAGGAAAGTCAAATATATGTTTATAGCATTAACAGGCTTAGACACAACTTTTGACAATGTTGACTGGAGTACTCACTTTGAAATTCTAATGGTAGCATGGGTAAAATACAGGGAGCGATAGGCTATGTAAAACTTGTACAGAAAGTAGATGATAGTTATAAAAGTCGAAGGGGATGAATGGGAAGCAGTGGTTGAGAGTGGAGTGAGACAGGGCTGTAGCCTACCCCTGATGTTATTCAATCTGTACATTGAGCAAGCAGTAGAAGAAACCAAAGAAAATTTTGGAATAGGAATAAAAGTTCAGGGAAAAGAATTGAAACTTTGTGGTTTGCCAATGCCACTGTAATTCTGTCAGAGACAGCAAAGGCCTTGCGAGAGCAGTTGAACGGAATGGCCAGTGTCTTGAGAGGACGATATAAAATGAACATCAACAAATAAGGATAATGGAATGTATCGAATTAAATTTGGTGATGCTGAGAGAAACCTCTTAGAGGTTGTCAGTACCAGATCTTTAGCCTACAGCAAATAATGGAGAAGTGTTATGAGTGGAACAGGGAATTGTATCTATGCTTTATAGATCTAGAAAAGGCATATGACCGGGTTCCTAGGAGGAAGTTATTGTCTGTTCTACAAGATTATGGAATAGGAGGCAAACTTTTGCAAGGAATTAAAGGTCTTTACATGGATAGTCAGGCAGCAGTTAGAGTTGACGGTAAATTGAGTTAATGGTTCAGAGCAGTTTCAGGGGTAAGACAAGGCTGCAACCTGTCTCCACTGTTGTTCATATTATTTATGGATCATATGTTGAAAACAATAGACTGGCTGGGTGAGATTAAGATATGTGAACACAAAATAAGCAGTCTTGAATATGCGGTTGGCTTAGTTTTGATGGCAGATTCGATTGAAAGTTTGCAAAGTAGTATTTCAGAGCTAGATCAGAAATGTAAGGACTATGGTATGAAGATTAGCATCTCCAAAACGAAAGTAATGTCAGTGGGAAAGAAATATAAACGGATTGAGTGCCAAATAGGAGGAACAAAGTTAGAACAGGTGGACGGATTCAAGTACTTAGGATGCATATTCTCACAGGATGGCAACATAGTGAAAGAACTGGAAGCGAGGTGTAGCAAAGCTAATGCAGTGAGCGCTCAGCTACGATCTACTCTCTTCTGCAAGAAGAAAGTCAGTACCAAGACTAAGTTATCTGTGCACCGTTCGATCTTTCGACCAAGTTTGTTGTATGGGGGCGAAAGCTTGGTGGATTCTGGTTACCTTATCAACAAGGTTGAGGTTACGGATATGAAAGTAGCTAGGATGATTGCAGGTACTAGTAGATGGGAACAATGGCAGGAGGGTGTCCACAATGAGGAAATCAAAGAAAAACTGGGAATGAACTCTATAGATGCAGCAGTCAGGGCGAACAGGCTTGGATGGTGGGGTCATGTTACACGCATGGGAGGAGCAAGGTTACCCAAGAGACTCATGGATTCAGCAGTAGAGGGTAGGAGGAGTCGGGGCAGACCGAGGAGAAGGTACCTGGATTCGGTTAAGAATGATTTTGAAGTAATAGGTTTAACATCAGAAGAGGCACCAATGTTAGCACTGAATAGGGGATCATGGAGGAATTTTATAAGGGGGACTATGCTCCAGACTGAACGCTGAAAGGCATAATCAGTCTTAAATGATGATGATGATGATGATGATGATGAGAGAATTAGATTAGGAAACAATACACTGGAAGTAGTAAATAGTTTTTGCTGCTTGGGCAGCAAAATAACTTATGATGAGCGAAGTACGGAGGTTATAAAATGTACACTAACAATAGCAAGAGAAGCGTTTCTGAAAAGGAGAAATTAGTTAATACTGAATGTAGACTTACGTTTAGGAGATCTTTCCTGGAAGTATTTTTATAGAATGCAGCCATGTGTGGAAGTGAAGCATGGACGATAAACCGTTTGGACAGGAAGAAAACAGAAGCTTTTCAAATGTGATGCTACAGAAGATTGCTGACGATTAGGTGGGTAGATCACGTAACAAAAGAGGCACTGAATAGAATTGGGGAGAAAAGAAATTTGTGTTGCAAACTGACTAGAAGAAGGAATCAGTTGGTAGGACACATTCTGAGACATCAAGGGATTGCCAATTTAGTACTGGTGCGAAGGTGGGGGTAAAAATCGTAAAGGGAGACCAAGAGATAAAAACAGTAAGCAGATTCAGAAGGATGTAGGTTGCAGCAGTTATTCGGACAGAGTACAATGTAGAGCTTCATCAAACTAGCCTTCCGACTGAAGACCACAACAACTACAACAAGATGCAATTACAGTTTACACAAAAATAAATTGAAGGGCTAGCTTCAATTTGATTGTCTTTGAGACAACATTCACCGAAGATGAAAAGGGTGCAAAGATTCGCCATCTACTTTCCAAAAGAACCATGCCGGTATTTTCATAACAGTATTAGGGGGTCAGTTTCCTCTCCTATATAGACGAGTTTCAGGTAGTTCCTAATGCTCCCAATCCCTTCAAGATACTGAAATGAATGAGAATTTGGCAACTTTCGTAAGTTTTCTGACTACTAAGACGTTGAAACAAGTGTGCTGTTTTCGAAGGAACTATTCATTAGTTCCGGCGAAGAAAGGGAAAGTGTTGCCTAATCTCTGACGGTTTTGCAAAAAGTAAAATAAAATGAAATGCTCTGTACTCCCCTGTTAGTCACACACATTATAACTGCAGTAACGGGCAGAGAAGCCGGTGCTAAGCGCCGTACCGGCAATCTTCGGCCAGAGATCACCTTAATGCAGATTACTCTGGTCAGCAGATTCCTAGAGATGAATCAGTTCCTTGCCCTCTACTCCCACCTAAGATGGTTGTATATCTTCGTGTGCGCCACGCTGTGTGGGAATGTCAGTAAAAGTCTCTGTTATAATCCTGTTGTGAAAACACACGCAAAAATGGTTCAAATGACTCTGAGCACTATGGGACTTAACATCTGAGGTCATCAGTCCCCCTAGAACTTAGAACTCCTTATACCTAACTAACCTAAGGACATCATATACATCCATGCCCGAGGCAGGAGTCGAACCTGCGACCGTAGCGGTCGCGCGGTTCCAGACTTAAGCGCCTGGAACCGCTCAGCCACAACGGCCGGCACACATGCAAGAGATTTGGCTTAAAGTGTGGGTGTATTCATTCAGTACGACGGCCTACCCCCACCCACATTCTAGTCGTCAAGGGACGCATCATCTGGAACCAATATTCTCCCAGAGTATAAAACTACTGAAATTGTCACGTTTCTTGGCCCCCATAGTCTCTGGACCTTACCCCTTTAGATTTTTGCGAAGTTTACAAAGAAACATCAAACATTAGAGACGAACTGATTGTTTGGATTATTTAAAGTGCTATCCTCAGAAAAAATAGCCAAAATGACCTCTCAAGAACTACACATGGTCTTGTCAAGATAATTCGAAACTGGACTAAAGTTGGAGGTGGAATTTAGGAAAATCAACTTTGAACTTGATATTTTCCTTTTTCTGAACACCTACTATAAGTACTCTATTGGATTACATTCTCTGTAACCAGTAAAAATTGGGAAGCTTTATTCAAACTAGTCTACACTAGCACCGCCTAAAATATCCAATATTCCTCCTGAAATCCCTTGTATGTAGGGTGATTCAGTTGCCCCTACTGACAGGTTTTAGGCAAATCAGCAATGCTTTCAAAAATGACTCGTACATTCTCCCGCTCGCTATGTACAAACTATTAGCCCTACAGAAAAGAAATGAACAGAACCTCTTTGTAGGAAATTTAACTACATTAAATTTCGTACTGGGATCCCTTCTCGCTGGAGGCCACGGTTTTCGAGTTATTCACGAAAAACGCGTTTTAAGGTCACTTTTGGGCGCTTTTCTTGGATAAATCGAAAACTACGGCAGCTAGCGAAAATGTAGGCCTATCCCAGTGCAAACTTAAATACATTAAATTTTCTACAAAGAAAGTACCATTCATCTTCTCTGTAGGCTTAATAGTTTGCATCTAGCGAGCAAGAGAACATGAAAATCTGGTCTGTGGTATCTGGAGGCGTTGCGGGTTGCATAAAACCGATCGGCATGTCAAATTTCCTTTAAGGCTGCTGTCTGTTGTGATGTCTGAATTCGCCAGGCGATTCCACTGTTGCAAATCCACGTGACAACAGCTTGCATCTTCTTGCAAGAAGAGACGGCGCAGAAGAATTTAGAACGGAGAAGTGGCGCGGTAAACAGGCGCTTAAGTAGTGGCGTGGCCCCTGGGGCCGGCGGAAGACGGTAACTGGCGCGGCCGAGTGGGGCCGCCTCGCTCGTCTCCCGCGCGCATTGTCACTGCGGCCGCCAAAATTAATTAACAGCGGGGGCGGTGGTGGCAGCGGGGAGTGGGAGGGGTGCGGAGGCGGCCCCGGGGACCGCGAATTAGGCTGCGCCGCCTCTGGCTTGGGGGGCAATCCCACCCACACACCCATCAAGCAGGGAGACGCGGAGGCAGACAGGGCGAACCAAGGCTGTTGCACTGTGCGTCTGCACGACTTAGCACGTCACGGCTTAAAGTAAACATCGTCACCGCCGTCTCATGATTTACATTTATAAAGACCCAAAAATATTCATTTATTATGTTTCAGGTTACAGATTTTCAGTAATCTGCCTTTAGTAAAAGAACTGACACACACACACACACACACACACACACACACACACACACACACACGCACAGAGAGAGAGAGAGAGAGAGAGAGAGAGAGAGAGAAAGAGCTTTTTGTCCATTTATGTACTTTGCTTTACACGTGGGAAGTTACTTATCGACAATATGCCTACTATGCCAGCTTCTCCCACTTCTTTCCGTCGAGTGCACTGTTCGTCCGTTTGAAGTCGATGCTCATACTAGCTGTGCCCTTTCCGATGTTATCTTGCCACCTAATTCTGGGTCTTCATCTCATTCCATCTATTGTCCTGCAGTGTAGTTTATTCTCCGTTATTCTTGCTATATGACCAGCACAGCTCAAATTCCTCTTCTTTAGCACTTTGACGAAGTTACGTTATTTCTACAGATACCGTAGTTTATTTTTTCTTATCGTACATTCCATGTTATTTTCATAAAATATAGGTCCAAAAATATTCCTATGTATTTTCCTTTCGAATATTAACATTTTTCTTCCTCTTTCTTTCTAAATATTAAGGTTTCACATTTGAAAATTATTACTGGTATAGTAGTTGATCGATATAAGCGAATTTTTCAGTGAGTACTGAGTAATGTTCTCCTTAAAATATTGATACAGCTAAAAAGTGTTTTGTTCACTGCTGCTACATGGACAACTGTTTCTATTTCCGTTCTGTTGTTGTTCCAACGGGAAGACGTCCTAAGTACTTTGATGTGGTCAACACTCTTGAAAGTGAATCCCCTGACGCATCACTTCAGATTTTCTTTCACATGATCAGACATTCCGTCCTCCCTTCATTCACCTGCTTTCTGGACGATTTTGTAATAATTTTGACTCGTTCTTATTAAATCTCTTTTAAAACCGCCCATTAATGCTCCATGATCTGCGTAGGCGTCCGCAGCTCGTGGTCTAGTGGCTAGCGTTGCTGCCTCTGGATCACGGGGTCGCAGGTTCTATTCCCGGTCGGGTTGGGGATTTCCTCTGCCCGGGGACTGCGTGTTTGTGTTGGCCTCATCATTTCATTGTCCGCCCCCGGTAGCTGAGTGGTCAGCGCGACGGACTGTCAACCCTAAGGGCCCAGGTTCGATTCCTGGCTGGGTCGGAGATTTTCTCCGCTCAGGGACTGGGTGTTGTGTTGTCCTAATCATCATCATTTCATACTCATCGACGCGCAAGTCACCGAAGTGACGTCCAATTGAAAGACTTGCACCAGGCGAGCGGTCTACCCAACGGGAGGCCCTCGTCACACGCCATTTCATCATTTCATTATCACCATCATTCGTGACAATGGCAAAATTGTACTGTGAAAAATTGGGACTTTGTACGAGCGCTGATGACTGCATAGTTGAGCGCCCCACAATATGGTTCAAATGGCTCTAAGCACTATAGGACTTAACATCTGAGGTCATCAGTCCCCTAGACTTACAACTACTTAAACATAACTAACTTAAGGACATCACACATATCGATGTTCGAGGCAGGATTCGAACCTGCGACCTTAGCAACAGCGTGGTTCCGGACTGTAGCGCCTAGAACCGCTCGGCTACAACAGCCGGCGCGCCCACAAACCAATCATCGTCATCAGCGTAGGCTAGTACCGTTCACCCTCTGCAGTTAGATTCCTCGCGGATTAGTTTTAGTAAATTCTCTATCGATATTTTCGAAGAAGAGGTTAAATGACATAGGCGAAATGGAGTCGCTTGTATCAGTGCAGTGGACACCTTAAAATTTTCAGTTTCTCCTAGCAGTGTCTTTACAACGTAAAGTTTCGTCTGTCCACATTTCACTACAGATATCAAAAAATTAATTCCACAGTTGACAACACAAAGTAACATTAAACAGGTTCATATGCCGCAGAAAGTGTGTGCACTTTATATCCTGCGTTGTGAACAAAAAAATTGGTTCAAATGGCTCTGAGCACTATGTGACTTAACTGCTGGGGTCATCAATCCCCTAGAACTTAGAACTACTTAAACCTAACTAACCTAAGGACATCACACACAACCATGCCCGAGGCAGGATTCGAACCTGCGATCGTAGCGGTCGCGCGGTTCCAGACTGTAGCGCCTCAGGCCACTCAGGCCGGCGTTGAGAACACTTTTTTATATTTAATTACAACAACAGTTTCACCAGCAGTGCAGCTAGAGAGCATTGTAAGGGCTCAGATACCGATACAGTTTCCTACGGATCGAATCTTACTCTTTCTTACTGCTGACGGACCGGAGTCCACAGGTGGCGAGGGGTGGCGTTGTCACCTGAGTATCGCAGGTTCTTGGCGTCTGCCAGCTTCGTGCTGGTCTGAGACTGTGGAGTTAGTCCGAAGCGAGCAGGTTGCACACAGTCTCACATCGGAGCACGGAAAGGAGGGCCAAAATTTGTTGATTCACGTTTGTTTTGTTTGAAGTGAGACAACAAATAAGATTTTACGGCGGCGAACTTAATCAGAAAAGTACCATATTGCAGTTCCTGTGTTATTCCGATTACGATGGTTGACGACAAATGAAAGTCTGGGTCTGGCCGTGAGCCATGCGCGGATGGCCAAATCGTAAGGTGAGGGCTCGCGATAAGCGGGAAATTCGGGTTCGAGTCCCAGTCCGACATAGATTTTCATTGTAGTCATTCCATTCTACAGCTGATGGTAGTACTTATTCGCAATTGCGAATTCATTTGATGTGAAATCAGAAAAGCGGCTCAAGTGGAGTTGTGTGAATAGTATTGTACTGCCAATGAATGTTTTCTATGAACTTACAGTATAATAAATACTCATCAATTTTTTTGTGTGCTATTAAATGTGACTTACGTCCGCCTCGGTAGCTCCGATGTCAACGCGGCGGCTAGCTAACCAAAGGAACTCGGGTTCGTTTACGCCGGCAGCGGTGACCGAGCTTTTCTAGGCGCTTCAGTCTGGAACCACGCGGTTGCTACGGCCGCAGGTTCGAATCCTGCCTCGGGCATGGATGTGTGTGATGTCCTTAGGTTAGCTAGGTTAAAGTCTAGGGAACTGATGACCTCAGATATTAAGTCCCATAGTGCTTAGAGCCATTTGAAACATTCGGGTTCGATTCCAGGCCGGATCGGGGTTTTCTCGCTCTGGGACTGGGTATTGTTTGACCTTTCATTCGTATCGTCGTAACTGAAATTACACTACTGATATGGCTGTATGGACATGTACCGAAAGCCAATAAATTTAAAAAAAAGTCTGGCCTACGTAGAGTGAAACACAGTAAATAATGCCGTACTCCAAATCAGTGCTCCACAGAATGGAAAAAAAAGAAACCATTGGACACTGAAGATAAGCTACAAAAACTAAAAACAAATTAAGAGCCCACAATAATGGTTACAGCTCTGACACCATCAGTAAACTTCACAATAGAATTAAAAACAAATACAGTTACGAAGATAGCTCCACGTGCACATCAGACAGCACTTCAGCACAAATAGTTTCTGAAACTCTGTGAAATATGTCTGCACACCATTTAGTGGTGAAGTATCATACCAAACTGAAAACTTGCTCTCCGCTAAAAATTCCAAAAATAGTTTTTCCACAAACAATAAAATGAAAGACAAAACTGTTCACACTGAAACTTACAGAATGAAGTAAACCCAAAGTCTGTCATTTATAAACTATAATAGTTCTGCTTGCCCCAAATTTTACATTGGTTCAATTGGGAGAAGTATCAGCGTACGATACCGAGAACACAGAGATGCTCTGAAGCTACGCAATCTAAGTAAATCAACTTTCGGTACTCATTTGCCCCCACACGAAAACACAGAGATAAGCGAATACATCTCCAGGACCAAGCGCATGAGATAACGGTGCTGTAAATCGTAAGTAACACCGAACGTTAATTTCACATCACGAAATTTATGCTACAAAAATTGGTTCTACCAACAACAAAAAAAGAGCAAAACACGACAAAATGTAACGTAGCAACATATTGGAACCAGCACATAACACGACTGTTATATGTATAAAAAGAAACATGTATTATAGGCCACTGAAGATGTTTCACAAATAAAAGAAGCGAAGCGCGTTTGGCAATAAACGATAAACAAACTGCCTTCAGTTAGTAGCATAGACGGAACATACCTCCACGAACAGAGATAAGCACTGAAGAAAACTTACATTTTCCGGATAAAGGAGTAGAAATGAATTTATTAGAAGAATTAGAAGTACACAAGCACATTAAACTTGACTACATCTTTAATGATCAGCTAAAATTAAGAGACCAAAAGTACGTCCAAAATTTCATGCAACTTTTATAATTTGAAATGACAGATAATAACAATTAACTGACAGAGGGAATATTCTTCATTGGCCATTACCAACTGCTTTCAGACCTAAATAATTCAATGTTTTGCTTTATAAATGATATGTACTACGAAGAAGTATTAATCGACCGCAATATTATTACACTTAGGAATGAGGGCACCGGTCGACTTGTCGTTAGCTTTTATCGTAATACTTCACGAGGGAATGCTAAACCACTTGGCAGCATGTGCGAAACTGTCATGAAATCATTCACAGTGTGATGCGTTTTCCTCAGTCACCACAGTACTTGTTTACTGTAACGTCGCCGCGTGTTTCCGATAACGATCAAGGAAGGGCAAGTGCAATACTATCGTCGTCCGGTAATATCTTTGCAACAGTTCCAGAAGTATGACTTATCTACACAAGTAACATGTCCTTTGCCACCTCTAACATGTAGCCGACGTAAAGAAATGATGCGGCATCTTGTATTTAGTCTAGTACATGTATCAGCACCGATCGAAAAAGAGAATCAAACCTCTCTCTTGTAACACGTAAACGAGAGTGTTTCATACAGTAAGTACAATACTTAGAGCTTATATGTAGTGTGAAACCTTTTGTAAATTATATAATCACAAGAACTTCGTTACATTTTACGATACAGATGTAAAACTTTCCAAGAAGTCAACGTTACCATCTGACGATGGGCTCTGGTCCGAAAGTAGTAATGGTGATATAAAATCATTTCTAAAAAGCTCATGGCTCTTTGCAGCATTTCATATAGTGTGATTTACAAAAACAGCTGCGGCGTTCTGTAAACCTAATGGATAAAACAATGTAATTATCAATGTTTTCAATAGTAGAATACTTCTTTCGTACGTGGTGGCCATTGCGCGCGATGCTGCGCGCGCCGGCCAGGGTGGCCAAGCGGTTCTAGGCGCTACAGTCTGGAACCGCGCGACCACTCCGGTCTCAGGTTCGAATCCTGCCTCGGGCATGGATGTGTGTGATGTCCTTAGGTTAGTTAGATTTAAGAAGTTCTAAGTTCTAGGGGACTAACGACCTCAGATGTTAAGTCCCATAGTGCTCAGAGCCATTTGAACCATTTTTGATGCTGCGCGCAATATGTTTACACATTTAATGGTCAGCGATAATTATGTGTTTATTTATATTTGGAAATAGTCAAAACAAGGCCAAAGATTGCATGTTGTAATTTGATTGACCAGTAGCCTGCAAACAAATCAGAACCACACAAGTTATATAAATAATCATGAATAGATTAGTATCGTAATCAAAGATCGAGAAAAGTTTAATGATAGTAGGAAACGCCATCACCATTTTATTGCAGGCAATTATTGACAATTAGTAGTGAAAAGTAAGACACATCCAGCATGCAAACTTTAATGATATAGCATTGAAGCAGCCTTATCTCTCTTCTTTTAGTTTACACCATGAGGAACAAAACAGTGGTTGCAGAATCAGAGATAACAATACGCGCTCTGTGCTACATCTACATCGATACTTTGCAAATCACATTTAAGTTACTGGCAGAGGATTCATCGAACCACCTTCACAATTTTCTATTATTCCAATCTCGTATAGCGCGCGGAAAGAATGAACACCTATATCTTTCCGTACGAGCTCTGATTTCCCTTATTTTATTCCGATGATCGTTCCTCCCTATGTAGGTCGGTGTCAGAAAAATATTTTCGCATTCGGAGGAGAAAGTTAGTGATTGGAATTTCGTGAGAAGTTTCCGCCGCAACGAAAAACGCCTTTCTTTTAATGATTTCCCGCCCAATTCCTGTATCATTTCTGTCACACTCTCTCCCATATTTCGCGATAATACAAAACGTGCTGCCTTTCTTTGAACTTTTTCAATGTACTCTGTCAGTCCTATCTGGTAAGGATCCCACACCGCGCAGCAGAATTCTAAAAGAGGACGGACAAGCGTAGTGTAGGCAGTCTCCTTAATAGATCTGTTACATTTTCTAAGTGTCCTGCCAATAAAACGCAATCCTTGATTAGCCTTCCCCACTACATTTTCTGTGTGTTCCTTCCAATTCAAGTTGTTCGTAATTGTAATACCTAGGTATTTAGTTGAATTTACGGCTTTTAGATTAGATTGATTAATCGTGTGACCGAAGTTTTAGCGAGTTCCTTTTAGCACTCACGTGGATGACCTCACACTTTTCGTTATTTAGGGTCAACTGCCACTTTTCGCACCATTCAGACATCCGGTAAGGCAACATATACTCCACCCACAAAACATGAGATTATGTAACGAGACATTATAGTTACAAACTTTGTTATGTGGAGCAGTGAGAGTAGAGATGGGGAAAGTGACAAATAGGCACACAGTTAGGAACTTTATACAGTAATAAGCGTATCTTGAGAGTGAAGATACCTGCCAATGCTGTAAAGATCGAGAGGCCGATGGCAAACCAATATGACAGCAAACTGAAGTAGCCAATAGCAAAGAGCCAACACGAATCTAAAAGTGGCGTGGACTTTACAATTACTGAAGCTATATCACCACAATCAGCAATAAAACATAAATTGAGTAGTAGATGCCTAGAACTGTAACTTAGACGTCCAAAACCACAATAAGTTTGAAACGGCTGCATACAAGTGAAAATTAAAATGTGTTTATGCCCACTGACGATGCCTTAATAAACAGAGTGAAACGCTTCTGGCAAAACAAATACTGATTTTATTCATTGCACACAGACGGTCCTAACATAAAGATCATTTACAGAATATCAATAGCAATTGAGGATCGACAGATCAACAATCTTATAGATATTACGTCCTTCTGCGTAAGAGAATGCAGACGTACGTTTATCAAAGGACTTCCATTCGCTTCACGGCGCCTCGGCTGTACAACATATCAGTTAGTTGGTGATAGCTTTTATGACCTTATACCGTGTCTCTCTTGGGAACCATCAACTTCAGTAAACCGATAGGGACGCTTTAGACAAGCAACGAGGAAGCAATAACCGTAAAGCGAGCGTGTATCTCCGGCAGCCCGGCATTGTTCCCGAGGAGCCGTACAATGGGCCAGCACTCTTTCTCCCGGCGCTTAACACGTCGACCCCTGTCCCACTATCGTTGCTTACGAGAGTGAAATCTGGTCACGGCGAGTCAGCGATGGCCGTAACCGGCTCTCGAGCCACAAGTCACGGGTCGCAGCGATAACCCGGCGTCGATTAAACGCGCGGACGTCGCAGGCGCGCTCTCCGAACGTCGACCGGCACGATAGTCGATTGTAGTGTGAGATACAAGCAAGCACTGAGCTTCCCCCTACGTTCAAATACGAGGCGTGTTCGGTACTGATTAACGCTTTATTTTTTTCCTATTTTTCATAGTCTGTCATGTGATTCACGACCACAGTTTCAAGTATGTAGTACTTCGGTCCGGCCGTAGGTGGCAGGACAACCACTAGAAATGTAATCCTTGCACAGCAAAGAGCGATTTCCCAACTGCTGCCATTACGTGAATGGACAACTTGTAGTATGAAACTTCCTGGCAGATTAAAACTGTGTGCCCGACCGAGACTCGAACTCGGGACCTTTGCCTTTCGCGGGCAAGTGCCCCATCAAGGACAGCGAAGACCGACATAGTTTCTGTGGAGAGTGCAAACACAGCGGATATTCACAGGAGACTGGCCTGACTTGGCCCTTTCTGACTACCAGCTGTTTGGGGCCTTGAAGAAACCTCTGTGTGCACATCTTTTAGCAGACTCACAGAAGACAAAATGAACAGTCAAGATCGCAATAATATTTGTTTATTCACCGGTTTCGCCTTGTATAAAAGAAATCTTCAGAATTTTTGGACCCCCTATGGCCGGTGCTGGCGGTTCCTCGTTTGTCTCGTGATTCCACGGCTGTGTAGTGCACAGCCGTGGAATCACGAGACAAACGAGGAACCGCCACTTCCAGCCATAGGGGGCCAAAAATTCTGAAGATGGCTATCACATAAGCCGAAACCGGCAAATAAACAAGTATTATTGCGTTCTTGACTGTTCATTTTAAGTTAAATATAGCATCAGGTCGCTGTTCTCCATAGACCGTGTTGTCTAAATTTATGTGACTTCCAGAAACTGTGAGTAGCTATCTTGCGGTGTATGGGACAAACTGCAGAAAAGTGGTTCGGCGAGGGCGTACTGAGGATAAAGAGGCCAAGCAGTACTTGGAACCTTTCCTGCCCGCATCTCGTGGTCGTGCGGTAGCGTTCTCGCTTCCCACGCTCGGGTTTCCGGGTTCGATTCCCGGCGGGGTCAGGGATTTTCTCTGCCTCGTGATGGCTGGGTGTCGTGTGCTGTCCTTAGGTTAGTTAGGTTTAAGTAGTTCTAAGTTCTAGGGGACTGATGACCATAGATGTTAAGTCCCATAGTGCTCAGAGCCATTTGAACCCTTTTTTTTAACCTTTCCTGACTCGTATGGGGACGAGCGTTATCCTGTTGAAAGACCACTCACAGTGACAGTGCACACTCTCCGCAAACTGCCACCAACCGCCTGTGAATATCCGCAGCGTCTACACCGTCCTTCCACAAAAACAGAGTCGTCCAGCGCTGTCCCTGATGGTGACTCCATGTTCTGCACTCACTTAATAAGAGTAGATGGGCAATTCAGTTGTAGTGTGAAGGGATTACACTTCCAATGGTTGTCCTGCCGCCTACGGTTACACCAAAGAGCTACATAATTGCAACTGTACTGATAAGTCAAATGAGGCACCTTAAATGATTAAAAAAGAAACCAAAGTGTAAATCAATATGGAACGCCTCTGGTATATGTAACTCTAGGAAATACGACTCGTCAATGAAGACAACGTGTAAAGTGTTGGTAATGGGAAATGCCAGTGATCTCTGCATACACCTTATAAAGTGACCATATCTTTGGCCACCTTAGATGTAATCTCACATTTTTATTAATACTCATTTTAACAAATTTTAATACGTAATACACTTACTGAATTTCCTCCTGGATTCATTTCGCCTTTCATTTAATTCTTTGATCATAAAAGCACAGTGGAAAAAGGAATCGTTCAAAATGGCTCTGAGCACTATGGGACTTAACATCTGAGGTCATCAGTCCCCTAGAACGTAGAACTACTTAAACCTAACTAACCTAAGGACATCACACACACCCATGCCCGAGGCAGGATTCGAACCTGCGACCGCAGCGGTCGCGCGGTTCCAGACTGTAGCGCCTAGAACCGCTCGGCCACTCCGGCCGGCAAGAAACAAGTGGAAAGAAGTAACATGACAGAACATCAGGGACTGGTTTCCATGGCACTAGAGGGAGTTGTAGAGGGTAAAACCTGCAGGAAAAAACAGAGATTCGAGTATACCCAACAAATAATTATGGAACTTCGATGGAAGTGTCACTACGAGCTGAAAAGGTCGCATCAAACCAATCAGATGACTGATAAAAAATACACATTATTTGGCTAAAATGACTGTTTCTTAATAAACCAACGTCATGTTTCAGATTCGGCAGGTCTCATCGTAACTTTAATTAGACAAAGAATTACACAGTTTGGGATCGGAGTAAGACCACTAAAGTTCTTAATGTACACATCAGATTTATCACAGAGGGTCAGCAGCATTATCAGCTTGTTCTAATAATCGGTTTTCGGTCATAATGTACGAATATTTTTGCGTCTTCTTACATTTCCGTCGCAGTAACTGTGAACAATAATAGCAAGTCGCATAGGGCATTGCAAGCAGTTTCCTCTCACTGTCTCCCTGAACGTTGTACCCTCTGCAACAGCCTTCACATTGAGCCACATAAGACTGAAGTAGGTAATGCGCTAAATATTGCTTCGTTCCAGCTGCCTTTGCTCCCGCTGTAGACGGCAGCGACTGTCGCAACTGAAAGTCCACAGCCGGTGTAGTTTCTTGCAGTATGCATATACTTGCAGGCCATCCGGCATTCGCTCTGCCGCCTGCGGTAACCTGTACTCATCTGTGGCGAGCGCGCGACAGTGACCGCCATTCCAGAAGGTCGCTGCGTCGTTCACCTCGCAGCCGGCAGATGGCTCTGGCAGAGCGCCAGCAGCACGAGCACCGTGTAGGCGCGCGGACGTCGGATTCACTCCTCAATGCAACACTGCTGCTTAGAAAAAATGTACGTAGCGAGCGCGGAAGCCAGCAAGACTATAGGCCGCATCCTCTGCGGCAAACTCTGCACGTGCTCCCCGACAATGTGCCACTTCGTGGCGTATAATTCGATGCTCGTTCATAAGAGCACGTCATGCAGCATGTCTAAACCTCCGCCGGCTGGAGTGGCCGTGCGGTTCTAGGCGCTACAGTCTGGAACCGAGCGACCGCTACGGTCGCAGGTTCGAATCCTGCCTCGGGCATGGATGTGTGTGATGTCCTTAGGTTAGTTAGGTTTAATTAGTTCTAAGTTCTAGGCGACTTAAGACCTCAGAAGTTGAGTCGCATAGTGCTCAGAGCCATTTGAACCATGAGAACCTCCAAATATGTAAGAAGCAGTAATGTGCCCCTTGCCAGTTACTGCCAATGTTGTGACCTTCTCATAGGCAACTATTGCCGCTTCTGCTTCTCTCGTGCTGTTGCTCTTGTTCAAATTGTTTTGTACCGTACTGCCGATTGCCCATCACATTGGGACGATTTCTCCGTCGAAGCCTTTCAGCAGCATCTAGGATACTGAGGTTATCTCCTAAATAATCGAAAAATGCACACTTTATTGTTTAAGGGAGTTGGAACGCCTTATCCCGACAATGTTAAATTTAGTGACTTGGCTTCCTCGTATTTCAGGAACCACTGTAGCCACTGACATGAAACTTTTACAGGACATTAACCTGTATTTTCTGAGTCTACTGAACTATAATAATTGCATTTCAGCCACTGCTTTCACAAATACAAATTTTTAATCACACGGTTAAAATTTTGTGTACTTTTTTGTACGTTATCCTAAATAATTTTAATTATACATAACATTATGTTCTTTTAGTTCAGTAGACTCAAGATATGTATGTTATTACTCCCTGAAAATCTGAATACCCTACTCGAAGTGGTTTCTGAGATTTAGGGGAAAAAGCAGCAGAAAATGTAAATTTTCAGGAACGGCTTCAAAAGTCTGTAACTCACTTAATATATGCTTAATTTTTTATTTTTAGTTACTCAGAAGCACCCTACACCATACTGTATATCATCCTATTGATATTTTTCCAAGTTTTCTCTTCTTCTGGACTCCATAGTGGGCAACTGTGCTGCATACTCTGCTTTATCAACACGAACCTTGTCCATCCGTTCACGTTCTCTGATGCAGTTTTCTCCTGGCTTAATTCCCACATGCTGTGGCACTTTCACCCTAACATGACTGCCATCATTAAAAGCAATATCAGCATCACTGACCCCCCCACTTTAATATCTTTATTCCGACAAAAACATTTTTTGGTAAGCGAGTCCGTATAAGAGTATTGAACGACTCATTGGGATTTTGAGTCTGACCATGCAGACACTTCTTCAGTAATTCAGGACTTGCCAGGTCTCTGTAAATAGGTTTTATGATGTCCATGACTGCTGCTGTTTATGGTTGTATGAAATGTTTGAATACTGGGCATAGCGGTAACTGCATCATGAATGACGGCCAGGAGGGCAAAGGTGGTGTGCTGGTTTTTCATCAGTTGACAGTGTGTGGAAGAAGGTAGACCATACTGCCTGCTTCATTTTCGACAAATCCTCAGTATTATTTCTAATGGCCATCCCATAATATTGCTGTACTTCATCAATCATTTTATCTGTTAGCCTGCCTCAACAGACGTTAGGACTTCAACATACAACGTGTGTTTATACAATGAAACAATACGATACTGTTTTTGACAGTGCTACCAATACAAACACGTAGTTTAACCATTTAACACAGCAATCCACTGTCTTCTATATAAAAAAATTACCGATTTTATTAATTCTTGAAGTAATGCACGTAAAAATTTTAACATTTTCAACCGGTGTAGACTATATAAAAAAAAATACTTCCCATGTGAGTTTGTAAGATTTTATTCGGAAAATTACAAATTTTATAATGAGATAAAAATTCCAAAAAGTGTGAAAAAAATAGCCAACGTTTTGAAGCGGTTTCTGATTCTGTCAAATGCAACGGTTTCTGATTCTGTCAAATGCAAATAAAGTGTTAGCAATTTACTAAATGACATTGTCCGACGACGAAAAGCCACAGTCCATTCTTCTTTCTCTAGCTTTCTATTAAGCCTGTTTCTTGTATGTCTACCTAGCTGCTTGGTACAAATCTGCAATTGATTTTAAACTAATTTTCGAATCAGCAAGAGACAGGAAATTATAAACACAGCTCAGAATTGGAGGACAATGCAATTCTAATTTCCCTTCTTGTCGGTGTCTTTGGTAGGTGTGGGCTGTGTAACAGTTTGGTATCACCTAACAACTAGGCTGCACTGCAGGACCAGTGTGTTGTATAGGTTGTATTGGAATGCATTCCAAGCAGTATGCAAGCAGATGGGCAAAGCTGAACAGAGGGATGGAGGAAGAGAAGATGGACACAGAGAGAGGGAGGAGGAGGAGGTGTGTGCAATATATACAACATACACACCCACAGGTAAAGGCATGGGTGATAAACTTGTGTGTGTGTGTGTGTGTGTGTGTGTGTGTGTGTGTGTGTGTGTGTAATTAGATAAATAAAAAATCTAATCAAATTAAAATGCCTAGTCATTAAGAAATTTCACACACATGAGAACTACAAAGCAGAAAAAATAATTTAAATAAAAGTAAATATTTAATAGCACTTTCTTAAATTGAACTAAGAAGTATAAAATGATTTGTCTTGGTCCCATACAGATTCCTAACCACACACAGACAGTCCTGACTATTTGTGTTTGTGAATTAGGAATAGCTGTGACGATACTTGTAAGATTTATACTGAAAGACGTGGTGCACACACAATAGGTAATAGTGAGCACATGAACTATTCATACATCAATTATGTATTGCATGAACCCTACATTCTCTGTTACAAATTTCCCAAGTTATGTTATAGCTATTAAAGACTCACAAGCACAAATTTTCAGGTCTATCTGTATGGGGTTAGGAATTTGTACAGACAAGGAGAAAATATTTTATACCTTTTACTCATGCCAAAAATTTATTTTTATTTAAATAATTATTGTTGTTCTCTTTAATGTCTAAGTCATCCCTTCAAATGAGGTAGTCATTTCTGCCTGTTGTCTATAATAATGCACAACTATGCAATACAGGTGGAAGTTTCATTCAACAACTGTGCTGAGCAGAAATTAGGTACAAAATTCAAATTACGATGCACAGAATATTTGTCGCTTATGAAGTTAAATAATTCAGAGCGCGTGGAAATATTTAATGGCTTAAGCGGATTGTGGTTTTCCAATATTTCGAAACGTTATGGCGATGCATTTTTAATGTGTGTGTGTGTGTGTGTGTGTGTGTGTGTGTGTGTGTGTGTGTAGTAAGGGGTCATGACCGGGAGGGGGGTAGGCGTAAGTGCGTGCGTGTGTGTGTGTGTGTGTGTGTGTGTGTGTGAATTCCTAAGGGACCAAACTGCTGATGCCATCAGTCCATAGACTTACACACTACTTAAACTAACTTATGCTAAGAACAACACACACACACACACATACACATACACAAATGCCCGAGACAGGACTCGAACCGCCGGCGGGAGGGGCCGCGCAATCCGTGACATGGTGGGGAGGAGGCAGAGGGCGGTGGAGAAGGGGGAGGGGGAAGGGGAAGGTGACGTACGAGTATTGAAAGTGCGAAGAAAACTCCCGATGCGTATTAGATACAGATGGCACCATCATCAGTGTAAGACGACAAGCGGGATCAGTGTCTCCACGTCCCGTCGACATCGAGGTCATTAGTGAAGCAGTACCAGCTCGAATAAGGAAAAATGCGGTATGAAATAGACCGTGTCCTATCAAAGGGACCGTCGCGGCATTTGTCTTAAATTATTTAGGGAAATCACGGATACCTGGATGGTCGGACGGGGATCTGAACGCCGTCCTCCTGAATGCGAGTCAAGTTTGCTAATGCTTTATGCGTATGACGCCATTTTTTTCGATTTTGAGATCTGTTATCAAGTAATCTGTCGCCAAGGGATCTCAAGAAAGTTAGATTTTTCAAATAAACAACTTTAAATGTAAACAACAGTCTACAATATCAGGTTTACATCAGCTTACACGTAGTAACTAACGAAAGGAGCAATACGTCTTAAACGCATCTTCTATAGTTGTAAATAATCGTCTTGTGTTTCGGCTGGTCAAATGATTGGACTTTTACTAATGTCACATACCCAAGGAAAGAGAGTAATATTGTAAAATATGAAATCTGTAAAGTATGATCTTTCATTACATGGCATAAAAACTGCGAGTCAGTGCATAAGAAAGCAAAATGTTTCCAGCTACTTTCAGAGTACATTTCTGTCACTTATCTACATAAATAAAAATGTAAAGTGCGTGTTTTTATATAATTGTGGAGCGTCACATGTAATAAATATATATGTAATATGGGGAATCTATATAAAGAATGTAAACGTTCCTTGTTTAAAGTGTTATATCTTCGAAAGTTATTCAGCTATGGCTTTGAAATTTTGACTCAACGCTGCTTTCAGATACGCGCGTGTTTTTATATCGCTGCTTTTAATACATGCAATATATATAAACAGATATGTAATATATAAAACGGAACCGTTATTACCGAAATTGTCGAAAAGTTCTTAACCAATTCATTTAAAATTTTTATGCAGTACTCTAATGAGCATTCGGACGGACATAGGCTATACATATATTTTATGCATATAACATATAGATATGCATGTAATATCTAAAGAGCAACATTGTTACCAAAAACCTCAAATAGTACTCGACCGATTAACTCAGACTTTTACACATTATTGTAATAAACATTTGGACACGAACACATATAGTCTATAAAATCTTTAACACGCCAAATATAGATATATATATATATATCTATAATTTTGTTGCTGACAAACAAAAAGTATTTATGGCTTATCGGCTTATGATTAGAAAAATACTATAGAATCTGAATTTGCAACAACAATAAACGAGGCTTAAGGTCAGAGAGAGAGAGAGAGAGAGAGAGAGAGAGAGAGGAAAAGGAGATGACAGACGGGCGGGAGGAAACGGACAAAGAAAGCGCAGTAGAGGATATGGACAGAGACAGTGGAGAGAGGATCAAAATTGCAACTGACTCCATCGAAGTCAATTTATACCAATTTTGAACGCTGCCGATCCTTCAATGGGCTTTACTGTAAATCTATAATAGGCAGCAGTATCTGGAGCTTTGCCTTCGACGTCCTCTCGATCTGATATGTCCTAACGTAATTGACCGCTGCCAGTTTCCTGCACAGCTCACTCGCCGCAACCTGATCTGCCCTCTCTCCGAACCAAGGACTCGCACGATATTTTATCTTTCCATTACTCATTTTGTATTTTATTGATTTCGCCTATGCTCTTCAATGTTGATTTAGAGGATACAATTGCGAAATAGCCGATTTTCTACGGAGGAGTAAAGATTAACAGAAATTCCCTCTTGAACTGCTTTTTATATGCAGATGACCTACAAAGGGGAACACACTGTTAGTTTAGATCTGAAGGGAGTCCATTTACGATTTCGGTTTAAAAATGGTTCAAATGGCTCTAAGCACTATGGGACTTAACATCTGAGGTCATCAGTCCCCTAGACTTAGAACTACTTAAACCTGACTAACCTAAGGACATCACACACAACCATGCACGAGGCAGGATTCAAACCTGCGACCGTAGCAAAAGCGCGGTTCCGCACTGAAGCGCCTAGAACCGCTCGGCCACAGCGATCGGCAAAGATTTCGGAAAAGAACCTACAATCAATAGCTATTAATGCAAAAAATCTAGTAGACACAAAAATTATAATTAATGACAGAACAACAGGACCGGCCAAACATTTCAGCTATTTACCTCTGTAAGTTCATCTCTGCACGGGTGGCTGCGTGCCTTCTGCTGTTCGGTGCAGAATTTATAATCAAAACACCCTTCAGCCGTCTAAATTTCAACCGTTATTTTATTGAGCGACAAGTTTCGGCAGTATATTTCTCCAGCTTCAGGTCCTCTGATGACGTGTAAGGAGACCCCCACCTCTAGTCCAGTCAAAACAGGAGCCACTACTCACTGACTGGTATCCGTACATTTTTGACACAGCGATCCCTTCGATCATCACTTGCCGACTGTTATGTCGACGAAACTGTTTGCTCAATAAAATAACAAGTGAAATTTAGACGATTGAAAGGTGTTTTGATTCCACATTCCCTTAGCTATGAAGGTTGTGACGTTACTTATTACTATGATGAAGATATAGAGGAAAATGTGGAAAAATATGGGAATATATGTGGAACAATAAACAGATATCTAAAATATAAAAGAAGAAAAGAAACAAGATTCAAATTTTATAAAACAATGGCAGTCCTAATGCTTGTTTATGGAAGTGACTCGTGAGTTATAAATAAATGCCAAGAAAGTCGGATACAAGCGACAGAGAAGAGATTCCTTTGTAAGAGCAGTAGAAGGATGCACAACAGGTGAGTGATTTAGGAGTTATTTGTAAGTTACGGAAAAAAAAACATATTTCATATAATCAATAAAATCCAAGAATAAGATTATCCCTCCAGATCAGAAGTTTTCACCCGGTTGAGAGAGGAAGTCAAGGAAGAAAGAAGAAGCAATGTGTACGGCAAGAGGCAAAATAGAAAACTGGCCTAATGCTTGAAATAAGGATGAGATCATAGTTTATACAATGCTTCTAAATGTCGGCTACCGTGATCGTTGTCATCTTCGACAAAACGTTTGCGGCTAAGCGAGTGAGGCGCCATGACGTTTGGGCCTCTGTTGCACGTGGCCTTAAGCAGATTGATGTATACACTGGTACATAGCGGAAACTTTATACTGAAAATACTTGAAAATCTTATTCTTCATAAAATTGCTTAATTATGTTTGGAACAGATATAAATACAACTGTCGATTATCAGTTTTCACTGTAATAAAACAATTGCTTCATCCGAAAGGAAAAAATCATACTTTCGTGTGTGATTGTAGCATTATGATGTATGTGTTATACAATCCGAGACATAATACTGGATTGGCGTGCGCATCACCAACGAATAGAAAAACCTCTCTCTCTCTCTCTCTCTCTCTCTCTCTCTCTCTCTCCTCTTCTCTTCTCTTCTCAACAAACACTAAACAACAAGATTTAATACGGGGGATCTGGCCAGAAGATCACAGTATTGCAAAGAAAGAGATTCTTTAAAATACATCCCATTGTTAGCTTGACGTAAAAACACCCGACAAACATACGTATACACAATTTGAAGCCGCAATATTCCTGTAGCCCTTCGTAATATTTCACGAAAATCATATGTTTACGGTTTCAAATGGTTCAAATGGCTCTGAGCACTATGGGACTCAACTTCTGAGGTCATTAGTCCCGTAGAACTTAGAACTAGTTAAACCTAACTAAACTAAGGACATCACACACATCCATGCCCGAGGCAGGATTCGAACCTGCGACCGCAGCGGTCTCGCGGTTTTAGACTGCAGCGCCTAGAACCGCACGGCCACTTCGGCCGACGTGTTTACGGGTATCGCCAAAATACACACTAGTATAAACTTTAATATGGGCCGTAACAATTCTTTTATAAGCCGCTGTGTCTTACCATTGAACAATTTTTTTATCTTACTTATTACAAAATGTGTGTTAAGAGTTTCACATACAAGCAGTTTATTTTCCACTCATTTCCAGAGATTTTGCTCTGGAGGAGGAAGATGAGGAGGAAACTACCGAGATAAGCAATGCAATGGTAAGACACGAGACTCGAAACCTGACGGAAAATCCAGAGAGATTCTCGTCGTATGTAAAGTATACGAACAGAAAGACACATTAAATACCTTCACTGTGATATAGCAATTCTAATGTTCTCGATGAAAGCGCTAGTGAAACGAAGTTACTAAACACGGTTTTCCGAAATTTCATCACCAAAGAAGATTCAGTTAATATACCAGAATTCGGATCAAGAATAGCTGCCAACATGAGTAACATAGAAGTAGATAATTTCGGAGCAGAAAAGGAGTTCATGTCACTCAACAAAGGCCAGTCTTCCGCTCCAGACTACATACAAATCAGGTTCCTTCGGGGCATGTTGATGAAATAGCTACATTTTCAGCAGTCATATAGAACTACTCGCTCGACGAAAAATCTGTACATAACAACTGGAAAGTTACACAGGTCACACCAATACGCAAGAAAAGAAAAATAGAAGTAATCCGTTAAATTATAGGCTCATACCACTGATATCGATTTTCGAAAATTATGGAATACCTCGAAGAATGTGATCTATTGCCGCGTAGCTAGCATGGATTCAGAAAACATTGTTCCCATGAAACACAACTGGCTCTTGACTCACACGATTCCTTATTCTCCGATTTCCAGAATGCTTTTGACAGAGTACCTCACAAGCGACTTCTAATCGAATTGCTGTCAGAAAGATCGCTGTTCATAGTAACTGACGAAACGTAATCGAGTTAAACAGAAATTATGTATGGCGTTCCCCGCAATAAAGTGTTGTAGGCCATATATATACGATTTAGGAGACAATCTGACCAGCTTTCTTTGATTGTTTGCGGATAATGCCGTCTTTTACCATGTAGTGAAGTCATTACAAGATCCAAACTATTTGCAAAATGTTTTAGATAACATACCTGTTATGATGCGAAAAGTGGCACATGACTCTAAACTACGAAAAGTCTGAGGTCATCCAGGTACGAAATAAAAGAAATTCGTTAAATTTTGGTTGCACGATAAATAACATAAATTTAAAGGTTGTCTATTCATCTACTAGGGATTACAATCACGAACAAATTTCACTGAGCTTCACAAAGAAACCAAAGACTGCGTTTTTTTAGCGCAACACTTAGAAGATGCCACGAATCTAATAAAGAGACTGCTTACGCTACGCTTGCTCTCCCGTCCTCTTCTGCTGGGGTATTGCTGCGCGTGTGACATCCTTACCAGATGGGGTTGGCGGAGACATCGAGAAAGTTCAAATCACAGCAGTTCGTTTTATACTAACGTGAAATAGGGAAGACAGTGACACGGACATGCAACGCGAGTTGAGGTGGCAATCATTTTATTTGCGGCGAGATCTTTTCACGAAATTTCATCATCGACTTTCTCATCCGAATATTTCTTGACTTCCATCTACGTAGGGAGAAGTGACCACAGTAAGAAAATAAGAGCAGTCAGAGCTCGCACGGTAAGATTTAGGTACTCATTTTTCCTGCGTGATATCCGAAAGTAGAATGGTTGAGGAACAATCTGAATATGGTTCTTTGAACTCTCAGAGACGCACACAAGTGTGAACTGAGGAGTGGTCATGTCGATGTACGTGTACACTAGCATTCGATAGAACTACGGTTTAAATACCCCTGCGGTCACTCATATTTAAAGAAATTGTCAAAATGGAACACAGGATCTATTTTGAAACGTACTTTTTTGTTCAAAATGGTTCAAATGGCTCTGAGCACTATGCGAGGTCATCAGTCGCCTAGAACTTAGAACTAATTAAACCTAACTAACCTAAGGACAGCACACATCCATGCCCGAGGCAGGATTCGAACCTGCGACCGGAGCGGTCGCACGGCTCCAGACTGCAGCGCCTAGAACCGCTCGGCCACTCCGGCCGGCGTACTTTTTTGTCACAGTTGTCTTGGTCGTATTGGATGGATTTACAACGGTTTTTATTTTTTAACTGTTACGAGTCATCCAAAAGAAAAGTTCGGAGTAGGTATTAAAATCCATGGAGAAGAAATAAAAACTTTGAGGTTCGCCGATGACATTGTAATTCTGTCAGACACAGCAAAGGATTTGGAAGAGCAGTTGAATGGAATGGCCAGTGTCTTGAAAGTAGGGTATAAGATGAACATCAACAAAAGCAGAACGAGGATAATGGAATGTAGTCGAATTAAATCGGGTGATGCTGAGGGAATTAGATTAGGAAATGAGACACTTTAAGTAGTAAAGGAGTTTTGCTATTTGGGGAGCAAAATAACTGATGATGGTCGAAGTAGAGAGGATATAAAATGTAGACAATGGCAAGGAAAGCGTTTCTGAAGAAGAGAAATTTGTTAACATCGAATATAGATGTAAGTGTTCGAAAGTCTTTTCTGAAGGTATTTATCTGGATTGTAGCCATGTGTGGAAGTGAAATATGGACGATAAATAGTTTAGACAAGAAGAGAATAGAAGCTTTCGAAATGTGATGCTACAGAAGAATTCTGAAGATTAGATGGGTAGATCACGTAGCTAATAAGGAAGTACTGAAAAGAATTGTTTGTGGCAAGAAACGTGTGGCAAAACTTGACTAAAAGAAGGGATGGGTTGATGGAACACATTCTGAGACATCAATGGATCACTAACTTAGAACTGGAAGGAAATGTAGGAGGTAAAAGTCGTAGAGGGAGACCAAGAGATGAATTCAGTAAGTACATTCTAAAGGATGCAGGTTGCAGTATTTATTCGGAGATGATGAGACTTGCACAGGCTGGAGCACAGTGAAGAGCTGCATCAAAGTAGTCTTCGTACTGAAGACAACAACAACAACAACAACAACAACAACAATCACCTCTCTTTCTCTGCCACTCAGAACTTCGTAAAATGTTGAACCCCATTGTAAAATACTATTTCCTATTACCGTCGTGTGTCACACACAATTACCACACTGTTCTCAATGCTTTCAACAATTTTTGTCACATATTCTCCTGCCATAACCCAACTCAGCGCGTGCCAACTGACGCTCTCTCTCTAAGGCGGCAGTTTCGTGCAGAGTTCGTCGTGGGCTCGTTTCTTAATGTCATCCAGCGTTGCAGTAATGACTTGTGCAGGACCTTCACTGAGCTTTCACTCCGCACGATCGGACACAACATCGTCTGCCAAGGGCGCAGACAGGGGCCCACGGGAGGCTCCGCACAGCGAGTAAAAGGATGAAAGGCATTGGCAAAATTTGGCTAGCTGCCGCTTCACCTCGTGGCCTGCTTTTGGAAGACCGCGCTCAAGCGGTATCGTGTGGGAATGTTGCTTGTCGAAACGGACTAAGCCTCTGTTCAATGCCCGACGCATTAAACTTATTTTTCTTTTCTTTTTGATTTGTGCATGTTTCGATTTCGTTCTAAGATCATTTTTTGAGAGATACGTTACGCCACTGAGTAGGAATATGGGCATCACACTGCACAATATATTTGACAACTCGTATTCAGTGCTTAATCAGAGTCGCTTACATCCCTACGTTCATGTAACAAGGCGTATCTCTTATAGGCATTACAGAATTGGAATATATCTGGGTTAAGCAAAAATGACTGCTCAAGACGGCACACTCTAATTGCTTCATTATTAACCAGACGTAAATACAAAAGCGCAACCTGCGAGATAATTACCGCATGCTACGCTTTTACATAAAGTAAAAAAAAGGTATAATGAGAGGAAGCTCGATTGGAATTTATATCGCACATAGGGTATTCATGCAGCACCAGATCTAGAAAATCTGTTCTCATCGAATACGATGAGAGGTGTCTGTGTGTGTAAATTTTCGTAGGAATTTTTCTTGTTTTGTAAGTCTGCGATCGCGCTCATAAGGTTTGAATTGCTTAGACATTCTCGCGCAGCCTTTGCATAGAAGATGCGCTGCATTGAAATGAGATGTGATTTTTGCTCTATGAAGGAATAAAAAATGTGATTGTAAAATTTTTCTTAGTCGTTAAAATGACTCATATGCCTGATTAACTTCTTGAATGCTCCACTTTTGGTCCCTCCATGGTGACGTTCTCCAGGAGTCCACGTGAGTCCTTCGGTCTGTACGTGTCCTTCCATCATCATTAGTGTTCCTTCACTTACGTCACAATATACGGATAATATGATGATCTTTGAGTACTATTTACTATTATAGATAACATATCGACATTACTGTCGTTTTGTTCAAGCTGTACCTGATATATATATACACATCCCCCTTGCTTCACAGCGTCTCTTAGTGCTCTCAGCCCGTCTTAAAAAAGCGATGTTAACGTGAGATCGAGCTGTTCAGCGTCCACGTGCAATTAGTGACCTGCTCTAGGTTTTTTGTGACACAAACACAAGCCCAGAGTTAAATGTTGCAATAAAATAATTCGCGCAACACGAAAATAGCGTAGCTTAGGAAATATTTACTTTTTATTACAAATACATAAATAATAGATTTATTCTGTTAATCTGAGTTAATTACTGATTTTTATTTCAATTTCTAATGTTGCTCAATTGATTTTTTCAAAGACATCAAATTTAGTAGTCGATATTTATAAAATGTATTTTATTTTACTCCGTTGCTACTAATGTCACAGTAGTCAGCATTCTCTTGCTTTGTTTCTCTAATTTACAACTAATAGCAATTCAAGAAATATATAACATAGCCCACAGAAAATTTGCTGCAAGAAGAACTGAAAAATCTCATGTTATTTAAGAAAATACACTGAAGCGCCAAAGAAACTGGTGTAGCCTTGCGTATTCAAATACAGAGATATGTAAACAGGCAGAATACAGCGCTGCGAAAAGCAGCGCCTATGTAAGACAACAAGTGTCTGGCGCAGTTGATAGATCTGTTGCTGCTGCTACAATGACGGGTTATCAAGATGTAAGTGAGTTTGAATGTGGTGTCATAGTCGGCACACGAGCGGTGGGACACAGCACTACGAGGTAGCAATGAAGTAGGGATTTTCCCGTGTATCGTGAATATCAGGAATCCGGTAACACATCAAATCTCCGACATCGCTGCGGACGGAGAAATATCCTGCAAGAACGGGACCAACGACGACTGAAGAGAATTGTTCAACGTGACAGAAGTGCAACCCTTCCGCAAATTGCTGCAGATTTCAATGCTGTACCATCAACAAATGTCAGCGTGCGAACCATTCAACGAAACAACATCGATATCGGCTCTCGGAGGCGAAGGCTCACTCGTGTACCCTTGATGACTGCACGACAGAAAGCTTTAATGCCTCGTCTCGACCCGTCAACACCGACAATGGACTGGAAACATGTTGCCTAGTCTGGCGAATTTCGTTTCAAATTGCATCGAGCGAATGGACGTGTACGGGTATGAAGACAAAAGCATGAATCCATGGACCCTGCATGTCAGCAGGGGACTGTTTTAAGCTGGTGGAGGCCCTGTAATGGTGTGGGGCGTGTGCAGCTGGAGTGATATCGGACCGCTGATACGTCTAGATACATTTCTGACAGGTGACACCTACGTAAGCATTCTGTCTGATCACCTCCATCCATTCATGTCCATTGTGCATTCCGACGAACTTGGGCAATTCCAGCAAGACAATGCGACATCCCACACGTCCAGAATTGCTACAGGGTGACTCGAGGAAGACTCTTCTGAGTTTAAACACTTCCACTGGCCACCAAACTCCCCAGAGGATGCCTTACAACGTGTTCAGAAGAGATCTCCAGCCCCTCGTACTCTTACGGATTTATGGACAGCCCTGCACAATTCATGGTGTCCGTTCTCTCCAGCGCTACTTCAGACATTAGTCGAGTCCATACCATGTTGTGTCGCACCACATCTGAGTGCTCGCGGGGGCCCAATACGATATGAGCTAGGTTTACCAATTTCTTTGGCTCTTCAGTGTATATTTTTGTGGAAACTGACGATCAAGTTAAGCATCAGAATTATAAAACCCTGTAATTATTGTATTTTTGTTCATTAAAAGATATTGTTAAAGAATGTATAACGTCTTAGACTAGTAGTCGAAATGTATCGGGTTCCGGGTTTCGATGACAGCTACTGCATAAATTTTGAACAAAAATAGAAATGGTGGTACTTCTGCCCGTGGCAGACTGCGGAGGAGTGTATAATACACAGACTGGAAAAAAATTTGTCCAGGTAACATATTTAAGTAATTTACATTGCATGATCAGAGGTTAACGTAACCGCGAGATAAGCCACTGCAAATGTGAAATGCTGGTACATTAAAAACCGGTGTGATCACCAGACGGTTGAATGAGATCATGCAAACGTCCATGGATTGTGTTGTACAGGTGCCAGATGTCAGTTTGTGGAATGGAGTTCCATCCTTGTTGCAATCGATCAGCAGTCCAGAGACAGATAACGCTGTTTGTAGATGACGCTGGAGTGGTCGTACGATGTCCCATACGTGTTTGATTGGAGACACATCTGGTGATGTACTGACGTACTGACGTACTGACGTACCAATCTGCAGTCATGATGCGATGGATAGCCACGAGACTGCTCCTGCCGCCATACTAAATCACACCCCAGACCGCAATTCCAGCGTGTCTCGCACGCAGACAGGTTAGTTGCAGGACCTCAACTGGTTTCCTTCAAATCAACACGGCCATCACTAGCGTTGAGGCAGAACCAGCTACCATCAGAAAACACATCAAGCAACCACCGTGCCCTCCAATGAGCTCTCCCTCGAAACTACTGAAGTCGAACATGGCAGTGGATTGGTGTCAAAGGAATACACGCTGCAGGCCGTCTGGCACGTAGCTGTTCTTGAAGTAACCAATTTGTAACAGTTCTTTGTGTCTCTGTGGTGGCAACTACTGCTCATATTGCTGTTGCAGATGCAGTACGATGCGACAGAGCCGTACGCCGAACACGGTGGTCTTCTCTCTCGGTAGTGCCACGTGGCCGTCCGGAGCCTTGCGACCGTGCACTCTCCCTACCACCATCATGTACAGTGTCTACACTCCTGGAAATTGAAATAAGAACACCGTGAATTCATTGTCCCAGGAAGGGGAAACTTTATTGACACATTCCTGGGGTCAGATACATCACATGATCACACTGACAGAACCACAGGCACATAGACACAGGCAACAGAGCATGCACAATGTCGACACTAGTACAGTGTATATCCACCTTTCGCAGCAATGCAGGCTGCTATTCTCCCATGGAGACGATCGTAGAGATGCTGGATGTAGTCCTGTGGAACGGCTTGCCATGCCATTTCCACCTGGCGCCTCAGTTGGACCAGCGTTCGTGCTGGACGTGCAGACCGCGTGAGACGACGCTTCATCCAGTCCCAAACATGCTCAGTGGGGGACAGATCCGGAGATCTTGCTGGCCAGGGTAGTTGACTTACACCTTCTAGAGCACGTTGGGTGGCACGGGATACATGCGGACGTGCGTTGTTCTGTTGGAACAGCAAGTTCCCTTGCCGGTCTAGGAATGGTAGAACGATGGGTTCGATGACGGTTTGGATGTACCGTGCACTATTCAGTGTCCCCACGACGATCACCAGTGGTGTACGGCCAGTGTAGGAGATCGCTCCCCACACCATAATGCCGGGTGTTGGCCCCGTGTGCCTCGGTCGTATGCAGTCCTGATTGTGGCGCTCACCTGCACGGCGCCAAACACGCATACGACCATCATTGGCACCAAGGCAGAAGCGACTCTCATCGCTGAAGACGACACGTCTCCATTCGTCCCTCCATTCACGCCTGTCGCGACACCACTGGAGGCGGGCTGCACGATGTTGGGGCGTGAGCGGAAGACGGCCTAACGGTGTGCGGGACCGTAGCCCAGCTTCATGGAGACGGTTGCGAATGGTCCTCGCCGATACCCCAGGCGCAACAGTGTCCCTAATTTGCTGGGAAGTGGCGGTGCGGTCCCCTACGGCACTGCGTAGGATCCTACGGTCTTGGCGTGCATCCGTGCGTCGCTGCGGTCCGGTCCCAGGTCGACGGGCACGTGCACCTTCCGCCGACCATTTGCGACAGCATCGATGTACTGTGGAGACCTCACGCCCCACGTGTTGAGCAATTCGGCGGTACGTCCACCCGGCCTCCCGCATGCCCACTATACGCCCTCGCTCAAAGTCCGTCAACTGCACATACGGTTCACGTCCACGCTGTCGCGGCATGCTACCAGTGTTAAAGATTGCGATGGAGCTCCGTATGCCACGGCAAACTGGCTGACACTGACGGCGGCGGTGCACAAATGCTGCGCAGCTAGCGCCATTCGACGGCCAACACCGCGGTTCCTGGTGTGTCCGCTGTGCCGTGCGTGTGATCATTGCTTGTACAGCCCTCTCGCAGTGTCCGGAGCAAGTATGGTGGGTCTGACACACCGGTGTCAATGTGTTCTTTTTTCCATTTCCAGGAGTGTACATTCCTCCAAGTCTCTCTACAGTAACGCAGAAGGAACATTCAGTTTCTAGTAGCCCTGTTACACGATCTCACTCAAACTCAGGGAGATGTTGATAACGACGGCCTTGTCGCCTTGAAGGCAATTCGCCATGGCCAATCTCAAAGGTAACTATCTCTCACGACCGTTGCAGCGCGTATTTAAAGCAAACCTGATTTTCATGCTCATAGTGCCGCTATCAGCGCCACTGTTAAGCGACTGCTGCGAAATGTGACTGGACGGTATGTTTCAGGTGTAAAAAAAATGCACCTGCCAACTTTCGTGTATGTTGCACAACTTCTTGGTGTTGCGTTTTTTTTCCGACAGTGTAGTTACGACAAGCTACTCCAGCACCTGGGACACACGTTTCTTTACAGCCCCGTCTGATGAACTGTGGAACGGTGGAGATTTTTCTCGCACCTGTCCAATTTGCCTCACTGGCTCAATTTGCAGCGAGCGTCCACGCTCTCGCGTACATACGGGAGAGCAGCGCGACGGCCGCCCGCCTAGACGCGGCACCAGCTCTCCCGCCTTCCGCGATCAATGGCTGCGGGGCGTCGGGTGGCAAGCCGTCCGTTTTAATTCCGCTGATGGCGAGAGGCGTCCAAACAAGCGGCCCGCCGTCAGCCATCCGGTTCCAGCATCAACACCACCACACAACACCACACGTGGCAACCAATTCATTTCCTCCAGAAGCGCAACCCAACCGCGCTCCAAGAAATGACTCCACCTTCATCACACACTTCTGAGAAACTCTAAGACAAAAAAAAAAAAATTGTTCTGTCAAGGTCATCCTCCAGAATCGAAGACGACGGGATGCTTCCTGTGGAAAGTTGACGGTCTGTTCCTTGTTCATTCTCTCTCAGAGCCTGTGCTCCCCCTCTAATGACCTCGACGCCGACGGGATGTTAAACTACAACCTTATATCCTACTTTTCCAGTGACAATCCGAGCCACAATAAAAGTGAATATTTATCATTACGAAGATTCTGTTGGAGATAATTTTTTTCAGCAAAAGTGACATATCCAAAATGAATTTTTCACTCTGCAGCAGAGTGTGCGCTGATATGAAACTTCCTGGCAGATTAAAACTCTTTGCCAGGCAGGACTCCAATCGGTAGCTCTGCCTTTCGCAGGCCTACGGGTGGAGCAGCTGCCAGCGAAAGTCAAAGGTCTCGAACGGGGGACCTTTACTTTTCGCGAGAGTATCGATAGAACACTTGCCGGAGAAAGCCAAATGTCCCGGGATCGAGTCCCGGTCCGGCACAAGGTTTTAATGTGATGTGAAGTTTCAAGTGACATATAATTTCCTGAATCCCCCCAAACATCATTGCCTCTCCTTATGCTCTTCGAAAGACTTTTAAAAATAAATTGATGATAGTGGAAACAGGTTGTTTCTTTCTGTTAAAATAAGTACTAGACAAACGTTCCTCTGTAACATAAATAAATTCCTTTCTCTTATTTCAGTGCAAACTATTAAAAGAAAAAAACAATTCACCTCCTATTAAGCTTTAACAAAATTTAGTGGAAGCAGAAAGCACTTCACTTCTTGTACTGTTCCAGTTTTAAAAACGATGAGCTGTCTTTCACACTGAGTGGAAAGAATAAAGCCGGCCGGAGTAACCGAGCGGTTCTGGGCGCTTCAGTCCGGAACCGTGTGACTGCTACGGTCGCAGGTACGAATCCTGCCTCGGGGATGGATGTGTGTGATGTACTTAGGTTAGTTAGGTTTAAGTAGTTCTAAGTCTACGGGACTGATGACCTCTAATGTTAAGTCCCATAGTGCTCAGAGCCATCTGAACCATTTTTGAAAGAATGAAAAACTATCATTTCTGTTACTTAAAATTCTGGAGCAGCCACAAGTCCTTTGTTAACATGTTTCAATGAGACGACAGCATATTCAGAAATTTAGTACGTATTATGTGTGAGGTCGGCGTTGATCTCAGCCAGATACGTTTAACGTGTAGCCGGTGGTTGCCAAATTTCTTAACATGCTAGTGTCTCATGAATGAAACATGTAAAATAAACTTGTAAGCGACTTGTGTCTGTTCCACAAGTTTAATATGGAACGTTCGCTGTTCGCTCTATAGACATTCCTTCACTCATGAGATTCATTAGTTGTTAGTTAAATAATGCGTGTTCTTCATTCTGTAATTTATAAATTATTTCTTTCATTAGAAAAAACGGGGCACAAATGGAAAAGATAAGCGTCTAACTTCATATTCAGACTTCCAACTTGGTCCATAGTGGCGCGTCAGATTTCATCTTATATCGGCGTCAAAATGCACCTATGTTCCGTCATGCATGTATCACATTCGCGAAAGTTACGCAAGGTAAGATAAGGTATAGGATGAAATTTCATTCCAGTTAGATGGGGCTTAATTGGAAAGTGTACATTTCACTTTCATTGATAGTAACTATGACATTATTTGACAGTCGCAGCCTGTTAAAGAGACATTCGCAATTTCTGCCAAACGGCTACTTTGCCGATCCGTGTTTACTGAAACATCTTCGCTTTTGTATCGTGTACTTCCACCCGAGTCAGTTTCCACTACAAATTACGATACATCTTGTGCACAAATATTGCACTTTGGCGTCTCTGGCGCCCCTCTCAGCTTAGCAACTGAAGTAGCCGCATGTGTCGCTTGGGGCTTAACCGGCCCTGTTCACATGCCCAGTTTGATGCTGCTGACAATGCACCAGCTGAAGATAAAAGGTCCTCTGTTGGATTTTGAGCATTATGCGCCATTATTTTACTCTCCCTCAAATTATATACATATCAGAAAAAGTTTTGCATCACCTCGCTTCCGAGAGTTCCGGAACCTCTACAAAATATTGGAATTGAGATCAACATAAACATCATGTCCGCCCTATTTACTGCTCATGAAAACCACACATTGGATGTTGTACCACCATACAGCCAGACCTTCAGAGGTGGTGGTCCAGAGTGCTGTATACACCGGTACCCCTAATACCCAGTAGCACGTCCTCTTGCATTGATGCATGCCTGTATTCGTCGTGGCATACTATCCACAAGTTCATCAAGGCACTGTTAGTCCAAATTGTACCACTCCTCAACGGCCAATCAGCGTAGATCACTCAGAGTGGTTGGTAGATCACGTCGTCCATAAACAGCCCTTTTCAATTTACATCAGGCATGGTCGATAGGGTTCATGTCTGGAGAATATGTTGGCCACTATAGTCGAGCGGTGTCGTTATTCAAGAGATGTGCACGATGGGGGCGTGAATTGTCGTCCACGAAGACGAATGCCTCGCCAATATGCTGTCGATACGGTTGCACTATCGGTCGGAGGATGGCATTCACGTATCGTACAGCCGTTACGGCGCCTTCCATGGCCACCAGCGGCGTACGTCCGCTCCACATAATGCCACCCCAAAACAACAGGGAACCTCCACCCTGCTGCACTCGCCTGACAGTGTGTCTAGCGCGTTCAGCCTGACCAGGTTGCCTCTAAACACGTCTCCGACGATCGTGTGGTTGAAGGCATATGCGACACTCACCGGTGTAAAGAACATGTTGCCAATCTTGAGCGGTCCATTCGGCATGTTGTTGGATCCTTCTTTACCGCGCTTCATGGTGTCGTGGTTGCAAAGATGGACCTCGCCATGGACGTCAGGAGTGAAGTTGCGCATCATGCAGCCTATCACGCACAGTTTGAGTCGTAACACGACGTCCTGTGGCTGCACCAAAATAATTATTCAACATGGTGGCGTTGCTGTCAGGGTTCCTCCGAGCCATAATCCGTAGGTAGCGGTCGTCAACTGCAGTAGTAGCCCTTGGGCGGCCTGAGCGAGGCATGTCATAGACAGTTTCTATCTGTCTGTACCTCCACCACGTCCGAACAACATCGCTTTGTTTCACTCCAAGATGCCTGGACACTTCCCTTGTTGAGAGCCCTTCCTGGCACAAAGTAACAACGCGGACGCGATCGAACCGCGATATTGACCGTCTAAGCATGGTTGAACTACAGACGACACGAGCCGCGTACCTCCTTCCTGGTGGAATGACTGGAAATGATGACCTGTCGGACCGCCTCCGTCTAATGGGCGTTGCTCATGCATGGTTGTTTAGATATTTGGGCGGGTTTATTGACATCTCTGAACAGTCAAAGGGACTGTGTCTGTCCGGCCGTTGTGGCCGAGCGGTTATAGGCGCTTCAGTCTGGAACCGCGCGACCGCTACGGGCATGGGTGTGTGTCATGTCCTTATGTTAGTTAGGTTTAAGTAGTTCTAAGTGACTGATGACCTCAGACATTAAGTCCCATAGTGCTCAGAGCCCTTTTTTTGTTTTTTTACTGTCTGTCATACCGCATGGATGCAAAATTGTTGGCCTATACTGACAGGCGTAGTAGACTTAATGGTGCAGTATTACCAGGCAGAAAACATCAGGTCGTAAAGTTTCTATTGGTGGGAAGACTGTTCGACGCAGAGAAAAAGCAACCAACGCACAGATGTGTGTACATATTAAGGTACCAAATATAAAAATATCTGCACTTATACCTGTATATGTGTAACTGCGTTCGCGATTTAGTATTTATTATTATTATTATTATTATTATTATTATTATTGTTATTATTATTAACTGTGTGACCCGATGCCTTTCTTGTGGCCACAGCTGTCAGGTAAGGTACGGAAGGAAAGTCGTTTGCGCTATAAGTGAATCGTGTAGACTTTGCTCTGCAGGTTATAGAATTTTTTCTGTATGTCGTATTTTTTTAGGCGAGGATTCTGGAGCAGCATGTGCCTAGACGAGTGCAGATAACCACCTGAAAACCACACTCGGCCTGGATGGTGTATCAGATTAACGGTCGTTAACCGTCGCATTGATACGATTCAGACCTTCCTCAGCTCACTGTCTCACAAGCTAGCGCAGTGCGCGTTAAGCTGTACGAGAAAGCTGCATCAATTTTTTACTCTATTCATGTTGCAAAACAATCTGCCTAGTATCTGAAGAATGACATTTTAGACGAAATTTTATTATCTCTGTCGATTTATGAAATAGTACATCACTATTTGATAATCTGTTTTTATCGCTGTTTAAACACTACTATATGTCGGTAGTAACTGGTTTATTCTTTTTTGTATATTTTTCGTTGTGCTTTAAAAGTCTAGCAGAGCAACATTTAAGTTAGCCACACTCCTGTCTAGATGCAGGGTATGATAATGTCATTTTCTCGGTATTTTACACTACTGAATGGCTCTTATGTGATATGACAAATTATATAAAAGTTTCAATTTTTCTTTTCAGATCTGAGGATGACCATTGGAGATAGGAGAAACACGTTGAGTCCGCAGCTCGTGGTCGTGCGGTAGCCTTCTCGCTTCCCACGCCCGGGTTCCCGGGTTCGATTCCCAGCGGGGTCAGGGATTTTCTCTGCCTCGTGATGGCTGGGTGTTGTGTGATGTCCTTAGGTTAGTTAGGTTTAAGTAGTTCTAAGGACTGATGACCATAGATGTTAAGTCCCATAGTGCTCAGAGCCATTTGAACCATTTGAGAAACACGTTGACTTATAAAAAAGGGATTATGATTGTGCCGGAAAGTGAACTTCACTTTGACGTGAGAGGAGAGCATCATGTGCCCTCTCTGACAATAAGGGTGAAGGAAGAAACGTTGCGGTAGGTGCGATGGGCGAAGTGATAAACATAACGGGTTTCTCAGATCGCCAGACACTTACGTAATTTTATGAAGTGTCGTAAGTATCTGCCGTAGGAATGCGACTCACGCGTAAAAGCCGTGTATGCGGTCATCTTGCCTAAGAGAGATGGAAAGTATTCCGCCGGTCAAGATATTGCCTCACTGAAGATCTGGGGAAAACAAAAAACTGTTACAGAGAGAGAGAGAAAGGACGAGAGGTGATCCTGACGCAATGAAAAGACTAGTTGGACGGCAGAGCTGGCTTACGTAGAGTGTAGTTCAAAGATGCGCGAGAAAGTCAAGTTTGATCAACAGTTTAGCGAAATATCCACACGAGAGGGAGGGTGGGGGTGGAAGGGAGAGGGGTGTGTAATGTCTCGACCGTGTGAAGGCTCCGAGACGCGGCAGTGGTATGAGGGACAGGGTCAGGGAAAGAGAAGTGGTGCCGCTAATTCACGGAGAGCGAACTGCTCAGTGTTGCGTGACTCAGTGATCAGAGTAAGTGAAGGAGAGAGAGAGAGAGAGAGAGAGAGAGAGAGAGAGAGAGAGGGAGAGCCTGTCGTCACAAGAGAAGGGTCCGGCTCAGCAGACGATCCGGCAGGCCTGCAGCCGGCGGCAGCGGTGAGGTTGCGCAAGCTGAGGCCTCCTCTGGAGGACGGCTCGAGTCCCTCAGCTCACTTTCGCCCGCCCCGTATCGCCGCGGCCAGGCGTCCAGACAGCGAGCGGCCACAGATGTAGGCCGCCAGGAGTCGGTCTCTCCCCGGATCCAAAGCAAAAGCTGGCTATGCGGTTCCAATCACTGCACACCTGCACTGACGAATGCCGGACATTTGCCACGCAGGACACTTGCCACGCCGGACATTTGCCACACTTGCCCCTCCGCCAGGTAGCTGTCCCTCAGCTAAGGGACCCCCTTCCTCGTACTTCCGTCCGCTTTCAAACCGCCGTCTCCACATCTTACTCGATACAACCAGTACGTAAGGGACGTTCTTCTTCGACATCTTAGCGAAATACAGAGCTTCTTTTCCAAAATCGAAATATTTATATCTTTTGGGAAACGAAAGCAATTCCGACGATTATGTCAACATGTAATTAGTTCTGCCAAGTGTATACATGGATCCCTCTGTCTGTACGGTAGCTTCTTTTCACGCTTACTGATTGCGATAGAAACAATCCATCGCCATGGGAGCAACAAGAAAGGAACCCTGTACAGAGAATGCGAATGTACGCTAATCATTTCTTTTTGATCGCTGCACTTGTGCCTACTTTAATTACTACAATTGCATGCCCAAAAGACAATAAGGAAAGAAGAAATGGGTATGTGAATGTTTGAAAAGAAGAACGACATACTGCATATTAATTTACCCTCTAAAATCCGATATATCTTGCGGCGAAACATTAGTTAATAAAGTGTAGCGGGACAATGTTCAAAACATGACTGTAACTACGTTCATAAACAGAGTTAAGAACATCTATGATTGACATGTCATCTAAAGCCCGTAACAAAGAAATTCACCAAAACTAAACGCGAAATATATATGTTTATAAAAGCGACTAAAAAATCGGTTGACGTCTTTCTAAGAGACAGTCTCCAATCCTTCCAAACTATGTAAGTGAAGACCATATGTGGCTTAAGTTCAAAGAAATAGTATCAACAGCACTCGAGAGATTCATACCAAATAAATTAATATCAGACGGAACTGATCCCCCATGGTACACAAAACACGACAGAAAGCTGCTGCAAGTGCACCGAAAAAGGCACGCATAATTTAGACGACCACAAAATCTCCAACATTGGCGAAGTTTTACTGTGGCTCGAAATTTGGTGCGGATTTTAGTGCGAAATGCATTTAATAGTTTCCACAACGAAACTCTCTCTAGAAATGTGGCGAAAAATCCATAGAGATTCTGCTCCTATGTTAAGAAAACCAGCGGAAAGACTCAGTAAGTACCTTTACTGCGGGTCGGGCGGCGAGTTAGGAGGAGGGGGAAGGGCAGTAGGAGGGGGAGACAAAGGACCCAACCCTTTGGAGCAGATAAAATCGTGGCAAATGTCCGCCGTGGCAAATGTCCGCACACCGCACTGACGGCTCAAAATATTTAACCACTGCCCACCAAAAGACTGAATTCCATCTGGAGCGTATGCACCAGAAATCGAAATTAAAATATCGCAAAAGTTCTACGTACTACAGTAGAAAAAACGCCGACTCACAAATTACAGAAAGGTATAAGAAATAAAAACTTTGAGGTTCGCCGATGACATTGTAATTCTGTCAGAGACAGCAAAGGACTTGGAAGAGCAGTTGAACGGAATGGACAGTGTCTTGAAAGGAAGATATAAGATGAACATCAACAAAAGCAAAACGAGGATAATGGAATGTAGTCGAATTAAGTCGGGCGATGCTGAGGGAATTAGATTAGGAAATGAGACACTTAAAGTAGTAAAGGAGTTTTGATATTTGGGGAGCAAAATAACTGATGATGGTTGAAGTAGAGAGGATATAAAATGTAGACTGGCAATGGCAAGGAAAGCGTTTCTGAAGAAGAGAAATTTGTTAACATCGAGTATAGATTTAAGTGTCAGGAAGTCATTTCTGAAAGTATTTGTATGGAGTGTAGCCATGTATGGAAGTGAAACATGGACGGTAAACAGTTTAGACAAGAAGCTTTCGAAATGTGGTGCTACAGAAGAATGCTGAAGATTAGATGGGTAGATCACATAACTAATGAGGAGGTATTGAATAGAATTGGGGAGTTTGTGGCACAACTTGACAAGAAGAAGGGACCGGTTGGTAGAACATGTTCTGAAGCATCAAGGGATCACAAATTTAGCATTGGAGGGCAGCGTGGAGGGTAAAAATCGAAGCGGGAGACCAAGAGATGAATACACTAAGCAGATTCAGAAGGATGTAGGTTGCAGTAAGTACTGGTGGGGGGGGAGATGAAGAAGCTTGCACAGGATAGAGTAGCATGAAGAGCTGCATCAAACCAGTCTCAGGACTGAAGACCACAACAACAACAACAACATAATATAACTGCATCTACATTTCATGAGTTACAGCTCCCGCCAACTTGGAAAACGTTGTTTTGAAAAAACAAGCGTTTACAGTTTCAGCTTGTGCCTTTTAATACTGCAACTGGACAAGCCTTTAATCGGCAATGCCAGCGCCATACAAGTGGTCTGTTTTTCGTCGATGTCGAAATACTCTCATTTTGACAAAATTATGTTAACTGACTTCCGCTTACCAATCGGTCTTTTTTTGCACGACTGGGATTATTTTTCTATCCTTATCTATCCAAATAATACGCTTGTTTCTCATTTTCAAGCATTCACGTTTTACTTCGTATATAAAAAAAAAAATACAAGCGAAACGACGAGCTAAGCAGACACGAAACAAGCACGTGTTTTCAAAACGTCTGCCATAAACGAATCATATTACGAAGAGAAATCTCGTCGAGAATATAACTGTATGCCCTCTGCAGTTCTATCGGAAACTAACGGGATCCCTATTCCGTCGGTGCCTGTTTTAGTACCACATCGCATCCATTCGAGCGCTCGGATGCGCCAGACCCCCATTCAGTAAATGGCTTATTTCGGACATTTATGGCACACTTTATATAAAATGAAACTTCACAAAATAGACACTCTAAGGAACATTTTAAGCCAGTAAAAAAAACTCCATCTACATCTACATGGATACTCTGCAAATCACATTTAAGTGCCTGGCAGAGGGTTCATCGAACCACCGTCACAATTTTCTATTATTCCAATCTCGTATAGCGCGCGGGATGACTTAAAACCTATATCTTTCCGTACGAGCTCTGATTTCCCTTATTTTATCTTGGTGATCTTTCCTCCCTATGTAATTCGGTGTCAACAAAATATTTTCGCATTCGGAGGAGAAAGTTGGTGATTGGAATTTCGTGAGAAGATTCCGTCGCAACGAAAAACGCCTTTCTTTTAATGATATCCATCTCAAATCCTGTATCATTTCTGTGACACTCTCTCCCATATTTCGCGATAATACAAAACATGCTGCCTTTCTTTGAACGTTTTCGATGTGCTCAGTCAGTCCTATCTGGTAAGGATCCCACACCACGCAGCAGTATTCTAAAAGTGGACGGACAAGCGTAGTGTAGGCAGTCTCTTTAGTAGGTCTGTTACATTTTCTAAGTGTCCTACCAACAAAACGTAGTCTTTGGTTAGCCTTCCCCACAGCATTTTCTGTGTGTTCCTACCCTCAAAAAACAGTTCCTACCCCGGTCCATCCCCTTTTGTTGGCTTCGGTGTATATAAGCGGATATTACCGCAAATGGAGAATCCACTGGCATGAGCGATTTGGGTTTAGAGTAGAAATTCTGGCTCCCGACTGTGAACGAGCATCACACAAACAACGAGGCTGGCGTATCTATGAAAAGTGGCTGAAGTACAGTGAAATAACTAGTAGGTGATGATGATGATGATATTTGGTTTGTGGGGCGCTCAACTGCGTGGTTATCAGCGCCCGTACAATTACCCAATCTGTGCTCAGTCCAATTTCGCCACTTTCCTGGATGATGATGAAATGATGAGGACAACACAAACACCCAGTCATCTCGAGGCAGGTGAAAATCCCTGACCCCGTCGGGAATCGAACCCGGGACCCCGTGCTCGGGAAGCGAGAACGCTACCGCGAGACCACGAGCGGCGGACATAACATCGCAGAGCGTGGAGGTCGGAGGTTTTCCCGCCTGTAAATCAAGACAGGAGATGATCTGTGGCAGGTATGGCGACAGTACAATGATAGTGCAGGCACAGACGAAGGAACACACCGTCTAGTGCTCGCTGTTGAAAACGGGATCCCGCAGCAGACGACACCTACGTGTGCGCATGTTGCCCCATCAAGACAATCAATTACGATTCTAGCGCTCGCGGTATTTAACCAAGGATTGATGGAAACGCGTCGCCTAGAACGACGAACCACATTTCTCGTTACACCAGGTCCGGATACGCCGTCACCCAGGCGAAATGCTGCTCTTTAACCTGCACAGCGCCACAGACTCCAGCCAGTGGGGGCATTACAGTGATATGGCGGACGTTCACCTGGGCTTCCATCGTACCTGTGGTACTAATCGAAGGCACAATGGTAGATATGGATTACGGGAACACTGCTGCGTAGCACCTGCATCCCTTCATGGTCCGTGCCTCCCCCGATGGCGATGGCATCTTCAAGGGCGGTAACTGTCCGTCACTAGGTCAGGTATCATGCGTTCGAGGAGCATGATACTGAATTGACATTTATGTCTTGGCCACCAAATTCGCCTGATCTGCATCCGATCACGACATCTGGGCTGTGTGCTCACAAATAGGCGGCTACTGACCTTAGAGGTTTAGTCTTTAAACCCACACTCAGCAGCATCACTACCGACTTTCTGTCGTATTCGCTTCGTGCCCGTCTCTCTCTTATCTAATTCTCACTATCCCTAATCCACATATAACATAGAGGCAGCATAATGACTGCAGAGTGTTCTCCTAAAGCACTTTCTCTAAACTTAACCACGAGGATTTCGCGAAAATCAAATCGTCTTTCTTCCAACGATTCCAGTTTAAGTTCTTCAAGTATTTCTGCTACACTTTCGTATGTCTTGTTACTATTCTAACAGCGCTTCTCTCAGTTCGATGTCTATTGTCACGCCTGCTTTGCTCATGCGAACAATGGTACTGATTGCATCTGCATCCTGTTCGCAATTTCCTTTACAGATGAATTGCAGTTTAACACAAACCTCTCAAGAAATCCAAATTTTTCATACGCCGTCCCTAATACTGATTTTACGTGTCCGTCCCATTTCATTTTGATTTTTTTGTATTTCTCCTAAACACTAACAGACTGTGAAGTGCTCAAAATATTCGCCACTAGTAATCGGTTACTATCGGGACCTTTCTCTTTGAACGTTATCGTGCACATATCCATATTTGAACAGAGCTGCCATCCATTAAGCCAAATGGGATTTTTTTTTTTTTTCAAAGCCTCTCTGAATTTTGTTAGGATTGTCCAATGATCATCGTTTCATGTGACAACATTATCATTAACGAACGGTTTTTAATTATCGCAATCTCCCAAGGAAATAAAATTCTCTGTACTGAGGTATTACTTTAGACGTCGTGTAACAACGTTTTTTTATCATTACTGCGCCAAGAAAGTCAGCATCTATTAGGTTCAGCCCCGCTTACAACAATCTCTTGCAAAGACAGTGCTCACAGTATATCACTTCTAAATATCAATATACCATATTCCAGTAACTAACAGTAAAAGCCAGGCACGAGATTCTTCAAATTAAATTTATTTATTATTTGGTAAACTTTTTTACTTATAGACTTCACGAATTTCTGCAGTTCCAACAATTTATTCACCGTATTTTCTCAAATGTCTTGGCGCCTATGTCCAGAAGTAGGTCAAAGATCACCATTCTTATGTAAATGAACTTTAAATTTCAATGCTTCTTTGTTTTTCTTCTACTGGAGTCTTATAACGACATCCTACGTTTGACACATCATCAAGTTACAAAAGGTCGCAAACGTGTCGAGGAAAATCATTCCAACAATACCATAGCAACGTGTATCACTTACCACACGCCTCCATAGCATGCCTCTGTGCACTAACCTGAAAATAATAAAGAAAAGTAAATTAATGAACAGCTGCAATATGCCAGAGGAAATAGTTCCTTGCATTATGTAATAACGACAATAAGTGTGAGTTAGGAAGCTGCTTTGCAGAATACTGAGGTACTGCAGTTTAATCGTCAGTGAACTATTCCCCCCTTCAAACTGTGGCCACATACGTACATAAAAGGCCCGAAAGTACATGTATAGACAAATAAATGATAACAATTTCAGAAAAATTGGATTGTTTATTAGAGAGAAAATAGCATGACAAATTGGGAAGTCAATGAAGCGCTGGTCCACCTCTGGCCCTCATGCAAGCAATTATTCGGCTTTGCATTGATTGATATCGTTGTTGAATGTCGTGCCAAATTCTGTCCAATTGGCATGTTAGATCCTCAAAATCCCGAGCCAGTTGGAGGGCCCTGCCCATAATGTTCCAAACGTTATCAACTGAAGAGAGATTTGTCGACCTTGGCGGCCAAAGTAGGGTTAGGTAAGAACGAGGACAAATAATAGAACTCACGCCGTTTGTGAGCGGGCATTACCTTGATGAAACGTAGGCACACGATGGTTTGCCATGAAGGATAACAAAATGGGGTTAAAATATAGTCCATGTACAGCTGTGCTGTAAGGGGGGCGGCGGATGACAGGCAAAGGAGTCCCGGTATGAAATCAAATGGCACCCTAGACCATCACTCTTGGTTGTCGGGCGGTTTGGCGGGCAAGCTGATATCCCACCACTGCTCGCGACGTCTCCAGACATTTCTTCGACTGGAATCTCATTGGCTGGAGTAGAATCGTCTTCAGTGATAAGCCCAGCTTCGAACTGAGCCCCAAAGACCAGCGAAGACATGTCTAGACACGCCCCGGGCGGTAGTAGGATACCAACCTGACATTCGGTCCTGGGGTACCATTTCATTTCATAGCAGGAACCCATTGCTTGTCTTCCGTGGAACCTTACAGCACACCCGTACGTCGACGATATTCTACGCCCCGTTTTGATGCCCTTCACGGCATGCCATCATGTGCTTACGTTTCAGCAAGACAATGGCTGCTCACACACAGCGTGAGTTCTGCTGCATGTCTTCGTGTTTGCCAAACCCTACCTTGACCACCAAGGTAGACGGATCTCTCCCGATTTGACAACGTTTGGAACATTATGGGTGGGGCCCTCCAAACAACTCGAAATTTTGAGGATCTAACTTGCCAATTGGGCGGAATTTGGCACGATATCCCGCAGAGAGACATCCAGCAACGCCATAAATGAATGCCAAGCCGAATAATTGCTTGCAAAAGAGCCAGAGTTGGACTAACGCGTTACTGAGTTTCCCAATTTGTGAAGTTCTTTCTCCTGAATAAATCATCCACTTTTTCTGAAATTGCTATCATTTGTCTGTAAATATATTGTTCAAATGTCTCTAAGCACTTTGGGACTTAACATCTGAGGTCATCAGTCCCCTAGACTTAGAACTACTTAAACCTAACTAACCTAAGGACATCACACACACCTATGCCCGAGGCAGGATTCGAATCTGCGATCGTAGCAGCAGCGCGGTTCCGGACTGAAGCGCCTAGAACCGCTTGGCCACAACATCACTTCTGTGTATTTCCGTCCGATTTGGAAATCCCTTCGTGGTGCGTCGTTATTTTTTTAATAGTTTATTGCAGTATGCACTCGTGTACATTTTTATGAGATTAACTAGTTTCAAAAGCACATCATGGTAAATGTACCTGAGACTAATGTAGCTATCTTCAGTTCAGTACTACGGTACCCTCATCAATCCCCACTGCCCTCTCTATCTAGTGTACAATGCTAATGAAACTGTGGCACTTTGCAGGGAATGTTAATATTCAAACGTTATGAATATTTACCAGATCGCTGTTTACCTGTTTCTCCGGAATCTGCATTTTATTAACGTTATAAATCATTAATCACTACTAATGGATTATTTATCGAATAAGAAAATTCAACAAATTTTCGTTTCTGTGTGCCATACAAAGCTCGCGAAGTCTTTCGTCTGTTTATCACGATATAATCACCCATTGCTCTCATTTCACAATCTATAATGTTGCAGTAATTTCGTCTGGTGTTTTTAATATAGGTCTTGCACCTTTATTTGCTGTATTTTCGGTGCGGCTCTTCGTTGTTCCATTGTTTGTACAGCGACTAACTGAAAACATGCGATTACCTTCTGAAAACGAAAAATCAGAAGGGCAGAATAAGTGCCGAAGTCATATTTTTCGTATTAAATTATTTGTACATTGAGTTAGTCTTTTTCTGGAGATGCAGATAACACATTGTCAAGGACAAGAGGTGAGGTTTCTACCACATGAAGAGTATGCGAGAGTGCACCTCGCCGTAGGTCTTATAGTAACACTTTAGTTCGCGATTACTGTATTATCTGTAACACAACTGTTAATTAATCGGGAGAGAAAATAAGTTCCAACAAAAATAGATGGTTCAAATGGCTCTGAGCACTGTGGGACTCAACATCTGAGGTCATCAGTCCCCTAGAACTTAGAACTACTTAAACCTAACTAACCTAAGGACACCACACACATCCATGCCCGAGGCAGGATTCGAACCTGCGACCGTAGCGGTCACGCGGTTCCAAACTGAAGCGCCTAGAACCGCTCGGCCACACCGGCCGGCACAAAAATAGACCTTACTGTTACATAAACGTTTATGTGCTGAGTGCTAGGTACCACATCCCACTTTTTCGCCCGAATACTGTATACTTTTTCCAAATGTTTCTCCATTTTTTCCTTGTTCACGTATAATACTCTGACGTTCGGTAAACGCTTACTAGATCCTGGAACGATAAAGCACAAATTGACAAGACTAGTCCTCTTCAAGGACTTGTACTCTATCTATTACGTCATGTGGCAGACTGCTATTGACGTGTGACCAAGGCAGAACCTGTTTTCTTGGGTAGAAATTGCTTTATTCAATTTCGATAATACATGCAAATCGTTTTTCGCAGACAAAAAAAGGAGATGTGTAAGAACAGAACGAAAGCAGTAAGGAAGTAAGTTATTTCTTTAGTGCTCGGGAGGAGAACAGACGCTACATGTCAAGCTTTAATTGAAAATGTACTGTTATTGTTCCCAAAGGTTGTATTTCCTTTTGTGCATGTTTCATTCCCTACGCGAGTGGCCAGGGCATGCCACTGTAGAATTCCGAGTTCTGTTGTCCTAGATGTCAGCGAAGCAAAGGGTTCCTAATTATAAATATTTGGGGGGAGATAACTAGTTCCAGAACTTTCGTAATAATGAACAAAAACCTGCTGCAAACCTTGGCTGGTACTGCGAGTAGGAACTAGAGACTGTCTTTAATTATTTTCTTGGATGAACTGTCCCTACAGAAAATGTGTGTGTGTGTGTGTGTGTGTGTGTGTGTGTGTGTGTGTGTGTGTGTGGGTGGGTGTGTGTGTGCGTGTGTGTGGGTGTGTGTGTGTCTCTGAAGAAACTGCCTATTTCTATGAAGAACTGAGGGGTAGGACTGCTTGTAAACTATGAATGTTTTCGCAGAGCTGTTTCGCAGCACAAAGTCTCCTTATGTTAGGCCTCATTAAGACCATGGTGTTGCTTCTTGTCTGCAATTCTCAAAAATAGCTCTGAGCACGATGGGACTCAACTTCTGAGGTCATCAGTCCCCTAGAACTGAGAACTACTTAAACCTAACTAACCTAAGGACATCACACACATCCATACCCGAGGCAGGATTCGAACCTGCGACCGTAGCGGTCTCGCGGTTCCAGACTATAGCACCTAGAACCGCTCGGCCACACCGGCAGGCTGTCTGCAATTCTGTCGGCACGGCAGCGTCATTGAGAATTAAGCATTTTTCTTAATTTAATTTAAGCCATTCAGAAAGGAATAGCGTCAGACTATTCGGGTTTTTTTTGTTTTTTTTTTTTTGTTTTGTTTGTTTTAGACTGAGAATCTCTTTCAATATTGCTAATAGTTTCAGTGAAATTTCTAGTTCATAATAACAATTACTGTATTTTCGTGTGACGCATATCGTGTTTAGAGCACTAATGTCCATTTCAAATAGGTTTATCTGTGTCACCGAGCGACATCGGGTAGTGGTTAGCACAGTGGACTCTTATTCGGGAGGACGAGTCCCGCCATATAGATTTTCCGTGATTTTCCAAAACCACCGAAAGGGCATGGCCGTTCCCCTTTCCATCCCTTGAAACACTCCGAGCTTGTGCTCTATCTCTAAGAACCTCGAAGCAGACGGGACGTTAAACCCTAATCTACCTTCCTTCCTTCCTTTTACCTATGTCAAGCTAAATAGAAAGAGAAGATTTTAGAACAAAATAATGCAATAACTAGCAATAAAATGCCTCAGAGCAATTTATAGGCACTTTATTTACAGTTCAGTGTGCATCGCTTACGAAGATCTTTACGAAGTAGTGTCTACCTTATCTGATTCGGTAAGCACGGTAATGGTACAGTGGAAACTGTACATATGCAGGGATTCGAATTATTTCTGTCCGAGACGTCCTGCGACACCCCAAAAGCATTTCACCTCTTTCTTCTCTATAGCAATAATGCATCACCCAAATAAATGAACAGAATTTTAAAAAAATCTAAAAATTTCCCTCGAATAACAATCAGAGTTTTCAGATCGACGTATTTCTCCCCAGCTGTCAACGTCTGCGCGTGGTAGAAATCGAACTCGATGGCTGACTTTTGGTGCCGTGTTTCGTGGGCGCAACAGTTGACATTTAAGGCTGTAAAACATGTTCACATTTCATTAACAAAGGACAGTCAGATCAAGCGGAGCCATCGGGTGTCAAAAATCAGGTCACGCGTCACTAGAGAAAGCTTCGGAACTGATACTGTTGATTGATAGCCGTAATGGCTGAGGTTAGCCAGTCTGAATGTGCAGTGAGCAAAATGGAATTTATGATCACTGCTGCGTCCAGGCTCTCTCACCGTAGCGGAGTGAAACTTGTATCAGGCGAAGGCTGGCCATTACTGATATTTAACGGTATATGAAACAGATATCACTTGCACGTGAATGTAAATGAGCAATGCGATACCAACAGGACGAACACCGGTACAGTTCTGGTTCTCTTTTGTAGCCTTGGTTAAACATCTTGCACAGAATAGAAAGATCGACATAATGAAAAACAAAATTAAACATAGAAAACACGCTCATTTTCTCTCTATCGATGTCTGATTTCGTATCTCAAAATGACCGATTTCGGCAGCGTCGCTCATCTAAAGATCATTCTCGTAATTAAACAGCAACCAGTCTCAACGGAAACACTATCAGTTACAATGAAACTAACGGCGTTTCCGTTAAGACTGGCAATTCTTTAACTACATGACACTGAAGGTTGGTGATACTGCCCGAAACCGGTAACTCTGACGTAATATAACAGCGATCGACTGACTAAATGTGAGTGTATTGCCTAGAGGTATCGACAATGGATCATTACCGGCTGACAAGTATCTCCATTATTAATAAAATCAAACCTAATGACAGCAATGAATTTACGAACTTGATTCACTTAGCTACTTCATCTTCGTATGAAGTACGAATCTCCCCACGCACTAAACCCAATTTCAAAACCTTATCACCTACGTCAGGATAGTTGTGAATGTGTGGGCTTGTTCATCACTCACGCATGTATCTTCCAATCGTCCACGGAAACCTGAGACATAAATTTAAATAAATAAACAGCTAAAACATAAAATAATCTGAGAATTCAAGCAGCATCCAGGCCCCATATAAGTAGGTCACAGTAGGTCACTTTAAAAATCAGTTAGAAAACTTCACAAAAAAATTTTCGATAGATAGCAAAGATTTTCGCAATGGTTTCACATAACTGTAAATGTAGCATCATGAATTGCTCCAAAATACTTAGTCATCACAATGCTAAATTAAAATCTTCTCTTTCTATTATTAGTCATCCGTGGCCACTCTCATGATTAATTTGACATGTATAAATATCGTTTGTAGTGGAATTCAAAGCCTGATAAACGTTGAGAACACGAAAACAACTAGAGATTTCAGTTAATCTGTCTCTGACGGATTTTCTATCCATGTTCAAAACAGTCTATAAAACGAAAAATTTTGAGTAATCTTCACTTATTCCATAGACATTTACTTTTTTAAACAACCTGCCTTCTCAGTGGATATACCAAATAACATACTTTAATTATCATTGACACTGAAATGACACTAGACTCACAAGCAAATAATCGCTTTGACTATCTTGCAAACAACAACAAAGTAAATGCTATCGCTGCAGTGTACAGCGAAACCTTTCGGCTTATCGACGTGTGTAGAACCTCAGATTCGACATATCGTCATATTTCCTGCATTAACGATAGTTTTTTTTATTACAAATTCATCGTATTAGTTAGACGGGCGCAAGGGGCGAGCCTGCGGCTCGGCCAAAACAGAGATCACGAAGTTTGCACCGAACAAGCGCGGTAACGAAAACACAAATGACAGCTGACAAGCGGTATTGTTGTAGGTTATCGAGTTAAAGCGTAGGAGCCAGCTGCCCGCAGTGAAAATCTAATATCTGTCTATGTTCAGTTGTAACGTAATTTGACCATTGTGTTAGCGTGTTCTGGCGGAAACAACTAGTTTAATTGACGAGGTGAATCAAATACTCGCGCAAGCAGGCGCGGTAGAATCTCTAAGAACATTCTGCGCAAGGACGTAAGAACAAAATATATTATTTCTCAATGTGATTTTGTTTTACAATACGTAGCTCAAAGTCTCAAATACGTGAGAAACGCTCTCTGTCACACACAAACAGTCTAACCCTGAAGGAAACGATAGAGGGGAGATACTACCAAAGACATCAAAGAATGGAATATGCTGCTAAGGTCATTTCTAGCGTAAATCGTAGTACATTCGAAGAACAAAAAGTGTGAAAGAATACATTGAAAATGATAAATATCTGTACGACGGGCTCAAATGAGTCGCGGCAGGGTGTTAAGACTTGCAGAATCTATGCTAAAACGGTGTTTAAGTTAGCAGTGACTGTCGAAACAAGCGTAAAGGTTAGGCGTCGTGACGTAATCATAGGTTCTAGGCTCAACGCACTGCTATTTCTTTCATCGCCGTGCCTCCGAAGTCTCCGGTACTATGCTTCACAGCAAATGACGTAATTTACTTGGTTAGAGCCATGCATAATACGCTGTATCTTAATAGCAGTACTCGTACATCCCTGTTTCTCAACAGAGTCGCCGTTAGTAGTTTTGAATACGCAGCTTTCATTACAATAACTTTCGTAAGAGTCTACACTTTTTTACTCCTTCAAATTTAATAGTTCCTCTGCATTTCATTTCAGGCATGCGACACGCAAAACAGACTTCTCATGACGCAAAATCTTAAAGAATCCACTGCACAAATGTTGTAGCACGAGAAGTAGTTACCGGTGATGATATTAAAGGTTCCCGGGTTCGATTCCCAGCGGGGTCAGGGATTTTCTCTGCCTCGTGATGGCTGGGTGTTGTGTGATGTCCTTAGGTTAGTTAGGTTTAAGTAGTTCTAAGTTCTAGGGGACTGATGACCTAAGATGTTAAGTCCCATAGTGCTCAGAGCCATTTTTGATGATATTAAACATTCTTATAACAGCCTAATTTTTAAAAAACTGAAATAAGTTTCCAACCATCAATGCTGGCCACGCACAGCGTACTTCATCACTTAATGTCGCCCGTCTGCATTTACTCCCACGCAGATCAACTTTCGATGTGCAGCGGAGGTTATGCCTGCCGACACAACGACATCCTTCACCCACATTCTTTCCTTTTACTGTTTCCGTTCGCGAACGGTCGACTGACTGCAGGTAATAGCGAAATGCTGCCTTGCTTTTCTTCCTCTCTCCCATTATTTCAAAAGCAATTTAGAAAAAATAAGCGTAAAAAGTGGACTGAATCCCAGAAAATAGCCGAAACAGGACAATAGCTGTAACAGGCATTGCATTGCAAACTATAAACACTGGCTACAGACAAAAAAAACTTGGTGGGTAGTCAGTATAAACCAAGAATCAGATATGCAAGAACAGAAGCTAAGAGATAATTGCATATTAGTTCTGTTGAATAGATTTAAAATTTAGTACACAGCATTCATATTGAGGGCTAATGGTTTATAATACATGAACAAATCGCTTCTACAAATCAAGCATTTCCGTTTTTCAAGAAAATCTCCTAACAGAAAAAAAATTATGAACAGCATTTTTACAAAAAAAAATGGTTCAAATGGCTCTGAGCACTATGGGACTCAACTGCTGAGATCATTAGTCCCCTAGAACTTAGAACTAGTTAAACCTAACTAACCTAAGGACATCACAAACATCCATGCCCGAGGCAGGATTCGAATCTGCGACCGTAGTGGTCTTGCGGTTGCAGACTGTAGCGCCTTTAACCGCACGGCCACTTCGGCCGGCCTGAGCACTATGGGACTCAACTGCTATGGTCATAAGTCCCCTAGAACTTAGAACTACTTAAACCTAACTAACCTAAGGGCAGCACACAACACCCAGCCATCACGAGGCAGAGAAAATCCCTGACCCCGCCGGGAATCGAACCCGGGAACCCGAGCGTGGGAAGCGAGAACGCTACCGCACGACCACGAGATGCGGGCAGCATTTTTTTTTTTTTTACATATATGAATGCAGCCCTTTTAAGCGAACATCGGTATTTATTTATTTATTTTTGTGAAATAGAAAATAAACCGCCTTCTGTTATAAATCTTGATTTTTATTTCGAAAACACACAGAACATAATCGTAAAAAATCTGATATCCTAGAACGGTTAGAAATACTGTTACACAGAGAATAATTTTATGGAAACTTATTAAATGAATAAACAGAGTTTCTACAGTCTTAAGTAAACTCAAAAGTGTATTTTTTTGCTAAGGAAACAAATATTTAACAACGATTTGATAACATATGGACCTTGTCGAAGGGACAATAAACCCCAATTTCCCTTCCTTCCGCTTTCAACAAGTTCTTCAATGACTGAAATTGGAGGTGATGGTTCGTACCCCATACAGTCCGTCCTGGTCACCAAAGTGACCTCCGTTCTCTAGAGTAGAATTTGTTCGGCGGAGTATGTTTCTCTTCAAACGAGGAACTGTAGGGCAACGTCACGACAGACAGCACTTGAAGTACGCACGCCGTTAAGGCAAATGCCTCAACTGCCATGAGGACCATGTTACCGTATCGTCTGTACTAGGACGTAGTATCCTAGAATACCCGATTATCCACACCTGTTTCAAGCTACAGTCCAATCGGAGGATGTAAGAAAACTACATAAATAAAATACATTCCTAAAATTTTACAGAAGCTGGTACTCAAATCTTCCAGAAAAAATAGCCACGGAATTGGTCTCAGTATTTCAAGTGAAAAAAAAAAAAGAATACGTAAAAAATATACAAAATAAAATGCATCAATATACACATAAACATAAATACATAAAACAGAATGAGTTTGTAAATTTAAATACATGGAAGAAATCGCATATCAGAATTAACTAGAAGGATTTGCAACGTCTGTAGGAATTAAGTAAAATAAAGCATTTAACTAAAAATGTACAACTAGAATGCTAGGCTGAAACACTATACCACAGTGGTAAGACCGGAATGTTTAACACTAAACTGCAAGTTGGACGGAATAGATATATCTGAAAGACAGATTATTAGCAAAATAATGGCTGCAGTACAAACAACAGCGAGTTGGGAAATAAGTACTGAGGATATCTACCAAAATATACTGAAAATAACGCAACTGATGACAAACCGAAGACTACTAATCTTTTGAAACGTCTACCGAATGAAGGAGAACAGACTACCAAACAAATATTTTTGTACGAGATTTTCATTCTACAGCGGAGTGTGCGCTGATATAAAACTTCCTGGCAGATTAAAACTGTGTGCCGGACCGAGACTCAAACTCGGGACCTTTGCCTTTCGCGGGCAAGTGCTCTACCATTTTTTTTATTTTATTATATTTTATTTTTTTGTTGAGCTCATTTTGTTCGTAATTGTCCGTTGGATATCTTTGGGGTGGACGTCCTATGAAACCTTTTAAAGTTCATCATTCATCTGTTCACTCAGTTATTTTATATATATTACAGAGGACAGATAACCCTCTGACGGAGCTCGCTGAGCTACCGTGCCGGCAACCATCTGAGCTACACAAGCACGGTTCACGACCCGTCCTCGCAACTTCTATTCTGACAGTACCTCGTCTCCTGCCTTCCGAACTGCGAACCTTGCAGAACTAGCACTAGAATATTGCGGAGACGTGGCTTATCCACAGCCTGGGGGATGTTTCCAGAATGATATTTTCACTCTGCAGCGGAACGTGCGCTGATATGAAACTTCCTTCCAGATTAAAACTGTGTGCCGGACCGAGACTCGGACGCGGGACCATTGTCCTTCGCGGGCAAGTGGTAGAGCACTTTCCTGCGATAGGCAAAGGTCCTGAGTTCGAGTCTCGGTCCGGCACGCAGTTTTAATCTGCCAGGAAGTTTCAAATATTCTTGTAGTTCGTAAAAAGTTAAAAATAACGTATACTGCAAAAATAAGTAAATAGAAATAAACAGTATGAAAGAATAGGAAAAAAGGAACTGTTTTAATGTAAAGAAAAAACTGAAAAACAACATGGTCGACAAAAAGGGAATTACAACATGAGGAAAAGATGGAGTACAGAAAAATAGGACACAACGAAGAAAGAAGAGAAACTGAAGTTTTAATGTGATTGCAGTTGATTAGTACGAAGGTACATAAAAAATATATTAAATATGAGAAAGTCGTACCCCAAGACATGAAAAATGTAGGTCACGATGGATAGCGCTGTGTAAACGACATGACTCACTACTGAGTAACTAACGTATCGTTTCGTCCACATTTGCCGGATGAGCTTAGCCCCTCCCGTGTGATGTCACCGATGATGTCCAGTTGACACCCTGGTCACTGCGCAACAGTTCACAGAAGGGCGAAAAAGTGGAGGCGCAAGCCGTCTGTAGCCTCAACAGCGAATTGGCAACGTGTCTGTATAAAGGACGGGCGTAGAGTAGTCATATGGTTGTACAAGACCCCACCATTTCCAGATGTAGGCTCTGTAGCTCAGTTTTCAGAAGCTTGAGACAGTAGAGTGCGATGGTATACGAGCCGCCAGAACTCGTCCGTCTGCTTGAGATCTCATCCTTTTGGACTGATTTCGAGAAGAACAGATGGCTGAGAGGAAAGTCAAAGTGAAATCAAAGAAATGTCCAAATCATCATTATCTCTCTGCGTTTCTGTTCCATTAAAAGTAGCTCAAATGTCACCTAAGTGATTGACAGTACTGTGGAAGGGCTTCAGTTGATCGCAACACTGACGAGGAGTGTCACTATAAGTATCTTTTTCCAGCCGCGACAGACAGTTTCCATTTCACTACGATGGTGACACTGCTCTCAGATATTTTCTATTATCTGTGAATTTCTGAAAGCGGGGCCTGACCGTAACTTGGGCGTATCTCCCTGGCCGCAGCCGACAGCGCTGCCTCGGGTTTCCCGAGCCTCCGTCTTTCGGAAACCGCAGACGCCGTAACCAGAAGCGAGAGTGACGACCGCAGGCTGCCGCAACAGCGGCGCGCCCGTTGCGTCACACCGCGTGACGTCACAACACTGCACGCAGCGCTGCACTCCAGTAGCGTCCTGACTGCGCTGTCTTTCCCGTCAGTCTCGAACATGCCCTTACCCATGTTATTCACATTGACAGAATGCGTGGGGCACGACTACGACTTCAACATATGTAAACAGGTAGACGCAACTGTCAACCGTGCTCGAGAAAATAGCGTTTGAAAATTTTACTTCTCATTAAAATTGTATGGTCGTTAGTACTCAGGAAGTCCGCAGTCGAGCGCGTTAAGCGGTTAATTTCAGGAGCGCTATGTCCTCAGATCGAATATCCCTGTCTGCACATTTTTTTCCTTCCCACGTAATTATTATCACTGTGCAATCTGTCGATATTGAATGATTCATTTATCATTTTCGTAACATTTATTCTGAAAAAAACGAGAAAAAATTTCTTAATGGAAGAAACTGCCTACAGAAGACCTTTAGTCAAATCCGTATAGTCGTTATTATATTCTTTGCTGGCCAGGGTGGCCGAGCGGTTCTAGGCGCCTCAGTCTGGAACCGCGAGACCGCTACGGTCGCAGGTTCGAATCCTGCCTCGGCATGGATGTGTGTGATGTCCTTAGGTTAGTTAGGTTTAAGTAGTTCTAAGTTCTAGGGGACTGACGACCTCAGAAGTCCCATAGTGCTCAGAGTGAACCATTAGATTTATATGCTTTTATTTAGATGTGCGGCACGAACAATGTGTAACCTATGGAGTACTATACGAATCAGGATGGTACTGATTATGGAAACACGGGAAACAATAATTATTGCGACATACAGCACTTGTAACGAACGCCAAATTTTTGCATGCGCGCGGTTTTTTCAGTGTGTCTATTCCAAAACAAACTTGGGATTACATTCATAGACGGTGCTCGGTCATCACACAATTTCGCGGCTTACCTCGCTTATCTGTTGTTAGAATTAAGTAGGAATGACATAAAAACGGAGTACAGGAAACGAGGTCCGATCCACGGACCTAGCACTTATGAAACTAAGCGCTTACTCACTTGGCTGCGAAATCCTTGATTACTAGCGAGCATAGTAAGTAAATAAGCACACGTAAAATGTCCAGACTCTATTTTCTCGAAAACGTTGAGAGTTGCGTCTTGCTATTAACACATGTTGAAGTCCTAGTAGTGCCCTACACAGCCTGTCAATACGAATCAAATCGGTGAGGGAAAGTTCGTACAGTCCCCTTGTTAGTACTACGCATTTGGAGAACTTGTTCTCACTTTCAAGTGCATTTGTTTACATAAATATTTTTGTGATGTTTGCATGTGTGATTCTCTGACTCAGTGTACTGTAGTTGTCTTTTTGAGGTGATAATGCAATCTGTAAATTGGTCAAATGAATCTTGGTCTGTTTTTTATATCCTAATGTTAGATGCTTTTCTACTTAGAAGTATCGTGCCTTCTCTATTACCCAAAACAGCATACACACGCAAATCGTCACTGTGTTACACAGTTTGTTTTTGTAATGAAAGCATGCTAGCCGCGCGGGATAGCCGCATGGTCTCAGGCGCCTTGCCACGGTTCGCGCGGCTCCCCCGTCGGAGTTTCGAGTCCTCAGTCCTCCCTCTGACATGCGTTGGTGTGTTTTCCTTAGCGTAAGTTAGTTTAAGTTAGATTAAGTAGTGTGTAAGCCTAGGGAGAGATAACCTCAGCAGTTTGGTCCCATAGGACCTTACCACAAATTTCCATGCTACATGACAAAGATACTACGACGGTATGGTTTCACAAAGAGTTTGTATACTGACAGAGGTGTTACATTTTCCGAGTATTACTCTATACAGGGTGTTTCAGAAGTTATGGTCAAAATTCAGGGATAGTCACTTGACTCCGTTCGGACAGGCCTTGCAAGACACAACGGTACTGACCAACCGCCGAGTCACCCTCAGCCTTAGGCGTCACTAGATGTGGATACGGAGGGCCGTGAAATCAGCACACCGCTCTCCCGCCCGTTGACAGTTTTCGTGATCGGAGCCGCTACTTCTCAATCAGGTAACTCCTCAGTGTGCCTCGCAATGGCTGAGCGCACCCCGATTGCCAACAGCGCTCGGTAGATCGGACAGTCACTCATTTAAGTGTTGGCCAAGCCCGACAGCATTTAACTCCCATTGTATGCCACTTTTGGAAGTGCTGGAGTATCTTAAGATCTGCTTCTATGTTTTTGAATGGGCGTCCAGTGTCTCTTGTGCATGTAGCTATTGCTGGTTTTTTAAAAATTAATTATGTGTGTAGTAGTTGAGGGATTCAGTGTATCTAATTTGAAAGTTCTTGCCAGTCTGTCCCATTTAGTAGACTGTGCAACTTTTACGTATGATTTTGTATATTCCTAAGTCTGAGAATTTATCCATTTTACTGTGGATTAATGATATAGTCTGTGGTTTGTGGAGGAATTTTTCTTCAAAAACAACAAACTACTATCTTTGAAAAGGACACGACCGATTTCTTATCCCGTCATTAGACAGTCTAGGCTTGTGTTGCTTTTCTAATGACCCAGTCACTGACGGTCCGTTAAATCCCAATCTCCCTTCCTTCCTTACAACAGCGTTCAAATCACCTAGAACCATCGAACTTTACTCCCCCCTACCACATTTTATTTCATCAATTCCTGTATTTAATAATATGTTGCCTCTATTTCCCCACCATGAACTTGGGAAGTGGGCGCGTAACCACAATGATGGTTTGTTTTGGTTTAATTGCCGGCCGTTGTGGATGAGCGGTTCTAGGCGCTACAGTCTACGGTCGCAGGTTCGAATCCTGTCTCGGGCATTGATGTGTGTGGTGCCCTTAGTTAGGTTTAAGTAGTTCTAAGTTCTAAGGGACTGATGACCTCAGATGTGAAGTCCCATAGTGCTCAGAGCCATTTGAACCAATTTTTTTTTTTTTTGCTTAATTTTAATTTTAGTATGTCGACACAACGGAAGCGAGACGACGTCGTGTTGTGGGAGCGCATTGGGTACAACTTTTCAATCTCTTTCCTGCTTCATAGTCAGATAAAATGAACTGATTTTATGCTACTTTTCCGCTTCTAGCACGAAACGTAAGAGTGACACTAGTATTGCTTCGTAATCTATAACAACGGAGACTACTGAACAGAGAAACTCGGAAAATAAATACCGGCTATACCGGTTACAGTTTTACAGTCATCATCATTACCAGCCAGTGAGTCATAGCAAGTAGTTGCCTCATAAAGCACCAAGGATTCTTCAGAATGCAAAGTTCCCACCGGCAAGTACTTTCACAGTCTGGCTACAATACCGGTTCTATTAACTTACCCGACACACTTTCTTGTACAGAACCTAGCCATTCTTCGAACGATTTCCATTTCATTCTTGACCTTTCGCACTACTCGTCCCTAAATTTCTTAGAATGGCCGCATTAGAAAATTACAAAAGAGTAGGCCACACGAGCAATTTTATGCAGTTCATCCTGTTTTATCTGGTCATTTTTTCCGGCTTTTTTCTCAAGTGAATGGGATTAGAACTGTAGTGGACTGACAAGACAGCCAGTCCACAGTGACGGGTAACCGAAAGGCACGCGTTTACACACGCCGGCTGGCGTTAGGTCTGAAACAGGATACGTAATGAATGCTATAAAGAAAAGTACTTAGCTGCTGGAATACTTTAATCCATCATTTGTATACAGCATTCTTGATTATACAAGTGAGACTCTCTCTAGAAATGGTTAATGGCGCCTTGCTAGGTCGTAGCCAAGGACTTAGCTGAAGGCTATTCTAACTATCTCTCGGCAAATGAGAGAAAGGCTTCGTCAGTGTAGTCGCTAGCAAAGTCGTCGAACAACTGGGGCGAGTCCTAGTACGTCTCTCTAGACCTGCCGTGTGGTGGCGCTCGGTCTGCAATTACTGACAGTGGCGACACGCGGGTCCGACATGTACTAATGGACCGCGGCCGATTTAAAGCTACCACCTAGCAAGTGTGGTGTCTGGCGGTGACACCACAAGAACAATGCCTGGCTTTGAGCCGTGACGTCGCTGGCGTGACACTGCAGCGTGACAACGTTACGGCCGTGCATAAGAGGCCCCGAGTACTTAGAAATTACATGTTTCCTCTCTCAAAGAAAAAAAAAAGAAAGAAAGAAAGTTGCACCACGAAGGAATTACTTGAATGGGACGGAAACTGGGAGATGTCATTTATGTCTACAGGCAAACGAATCAATACAATTTCAGAAAAAATTAATGATTTATTCAAGCGAAAGAGCTTCACAAGTTGACCGAGTCCGTAATGCGATGGTGTTCCTCTGGCCCTTAGGCAAGCAGTTTCGGCTTGCCAATGATTTGTTGTTTGATGTCCTCCTGAGGGATATCGTGCCAGGTTCTGTCCAATTGGCGCTTTAGATCTTCAGAATTCCGAGCTGGTTGAGGGCCCACCCATAATGGTTCAAATGGCTCTGAGCACTATGGGACTTAACATCTGAAGTCATCAGTCCCCTGTAACTTAGAACTACTTAAACCTAACTAACCTAAGGACATCACACACATCCATGCCCGAGACAGGATTCGAACCTGCGACCGTAGCAGTCGCGCGAATCCAGACTGAAGCGCCTAGAACCGCTCGGCCACACCGGCCGGCGACCCATAATGCTCCAACCTTAAAAAACTGGGGAGAGGTCCGGCGAAGTTGCTAACCAAGGTGTGATTCAGCAAGCACGAAGACAAGCAGTAGAAACTTTTCGTCGTGTGCTTGCGGGCATTATCTTGCAGAAATGTAAGGCCAGGTTGGCTTGTCATGAAAGTAAATAAAACGGAGCGTAGAGCATCGTCGACGTACCGCTGTGCTGTAAGGACGCAGTGGATGACAACCAAATTGATCTTGCTATCAAAAGAAGTAGCGCCCCAGACCGTTACTCCTGGTTGTGCGACAGACAGGCTGGTACTCCACAGCTGTCCGGGGCGTCTCCAGACATGTCTTCGGCCTGTAATCTCATTGATTAGAGTAGAATTTTCTGCAGTGGTGAGCCTCGCATAGAACTGAGTTCCGATGAGCTGCGAAGACGTCCGCTTGCCTGGATTTTTAAATAAAATCCTATCAAGCGATCCTGCACGAACTTCGTTAACTGGTTCAAATGGCTCTGAGCACTATGGGCTTAACTGCTGAGGTCATCAGTCCCCTAGAACTTATAACTACTTAAACCTAACTAACCTAAGGACATCACACACATCCATGCCCAAGGCAGGATTCGAACCTGTGACCGTAGCGGTCGCGCGGTTGCAAACTGTAGCGCCTAGAACCGCTCTGCCACTCCGGCCGGCGAACTTCGTTAATCATAAATCACAAGACTTCAGCCCGAAACTTCTGTGCAGCAATCGCGGCCAACGAAAAGAAGGAACTACAAAGGGCATCGACAGCTGCTAACCAGACTACCGGCAACAATGAATATCGAAATCTTTGTCTCTGGGGGGATCAGAAACATTCGTTGAAAATACGGTTTGCCAATACATGACTATCATCAGACGTATGCAGATGTTTTGGGCGTTCTCGGAAGCTTCAACAAACCTAAGTCTGCGATCAGATTCTAGAATACCAATATAGATATTTCGTGATAAGTGGCACATTCCATGGAATGGCAACTTTCCTCGTTGCTCATAAGATATATTTCTGTTGATTCTCCATGAAAATACAGCTATATTGATGCTTATTGTCAAAAAAGAAGGAAACAGAATTCTACTCAGCAGTTAAATCAAGCTGACTCGGAGAGCAGAAACTGACCTACTCTTCCTGCGCTCGAGATACCGCATCGGCAGAGAGAGAGAGAGAGGCAAATGCCGGTTGGCTGATCTCGAGTTTCGCAAACTGAACCGAGCCGTGGGCGGCTAATGTGCTGAGGCTTTCCTCCCCCGCCCCTCCCCCCACCCACTCTCTCTCTGCGCGATACGACCGCAGTAACTGCAACCACCCCCCTTCCTCCTCCCCCTCACACATCAAGCTACTGAGAAAGCAGCCTGCTTACGCAGAAATCCTGTACCGCCCACGCCAAACTGTCGTCAAGGCAGACCAACAGCCATTAAGTACTGTGTCTGACCGCGGGTTAATGTGCGGAAATTCGGTTACACCAGTGTTGCCGTACTTCGCGATACTGTGAAACAGGAGGTAGGGTTCAGAAATCTTATATACAGGAAAAGACAACGGGATGAAAGCAGTAACGAACCGCAGAAACTTATCGTTACCTTACCAACTGTTTTTCTTAGATCAGCATTGAAAAAAAAAAGGTTCAAATGGCTCTGAGCACTATGGGACTTAACATCTATGGTCATCAGTCCCCTAGAACTTAGAACTACTTAAACCTAACTAACCTAAGGACATCACACAACACCCAGTCATCACGAGGCAGAGAAAATCCCTGACCCCGCCGGGAATCGAACCCGGGCGCGGGAAGCGAGAACGCTACCGCACGACCACGAGCTGCGGACTCAGCATTGAATATTAGACGCAAACTAACATCATGGGAAGAAAGGAAAAGGTAATTGTGAGAAAGTATAAAATGAGATCTAGCCATCAACATTAGTCTTCATGACCTTACCCTATTGTTTCTCGCTCTCTTCTGATCAGTCAGCTTCTTCTCCACATCTGATTCCTTCTGTACTGCTGCCACACGTTCCTGTTAAACGCAATTTCTCATATTCGACGAGCAAATTGTTCAAAACAATGGGCCGCAGCTCGTGGTCTTGCGGTCGCTTTCTCGCTTCCCAAGTACGGGGTCCCGGGTTCGATTACCGGCGGGGTCAGGGATTTTCACCTGCCTCGAAAGTGTTTGTGTTGTGCTCATCGTTTCATCATGATTCATGAATGTGGCGAGTTTGGAGTCAGCAAATGTTGGTAATTTGTACGGGCGCTGATAACCGTGCAGTTGAGCGCCCCACAAGCCAATCGTCACCAAAACAACGTTTGTAAAACTGACATTTATAAATTCCCTATATTAATTAATTTCATCTATTGCCATTATTATTCTTGTTTCTGATTATCGTGATTGTATGTAGCTAATCATTAGTTGCAAGAGAAGACCCAAAGGCCAAGTGAATTAAATGCATAAATAAAAAAGTAGAAACAGAACTGTCAACTGGTTATCATAAAAATATTTTTCTCCTGTGATCACAGAATTTGTTTTAGAACAATAATAACAACAATATAAGTCATCATCATCGTCAACATGACGTGAACCATAAGGTGATGATTTCAAATCATTATCGATAAGCCGGGAATGATAAAGGCGATGGGTACAGTTGTTCGGATTAAACCACGGAAGGCTGAAATTAGGTTCACCGGAAAAGCTTAAAAGTCTGAACACTTAAGTTTCTTATCATCATCATCATCATCATCATCATCATCATCATCATCATTTAAGACTGATTATGCCTTTCAGCGTTCAGTCTGGAGCATAGCCCCCTTATAAAATTCCTCCATGATCCCCTATTCAGTGCTAACATTGGTGCCTCTTCTGATGATAAACCCATTACTTCAAAATCATTCTTAACCGAATCCAGGTACCTTCTCCTTGGTCTGCCCACCATCTAAGCCTGTTCGCCCTGACTGCTACATCTATAGAGTTCATTCCCAGTTTTTCTTTGATTTCCTCATTGTGGACACCCTCCTGCCATTGTTCCCATCTACTAGTACCTGCAATCATCCTAGCTACTTTCATATCCGTAACCTCAACCTTGTTGATAAGGTAACCTGAATCCACCCAGCTTTCGCTCCCATACAACAAAGTTGGTCGGAAGATTGAACGGTGCACAGATAACTTAGTCTTGGTACTGACTTCCTGCTTGCAGAAGAGAGTAGATGGTAGCTGAGCGCTCGCTGCATTAGCTTTGCTACACCTCGCTTCCAGTTCTTTCACTATGTTGCCATCCTGTGAGAATATGCATCCTAAGTACTTGAAACCGTCCACCTGTTCTTTGTTCCTCCTATTTGGCACTCAATCCGTTTATATTTCTTTCCCACTGACATTACTTTCGTTTTGGAGATGCTAATCTTCATACCACAGTCCTTATTATGTTTCTTACTTCTTAAATTTTACTAACAAAAGCAGTGAAATCTGTGTCGTTCCCTCCTAGAGAAGTAGTCATTCTATCAAACGAAAAATCTTTCTACTTGGGACTCGATTTCATGAATGTCGCCATAAACAGCCATCCGTTATCGTGGAAGATTGTTGCAAATGGGTGCTGCAAAAGGAACCAGAATGCACAATAAACAAGGATGAGCTCCTCCCATACAGACTCTGTCTCGTGTTAACTGAACAGATGCAAATACATGGTTCATACAAGGGCAGATTGGCAGCGCCACTTCTAATCTGGAAATGGACGTATTTCTGCATTAGGATTTGCTACATCATCGTAAAAGCCCTCAGACTGTAAAACAAGTGGCCAGCCGGTGTGGCCGAGCGGTTCTAGGCGCTTCAGTTTGGAACCGCGCGACCGCTACGGTCGCAGGTTCGAATCCTGCCTCGGGCATGAATGTGTGTGATGTCCTTAGGTTAGTTAGGTTTAAGTAGGTATAAGTTCTAGGGGACTGATGACCTCAGATGTTAAGACCCATAGTGCTCAGAGCCATTTGAACCATTTGGACCCCCCAGAATGAAAGATGCCGAGGAGTATTGTGTTGTCAATATAGAAGCGGTAACAGCAGAATTGGTCGGTCGCTTGAGCTCGGTGACTTCTGAAGTGGAGTAGTCACTAGACGTGACCTGAGCAGCAAATGCATCGGGCACACATCAACCCTTCTAAAGCTGCTCAAGTCGACTGTTGGTGATGTAAGTGTAAAGTGGAAATGCGAAGGAACAATCACAAGGAAAGAAAGTCGTGGGCTTCATGTACTGATGGACAGAGATCGTCCAGCACTACGAAGGGTAATTTAAAAGAATCGCATGAAATCTTTAGAAGGAATCACTCCCGAGTTCCCAAGCCATAACAGCAGTCCAGATAGCCCAATGACTACGGTACGTAGGGAGTTACAAATAACGAGGAACAATGGACGAGCAGCTTCTCCGAAGCCACACATTTCGGTACTCAATGGTAAGCGCCGGTTATGGTGGTGGTAAAGAGCTACGCCATCGGACAGTAGATTGGAAACGAGTGATGTATCACGTCACACGCTGTGACAGTCCCATGTAAAGTCTGAAGTTTTTCGAATGCTTGAAGAACCTTAGTTGGCATCATGTGTAGCGCCAACAGTGAACTTCGGAGGAGTTGGTGTTACGGTATGTGTATGTTTTTCGTGGTTAGGGTGTGGTCCCCTTATTTCAATTAAGAATCCTGTACTGTATGAACACATTTTACTGCACTGTGTACTGAGTACAGTTGAGGAATACTTCGGAGACGACGACTCCTCGTGTCTGCATGACAATGCACCTCGTCACAGATCAGGAGATGTGACATGGTTTGTAGACAACAACAATCCTGAAATCGACTGGCGTGTCCGGAGTCCCGGCCTGAGCTCCACGTAACACCTTATGGATGAGTTGTAACGTCGACTTCGCTCCACACCGCAGCATTCAACATCACTCCTCCTCTGGTTTCGGCTCATTCCTCCATAGACATTCAGACGTCTTACTGATAGCGTGCCCAACAGAGTTCACGTCGTTATAAAGGCATAGGTTGGACACACCTCACACTAAAGTAAACTAATAGATATTCGGATAATTTGATTATACAGTGTATTTCGCTGTTTGCTGTAAACCCTCCATCATATTCAACGCATGTGGCCGCAGTGCAGCGTGTACATAGGGGAGCACTTTCACTCTCTCTCATGTTACTACTCAGAAGAGCAGGGTAGTCGAGCTGGTGGTAGGCTACGCTAGAGCAACAAAAGTTGGTAAGACAGTACAAAGAGGCCATTGTGATCTTCAGACCATAGTACAGTGAATGGCGGAAGGTACAATCTACGTAACTCAACCCCATACTTCCCTATTCCATTCGCGGATGGTACGAGGACTCCGAATATCTCTAACTATGGCATTGTGGTAATTGCGCGAGAGCTATGTTAGAGAAAATAGTGTATTTCTGGACTCGTTTTTAAATGTACACTATCATAAATTTGTTACCAAGATTATCTTCGATGCACAACAACGCCCTACTTGTAGAGTTTCCTGTTGCAGTTTGCTGAGCCTCTGTGATTCCCTCATGCTAACGAAAGGAACCTGTAGCGGAGAGTGCTGCTGTAATTTGCATATTCCCCCTCTTCTTCTTTTTCCTGGTTTTTAACCCGTATGTTCACTGGTGAGGCGTGTTAATTTTCGGATTTGGCAATGTTAGTGGCAGAGATTTGAAGAATGTATATCCTGTCCCACGAGAAGCGGCAAATCCCGGTTCGAGTTCCAGTGGGGCACAAATTTTCAACTTTCCCCACTGATTTATTTCAGTGCCAACCAGCAGTTGTTTTCTTCCTTTCTTTCGATCAATCCCTTGTTGTTTTAAATTTTTCTGATGCTGACCCTTGCAACCTAGATAGCCTGTGCGTAAATACGGCCCTGCAGCGCGCACTTCGGGTCAACATGGTTATCAGGTCTGCTCCGCAATGTGGCAATGGTAGGGGATGAGCACTGTAAGCGTCATCCATTTTCCAGCCGCGACAAGAAGTGGAGGCAATAATTCCTGCCAGCATGACACATGACACCTCAGGACAGTTGGAAGACAGTACTACAGCTAGAGGAAGCTGACAGCGTACCCAAAATGGCCCAGAAATAATTCATGCATTTTAAGCCAGTCAATCCGACTTACATCGTCCGCCCTCAGCGTGATTATGATTATTTACAGTGTGCAGCCTATACAACATACAAATGAAACTCTACTCGTGTGGGAGCATTGTATCAAGATGGTCACTATTCCGCTAGCGTACATGTGATTCTGTCACATCTGCCATATCACAAAACTGTAGCTTTAGTTTGTGAGATGGCAGCCTCTAATACTTGTAGTTGTGAAAAATGTGGTTCTCTGGTTAGCTTGTCGAAAGTTGTTACCGGTGTCCTTTCCGGACACAGTGGAAGGAGTTGCTCAGCCACCTGCAAGCAGGATGCAGCGGTGACCGCCAGTTGCGCACAGTCGTGCTTGTACGGACGACTGCGAAAACATATTTTTTTTTCTTTTTTACGTTCTCCGGAAAACCCGTTAGCACTCGCTTATTGGAGCATGAACGTTACTTACGACAGTGACGATACAGCAAGCCAGGTGTAGCTGAACACCATGAGGAACGTGGCCATTCTATCAGTTGATTCCCGGCCGGGTTGGGGATTTTCTCTGCCCAGGCACTGGGTATTTGTGTTGTTGACATCATCATCATCATCATCATCATCATCATCATCATCATCATCATCATCATTCCTGACAGTGACTCGATCGGACTATGTAAAAATGGGACTGTGAAAAAATAGGGACTTTGTACGGGCGCTGATGATCGCGCAGTTGAGCGCCCCACAAACCAAACATCATCACCATCATTCTATCAGTTTCCTGGAACCAAGCGTGCTTGCTCGGCAGCCGCAGATGCGGCAGCAGAAAATAAGAGATGCTACTGAAATAATCGAACGACCAGACAACACGAACAGGGAGGATGGCTACAAGTTACTGAAGGCTTGGCTGCCAGCGATTCCAAGTCACAGGGCCGCGTGTGTTCGCCAGCCAGCACCACTACCAGACACGGGTTTAACACGATAAACAGCGGCCACCAGAGAATTGTCGCGCTACCTCAACGCTTACCTGCAGGAAAATACTATCCCATGGATAAAATCTGCCGATTTGCTATTATCTTCCAATCACCAAAGAGAGTTGCCCACAAGCCACTTACTAGAGCGGTAATGACAAGTGTATACATCCTCAGCTGATCGTCTCACATTTCAGTGCGACAGTATAATATGCACTGGTTTCAGTGGTTAGAGTTCCAAACAAATTTAAATACCGTACCTGACCGGGAATGTAACGGGGAGCCGTTGTTCTACTGGGTAAGTCTCTGAAAAATGAGTAACTGGCGGACTGAAGCTTCGACTAAACCCATCCTGCATCAAAGATGTCGCTCGTGGTACAGCGTCGCTGCTGAATGGCCGAGAGTACATTTAATCTAGTTAACGGATCAGTAAAATGCCCCGCGCTCACAAAATGCCACATGAGTAATGTCCGAGTACGAACGACTCGTAACTTCGCGGTTTTCGCACTGCAGGTCGACCGGGGGAAGGGAATGCGGGGGGAGAGAGAGAGAGATATTACCCAGTTTAGTTTCATTTGCGGTAATAGCTTCCGGATGAGTTCCGCAGCTGACTAATTCCAGCGCCGATAATAGCTGCGCCCCCTTTGTGCCGGCAACCGATCAGTCGCACATAGAGCTATGACGCCGGACAGAGAACAAAGGAAACAAATGGAACGTGAACGTCGCCGCGAACCAATACGTAGAAATCAGAGACTGTTAACTACTATGAAAATTATTTGCTTGTACTAGTTTCCATAATGGTATACAATAACATTTTTTGTCTGAAATTCACTATCAGCTCTTTGACAGAATAATGGAAAAGGATACACCTTACAAATATTACTGAGCATTAATTTTCTTTTGTTTACGGATAGGAATAGTTCAGGAAATAAAAACTAATCACAGGACGCGGTACAGTGCTGGAGTAATAAAGGTTACATGCTAGAATAATACGGCCTTTTTGCGACTTTAGTAAAACTCTTATAGACATATCCCAGAGTGCTTAGAGCCATTCGATCATCTTATAGACATACAACCAACACACACGTTTCACTTTGTTTTAAAGCGTCCTAAGAGGCCACTCTAACAATATGGTTCGTCTTGGAAATTTTTCCAAGATCGTAAACAATTCTCATGTTTTAATTTATTACTATTAAACAGTATTAAATTACTATTAGAATTAATTACTCGCGGTTTTTTATTTCCAGCTCCATTCCTAAGGCTTTCTACATATATGTGCTCGATTTTTGTACATGCATATCAACTGTTTGTTGATAGGTTTGTGGACGTATGTGTAAGTAGATGACTACGCACAGGTCATGTAATTCGCGTAAATAACGGGCCGCTGATTTGCGTAGGCGGTGATGGCACCCGATAGCAGCCCAGATGGGTTCCATAGCATTTACATAAGAAGCGAATTTGGTCGCCGATACACCAACACGAGTTCACTATAATGCTCCTCAAACCACTGTAGCACGGTTCTGGTTGCGAGACAGGAACAATTATACTGCTGATGACATCGCCGTAGGGGAAGACACCAGGCATGAAGGGCTGCAGGTAGTTCGCACCTGTCAGCATCTCTTCGGTTACTACCACAGCTCCAATGCAATCGTAACTGACGATGTCGTTGGGTCGACATGAGAACACACAGAGGTGATTTGCTGCGGAGCTCCACGTCCAACAATTCACTATTAACGGTGTGCTCCGGAACACTTGTACGTGCATCAGCATTGTGTTTTTTCGGCAGAGATGCCCCAGATCACCATCTGCCCTACTTTACAGAGCAGACAAACCTCCAAAACTCGACGTTCTGTGAAGAATCGTTGGCCTCCAGCCATTTAGCGCCTGGTGGTAGTTTCACTGTCCTCCTACCTCTTTCCGTAGACACTCACGACAGTAGCACGTGAACATTCGACTAGCTTCGCTGTTTTCGTGATATTCGTTCACAGGCTCTGCGTAATAATAACTGCCCTTTGTCAAAGTCGATTATCTCAATGGATTTCCTCATGTGCAGCCCATATCCTCGACAGGGTGGTCCCCCGTCCGTGTCTGCTCCGCTTAAATACTTTTACTACCGCATCACGTGGTCGCAACATCACGAGGCGGCAGCCAGCGTCGCTGTGGGCATTGGTCATGTTTTGACTTACCAGTGTATATTTTCGTTTTCATGTTGTGTAGGTCCCCATATCCCTCACTGACGGAACCCGAAATGCTCCGCAATTGCTAAATATGTATGGGAGCTGGACCTACAGGCTAATCTGGAGTATCCCTCGGAATTTTGACAATTTCCGCTCCTCGTTGCGACTAAGAATGAAAAGGACATCCTTGCTTTTGTTTTTTTATAGTCACAAAACTTCTGAATACATTTTTCGTTTTTTTGGATACTGTATGGCAAGAGTTCGTAATACTGCAACATACAACTAACCATGAGAAAAATTTGTCAAACGGTTTAAGTTTCCTTGTTATCGTTGTTTCAACCGACGACAAGAAAGATAGCAAACCTGCACAATTTCACAGTATATCACAGCAAAGCACAGCAAACCATTTTCATTTCTCGTATCGGTCTTAACAAAAGACCTGCATATTATTGTTTAAAAAATATCAAGCTTATCTCCGTCCCAATACTCATTATAGTATCGTGTAAATATTTGAAGTAAATCTGTCAAGAACTTTTCGAGATTTCTGAAAACAACGTTTTATTTTTATATGTTACGTGGTATAAAGTAACGTAGATATCTCATGCACTTCGTTTTGCTGTTGGTGTGATCTTTTGTTTTGTTTTGTTTTGTTTTGCTTTGGTCGTTGTGGGAATGTTTGCTATACCTCCATGTATGGGTTTCATTTTTCGACTGTGTGTGTGTTTGTGTGCGTAAGAGGAGATGATATGTTATTACATTATCATGGTACAGTGGCGGGTGACCGTGGGTGGTTATGTTGCCTGGTTTATGTGATACTATTTTTGTGGTGGCTACAAGGATCGGATTTCATCTACTGTATGTCTCATTAGTTTAAATAACGTTTTGTTCTTAATGTTTTTTGGTTATTTAGAAAATAATAAAAACAAACACACAGAGGAGTAGCAGATACTCCCATAACCTTCAAAACAAAACAAATTACGATCGTATCCCATAACACAAAAATAAAGTACAAGAGACATAAGATGACCTACAAAACGTGAAAACGAACATGTATTTCGTTCCAATGAAGTGCAGTGCACAAAAATTGAGCACATATATGTAGAAGAACGTTAGGAATGAAGCAGGAAACAAAAAATCCATGAGTAATAATAACAATTGTTTAATACTGTTTAACAGTAATACATTAAAAAATGAAAACTGTACTAACGTGGCAAACAGTTTCGTAAGAAAAAGTATATTGTTACAGTGGCCAGTTAAGATTCTTTAAAACAAAGCGAAACGACTTTGATCTACATAAGACCTACATTAAAGTCGCAAATGATAGTATATAATCCATATTACTCGTCTCGCTTCAAGAGGCCGAACAACAAAGAAGACAATGTGTAAAGTGCAGGAGCTTGTGAAATTTCCATGTTCGATGCCGCTCAGAGATGCACAGTTTTTACTATTTTTTGCACAACCGTAGATACTACTTTTGTTGATTACCCCACTTCCCATTCCAGACATTGAAGCGTTCGCTGGAAAATATCCCAGCGTACACTTCAGTGTGTGGCCACAGCCATCTGTTTCTATATCTACGATTTTTAACTGATATTTATTTAGTGGAAAGTAATTATTGCCAGAAACCTCAGTGGACAAACGTTCTCAGTATTTTAGAATCCAGATGACTTTTGTAATCATTTGGGTTGGCCTAAGCTGCAACATTTCTGTAGCTGCCCAGAAACGACTAACCAAACGAGACTGCACTTTTTTCTAGAGGTTTAATCATGTAGCTGGCGCAGAGTGCATAATGCATCCGCAGCCGACGTCATCAGTAACTGTGTATAAATTTATGTGCTAGACGCATGCATATTTCAGCACGTCGTTTTTTGCGAAATTCGATCTACGTATTCTATAATGAACACCATTACGTTACAGCAAACAGAAAACTAGGGATTCAAAATGCAGCCGCGCATTAACGGGTATTAAAATTCACTGGTGAACGCTGCACATGGTGTTGGTTTATACATGGTTCCCCGTTGCGCACTTAGTCGACTCTTGGAGCCATCGGATGAAACTGTTCCATATCTGCCACACTGAATTAATCTCCAGTACAGCCAGCAGTATCAGCGCATACTGAATGAAAAAAATTCTGTTCTGCGTCAAGGTCAAGTTGACTCAAAAAAGGGAGACTGGATTTAGCGTCCCGTCGACATCGAGATCGTTAGAGACGGAGCACCAGCTCGGATTGTGTCAAGAATGGGGAAGGAAAGTGGCATTTTAAAGAAACCACCTCGGCATTTCCCTGGAGTGTTTTAGGGAAATCCGAGAAAACGTAAATGTGGTTGGCCGGACGCGGGTTTGAACCGTCGTCCAGTTTTCTGAACACTGCGAGGTAGAGCAGTCAAGGTAAAAGGGTTCTACTGTAGCACATAGCAGCGCTGGGTTAACGGAGTAATTGTCTGTATTGTTGAAGCTCAGTAACCAGATTGGGAAGTGAATATCACAGCAATTCTTCAGTCTTTACGTCACACACAAAGAAAAGCCATTGAATTATTTAAGAATTACGACATCTTCCACTGAAAGAAACTCTCCAGATACACATCCAATAAACTCTGCAAGTGTAGTGTGAGGCGGAGCGGGCCTAGCATCACTGTTAAAAAATGGTTCAAATAGCTCTGAGCACTATGGGACTTAACAGCTGAGATCATCAGTCCCCTAGAACTTACAACTACTTAAACCTAACTAACCTAAGGACATTACACACATCCATGCCCGAGGCAGGATTCGAACCTGCGACCGTAGCGGTCGCACGGTTTCAGACTGAAGCGCCTAGAACCGCTCGGCCACACAGGCCGGCATCATTGTTAGATCTCCTAGTTGTCACGCACTGAGAGACGAAAATATGTGGCTACCTTCTTCACACTTTTTCTGTTATCTCCGAATTTTCTTGGACAATGAATAAAATGAGACTGTAGACTTTTTAAGATTCTTCTTAAGACTGTAAAATTCTTTCAGATACCATCCGAAACACTGATTCTCAAATTTACATCACACAGTTCCTCGAGAGCAACGTCACTCTGTCCAAATATACCCACTGAAGCTCAGTGACGATCTGCATGAAGCGTGCGAGTGGTGCGAATGGGTCGGTACCAGGAACACATCCCAGAATACCGTCGATATCGACCGTGACACACACTTGATGAAATTCCAAGAGCTGGACTACAACTAAGGGACAGAATCTTGCTGTCTGCTTTGTAGCAGCATCGGTTTTCCCCAGAAGTCTTCCAATAATTCGACGTCTGTCTTTCACCATCTCAACAATTCATTCTACGACTCCGTTCTACTACACAGCGCAGAGACCGTTACAACCAGATGCTGAAATGATCAAATGCGTTTGCAACTACGTCATGAAACATGAACCTAGTAGATAGTGTCGGAAGTTCCATGCGGCTTTTCGCGGATGATGCTGTACTATACGGAGAAGTTGCAGCATTAGAAAATTGCAGCGAAATGCAGGAAGATCTGCAGAGGATAGGCACTTGGTGCAGGGAGTGGCAACTGATCCTTAACATAGACAAATGTAATGTATTGCGAATACATAGAAAGAAGGATCCTTTATTGTATGATTATACGACAGTGGAACAAACGCTGGTAGCAGTTACTTCTGTAAAACATCTGGGAGTATGCGTACGGAACGATTTGAAGTGGAATGATCATATAAAATTAATTGTTGGTAAGGCAGGTGCCAGACTGAGAGAAAATGTAGTCCATCAACAAAGGAGGTGGCTTACAAAACACTCGTTCAACCTATACTTGAGTATTGCTCATCAGTGTGGGATCCGCACCAGGTCGAGTTGACAGAGGAGATAGAGAAGATCCAAAGAAGAGCGGCGCGTTTCGTCACAGGGTTATTTGGTAAGAGTGATAGCGTTACGGAGATGTTTAGCAAACTCAAGTGGCAGACTCTGCAAGAGAGGCGCTCTGCATAGCGGTGTAGCTTGCTGTCCAGGTTTCGAGAGTGTGTGTTTCTGGATGAGGTATCGAATATATTGCTTCCCGCCACTTATACCTCCCGAGGAGATCACGAATGTAAAATTAGAGAGACTCGAGCGCGCACGGAGGCTTTCCGGCAGTCGTTCTTCCCGCGAACCATACGCGACTGGAACAGGGAAGGGAGGTAATGACAGTAGCACGTAAAGCGTCCTCCGCCACACACCGTTGGGTGGCTTGCGGAGTATAAATGTAGATGTAGATGCAAGTAATGCGTCTCACTCGTGTGGATTACCCGCCTTTTATTCACGTTTAATTCGCGTTGTCATTCCTTAATCGAACTTCTCTAAGAAGTTGAGTTGGCGGCGATATTTTCCTGTAGCCAACAGCATCTTGAGTGTAAGCATTTTCTACACACTGAGTGTATGCTCAGGGAGTTATTTTGGTGATGATGAAGGTGGAAATCTGTATCAGTCTGAGACAGAGGATGGTGGTCTGGAAATTACTGAGCCGAACATTGTCAGTGAAAACGAGATAATATGAACATTGTCGTTGGTCTGCTGAAGATAACAATTGAAGTGAACATATTTTTGTGTCAGTTTTATTTGCACAACTTATATTCACAGTAGTTTCAATGAGAGTGTTCCAATAGCTTGCATACCAAATGTCTGGCGTACTCACTTAAACTACACTAATGAACCAAAATCTACGACAACCGGCTTAAAAGTACGTTGCTCCACCTTTTGAATGCAACGCAATAGCGATTCTGTGCGGCATGGATTCGACAAGTTCTTGTTAAGTTTCCGCAAGTATGTAGCACCAGAGGTCTACACATATGCCGTGCAATGCCCTTACAGTACGGATCGGTAATTTTTGTGCGCGGACCTGGCGCCCGGCAGCATCCTAGATGTGTTCCATCAGGCTCACATCAGGCGAGTATGGTGGAAAAAACATCAACATGATTTCACCATTATGCTCCCCAAACCATGGTAGTACGCCTCTGGCCTTGTGGCACTTTCCACGGCCAAATCTCGATGCCCCGTGCAATCGCAATTGATGATACCGTTGTGTCAACATGGAAAAACTTCGGGGTCATCTGCAAATGAGTCCGCCGTGTCCAACAATGTGCACTGAAAGGCCTGCTATGTTAACACTTGTTCCTGAATTAGCATCGAGCTGTGTCGTAGGGACGGAAGTTATCCCCTATACAACCAGTGTTCGGTTTATATCAGTTTTTTCCATGGCAGTTTAACCTGGTTCTTAAAACCGCTCAAAATAACTGGTTTCTGAAATAATAGATTTTCGGTTTTGTATTTGTATTATTTTCTGTAAGAAACGTAGAAATTGAACAAAGACTGACAAATTTTGATTCAGATTTAAGATACAGAGAATTAAAATATTCAATTAAATCGGCAAATAAAACTTAATCCGCCCACCTTGGTTGAATACTACAAAAAAATCACCAGTACTCTCCAACTGATACTAATTTTTTTTTCAATCTCTGCTCAATAATCATGTTGCGATCTGGGATCATACCACTGCTTGGGCATTACGAATAGTCACTGGCAAAGGACGAAAACTGAGGTTCAAGAACTTTGCACTTCGTGTTAATTTATCCGTTTCAAGGGCTACAAGCAGATAACACCAAGGTGATAAAACCATGAGTTGGCGATATGCACTTATACAGATGGCGGTAATATTGCGTGCACGAGCCTTAAAATGGTATTGCACTGGCGGAGCCACTACTTTTACTCGGTTGATTCCTGCGAAAAGGTTGTAAGACAGTATCTTATCGTATACAGTATATAAAAGAAAGCGGATGTAGGTTCCGTATGAGACTGTGTGACATGAATTACATATAAACTGTGTTTTAAAGTGTAGTAGTGTGACAGATCGTTCTTGTTTATGTGTAGAAGTAACACGTTCCACTGCTCAGTCTCCTCCCAGATAGTCAGAAACGCCACAGTAAATTTAGAAGAGGGATTTATGCCGTAAATGACAACAGATTTAAGAAATTAACATTAAAGGAATCCAGCAGAGACCTTTCAAGGTTTCTGACGTGATTACGGCCGCACTACGGGAATTAACAGTCTTTCAAAGCGAAATGGAAGGTGGAGCTAGACGCATGGGATTCTATTTCGGATATCGTTGGGGAAGTCAATCTTCCGGGATCGACAGCGTCAAGAGAGTGCCGAGAACACCAAATTTCAGGCATTACCCCTCACCACGGACAACGCAGTGGCTGACAGCCTTCACTTAACGAACGAGAGCAGCGGCGTGTGCGTAGGGTTGTCAGTGCCCTCAGCCGGCCGGGGTGACCGAGCGGTTATAGGCGCTACAGTCGGGAACCGCGCGACCGCTACGGTCGCAGGTTCGAATCCTGCCTCGGGCATGGGTGTGTGTGATGTCCTTAGGTTAGTTAGGTTTAAGTAGTTCTAAGTTCTAGGGGACTGATGACCTCACAAGTTAAGTCCCATAGTGCTCAGAGCCATTTGAACCATTTTTGTCAGTGCTCTCAATGTGGGTCGTAAAACGAATGTATTTTTTCGACAATGCGGCTAAATTTGGCGTCAGTGGGTTATGGCAGCAAACGACCGACGCGAGTGCCTTTGCTAACAGCACGACATGGCCCACAACGCCTCCCCTGGTTTCCTAGATGACTGGAAAACCGTGGCCTAGTCAGATGAGCCCCGATCTCCGCTGGTAAGAGCTGATGGTAGGGTTGGCCTGTGGCGCAGGCGCCACGAAGCGATAGACCCAGGGTGTCAACAAATAACTGTGCGATCTGGTGGTGGCTCCATAACCGTGTGGGCTGTGCTTATGCGGAATGGACAGGGTCCTCTGGTTCAACTGAACCGATCACTGACTGCAAATTGTTATGATCGGCTACTTGGAGAGCCAGCAGATAAGCTACTCTCTATTTTTATTGTATACTATGAATGGAACTGTTCTTAAGTTTTTAATTTATTACTGTTACCACAATTTTCTTCCTCTTTTATTACTATGTCATAAAAATGGCAGACTAATCTTAAATCTTTTAAAGCAATTGCAGCATTGTACTTCATTTCTACCTCTCTTTGCAAAAGTATTTCTAGACTATGGTTGTTGCCATTCTGCAGTACAACTGATGTCCGGTGAAGGCAACGTCAAACAACCGTACAGACCAGGTGGGGGCGAGTCTTGCACACTTCATGTACACGCGTACGTTAATCCACGACACACAGCAACAGGAACAATATTATCCAAGCAATACAATATCAATTCTTATGCCATGTGTTTGTTGCTCGTTTCTGTCGCCTCTGTCGGCATCGTTATTAAAATAGCACTGATCGGTTTTCCCATTTTCTGTAACAACGCAATACTCCAAACCAACGCAAAACTCACCGCTGCTGCTATGGCTAGCCGGCCAGTGTGGCCGAGCGGTTCTAGGCGCTTCAGTCTGGAACCGCGCGACCGCTACGGTCGCAGGTTCGAATCCTGCCTCGGGCATGGATGTTTGTGATGTCCTTAGGTTAGTTAGGTTTAAGTAGTTCTAAGTTCTAGGGGACTGATGACCTCAGCAGTTAAGTCCCATAGTGCTCAGAGCCATTTGACCCATTTTTTTGCTATGGCTAATTGGTATTTATGGTATTAGTAAAAAATAAAAAAACACCTGCTACAACCGAGACCAAATAAATACTGCTTATTTAAAACTAAAATAACGGTATCCGTTTTCGCCGATGGGTTTTTCTCATCTCTACTTCGTCGTCAGATCTGGCACAGACTGGCTGCAACCCCGGTTTACAAAGAGAGCTAGCCTCTGACTTACAGTTTCTGTAGTGCGACGTGGACACCCACTATCTTGTCTGGTTTCAGCGTCCTTCAACGACTTTCCCTAGACGCTCATGGCAGTAGCACTTGAACATCTTCGCCGTTTCCGAAATGCATGTTACCAGGCGCCGGGCTATAACAACGTGCCCTTTGTCAAAGTCGCGTGTTCCAGTGGTTTTCCTCATTTGCGGCCCGTATCCTCGCTAGAACGATTCCACATTCGTCATTGCTTCACTTATATGCTTACTTATAGACTTCCCTTACAGCTCAAGTGTCCACAACGAAGCCAGGCGGCAATCAGTCACTTATTTGCCAGGAATCCTCCTCAGTTTCCACAGATGCCTAACACATAAAACTTTTTACGTGATCCGACCAAAACGAGACAAAACTGTCTGACGATACATTAATTCAAATATGTAGTCGATCTCATAAAGTTCGAAATGCTGAACCGCCTCTGCTATATTTCTGTACGAAGCTATTTTGTACACAATGTAACATCTAAAGACGGCAACTACTTTCCGAAACCGGTATGTGAATATTTTTTGTATATATTTAAGTGATCGTGACGTAATAAATCATCGTACAAAACAAATAACAACCATGTCTGCAAATAGTTGCTGTTTATAGATGTTTGTCTGCTGCAAGGTAGTCAGGCAACCGAATCTAGACTAGTAGTAAAACATACTCCAATAATTACAACCTAATGTGGTTTTGGGGCAAGACGCCATCCAGCATGTGGAGAACAATCTACAGGAAATTGTCAATAACATTTTCTTAATGGCGAGAATTTTAAGTAAAAAAGTGGAAAAGATTTTTTTCTCAGTACTACTCACGAATATACGATGTGTTTTATGCCAAACGCCAGCGTTTTATTTCCATACTGTTTTCACCACATTAATATCCCTCTCTCACTCATTCATTCCACTTTTTTTTGGGACTCTCAAAGATAAGAAATATTGTAATATCCCTGTTATTGATAGTTTCTTCCTATAATGCCAGTCGGTTGCCTCTGACTTAACTACGTGTGTAAGTAATTGTTACAGTGACAGGGTAAGTTAAATGGAAATCGTGGTGGTCAGTGACAGAAACTACTCACGTAATGTGGAAACGTTCTTTACAGAATCTATTGCACAGCTCTCTGTGTAGAAAGCGACGGAGCAGCAGGCTTTCTGGAGACAAGAGACTCTTCACGTGGCTTTCCCAAAGAGAATGTGACGCTATCTGTGCTGGAGAGGGTCATATGTCCAGCGATCCGTGACGGCTGCGATGCGATGAAAGCGGCACCAATCTCTCGGGAATCCTGCGTCGGCCGACACGCACTCACTTGTCCTTTGGAGTACGAGGATTCTTTACGCCAAACACTTTACACTGTTCCGGAAAGGACTCACATTGTTAACACGACATATTTGTATCATACTATTATTCAAATTTGCCGAGTTATTATGTAGCGATACAATTATTTATTTTTAATAAATCCAACGTTTGGTCTGTGTTGTGATCCAGAGATTTGTGATGGGGCGGTACTTTATCGTGGCTGCTCGGACATGGGACAAGGACATGCAGCTGAATATGTTTGCTCTAGGCTGTAAAAGGCGTCCCGCTTCAACATATGTTATTTTCTCTCCGTCTGTTCCTCTATTCGTTCTTTCATCATTCTCCTACTACTGTTCGCATATAGGGGAACCGTACCTAACAGCGGGCAGTTAAGGAACAACAGTAATTATCTGGATTATTATCAACAGGAAAACAATATCATTTTAGGTCTATAATTATTAACACGAAATGTACGTGTTCAGAAAAATACAGCAGCAGAGAGGTAACACTTGACTGAACTTTTCAGAAATACAAAAAACGGGAAATGCGCGCTCTTTCGTTCACCTGCGCTTAAGAGTATGCAGAACATGCCCAAAGAGCACGCATTTAGCAAATGTCACAAATGAACGCAATGTCACCCTCAAATGAAGAGCATTGTTCGTGCCACCATCTCCCACTGGATCCAGTTCTCTGGAAACGTCCAAATCTATATTCTCTACTCACAAGCTTTCAGTCTTTTCCTTAAAGCAGGCCGGCCGGTGACGCCGAGTCGTTCTAGGCGCTTCAGTCTGGATCTGCGAGACCGTTACAGTCGCAGGTTCGAATCCTGCCTCGGGTATGGATGTGTGTGATGTCCTTAGGTTAGTTAGGTTTAAGTAGTTCTAAGTTCTTGGGGACTGATGACCTCAGATGTTAAGTCCCTTAGTGCTTAGAGCCATTTGAATTTGAACCTTAAAGCAGGCTCCTTCGTACCAAAAGCAGCGCAAGGTTTAAATGCTTTCTCCAGTTTCTATTCGTTGTCTGGCCTCACTGAGCAACTCTTCAGTATAGATGAGCTTCCTGTCCGACTTTCGTACTTAATCTGAAGTCATTCAGAAACAAAACCTATCCTTCGGACACCACAACGCACTAAAGAGGTACAAATATGCAGTTGTGCCCTAAAGAGAGACCGAGCGAGGTAGCGCAGAGGTTAGCACACTGGACTCGCACTCGGGTGGACGACGGTTCAAAACCGCTTCCGGCCATACTGATTTAGGTTTTCCGAGATTTCCCTAAATCGCCTCAGACAAATGACGGGATGGTTCCTTCCACATCCTTCCCTAATCCGATGGGATCGATGACCTCTCTGTTTGCTCCCACTCCCCTAAATCCAACCAACCAACCCTAAAATGAACGGGCGCAGTCTTTGGACACGTTATATGGGCGCTCTTTCGTACAGAAACAATGATTCCAAACAAAGTCAACAGATGGCAGCACATGTCACATTTGCGAAACATGTGGATGCAGTATGGTAGATTGGAAGCCAGCCTTTCAAAATGCAATTAAGAATAAAGCTATTGCTCGTGTATAACTTATCCAACAGAGTACCAGGACTGCATCAAGAAAGCTGAAAAGTGATTCTTACGTGTTTCACATCGGAGACACAGGATTTTTTCACACAAATTCTACGAGGTGCTTCTCATACCACACCGAACGCTGCTACATCATTGGCGAGCTGATCAGTTTAGTCAACTGTCAGGAATACAAGATGCGCTCTCTTTGGGACTCCACACTCCTTGGTTCATTTACTCTATCTACCTACAGCTACATGATATTTTACACACGTTTTCTTGCGACTGGTGAGCTTCAATAGCCTGCCTTAAACATCCCAGTGTCTTACTCGTATGTTTGTAGACTACACTGACATGTCCCACGTAGAATGGGGTGCAACTTTGGACTTATCAATAAAACCTCTTCGATCATTTCCTAACAGGGAAGAAAACAGAATAGTTTTTTGTCGTAAAATCTTTCTGCTGATGTAAAGAAACATTATACAGCTCAAAAATAACAATAGGTATATAGAATGAAATTTTCCCTCTACAGCGGTGTGTGCGCTGATATGAAACTTCCTGGCAGGTTAAAACTGTGTGCCGGACCGAGATTCGAACTCGAGACCTTTGCCTTTCGCGGGCAAGTGGTCTACCGACTGAGTTACCCAAGCACGACTCACGCCCCGTCCTCACAGCTTTAATTCCGCCAGTACCTCGTATCCTACCTTCCAAACTTCACAGAAGCTCTCCTGCGAACCTTGCAGAACTAGTTTCAATAGGTATATGTCTCTCAGTACCGGCACAGGAGATACAAAAACATTTGACATATACCTGTATTTTATGCTCATTCTATTAAAGTGGAATATTCGTAAATCTATGCCGTTAAGGCAATGTTTCCTGGGGTATCCGCTAGGGCTCGGCTCTGGTCAGGTGAACAAGATGGCGGACTGAGCATGACTGACTGCTCAACAGAGGGCCAAATTAGTGCTTGCATACGCAGGAAATACACTACACATATCAGTCAACGTTTTAACACAAGGTGAACTCTCGCTAAGAAAAACAATCTATAGGTTTCAAAATAATGGAATTTTAGTACCACAGCGGCCACATGTGTCTGAAATCTGTTCACCTGAAAACGTGGAAGCTGTAAGAGTGGCAATGCAACGCAGCATGGACTTTCATTTATTACCCATTATTTAGTTGCTTGGGTAATACAGAGGGAAGGGGAAGGATTCCTGCTGAACTCCTGGTTCTTTGACGTGGAATACATCCATGTTAACGGTGTGGTCAACAGCAAAAATGTGAAGTTTTGGTCTACTGAACATCCAGTGAACTTTCTTGATAGGGACAATTACGGTCAAAAAATGTCTCTTTGGGCAGCTATATCAAGGCACGCATTAACTGGACATTTCTTTTACGATGAAACGGTCAATTCTGAACAGAATATGAACATGCTGCGAAACCATTTCCATCCTGAACTTTGTGGCACTCGACTTCCAATGCAGAGGCAGTGGTTTCTGCAGATCTCTGCCCACACACAGCCAACGTTGTTCTCGATTATCTAAATGAAGCGTTTGGTAAAAGAGTGCTGTCTCACCGTTTTCCACAGCATCTCAAGTGTGGTCAGATTGGTCCACCTCACAGCCCCGATATCAAACCTTGCGATTATTTTCTGAGTGAATCTTTAAAAGAAGAAGTCTCCCTTCAGCATACTCGAGATCTACCGGAACTCAGAGCCCGCGTTCTGCTTGCGTACAACACAATCGATGAAGATATGCGTCGGCGAGTAGCGGAGAATGCGAGTGTTCAACCAAAATAATGACGACATTAAAAATGTGAGCTTGTTTGTGTATTTCTTGATGTTATCTATCATAGCATTCAAATAAATATAAGTACAAATGGTTATGCCGCCTGTAGACAGCTGCAGTTACACCTAAAAATCTTACAGTTACTGATTTTAACAACGAAAAATAGAGAAAGCCTCAGTGTGGTTTAATATGATGCCTGTGCCATAGTGCATGAGAGACGGAGTAAACCGTACTACATTCTAACATCCAGAAAATAAATCACAGGTGTACTGCCAGTTGCTAGTGTCCAAAAGACACGATATTTTGGTGGTCGACACACTTGCCGTCATCAGGCCATGAGATGATGGCGAAAGGATCGACTAACAACCAGCCGTGCACCCGCGATTTTTTTTTAAATAAAATACTCAGAGGGAAACTAAAGAATCGCATCATAGTGCCGCTGTTATGGTATTTAGTCAGATGACAGGTTTGATGCAGCTCTCCAAACTCGTGTATCATGTACTAGCCACTTAATCTTCCCATTATTGTTTCTTTATATGTCCTATCAAGCTAACTTCACACATTAGCCTAGTTCTGCAACAAATTTCTTTTCTCACCGATTCGCCATAGAATTTAATTATTATTCGACTTACCCATCTGATCTTCCATTCTTTAGGAACGCTTTTCTTACTTAGTTTCGTCTGTTTTTAATTATTTTGCTGCCCCGTTAGCAAAACTCATTTACTACTTTTAATGGTTCAATTCCTAACCTAATAGTTTGAAAATTGTCTGGTTACGGTAGCACTCCAGTACCTTCTTTTATTTTTGTGGCTCTTTTTCTGCAAAAGTTAGGAGATTTTCTTATATAAAATCACACAAAAAAACTATTCATGCAATCCGATAGTACTGTTCCCGCTACATTAAAGATTTTTCGCACGGAACAGTTCTGTCGCCGGCCGGTGTGGCCGTGCGGTTCTAGGCACTTCAGACTGGAACCGCGCGACCGCTACGGTCGCAGGTTCGAATCCTGCCTCGGGCATGGATGTGTGTGATGTCCTTAGGTTAGTTAGGTTTAAGTAGTTCTAGGGCACTGATGACCACAGATGTTAAGTCCCATAGTTCTCAGAGCCATTTAACAGTTCTGTCAAAGCATCATAATAGGGAGAAGGGATGTCTTAAGAAGGAAAATATGCTAGTCTATAATTTCTCAATGTCACGGATGTCCTAGATCTCAATATATGTTGATCTGGTGAATGAACGAGTCTTTTGAATGTTCAAACGGAATTATGTTAAACTCAAACATTACAGATTCAGGCAATGGTTTGAAAATGATCGCAGTCGTTCGAAAGTAATCACCATATGCAACTGTGACAGAAAACTGAATAAATAAACTTTCACCTTTATTCGGTTTACTCTCAGTTCATATTCTGCGCTTAGGACACCTTTCATTGCGTTCAGTACGTCCTATAATTCTTTCCCGCGTCCACTGAGGATAGCAATGTCATCAGCGAATCTTACCGTTGATACCTTTTCGCGCTGAATTCAAATCTCACTCTTGATATTTTATTTTCGTCATAGTTTCTTCGCGGTGCAGATTAACCGCTTCGGTCGCAGGTTCGAATCCTGCCTCGGGCATGGATGTGTGTGATGTCCTTAGGTTAGTTAGGTTTATGTAGTTCTAAGTTCTAGGGGACTGATGACCACAGATGTTAAGTCCCACAGTGCTCAGAGCCATTTGAACCATTTTGCTATTTAATTTCCTACAAATTAGTTCAAGACCGTCAGCACATGTTGAAAATTTTTAGGTGGACTGATAAGGTGAGGAATCAGGAGGTTCTGCGCAGAATTGGAGAGGAAACAAATATGTCTAAAACACTGACAAGGAGAAGGGATTGAATGATAGGACATCTGTTAAGACATCAGGGACTGACTTCCGTGGTACTAGAGGGAGCTACAGAGGGCAAAAACTGTATAGGAAGACAGAGACTGGAATACATCCAGCAAATAACTAGAGGGCTTAGGTTGCAAATGCTAATCTGGAAAGTATTCATGGCGGGTAGCGTCAGATCAGTCACAAGACTGCTGAGTTAAAAATATAAATAACTAATAAATAAAAATAAATACTATAAAAAGATAAAAAATAAAAATTCAGAACCTTACTACTCGTAGTAGAACAGCAAGAAGAAGAAGAGATTGCCCACCCTCACAGCGCTCGTTTGTTCATCCTGCTTATAGAATTTATTGCTTCTTGTGCGGCGAGTCCTGTTGGTGACTTACGTCAGATCTGTTCTCCAGTTGTCAACATCTTTGTGTCAAGGACTGCAATGTCCTGATATACCTGCAGGGACACAGTGGTATTCACTGTTGTGTTGCCGAAGCGTACAGTAATTTCGAGTATCACTCAGTTCCGGCCGATGATTATTACATGTACACTCACGCTTCACATTATAAAACTAAGGTTGATTTTTTTTATGTATCAGAAACATGGCATGTTACTATTAGAAGTAGTGCCTTCTGTAGTACGCTTTGCTGTCTCTAATGATCACAACTCCTCCATCTCTCAATCGCCTCATCCCTCAGTATACCCGGACACCAACTAGACTACTTAATGCTGTAACATATTACCCTAGAATTAAAGAATCTAATAACTTTTATCAAGGGGGAAAAATCGCAAAGTGCACATAGTTTACGTGTAATGACACGAAACGAACACACCACCTGGCACCACGAATTAAACGTCTGTAGCGTCTGTAGCGAAAGGAGTCTCGTGTAAACAGGGAAATGTGGCGGAAAACACGCTTTAATTGAAATTCTGAACAGGTAGCTGAAGAGAAGGGCGCAATTAACTTAATCGTGGTAATTAAAAGCCACGCTGATCGCAGAGGCTTTTAATCGAATCAGACCTGATTATCTCGCAAGCGTTTTGCAATTTTACGCTCCGGCTAGCTTGCCATTATAGTAAATTACGCAAAGGAATAATGCTGCATTTTATTTTATAAACAATATACATTCACAAAATTTGTCTTCCACTTTCTTGCCTCGTTGCGCCAGTTTGGCTGTATTTATCAGTCCCTGTTTATCACAGCTCTTTCTATCAAATGATTCAAATGGCTCTGAGCACTATGGGACTCAACATCTTAGGTCATAAGTCCCCTAGAACTTAGAACTACTTAAACCTAACTAACCTAAGGACATCACACACACCCATGCCCGAGGCAGGATTCGAACCTGCGACCGTAGCAGTCCCGCGGTTCCGGACTGCAGCGCCAGAACCGCACGGCCACCGCGGCCGGCACTCTTTCTATCATTTACGGCCTGTGATAGTAGTATCCACTGAGTGGTCAATGTCTCGCAAATTCATTACAATTTCGCGATTGGGAATAATATGTAGAGTAAATAACAGATTCCACAACTTCGAGCCTAGGTCCGGCACACATTTTTAATCTGCCAGGAAGTTTCATATCAGCGCACACGCCGCTGCAGAGTGAAAATCTCACTCTGGAAACATCCCCCAGGCTGTGGCTAAGCCATGTCTCCACAATATCCCTTCTTCCAGGAGTGCTAGTTCGGCATGGTTCGCAGGAGAGCTCCTGTGAAGTTTGGAAGGTAGGAGACGAGTTACTGGCAGAAGTGAAGCTGTGAGGACGAGTCATGAGTCGTGCTTGGGGAGCTCAGTCCGCAAAACACTTGCCCGCGAAAGACAAAGTTCCCGGTTTCCAGTCTCGGTCCGTCACACAGTTTTAATCTGCCAGGAAGTTCCATAACTTTCGTTTTTGAACCGTTAAAATAGCATTGTGGTTCTTAGTCCACGTTCACTTATGCGTATTTCACAATAAAACGACTGACAAGAATATCGGCTAATTGGCTGACAATAACATACAGTTTATTCAAATCAGCGTGACACATACCTGAAGCACACCTATTACTGAGTGGCTAACGTGAGTTGGTGGCCTGTTGCAGCTTTCTATCTAAAAGGTTGCAGGGGCAACAAGAATTTGATTTCCAAAATTCCACACAGTTACTGACCGAATTTAAGAATTTAAAATGATGTTAACACCTACTCATTACAGCTATAACGTTATGTAAGAGGTGTAACACATCAAGTCAGGTGCAGCGTTGCAGTCAGAAACGCTGTGTGTGTGTGTGTGTGTGTGTGTGTGTGTGTGTGTGTGTGTGTGTGTGTGTGTGTGTGACTACCAGCAAACTTTCTACACAATTTCAAACCTTTTTTCTCGATAACTCTCTTCATAAAATAATGAGAGCGAAAATGTTTATCACTTACTAAATTTTCGCTGTCCATGTGGCTGTTTGTTGATGGTGCTATGGTGTATGGGAAGCTATCGTCGTCGAGTGACTGTAAGAGTAAAACATGACTCAACCAGAGTTTCTTGTTGGTCTGATGAATGGCAACTTGCTCTAAATGTATAAAAACGTAAGTTAACGCAGATGGGTAGGAAAAAGAATTCCACAATGTTAGTATCAGTAGTGTCCTACCTCGCACAGCCACGTCGTTTAGATATTTCAGCGAAACGTTGCAAAGCGATGTGATATGGAACGAGCACGTAAGGACACTAGAAAGGAAGGCGAATGGTCGACATTGGTTCATTGGGTGGATTTTAGGAAAGTGTGGTACATCTGTAAAGGAGGCCCTATGCAGGACACTCGTGCGACCCATTCTTGAATACTGCTAGAGTTTTGCGGATGTCCATTAAGTCGGATTAAAGGAAGATATCGAAGCAGTTCAGAGGCGGTCTGCTAGATTTGTCACCGGTAGATTCGAACAACACGTAAGTGCTACGGAGATGCTCCGGGAACTCAAATCGGAATCCCTGGAAGGAGGGCGACGTTCTTTTCGAACACAACTGAGAAAATTTAAAGAACCACTATCTGATGCTCACAGCAGGACGATTTTCGTGCCGCCACCGTACATTTCACTCTAGCACCACGAAAATAACAGAAATTATGGCTAGTACGGAGACCTATTGGCAGTAGCCTTTCCCGCGATCTACACTCCTGGAAATGGAAAACAGAACACATTGACACCGGTGTGTCAGACCCACCATACTTGCTCCGGACACTGCGAGAGGGCTGTACAAGCAATGATCACACGCACGGCACAGCGGACACACCAGGAACCGCGGTGTTGGCCGTCGAATGGCGCTAGCTGCGCAGCATTTGTGCACCGCCGCCGTCAGTGTCAGCCAGTTTGCCGTGGCATACGGAGCTCCATCGCAGTCTTTAACACTGGTAGCATGCCGCGACAGCGTGGACGTGAACCGTATGTGCAGTTGACGGACTTTGAGCGAGGGCGTATAGTGGGCATGCGGGAGGCCGGGTGGACGTAACCGCCGAATTGCTCAACACGTGGGGCGTGAGGTCTCCACAGTACATCGATGTTGTTGCCAGTGGTCGGCGGAAGGTGCACGTGCCCGTCGACCTGGGACCGGACCGCAGCGACGCACGGATGCACGCCAAGACCGTAGGATCCTACGCAGTGCCGTAGGGGACCGCACCGCCACTTCCCAGCAAATTAGGGACACTGTTGCTCCTGGGGTATCGGCGAGGACCATTCGCAACCGTCTCCATGAAGCTGGGCTACGGTCCCGCACACCGTTAGGCCGTCTTCCGCTCACGCCCCAACATAGTGCAGCCCGCCTCCAGTGGTGTCGCGACAGGCGTGAATGGAGGGACGAATGGGAACGTGTCGTCTTCAGCGATGAGAGTCGCTTCTGCTTTGGTGCCAATGATGGTCGTATGCGTGTTTGGCGCCGTGCAGGTGAGCGCCACAATCAGGACTGCATACGACCGAGGCACACAGGGCCAACACCCGGCATCATGGTGTGGGGAGCGACCTCCTACACTGGCCGTACACCACTGGTGATCGTCGAGGGGACACTGAATAGTGCACGGTACATCCAAACCGTCATCGAACCCATCGTTCTACCATTCCTAGACCGGCAAGGGAACTTGCTGTTCCAACAGGACAATGCACGTCCGCATGTATCCCGTGCCAGCCAACGTGCTCTAGAAGGTGTAAGTCAACTACCCTGGCCAGCAAGATCTCCGGATCTGTCCCCCATTGAGCATGTTTGGGACTGCATGAAGCGTCGTCTCACGCGGTCTGCACGTCCAGCACGAACGCTGGTCCAACTGAGGCGCCAGGTGGAAATGGCATGGCAAGCCGTTCCACAGGACTACATCCAGCATCTCTACGATCGTCTCCATGGGAAAATAGCAGCCTGCATTGCTGCGAAAGGTGGATATACATTGTACTAGTGCCGACATTGTGCATGCTCTGTTGCCTGTGTCTATGTGCCTGTGGTTCTGTTAGTGTGATCATGTGATGTATCTGACCCCAGGAATGTGTCAATAAAGTTTCCCCTTCCTGGGACAATGAATTCACGGTGTTCTTATTTCAATTTCCAGGAGTGTATTTTCGAGTGAAACAGCAAAGGATGTGACTAGTAGTGGTACAAACTTCTCTCCGCCACGCACCACACGATGACTTGCGGAGTATGTATGTAAATGTAGATACAGTAACCTTTAACATCAGGTAAGACGTTTTAATGTATTACTTCTTTACAACTAAACATATTCGCAACCCATTTTGCAGGCACTATCCACATACAGGCAAACCACTGGACGTACCTGCAAAATTATATCACTGTGCGGCACGTAATTCAGGAGGTACGACGTTGTAAACTTTGAGCTGCGCAAAAAACTAGCTTTCCTTAAAACTGAGCACAAATTCTCCACACTATATTCATCCAATCCTTTTGACTTTATTAGTCTATGGGTCAATGATCCAGAACTGATAAAACCAATTTAATTAGCATTTTGCGTATTTAAGCATAAAGGTTTTACGTGCTTAACATCAAATATGTAATACATTAACCCATTTGTAAAATAATCAGACGTCTGAAGCTGTTTCTTACATGTTAGTCCGATCCTTTAAAAGCCGGCCGGAGTGGCCGAGCGGTTCTAGGCGCTGCAGTCTGGAACCGCGCGACCGCTACGGTCGCAGGTTCGAATCCTGCCTCGGGCATGCATGTGTGTGTTGTCCTTAGGTTAGTTAGGTTTAAGTAGTTCTAAGTTCTAGGGAACTGATGACCACAGCAGTTAAGTCCCATAGTGCTCAGAGCCATTTGAACCATTTTGATCCTTTAAAGAATTGGGGGAGAGGGGTGCGGGTTACTGCTGAATCATTATCACACACTATACTGAAATTTTAATACATAACATTTGCTACACAAATACGCACAAAAATTTTGTCTTTATAAGAATAGCAGCGGCAGAGAGTAACTTTGTTTGAAACGAAGACTGGCAGAGAACGCTGAGAGGAGCTGTTGACATGGGCTAATTGTTCAAAGTAGAGAGTACAGAGACGGTGCTCATTACACAACAAGCGCAGGCGCTTTAAAGCGGTAGCTAATTACAGAGATATCCCTCACGTCCAAGCTCAAAGTGCAGCTCCTGAGGCGACACTTCCTCTGGGACGCCGTCGTAATATAAAAGAGAACAACTTCTTAATGAAGGTAACCCTGTTACACGAGAGCGAAGAAAACACTTGTGGCCGAGTGTCTTGTTCGCAACAGAGTAAACGGCAGCGTGTCTGTGCGCAGGGTAGCGCAACGTAAAATGTCTGCAAGTGACTGCATTGGAATTTCCCAATAGGTGAAGCACAGAATTACAGAGGTAACTTAAAACTCCCGTTACGAGCGGCGTTAAATAAGTAATGCAACACTTTTTCTTCTGAAAGCAGGTTGGTCTTATTCTGGATTCCAATACACTATCTTATTCCCCATACTTTTGTCTGCAAAACTCTATTTTCCAACATAATCACATAATCTCCGCAGGTAAAAAGACGAGGCCTAATAGAAATCCTCGGGTAACAGAAGAGGTATTGAATTTAATTGATGAAAGGAGAAAATATAAAAATGCAGTAAATGAAGCAGGCAAAAAGAAATACAAACGTTTCAAAAACGAGATCGACAGGAAGTGCAAAATGGCTAAGCGGGGTTCACTAGAGGACAAATATAGGGATGTAGAGACAGGTATATCACTAAGGGTAAGACAGATACTGCCTACAGGAAAATTAAAGAGACCTTTGGAAAAAAGAGAACCACTTGCATGAATATCAAGAGCTCAGATGGAAACCCAGTTCTAAGCAAAGAAGGGAAAGCAGAAAAATTGAAGGAGTATACAGGGGGTCTATATAAGGGTGAGGTTCTCGAGGACAATATTATGGAAATGGAAGAGCATGTAGATGAAGATGAAATGGAAGATATGATACTTCATGAAGAGTCTGACAGAGCACTGAAAGACCTGAGTCGAAACAAGGCACCGGGAGTAGACAACATTCCATTAGGACTACTGACGGCCTTGGAAGAGCCAGTCCTAACAAAACTCTACCATCTTGTGAGCAAGATGTATGAGACAGGCGAATATACTCTCAGATTTCAAGAAGAATATGATAATTCCAATCCCAAAAGAAGGCAGGTGTTGACAGTTTAATAAGCCACGGCTGCAAAATACTAACACGAATTCTTTACAGACGAATGGAAAAACTGGTAGAGCCGATCTCGGGGAAGATCAGTTTGGATTCCGTAGAAATGTTGTAACACGTGAGGCAATACTGACCCTACGACTTATCTTAGAAAATACATTAAGGAAAGGCAAACCTACGTTTCTAGCATTTGTACACTTAGAGAAAACGTCGGACAATGTTGACTGGAATACTCTCTTTCAAATTCTGGAGGTGACAGGGGCAAAATACAGGGAGCGAAAGGCTATTTACAATTTGTACAGAAACCAGATGGCAGTTATAAGAGTCGAGGGGCATGAAAGGGAGGCAATGGTGGAGAAGGGAGTAAGACAGGGTTGTAGCCTATCCCCGATGTTATTCAATCTGTATATTGAGTAAGCAGTATAGGAAAGAAGATAAAAATTCGGAGTAGGAATTAAAATCCATGGAGAAGAAATAAAAACTTTGAGGTTCGCCGATGACATTGTAATTCTGTCAGACAGCAAAGGACCTGGAAGAGCAGCTGAATGGAATGGACAGTTTCTTGAAAGGAGAATATAAGATGAACATCAACAAAAGCAAAATGAGGATAATGGAATGTAGTCGAATTAAATCGGGTGATGTTGAGGGTATTAGATTAGGAAATGAGACACTTAAAGTAGTAAAGGAGTTTTGCTATTTGGGGAGCAAAGTAATTGATGATGGTCGAAGTAGAGAGGGTCACAATGTAGACTGGCAATGGCAAGGAAAGCGTTTCTGAAGAAGAGCAATCTGTTAACATCGAGTATAGATTTAAGTGTCAGGAAGTCGTCACTGAAAATATTTTTTATGGAGTGTAGCCGTGTATGGAAGTGAAACGTGGACGATAAATAGTTTAGACAAGAAGAGAATAGAAGATTTCGAAATGTGGTGCTACAGAAGAATGCTGAAGATTAGATGGGTAGATCACATAACTAATGAGGAGGTATTGATAAGAATTGGGCAGAAGAGAAATTTGTGGTACAGCTTGACAAGAAGAAGGGATCGGTTGGTAGGACATGTTCTGAGGAATCTAGGAATCACCAATTTAGTATTGGAAGATAGTGTGGAGGGTAAAAATCGTAGAGGGAGACCAAGAGATGAATACACTAAACAGATTCAGAAGGATGTAGGTTGCAGTAGGTACTGGGAGATGAAGAAGCTTGCACAGGATAGAGTAGCATGGAGAGCTGCATCAAACCAGTCTGTAGACTGAAGACCACAACAACAACAAAAATCTCGGTTCAATGTAACGGCCTTACGATACCTTACTGGGAGGGGCTGTATGCCCGCATGGTATCGCTCTACTGGTCGACGTCAGAACCAACGTCTTGCTGCATCAATATCATTCCTAGTAACCCGCAAGCAATTCCGCACAGATGGTTCCCCTTTGTCCTTTAAGGTTGTTTTCTACTAAGCGGCGAGGAACCCACAAAGCACACACCTTCGAGTACCCCAAATGGTTGACCACTGTGTCAGCACTACCAACAGAGACGTCCAGTTGTGCAGCGAGGTGTTTGGCCGTGATCTGCCAATCACCTCGAAAGAGAGTGTCCGCACGTTCCAACACAACAGGAGTCACAGCTGTGCGCGGCCGGTCAGCAGGCGGGAGATCGGATAGGTTTGCGTGACCTTGATGCGAAGATGACAGACGCCTCGCTCAACGACTCACTGTGCTTTTGTTCACAGCCAGGTTTCCGTAGAAATTATGCAAGCTTCTACGAATATCATCGCTGCTCTCCTTTTCAGTCATAGGAAACTTAGTGACATCTCTCTGCTTGGAACGTACTTCCGTTACAGACGCCACTTTCAAAAGGCTACTTATGGCGTCGCCAACTACAGGAACATTATGAACTACAGGAGTCGTAGCTGGAATATTCCACGATGTCGCACAATAAATTCCGAATTTGTCAGCCGAATCTGATTGAGAAAAAAATGTGTTGCGTTGTTTATTGAACGCTCCTCGTGCATTTGGGCATTTGTTATGGTGCGCCAGGAACACTGACGTACTATTTCCCTCAGGAGTACAGAACACCTCAAAGCGGTGATCTGCCCTATACGGCAGGCGGCTAACATTTTGTTTACGCCATCATCTCTAAGGGCTTAACATAGGATTCTCAAATTGTTAACACTGTTTGTGAGCGTAGCTCTCTTCCCCTTGTCGAAAGTAGCCACTTATCACACATAATGCTACTATCAGTCAGTTTGTATTTGGTATTTCTGTAGTGGAAAATCGGTGGCTGCATTTATAATAGTCACCTATTTAATTCGGGAAAACAACGATTACCAGTAACGTAGGAAGATGTTTTTGCACATGATCTATCACTTCAAAATTCTGTTACTTACATCCATGTTAAGATCGAATCAGGACTCCAAACTATTTAAAGTCGAATCTGGTTATAGCTACATAAATGAGACCTATTGTGGCTAATCAGTCTTCTGACTGGTTTGTTGCGCCCCGCCACGAGTTCCTCTCCTGTGCCAACCTCTTCATCTCAGAGTAGCTGTCCAGTCTCAGTCTTCCTCTACAGTTTTTACTCTGTACAGCTCCGTCTAGTACAATGGAAGTTATTCCTGACATCTTAAAACATATCCAATCATCCTGTCTCTTCTTCCGCGGGGAACTTCCTTATTCCTTACCTTATCTGTCCACCTAATTTTCAACATTCTTCTGCAGCATCATGTCTCAAATGCTTCGATTCTCTTCTTTTCCGGTTTAGAATCACCTTTCTTCGATTTACTCACAATCAGTGTTCTGTACTCATTTGACTGTTCATTCCATTCGGTACATCCTGTAATTCTTCTTCACTTTCACTGCGGATAGCCATGTCACCAGCGAACCTTATCACTGATATCCTTCAACCGTAAATTTTAATTCCACACTTGAACCTTTATTTTATTTTCATCATTACCTCTTCGACGTGTAGACTGAACAGTAGGGGCGAAATACTACATCCCAGTCTTACACCCTTTTTAATCGAAGCACTACGTGCTTTGTCTTCCACCCCTGTTGTTCGCTCTTGGTTCTTGTACATATTGTGTATTACCCGTCTTTCCCTATAGCTTACCCCTATTTTTCTGAGATTTTCGAACATCTTGCACCATTTGACATTGTCGAACGCGTTTTGCACGTCGACAAATCCTATGAACGTGTCTCGATTTTTCTTTAGTCGCGCCTCCATGATCAGCTGCAACGTCAGAATTGGCAGTCTGGTACCTTTACCTTTCTTAAGCCAAACTGATCGCCATCTAACAAGTCCTCAATTTTCTTTTCCATTGTTCTGCATATTATTCTTGTCAGAAAATTGGATGCAAGAGATATCAAGATGATTCTTCGATAATTCTCGCACTTGTTGGCTCTTGCAATCTTCGAAATTGTGTGGATGATGTTTTTCCGAAAATAAGATGGTATACGACTAGCCTTATATTCTACACACCAGTGTGAAAAGCCGTTTGGTTGCCACTTCCCCCTATGACTTCAGAAATTCTGACGGTATGTTATCTATCCCTACTGTCTTATTCGATCTTAAGTCTTCCAAAGCTCTTTTAAATTCTGATGCTAATACTGGATTCCCTATCTCTTCTATGGCGACTCCTGTTTCTCTATCACGTCATAAGCAAGTCTTCCACCTCACAGAGACCTTCAATGTCCTCTTCCCACCTACCTGCTCTCTCCTCTGCATTACACAGTGGAATTCCCGTTGCACTCTTGATATTACCACCATTGCTTTTAATTACGCCGAATGTTGTTTTAACTTTTCTATATGCTCAGTTAGTCCTTTCGACAATCATTTCTTTTTAGATTTCTTCACACTTTTCGAGCAGCCATTTCGCCTTAGCTTCCCTGCACATCTCACTTATTTTAGTCCTAGATGACTTGTACTTCTGAACTTCCCTGAAGATTTTTGTACTTCCTTCTCTCATCGATCACCTGAAGTATTTATTCTGTTACCGATCCTTTCTTTGCAGTTAAGTTCCTTTCACCTATGTTTTTCATTTCCAACTTATGTGATTGCCCTTGTTAGAGATATCCATTCTTCTTCATCTAAACAGCCTACTAAGTTATTCCTTATCTCAGTACTTATACCGTCAGAGAACTTCAAGCGTATCTCTTCATTCCTTAGTATTTTCGCATCCCACTTCTTTGCGTACTGATTCTTCGTGACTAGTTCCTTAAACTTCGCCCTTCTCTTCATCACTAGATTGTGATCTGAGTCTGTATGCGATCCTGCGTATGCCTTACAGTCCAGTAGCAGATTTCGGAATCTCTGTCTGAGAATGATGTAATCTAACTGGAATCTTCCTTTATCTCCCGGCCTTTTTCAAGTATACCTCCGCCTCTTGTGACAAATAACAAGTTATTATTCATCGTACCAATAAATTTGTGATCCTCTACGTTGCTTCGCTTTTATAGGATCTGCGCATGATAAATATTCTCTCATCACGGCCGTGGTACTCATTTCTGTGCCAGTTCCGCTGCTGAACCGCAACTAATGAGACTGAAAGAATAGTCCTGATACTCCGGATAGGAGAGGATCGTAGTTTATCTTGTGTTTAAGAATTATGAGAGGCGATCAAAAAGTTTCCATTCGAAAGCCGTGCAGTCCAGAATCTGTATGTCAATCAGTCCAGAATCTGTATGTCAATCAGGCAAAATCGCCGTTAGCATTGATGCAATCATGCCACCGACGCACTAGTTTGAAGATACCTATAATAAAACACTGTGTCCTGCTGTGTGAAGAGGTTCGTAACTGATTCAGCATTTAACGCACGCACGACGGAAAGACAGGAATTCCACATCAAGACCTTGCCTACATGTCGGTACTCATACATCAACATCAGAGACGCGCAACCCACTGCATATACGAGTATGCTGCAGCAACGCCCTCAAAAGGAAATTTTCTATCGCTCCCTTGTATGCCTTGTATGTAGTCTCCTGCGACCTTTCCAATTCCGCCTATGTTTTTATTTGAGAAATGGACCGAAAACAGCGAAGCAGACTAAAAAGGCGTGGAAAAACAGATTAAAATCCGGTAGCAGTCACCCTGACGGTTAGATTCATGTCTGGTTCGTCTCCCTGTCTTCAAAGCCAAGACCATCAAATTGTAGATTTTGAGCAAATTCATTTTCTGTTAACCAGTTTAAACATGATCATTATTGTAGTCTTCTATAATCTGGCTGCTGCTCATTAGGTTTCGCTGAGTTTTTGTCTACCATTTATTGCACAACAGCAGTCTGGAGTCTAGTGATACCTTTAGCCATCTGTACGTCAGACCGCTGCAGCAGAGTCATCTAGAAGTGAGAGGACGTCCCCGATAGTGAGAAAGTCCGGGCGACCGAGTTAATGATGTGGCTGGCAGAGTGGAGGCTCACAGTGAAAGTCCCTTCCAGATGCTCCCCTTGTCTCCAGCCTCTCACCGCAGTGACGCAATCTATCGCGTAAGGCCGCCTTGTCGCCAAACACTACAAGGAAGACGAAGCGCCAGACACGATTACTCGTGAGCACTACCCATTATGGTGAACCGGATTTCTCACTATGTGTAGTTGCACATTTCGCGGAATACTACACTGACTGCGTCTTTTCAAGTGACCTCAGTAACAGGTTTTCCATCAGTTGTGGCCACGTGTGAACATCGATCAGAATTATTCAGTCAAGGTTTTTTTGAGTCGTCAGTCTTCTGACTGGTTTGATGCAGCTCTCCACGAATTCCTCTCCTGTGCCAACCTCTTCCTCTCAGAGTAGCACTTGCAGCCTCCGTCCTCAATTATTTGCTGGATGTACTCCAGTCTCTGTCTTCTTCTATAGTAATACTGAGTGTGTCCAAACTGAGTTTTTACAACGGCTTGAATTCTGCTAAGGACTATATCAGTGAGGTGTTCGACTGTGGGGAATTGGCATCCCCATTCTTCCTCAAAGGCAGAAACCAGAGAAGGTAATAATGATGGACGCTGGGATTTGCAACGAAGTCGACGTTCTAACTAATCTCAAAGGTGCTGCATTGTGTTCAGGTCGAGGCTCTGGGCAGGCCAGTCCGTTTTAGGAATGTCGTTTTCCACATGCCACTGCCTCACAAATGCTGCTTTATGATAGAGTGCCTTGTCATGCTGATACAAACAGTCGTCATTTCCGAAGAGTTCCGTTACAGCACGCAGTATACAGTGGTGTAAAATACCTTCATATCCTTCCGTATTCAACGTTTTCTTAAGTGCAAAAAGGGAACCACTCCCGCATCACGAAAAACACCCCCTTCCGTAACACCATCTCCCCCTCGCACTACACATAATGGCAAGTAAAATTCACCAAGCATTCGCCAAAACCACACTCTTTACACCACGTCCCCAGCTCGTGGTCTAGTGCCCAGCGTTGCTGCCTCTCGATCACGGGATCCCGGGTTCGATTCCCGGCTGGGTTGGGCATTTTCACTGCCCGGAGACTGGATGTTTGTGTTGCCCTCATCATTTCATCATCATCATCATTCGTGATAGGGGCTCGATTCGTCCGTATAAAAAACTGGACTGTGTAAAACTTGGGACATCGTACGGGCGCTGATGACTGCGCAGTTGAGCGCCCTACAAACCAAATATCATCATCATGTTTACACCACCTCATCGACTACACAAATATATTGCTTATGAGTGGCTGCTCGACACTTGTACCCCATTTTTTTAACTCCCTGTGCACAGTCATTGTTCTAGCTGGACTGCTGGTAGCACGTTGGAACTCTCGAGTGTTTCCTCCAGGTAGTTTCAGGCGATTTCTTACAACTACCGTCAGCGATGCTCGACAGTCCCTGTCCGTCAGTACCTTAGGTCTGCCTGGTCTTGGTTACGCTGTGGTCGTTCCGTCGTGTTTCCGCTTCTCAGACTCATCACCAACAGTCGACTTGGACAGTTTTAGAAGGGTTGGAATGTTGAGTTCTTACTCAGATGACATTCAGTACTAGTCCACTTTCAAAGTCACTGATCGCTTCTGGTGATTCATTCCTCTCTTGCTGCTTCTCAACTGATAACACAATATTTGGAAAAATTTTGGAAATTTGTGGTAATGTCTTATGGGACCAAACTGCGGAGGTCATCGGTCTCTAAGCTAGGGCATTACTTAATCTAACTTAAACTTACGCTAAGGACGACACACCCACTCATATCGGAGGGAGGACTGGAACCTCCGATGGGAGAAGCAGCGCGGACCGTGACAAGGCGGCTCAGACCGCGCGGCTACCCCGCGCGGCACACAATATTTCCCACCTGCTTTTACAGCCTCGGGTCCGCGCTCACGTGACATCTAGTGCTCAATTCCGCGTTGCATATGAGTGGATATTTTTTATCCGGTAGTGTACTTTTAGCTTGCGTTTCTTCAGTTCTACGAATTTTCGTTTCTGATTTCCCTATAATGATTCAAGACGAAATCTTGGCATTTGCCGCATGGGTTTGCCACTAAGGGGAGGTGGCGGAGATGGGTGGTCCCAAGCACATCGTTAATTAGTTGTTATTTTCTACGTTTATGAAGCTGCATGCAGTTAAGATTGTGATTACAATTGTCAGAACAGAATTAAAAGTGATTATACAGTGAATATGGAGAAGAATGTATCTGATGATGAAAGAAATATTTTGAACCCTTTACTTCAATATTTCGTCGTTTCCTATTCTTTCTCTGTCTTATATTGCTTATAACTTCCTCAACAGATCAGCTTCTGAAAGCAGCTGGCATGACTATCTTACAAGATCACGGAGAACGACAGAGATACCGTCACCTTCATGAATTTATCAAGTGAATTAATTTTAACTGTAACTTACCTCAGGGGGTAAAAGTCTCATGCCTCTACAAGAGACTGCTCATCTCTAGCGTACCGAAATTCTCTAAAATATTGGGTGTTCTTTTTAAAAAAAATTACATAATCACCAAGAAACTGCAGTATGACTACTTTCTGGGTACAAAATAATTTTTTAATCAAGATTTTGTCATAATATGTCGACCACATGATGCTAATGCGCGTTAAATAAATAAATTCATATCGCAGTTTCTCCGTGATCATATCTTTTTAAAGTACTTACAATCAGACGAGCATCACCTGCATACAACATATATTGTCAGTTCACAATTACCGATCTGCAATAAAAAAGATTCGCCCCATGACGGTCCGAAAATAAATTGTGAAACGACAACTGTAGTTATCATCACATGTATGTGGACTCTCGTGCACAAACTTAAGCAAGTTGACTTGACAAGTATTCGGTTTATTAACGCGTCACTGGCACAAACTATTTTTGATGTCCACCTCGTAGCAATGATTTAGTGGGTAGTATTATTTGCAAATTTCGATCTTTCCAAAGATGCTATCAAGGCATATTAACAGAAAATGATCAAATTACTGCCTGGCGAAGAAACTGGCAGCTAGCTCTCCATGTGGAGTAACGTACAATTACGCACTTCACGGAACGGATAAATATAATAGCCATTGACAAGTCACACCCAAATACGCTTTGAAAAATCTGGGAGTGACCAGGGGGTAGGAAACAAAGATCAAATGAACTCAGTAACAAGCAAAGTAAATGGCTGACTTACATTTACTTGTAGTATATTACAAAACTACATTTCCTCTATGAATGAAATAGTTCAGAAAAAACACCTAGGTAGCATGGAATATTGGAAAAGTGCCTGATTCATAATACGCAGTACTAAAATCGGGAAACTATCGTATATAATGCATACACTGTCAACAGCTTATTTGAGTCGACAAAGCTCCAACAGGTGGGTACCATAAAAGCAGCGCTGCAAGATCTGAATTTCTAGTCGCTCGAAAAAAGACGTTTTATATTTTTAGAAACCCTATGTAGAATATCATAAGATGCATGAGAGCGTATGTTTCCGTTTTGATCCTCAATAAAGCCTTTGCGGGTATATTAGAGTCCAGTTATGTTATTATATTGACTAACATTTCCGCTACTATTACAAGTGACATACGCCACCCTGACGAGCGACAGTAGCTGAAACGTAGGTCTATATACGACACATCACAAGAATGCATTAGATACAATTCCGCACTGCCGTGTAGTGAACAAAGTACGGTCGTACATAGCATGTCATGTCATTATTAATGAAGAGAAATCTTCAGGCATAAAAAAGTAACTTCGGACGTACCCCAGTAAAGTGTTACAGAACCACTACTATTCACAATACACAGGGTGGGTACAAACAGCCTGAAAAATATCTACGGGTGTTGCGTCACGATCTGTATTCATACACACATGATGTGCGTGCATGTCCGAAGGAACATTTCATGGTTCTTCCTAACACAGAAACTGCAATATCGTAGATACAATTAGTGTCGGTTGTTATCACACCGTAGATGATGGCACAAGAGACTTCTCAGCCTAGGTTCGGGTTCGATCCGTACTATTGTGTCCCATGTCCAATTTTTGTATCGCTCTTTTGTTCGATTTTAGGAAACCAAACGCAGCACAAGTTTGGCGACACTGTCTCCGGCGGGCCGCTTGAATTTTTCGCGTTGCAACAGCCTGACTGGCTAACTTCGATGCTAATGAATTAGAAAACGGAGCAACGAGTCTTTTTTTTTTTACTGTCAATTATTTATCAGCACAGCCCACCCTGCAACACCATCACAAGATTTTCAGACTGATCAACCTGTCTACTGTGAACAGTAATGGTTCTGTATCGCTCCACTGGGGTACGTCTGAAGTTACTTTTTATGCATGAGGATTTAATTAAGAACGGCATGCTATGTACAAATAACATACTGAATAAAGTCGAAAGCCCCATGTGGCTCTTCGTAGATGATGTTGTATGTTGAGAAATCGCAACGCTAGAAGACTGTAGCGAAATGTGGAAGTCTTGCAGATGATCGATGTTCAATGCGGGCATTGGCTGTCGACTCTCGACATAAATATAACGCACTGCGCATTACTAGAAAGAGAGACCCGACATTGAACGATTATACGATTGGTAGCTATCTCTGGAAGCAATGACGTCCATTAAACATCTATGAATATGTGTACGGAACTGTTTCAAGCGAAACAACGGCATTAAACTAATTTCCTTTGGGAAGGAAGACGTCGGAAGAATACTCAGAAAATGTAGTCCACTCTCGAAAGGGGTGGCTTAGCTGATAAAAACCTCGTTCGAACGATGCTTGAAGACTACTCGTCTGGGATCCTTGTCAGATCCGATTTAAGGATTAAATATAAAAGATCTAAAGAGGAGCAGCGCGTATCGTTACAGTTTTAATTTCGTAAATTGGAAGACGTCACCTAGATGCTTAGGCAACTAACAGGTGCTACAAAATAAACTCTGGTCACAACGATGTGTTTACTGTTAAAATTAAAAGAGCTTGTGTATCTAGAATAGTTAATCAATACACTACTTCCTCCTAGGTGTGCCGGCCGTTGTGGCCGTGCAGTTCTAGGCGCTTCAGTCTGGAACCGCGTGACCGCTACGGTCGCAGGTTCGAATCCTGCCTCGGGCATGGATGTGTGTGATGTCCTTAGGTTAGTTAGGTTTAATTAGTTCTACGTTCTAGGGCACTGATGAACTCAGAAGTTAAGTCGCATAGTGCTCAGAGCCATTTGAACCATTTGAACCTCCTAGGTGTATCTCGAGGAAAGACCATGAAGGTGGAGCTAGAGAGATTGGAGCTCACAGAGGGATTTACCAACAATCGTCCTTCCCCTGCACCATTCGTGACTGGAACACGAACACGGGGAAGTGGCAGTGGAGCACGAGGTATCTCCCGCCACAAACCATGAAGTGAATATCGGAGAATACATCTATATGTAGATCACAATGCGGTACTATATCTTTCTTTCTTTCTTCTTTTGCTACCGCCATTATCCCGCATTGTGTGCAGGGTCGGCAGGGTTAAGTACGGAGTTGGCGTGGTTAGTGTTAACGGGTGGCCGGATGCCCTTCCTGCGCCACCCCATACCCCCTGGGATGGAATTAGTGTACCCCAGCTGTCTGCGTCCAGTGAAATAGCGTGAATGTGTTCCAAATGTCTGCGAATCGTGTAACTGAGGTGAGACATGGGGACCAGCCGGTATTCACCCAGTAGGATGTCGAAAACCGCCTAAAAACCACATCCAGGCTGGCCGGCACACCGGCCATCATCGTTAATCCGTCGGGCGGATCCGATCCGGGGCCGGCGCGCCTACCCGAGTCCAGGAAGCAGCGCGTTAGCGCTCTCGGCTACCCTGGCGGGTAATACGGTACTGTATCTAAAAGACTTTTATTGTGGTCTACACGCTATGGTTCCTGTTAGCGCCCGAAGACGGAAACGTAAAACGTAAATGTGCCATAGGACCAAGAATTTAGAAAGCAGTCGTCCAAATTGCAAAATTGTTGCCAGCACAGGATTTTCTGCACGATCTGACGTCTCGATTACGTCACACAAATATTCGATAGGATTCATGTTGGGATATCTTAGTGGTCAAATCATTCGCTCTAACTGTCCGGAATGTTCTTCAAACCAATCACGACCAACTGTGGCCCAATGCTATGTCTCATTGTCATCCATAAAAATTCCATCGTTGTTTGGGAACATGAAATCCATGAATGGTTGCAAATGGTCTCCAAGCAACCAAACGTAAACATCTCCAGTCAGTGATCCGTTCAGTTGGACCAGAGGACCCATTCCATTCCATGTAAACACAGCCCACACTTTTATGGAGCCCCGCAAGCTTGTACAGTGCCTTGTTGACAACAATGGTCCATGCCTTCGCGGGGTTTGAGCCACACTCGAACCCTACCATCAGCTCTTACCAACTGAAGTCGAAACAGTTTTCTAGTCGTCTAGGATCCAACAGATATGGTCATTAGTCCAGGACAGGCGTTGCACACGATGTCTTGCTGCTGGCAAAGGCAGACGCATCGGTCGGCTGCTGCCTTAGCTCATCAACGGCAGATTTCGCCGCACTGTCCTAATGGATAGGTTCGTCGTACGTCCCATACTGATTTCTGCAGTTATTTCACGCATTATTTTGCTTGTCTGTTAGCACTGACAACTCCAAGCAAACGACGCTGCTTTCGGTCGTTGAGCGAAGGTCTTCGGCTACATCTAGCTTCAATACCATTCCGCGTTCAAAGTTTGTTAATTCGCATGAATGACCGGAGTACAAATGACAGCTCCAGCAATGAACTGCCCTTTTATACCTTGCGTACGCGATACTATCGCGATCTGTATATGTGCATATCGCTATCCCATGACTTCACCTCAGTGTATGTACGATTTACGAGTGTTGGCGCCTACGCTTTCTTTTCGTGTAGGACGGGCCTCAGGAACAAGATAGCGCGCAGAGACAAGCAGCAGCAGGGCGTACAATTTCGGCTACGCTGGGACGCTAGGCGCACGAATGCGCGCTCCTCGCCAGCACGGGTGGGCCCGCGCGGAGACAATGGGAGGCGGCCAGATAACATCGCGCTGCCACGGGCGCTCCGCCGATGGCGTCCCGGCAAACACCTGGCGTCGGCGGCCGCCCTACCCTACTACCACCACCCAGCCTGGGACCAAACACCTGAACGTCGAGTGATTTTGGGATGTGTCGGGATTACGGATAAACTCAGCTAAAAGAACTGTCAGTCAAACTCTGTCTTCGCGTGCCATCCGCTTCTCTTATTTTATCACCAGTCTTCTGACTTCTTTGATGCGCCCCGCCACCAATTCCTCTCCTGTGCCAACATTTTCATCTCACAGTAGCACATTCAATTTACGCCCTCAATTGTTTGCTGGATGTATTTCAATCTCTGTCGTCCTCTAGAATTCTTAACCCTCTACAGCTACCTCTAGGTGGGAATTATTGGCTGGCGTCTTAACAGATGTCCTATAATCCTGCCCCTTCTTCTTGTCAGTATTTTCCATTTATTCCTTTCCTCGCCGATTCTGCCTTCCCTACTAGTGAAAATAAGAGCTTTCAATCGAAAACTGCTTTTGTTAAAGGAGATAATGAAGGCCAACGGCAATGGTTTCCCACAGATAAGATATTCAAACTGAACAGTGTTAAATGCGTTAAAAGGAGGGGGAACCGCCTTTTAGATTAATCTCTAGCTACTGACTGAATGAGCAAAATTCTTCGGAACAATAGTACAACGAGCACATTTTTCATGTCATATCAAAATAAAAGACTATTTCCGACGCATAACGGACGCAGTCGATCACCCTCACACTACGAGAAACGTGTGGTTATGGCGAAGTATGTACAGGCGAAACAGAGAGGAAAGTAAAAAAAACGATTAAAGGGCACGAACGCAGTTTCTCTAAGCACGTCCGACGTTATTTGGAATGACACCTTTCCAGGACGTTGGATTGGAAGAGGAGAAACAGAAGATGAACTTTATGGCCTGTGGCCTCCCAGGTCTCCAGACCTCACACCTTGTGACATATTTGTCTGTTAGGACCGCGACTTTATCCGCCTCCCCCCACCCCCACCTCTATGCCAGACATTCTTGAAAATCTGCGACGTGTCATTGTTGAAGTTGTGAATTCGATAACGAAAGACAAGCTGCTTCCATTGTGGCAGTAAAGAGCCACCGTTTTGAGATTTGTCGTGTAACACGTGGTGATCACATCCAATGCATAAAAATTTGAAAATTTCTCTTTCCAGGAACGTTGGAATTGAGTTTTTATCTTTTGTATTCTGGAAGCAATAAATGTTTGAAATCTGTTTCTCATTTTTGAGTAGTATCAAACAGTCTGCAATAGAAGAATCACTGTAGTGAAGATGAAAACGTGTTCATAGCTCTTAAGGAGTGCATTTTAGAGCCCATGTTTACGGAACATTTTTGTTTCGCTTTGGTTCATATTACCACCTCTCAAAACACGGAGTATTTCTTTCACCCAAAAAAGAGAAACGTCTGTCAGTACTTGTCGGAATTCAACAATCGCAATCGTGACCTGTCGAGGTTACCGTTCCGCCATGTTGCTGCATGCGTTGGCCAGGATCCCACGACAGTCACGCGAATGTGGATCGATGGTTGCAGGAGGGTCAGCACCGTGCAGAATCTCAACGGCCCTACGAGATAAGAGTACAAATATATCGTTCACTCGGGCCTGCGTGGTCGTACAGTGACGTCAGGTACATTCCATAAAAAAGCGGAGTATTTGCTGCAAGACAATATCCACATTGACAGTGTGGCGACACCTACAGCACCACGGATCGCCAGGACTGCGACCATTGTTGCGGGTACTCCTGACACTGTAGTTGATAGAGGAGCGTGGAGACTGGTGAACCCAAAGACAACACTTGTCACAGGAGTGGCCACACGTCGCTTTTTCAATCGAATCCTAGTTCTCCGTACATCCTTCATCTGCGTCATATATACAGAAGGCGATCACCTCCGTTTCATGTAGCCGACAATTTGGACAACAGGCGCTACTTTTCCGACGTTTCACGGCCGGTTGCTGTGCCCTGTCTTCGAAGTCCCTGTGATCCCATCTTTCAACAAGATAACGCAAGACCGCATATCTCGCTTTCTGTCCTGACCTGCTCCGTCCATCATGTTATTCAGACCGGTCACTCACTAAATATATCTGGCCATGGATTGCGAAAGACTAGCACGCAAATACTCGCCAGCCACTACGGCTGGTCAACTGTCGCACCGCGTTCAATCAGCGTGGAATGATGTAAGCTCAGGTTGAGTCGACGTCCAGCCGCGTTATATCGCCTTTATTGCTTCCATATTTGGCAGCATTGTGTACTAAACTCAGCACTCTGTGAATCCCTAGATCACCTAAAAATGTAATCACGTATTCTTCCTGCTATACTGCACACGAACAACACGCAATATGTCGCTGCATTTCTAATGGCCACCTGAAGGTGTGCGCAAGAATTCACCTGTTACAAATCGCAAATGATTAACAAGTCACAGTTTTGGCAACACTGTAGACTGTATTAATATCGCTGACAGCGCTCTGCGCCCTCGGCAAGAGATTCTGTCGTTGGATGGACTATCAGTTAGCGAGTATATAGAGAAATGTATGCACACGTTTTTCTTAGTGGAGACTTTGTGTTGGTAGGACATGCATTGTAAAGTGAGACGCAAGGAAATGTAAAACGAGGATGGATGTTGTCGGTAATGTTTGGGTTTGAAATTATTGACAACTACTTAATTTTTGGAACTGGATGTCGCATGAATAAGGTAAAATTTTCTAAATACATTGTTTGCTTTTCAACAACATCTTTCTTTTGCTAACAATATACCTCCTAGTTCAACCTAGTTCAAATGGTTCAAATGGCTCGGAGCACTATGGGACTTAAGTTCTGAGCTCATCAGTCCCCTATGCATCCTAGTAGTTGGAGTCTATAGTAGTTAGAATCTTTTTATTTAGCTGGCTGTAGTTGCTGCTTGCTGTAATTGTTGTAGTTCATGCTATGATGATTTTCTGTGAAGTAAGTGACTTAAAAAAAGGGGATGATTCGTGATTGAAATGAGTTCAAGAATTAATTTCATATTTTTTGGATTTTGATTATTGTTAGGATTTCTTGGAAATCGGGGCCATTCTTTTGTGTTAATTATTATACCAAGCGGTTATAATCAGATTTCTAAAAGCGATCTCGTACTCTACTGTGCTGTGTGGCAGTTCTTCACAACACCACACTATTAATATCTTCATACTTGTTTCATCACTACAAATCTTAAAGCCAAAGGAAGAAAAAAATGTACGCCATAGCTTCTACAGACTGTTTTGTTGGGGATGAAAATTTGTCTGTGTACAAGCGTGTCCACTTCTCACGTAACTTTTGTTGCACATGTAACAACTAAGGAAGAATAGTTCTAGATATGATCATCACCATCTCACATAACGTTTTGTCAGTAGGGTTGCTGAAAACGCTAATCTTAGGTCGTGACATGTAATTGCCTTTGCAGGCGAAAACGTATCACTTCCGTTCCATCGGCACAGTCCCCCGGCCAGTTACACCAGTTCGCAGATATACTTGCCAATGCCTGTTGGCTGTGACTGATAACAGTGTAAAAAGTAAATATACAATCCACTGTATGGTGCATAGCGGAGGGTACCTTGTACCGCTACTGGCCACTTTCTTTCCTGTCCCACTTAAAAATAGAGAGAGCGAAAAACGACTGTCTGTAAGCGTCCATACAAGCCCCAACTTCTCCCATCTTCGTGGTTCTTATGCGAAATGTTGGCAGCAGCAGCATCGTTCTGCAGCCAACTTCAAATGCAGATTCTCTAAATTTTCTCAATAGTGTGTCACGACAAGAACTTCGTCTTTCGTCCAGGTATTCCCATTTGAATTCACGAAAAACCGCCGTAATGCTTGCATACTTATCGAACTTATCAGTAAAAAATATAGCAGCATGCCTCAGAACTGTTTCGATGTCCTCCTTTGTTCAGTCCGACCTGGTGGGAATACCAAACAGTCGAGCAGTACTCAAGAATGGGTCGCACTAGTGTTTTATACGCGTTCTTCGTTATATATTAGCTACACTTTCCCAAAATTCTCGCAAAGAAACGAAGTCGAGCATACGCCTTACATACCACCGTCCTTATATCCTCGTCACATTTTATGTCGCTTTGCAACGCTACGCTTAGATATGTAAGTGCTATGGCTGTGTCAAGCAGCACGCGACCAATGCTGTATTAGAAATTTACGGGATTGTTGTTGTTTTTTCAACTCATCTGCATTTACTTACATTTTTCTACGTTTAGAGCAAGATTCCATTCATCACACCAACCAAAAATTCTGTCTACGTCCTGTTGTATCCTTTTACAGTCACTCAACAACGACATTTTCCCGACCAGCACAGCATCATCAGCAAACAGCCGTAAACTGCTGCTCGACGTGTCCGTCAAATCATTTATGTGCATTAAAAATAAGAGAACTGCTTTCACACTCCTAACGATACCGTTGCATCTGATGAACACTCTCTGTCGAGGACAACTTACTGTTACTTAACAAGTCTTGGAGCCACCCCCTCTCATTACTGGGGACCTAATCCGTATGATCCGACCTTCCTAACAGTCTGCAGCATGTCACTACGCCAAACGCTTTCCGGGCACCTATGTGAAAAATAACCTGAGGAACATTTTATCGTTGGTGGGATGCGGAACGATACAGTTTACGATATGGTAAAATGTGATTTGAAACTGTGCCAATCAAAACTGAAAACAGCAGCAATTTTGTGCTATAGACATCCACAGCTGTAGAACTGAACCATTATTAAGACCATTTCAGCTGTATGATAAGTCCTTATTTCTGATCCAACTAGTTTCTCAGCGTCAGAGCTACATCTTCAGGGATACGGACTTATAATAATCACTGCGGAACTCGTGTTGACATAACGAAGTTACCGAACGAGGTGGCGCAGTGGTTAGTACACTGGACTAGCATTCGGGAGGACGACGGTTCAATCCCGCGTCCGGCCGTCCTGATTTAGGTTTCCCGTGATTTCCCTAAATCGCTCCAGGCAAATTCCGGGATGGTTCCTTCGAAAGGGCACGGCCGACTTCCTTACCCGTCCTTCCGTAATCCGATGAGACCGATGACCTCGCTGTTTGGTCTCCTCCCCCAAACAACCCAACCCCAACCAAGTTAAGTCTCAGTTTTACCGTATCGTGAAGATGCTCTATTTTAAATTGGACTACCGACTTGGTAGTTGGATCAGAAATACAGATTCATCATACAGCTTAAGCGGTCTTATACACAGTGGTAAAAATAGCAGCTACCGAAAACTAACAATAACAGCTATCGCCGTTATCAGAAAGTAGCAGTTTAGCCCATCGCTAGCAACCAGTGTGTGTTGACCGCGCTCCCTCCAAATAGCCTAATCACCGCGCCGGCTGTTAGCACTGCCTCCCGCTCCCCTCCTGCCCCCTCAGCCCTGACGTGTTAATTCGCCACTATAGCGCCCTAACCAAGGCGACCCGTGCAAACACCTGCAGAGCGGCTCGCCCGCTGATCCGCTTGCACAGACCCCGCCGCGCCCACGCCGCTCGGTCGTTACGGGGCTCCCAGGCAGCCAGCCAGTCAGACTGGCGCGCTGAGCGATGGCCCGCTTAGCCCGAGTTACGGCCGCCCCACAATGGCGCCGCCTTTGAACTCCTCGAGTATGCAAATGCCCGTCCGTCTTTCGGCGCCGCTTTTCTCGAGAAATCCAATATTCCGGAAAGACAGCGGCGGCCCGAGAAATTGCCTAGCAGCTCTCCTCCTAGGCGATACTCTTAACAGATAACGCACTCAGGTGAATCCCACCCCGAAGGAAGTTGTTGTACTTAACCAGAATTTATGGTTAGCACTGTGTGGATACCGGCAGAAGCCCACATCTCGGAAGATCAATTTGTTTTACCGAGAACGGTACGAACATGTGAGGCCTTACCGACCCTTCCACTTATCTTACAAGATAGCTATTGTAGAGTTAGAGAAAACTTTTGGGAATGGCAACTGGAATTCTTAAGACAGCAGGGGTAGAATTCAGGAAGCGAAAAAATTATCAGCAGCTTGAACACAAATAAGAATGCTGTTATAAGGATGAGGGTGTGAAAGTGAAGCAGTAGATGAGAAAGAAGTGAGACAGGGTCGTAGCTTACAGTAATGAAACCCAAGGAGAATTTTCGAAAGGGCATTAAAGGAGAAGGAATAAAGACTACGAGGTTTGTCGATGACACTGTAGTTGTGTCACACGCGACAGAAGACTTGCAAGAACAGTTCAACGAAACGGATAATACCTTCAAAAGAGATTCCAAGGTGACTATCAAAGTAAAACAAGGGTGTTGCAATATGGTCGAATTAAAACGACCTACGTTGATAGAATTATATTAGGGAATGAGACACTCAGAGCAGTCGATGAGTTTTGCTGTTTGGGATGAAAAAAAAAGTAACAACGACCGGAAAGGATTTATCTTGTACAGTGGCAACAGCGAGATAGGTGTTTCTGGAAAAGATAAACTTGTTAACATCGGATACAAATTTAAATGGCGAACTCTTTTCCGAAGGTATTCTTCTGAACTCTAGCCTTGTAAGGAAGTGAAATGTTGACGATAAGGATGTCAGACAAGAAGAGAAGCTTTTGAAATGTGGTACTACAGAAAAATTTTAAAAATTGTATGGTTAGATCAATTAATTAATGAAGGGGTTCTGAATCAATTGAGAGAAAAAAGAAATTTGTGGCACAACTTGATTAAAACCATGAAGTATCAAGGGATCACCAGTTTAGTATTGGAGGGAAATGGGGGAAGTAAAATTTGTAGAGAGAGACGGCGCCTTAAATACAGTAAGCACATTCAAAGGAATGCATGTTGCAGTGAGTAGCCATTGCTGAAAAAGTGTGCACAGGATAGATCTGCATCAAACCAGTCTCGAAATGGACAACAACAACTCGCTGAACTGCCATCTGATCGTAAGAGGATGCTCACACTGACGTCGAACACGTGCGAAGCCCAGGAAACAGCCCAGTTCCAAGTGCGGTACCCTTAGATCCTCATGAACCATGCTATCCACATTCAGTGGAGGTGATCTCTGAAGCCAGTCACTGAAACCGTCATTCCATGAACCCGAGTTTGACAGCACACGTTACTGAATGTTGACTGATGTCAGTAGGTTACGGTTCTGCCACTCATTGATTTGATGTACGAGGGCAGTTCAATAAGTAATGCAACACATTTTTTTTCTGAAACAGGGGTTATTTTATTCAGCATTGAAATACACCAGGTTATTCCCCAATCTTTTAGCTACACAACACTATTTTTCAATGTAATCTCCATTCAATGCTACGGCCTTACGCCACCTTGAAATGAGGGCCTGTATGCCTGCACGGTACCATTCCACAGGTCGATGTCGGAGCCAACGTCGTACTGCATCAATAACTTCATCATCCGCGTAGTGCCTCCCATGGATTGCGTCCTTCATTGGGCCAAACATATGGAAATCCGACGGTGCGAGATCGGGGCTGTAGGGTGCATGAGGAAGAACAGTCCACTGAAGATTTGTGAGCTCCTCTCGGGTGCGAAGACTTGTGTGAGGTCTTGCGTTGTCATGAAGAAGGAGAAGTTCGTTCAGATTTTTGTGCCTACGAACACGCTGAAGTCGTTTCTTCAATTTCTGAAGAGTAGTACAATACACTTCAGAGTTGATCGTTTGACCATGGGGAAGGACATCGAACAGAATAACCCCTTCAGCGTCCCAGAAGACTGTAACCATGACTTTACCGGCTGAGGGTATGGCTTTAAACTTTTTCTTGGTAGGGGAGTGGGTGTGGCGCCACTCCATTGATTGCCGTTTTGCTTCAGGTTCGAAGTGATGAACCCATGTTTCATCGCCTGTAACAATCTTTGACAAGAAAGTGTCACCCTCAGCCACATGACGAGCAAGCAATTCCGCACAGATGGTTCTCCTTTGCTCTTTATGGTGTTCGGTTAGACAACAAGGGACCCAGCGGGAACAAACCTTTGAATATCCCAACTGGTGAACAATTTTGACAGCACTACCAACAGAGATGTCAAGTTGAGCACTGAGTTGTTTGATGGTGATCCGTCGATCATCTCGAACGAGTGTGTTCGCACGCTCCGCCATTGCAGGAGTCACAGCTGTGCACGGCCGGCCCGCACGCGGGAGATCAGACAGTCTTGCTTGACCTTGCGGCGATGATGACACACGCTTTGCCCAACGACTCACCGTGCTTTTGCCCACTGCCAGATCACCGTAGACATTCTGCAAACGCCTATGAATATCTGAGATGCCCTGGTTTTCCGCCAAAAGAAACTCGATCACTGCCCGTTGTTTGCAACGCACATCCGTTACAGACGCCATTTTAACAGCTCCGTACAGCGCTGCCACCTGTCGGAAGTCAATGAAACTACACGAGACGAAGCGGGAATGTTTGAAAATATTCCACAAGAAATTTCCGGTTTTTTCAACCAAAATTGGCCGAGAAAAAAAATGTGTTGCATTACTTATTGAACTGCCCTCGTATATCTATTAGGTGCAGTTGATGATGAGGCTAGAAACATCGAAATCGATCATGGTGCAATAAACTTCAGAGCATTTAATTGCAATCTGAGGCAATCTTCTTTTCCTAATTAATCATATTACTGCATTCCCCACAGGCCCATCAATGACAGTAAATTTAAATACGACGCTATCTTATTTTATCAACGGCCTTGTCATCCGTCGGCAGGATACAAGGGTTACCGTATTTGCTCTGCAGTCTACCGGGATTGTGACTGGGGATAAGTACAGTAGTATACAAACAGAGCGTATGAAGTACTACGCAAGCGCTGTGTTCGGAAGGGACGAAGGCTCCGATCACCGCATACACAAAATTCCGGTCTTTGGAACTTCGATGGTGGCGTATCGGTTTTACTCGAACTGATGACTTAGGAATGTCACTGGAAAGAAATGTGGGAAAGTCGTGCCATTCAGCACTTACGTCAGGTGTGCTGCTAGTATCACCCCCCTCTGCCAGGCATTTAAAGGTGATTTGCAGAGTATCCATGTAGATGTAGACACAGAGCTCAGACTGTAGCTCGCAAAGTAACGGTAGCACAACGACAGTATAGTTCCCACTACCAAAAACACCTTGTATTATTTTTTATATGATATCATCATCTCCTCTGACCGTTAGCCATTTTTGAGGGGTCCCATCGAAAATCTCGTGTTTCAGAGAAATTTCGCTGTGTTCCATCCGAAAATGGCCGAAGGCCAAAACTGTAACTGTGGATAGCCCTACTGCAAATAAATAATTTGAACAGTCAAAGGTGACGATGACGTATTTTTAAAGTATCGTACAGCTGTCATCCCAACAAAGAAAATAAAATTACCCAGGTAATACTGCGGTAGACGTGTCGACGGTGTTTTCTCTTGCATTGTCCTGCAGGAAATAACCGTTCGTTGCTTTTTATTTATCTGAAAAAAGGTTGTAATATACATTCCTCCCACACCTATCATAATTAATGGTTCACTGGAGAAATATCGGTCTAGTAGTTCGTGTTGCACCAACCGCAAACCACTCTCCTGTTAACACAATATGCAGAGCCTCTTGATGTCAGTAGTGAGGATTTTCAGAGCTGTAACATCAATTGGTCGTGCAAAGAACTGCAAACGCCAGTTGCACTACTGACGTCGACTAACAGTCTCTGAATTCGTCAGCTGATGCTTTGGGGTTATCCCGCGAACTTTTGAGTTTATGCAGTTATGCACATCAATGTGAGCAGAGCCTACTGACAAACAGAGGTATTGGATATCGTATGTAGCCATTAGTGAGTCACGAGGTTTCCATCAGACTGGATGTACCGTGTCGTTACTGCCCGAAACGTTTCGTCACTCGGTCTTCTTCCCTACATGCAGTTCGTGCCGACTCATCCATTTTCAAATTCCTCCAATATCGTAGTGTGAGCAAGTCAAGAAGTATCGAATACATTTTGCCACTCACCATATTATGCACGATGCAGTTCTGTTCGGCTCGGACCGTATCGGCACCATTCGTAAGACTACAGTAGCTTACTCCCAGATAAGTGTCACACGCTGCGTCCTGCGAATTCAAACTCTGCCTACGTTTCTTCCAAAGTGTATAGTTAAGAGTATTAGATGAAGTTGTGATCTGAGCTGAATGGAGAGATTAATTCTATTTTACAACGACACGTTACACTGCTGGTGTTTGTCTCGGGAGTTCGGCCGACGAGTGGCTCGCATTGTCAAAAGTTCTCTCACCGTTTCTGGTGGCAGACTGCAGTCGAGCCAGTGGCCGCAAATTACACTGGCGGAAAAAACACGGTACCAAGGAGTATTTGCGCGATATAAAGGCATAAACGAAACTTGTTATGGGTGTTTCTGCATCTGAAAGATGGTCTCTATTTCAGTTTCGCGCCAGTCGCATAGGAGTGGCGCCAGTAGCGCCACTATCAGTATGCAAATCACGCTGTTACGGTCGTTAGCGTTATTTACCTTTGAGATTCGGCGTGGTGAACCGATGTTAATCAACAATGCCGTTTAAAGCAACAAGACGCCGTTATCGACTCCTCACTAAGTTTGAACGAGTACGTGTAATATGGCTACGAGAAGCTGGGTGTTGGTTCTGCGATATTGCACAAGTACTTGGCAGGAATGTAACCACTGTACATAACTGCTGGCAGTGGTGGTCACGAGAATGTACGATCGCAAGAAGACCGGGCTCCGGACGGCTGTGTGGCACTACCGAAAGAGAAGACCATCGTACCGCCCGCTGTGGCCGAGCGGTTCTAGGCACTTCAGTCCGGAACCGCGCTGCTGCTGCGCTCGCAGGTTCGAATCCGGCCTCGGCCATGGATGTGTGTGATGTCCTTAGGTTAGTTAGGTTTAAGTAGCTCTAAGTCTAGGGGGCTGATGACCTCAGATGTTAAGTCCCATAGTGCTTCGAGCCATTTAAACCATTTTTTTTGGAGACCATCGTATTCAGCGTATGGTTCTGGCGCATCGTACCGCATCTGCAGCAGCAGTTTGAGCAGCAGTTGGCACCGCAGTGACACAACGAACTGTTTCAAATCACTCACTTCAAGGACAGCTCCGGCCAGACACCCACTCACCCCTAACCACCGCCATTTGCGACGACTTCAGTGGTGTCAAGCGAGATCTCACTGAAGGATAGGGTGGACGTCAGTTGCGTTTTCTGATGAAAGCTGGTTCTGCCTCGATGACAGACATGGATGTGTGTTGATTAGGAGGCCTGCTGAGGGTCTACAACCAACCTGTCTCCGTGCTAGACACCCTGTACCAACACCTGAGGTGCGGTATGGGATGCCATTTCTTATGGCACCAGAAGCACTCTCATGGTTATCCGATGCGCCCTGACTGCAAATAAGTGCACCAGTCTGGTGATACGCTCTACTGCGCTGCCATTCAGGGGGTGTTTTCCAACACGATAACACTCGCCCACATACCGCTGTTGTAACCCAACATATTCTAGAAGATGTCGACAAGTTCCCTTGGCCTGCTCGATCACCAGATCTGCCTCCACTCAAGTACATATGGGACATCACCGGACGACAAATACAGCGTTATCCCCAACTAGCATAGCCCCCCCTGTATCGACCGACCAAATGCATGAGGCATGGAACTTCATCCCACAAACTGACATTCGGTATCTATACAACATAATGCATGCACGTTTGCATGCTTGCATGCCACATTCTGGAGGTAACACCAGTATTTAATGTACCAGCATTGCCGGCCGGTGTGGCCGAGCGGTTCTAGGCGCTACAGTCTGGAACCGCGCGACCGCTATGGTCGCAGGTTCGAATCCTGTCTCGCGCATGGATGTGTGTGATGTCCTTAGGTTAGTTAGGTTTAAGTAGTTCTAAGTTCTAAGGGACTGATGATCTCAGAAGTTAAGTCCCATAGTGCTCAGAGCCATTTTTTTGTACCAGCATTTCACATTTGTAATGACTTATCTCGCGTTTATAATAGCCTGTGATCTTGCGATGTTAATCACTCAAATTTATTACCTAGACATATGTATTCGCAAAATTTCATTACTCTGTATAATTTATATTTTGGTGACGCGATTTTTTTGTCCGTCAGTGTATATCTACATGTCGCGTCAATGTTTTACTGGCCATTACCGCGGTGTTTGGTTGTACCCTCTGTCACCTGCAACAGTCGTTCGCTGCAGTACATTCATTAACAGAAGTAAGGATTAAAGACTACTTTGTAACGGGTTTCTGTCTCGAAAACACCGAATACACACAGTACAAATTGTAGTCGATTCATTTACAACCCACTGATAGACCAGTCTGATGTGTTAAATGGCGCAATGACTTCTCGGAATCTTTTGCAAGACCGCTGTCAACTCCCCTAATTCGACTAAAACGGATACTCCACACGCCAAGGTCCGAGGCACACGCCGCAGCGCTTGCGGCAACCGCAGCCTACCTTACTCTCGCTTCCCGGTACGTGTTACTTCGTAACGCCAAACACAGTGCTTATGTCGAACACTAACAGCCAGTGCGTTTTAATTCACGCAACAACTACCACTCACAAATTACTCTGTTTTACATTATATGCTTTCCCAAATACACAGTAGCAACATCCATCAGATAATTGGACAATGTAATTTTCTCGGGAAGTCCCAGACCCTGACGTAACATTGCTATGTTGACAGATTTTTATTACTTAGAGTAATCATTACGGCCGTTGTTTGAACTGTAAACAGAGCCTAAAAACTCATTCGCCGCAAATTAGTGAGATAACAATTAAATTGTAACAAATCTACTAAGTAAATTCAAAAACACACTGAAGAAACAGGTATAGGCATGCGTATTCAAATGCAGAGAAAGGCAAAAAGGTAGAATACGGCGCTGCGCTCGACAATGCCTATATAACACGTGTCTGGCGCAGTTACCTGCGCCCCTGGAGCGGTCTTTCCAGGCTGGAAACTCCTCCGATGTGGCTATGCAGACACTCACCTGCAACAAAAAATTCAAGGAACGTCATTAGACAAATTATTGACACTATACGAATCGTCAAAAAATTAAGAAAAATTCCAGTAGCAACATTAAAATTCAAGTAAATCACACAAAATGGCGTAGATATTAGATCTACTGACCTATTGCATGCGTTTTCTCATTGACTAAATTAAGAAAACGAACGAAATGATCCAGCAGTACAAAAACTTGTACACATACGTACAATCTATGTATTGAAGTTTACTGTAGTGTGATCATCCAGCAAACACGATGAGAAGTGTGCAACTAGTAAAATGTACACTTGAGTGTGGCAACAGCAGTCAGATGATTAAATGTCATAGTGGCGCCAGCTACAAGGAACTGGAGTACATCCATTTTGTAGCGGCATGTTGATTAGTATATATCTGGGCCATAGTTTTTCTACTGCCATATGTAACTGAAACCCGATACGCCAATACACAGCCGTTAAAAGCATACAACGTTTAAGAACGTATCAAGGAAATCGGAATTGCATCTAAAATGAATTAATTTGTGATTATATCGCCCACCCGGTGTTACAAAAATGAAGTAACATGCTAAATACTAAAATCATGGAAGAAACATAATGGAAAGTTATGACAAAGTCCTGGTGTCCGGAAAGCTACTTTACGCAGTATACAAATAGGTGACGCATGGGGGAATTCGGTGTAAAAGAACCACATAATTTCGTACGGCAAACAGTGTTCATTAGTATCAAGTACTTGCTTAGCATTTAAGTCCCAAGAGCAATAACTGCAAACATTTAAAATAAACTGTAGATATACAAACGTAATGAAAAGTTTATACGAAAAAATAAACAGTTAAGGTGTTGGGAAATTGCTCTAACAGACGAGAGGGAGGAGATTCAAAAGAAGAACTGCGCGATTTATCACGAATTTATTTAGTCAAAGTGAGAACTACATAATAACGCCTAAATGCTAGTGGAGGTGTTACAAGGATAATGTGCATAGCTCAAAACTTTGGTTTCAGAACTTCGAGAGCGGACGTTCCAATGACGTCAACAACGTTCACTTCTCCCAATATACATTGTGCGTACTGACCACGATGTGGTAAATTTTAGACAGTTTCAGGCTTGAACTGGGAGAGAGTGGGAGCGGTGAGGCGTGGGCTGCGTCTATAGTTCCTCTTCCGTCGTACTGTCTGCGAATAAGGTGAGTACAAACACAAATATACGGAAAATATTACATTTTCATCTGGCCGTACAGCGAACGTGCTCGCGCCATTTATCGCATCTAATCTTAACCACACAGTACGCCACTCAGTTGGCCAGTGGAGGTGGGTCGTGAGGTCTTATGCGACGGAAAGCTGAGGTCAGCGCCAGAACCGCACGGCCACCGCGGCCGGCAGCGTTCTGTCTATCGCCATTCAAGAACATTATAAATTCCTCGCACGTCTTTGCAGAGGATTGTAAAACAGGATTTAAAGTTTCACCCTCATGAGCTGAAAGTGGCTCGGTAGTTACGGCCGGGAGAGAAAGTGCGTAGGCGACATTTCTGCACATTACCGGACGTAACTGACTATGATTATGCATTCCTGACTAATCTTGTGATGTCTGATGAGCCATGGTTTGAAACGATATTTTTCGACACAAACCTGCAGCACGTCATGAAAAGACCCAGGATAGCCTAAAGGTTGTCATCTGGTGTGCTGCCGGCCGGAGTGGCCGAGCGGTTAAAGGCGCTACAGTCTGGAACCGCACGACCGCTACGGTCGCAGGTTCGAATCCTGCCTCGGGCATGGATGTGTGTCATGTCCTTAGGTTAGTAAGGTTTAAGTAGTTCTAAGTTCTAGGGGACTTACGACCACAGCAGTTGAGTCCCATAGTGCTCAGAGCCATTTGAACCATTTGAGCCATCTGGTGTGCTATTGGATAGTTTATTGAAATCGTTGGGTCATATTTTTTTTTTAAGACAACGACCGGCCAGCAAATGTCAGTTTCTAGAGGTATGCGCCTACTATTAACAATTTACTCATTCCGCAGCTGGAGAGACAATGTGGTCAAAATGCGATATCGTCTGAGCAAGATGAGGCTATGACCATATGGCCACTAATTGAATGATCAAGCTCAGGATCCACTTTCCACACAGATTATTCTCGTGACTCTGTCAAATCATATGGCTGGTGAGTTTACTTCATGTTTAAGCCCCTGATTTACTTCTGTGAAGTCATCTCAAGTACAAAGTTTTTTTCACGGCGGCTATCCAGTCTTGATGAGCTGAAAGCCACACACCGGAAAGATACAGAGGTCAGTCCCCAAGAAACGATTGAGAACGTAATGTGGAGATTCCGCAGATGTCTTCAGCAACGCCTCGCCAAGGTTGAAAACCATTTCTGTGACGTACTTTTTAAGATAGAAACTTGTGTTTGGCTTTTCAGTTAAGGCAATGCGTGTGTAACCCTTACAGATAATTTATATTGGTGTAAATGCATGTTAAACCTAAGGTTAAGTATACATTTACACCAACATAATAATATAATGCAACATAATATAATACACTAATATAATGACCAAATTAAGATGTACTACTTCCCAATGATCACACTGTATAAGTTAACGCGGATGGATAGAGAAACCCATTCCTGTAATCTTCCAAACCGCTATAAAATTGTATTCGCTTGACTCAGTCGCGTTGATTCAACATCTAGGTGCAACGTCGCGAAACAACAGGAGATAGACGAGCACATACGACCTGTTGTAGGGGAAGCGAATATTGACGACTGTTCACTGGAAGACCTTTGAGAAATCTCATATTACAAAAGGCAGCTCTATCTTGTTCAGTTCTATAGATTTCTCTATCTGATCGAATTTATCGGTGATTCAAGTACAGCGATGTTTGAATTTTGATACCCTTTCAATAGGTATGGTGTTAATATCAATATCAGATGAAATCTTTGGAGTTTTGCTAATAACCATGTACTGGGTTCCCCTAAAACTCATTTTGAGACCAAATTCATTGTTGACTCTATTAATTTCTTCCAATACTGAGTGCAGCTGTGTAATGTTTTTTGCCAATAGTAATGCGTCGTCAGCATAGCGTATATTACCAAGCATTTTCCGACTGACTTTTACACCTATTTCTATGAAATGGCTTACTCGAAGACTGCAAATTTTGGAAATTTATAGTAAGGTCTTACCGAGCGGGGTGGCGCAGTGGTTAGACACTGGACTCGCATTCGGGAGGACGACGGTTCAATCCCGCGTCCGGCCATCCTGATTTAGGTTTTCCGTGATTTCCCTAAATCACTCCAGGCAAATGCCGGGATGGTTCCTCTGAAAGGGCACGGCCGACTTCCTTCTCAATTCTTCCCTAATCCGATGAGACCGATGACCACGCTGTCTGGTCTCCTTCCCCAAACCAACCAACCAACCAACCAGTAAGGTCTTATGGGACCAAACTGCTGAGGTCATCAGTCTCTAAGCTTAAACACTACATCATCTAACTTAAACTATCTTACGCTAAGGAGGACACACACACACTCATGCCCGACGGAGGACTCGAACCTCCGACAGGGGGAGCTGTGCAGACCCTCACACGACGCTCGAGACCGCGCGGCTCGAAGATTGCCCTCTAGTAATAGTTACATAGGAGTAGGGGCAGAACAAAGTCTTACGTTAGTCCTCGTATTGTCTTAATGTCTGCGCTGCAGTCATAGACTGTGCTGCTGGTCCCGGCGGAGGTTCGAATCCTCCACTCTGGCATGGGTGTGTGTGTTTGATTGTCCTTAGAATAATTTAGGTTAAGTAATGTGTAAGCTTAGGGACTGATGACCTTAGCAGTTAGTCCCATAAGATTTCACACAACATTTCTTAATGTCTAGTGACGTTTCCTTGTCACTTCTGATAATAGCGGTCTGTTGCCAGTGCATGGATGTCCTTCAGGTCGTATTAAAGGAAGACGTCGTGGTTGTTCATTCAGAGGCGTGCCGCTAGATTCGCTCTAGCGATTGGTTAGATCAGTACTAGAGTTTCGTGAAGTTAATTGAGAATTTTTGGAAGGAAGAAGACTATGTTTTCGTCATACGATAATAAGGAGGTTTGAGAACCAGTATTTGCGAGAGTTTTCAGAACGATTGCATTGTCTACGACGTTCATCCCATAAGAAAACATTAAGAGTAAAACAGAGAGAGATGATGGCTCGTTCAGAGACTTGCTCTGTTTGCGAGTGCAAGACGAAATGAAATGAGTAGCAATAGTACACGGGGCGTTCCACCACGCATTGTAGAGTGGCAACCGAAGTATGCATCAAGCTATAGACATAAATTTATCAGTGACTCCTCGACGCACTGAATTTCTGTTCGGCTAGAGTACTAATAGTATGTTTAGCCGTCATCAAAAATGGGCAACGTGGACTATAAGGCAACAGTGAGAAACGCCCAGGCAGTTACCAGCGCCATGTAAAGACGTCACGGCTGTTACGTCGGTGGGATTGCAGCAGCAGCAGCCGCTGGCACGAACACGCATCTCGCTCTGCTGGAAACGACCGGCGAAATATATGGCCCACTCCAACCACGGACGTGTTACGCGCTCCCGGTTTATCCTTTCAGGCGCCTAAGCTCCCTAGCCGTGGCGGCACAGAATTCCGCCATTTTTTCCTCCGCGCACGGCGCCGCCGCTGTTTGCCTCTCCACGTTCCACGTTCCAGCACTTCCAGGCAAAGTCCGGCAATTTCTGGCACTCTGCGAGACCGGTTATCTCACCTGAGTACGTGATCTGGTGTCTGATGTAAGTCAGCTCTATTTTCAGCTAGATATTATCTGAAGCGCGCTTCTTCCGATATGTTGCTGGCTAAATGCAAATCGGATGCTGTATGTAAGGCGTAAGTCGAGACCGACATCTCGTTCGGTCGTTGTTGATCCGGAGATTGCGCTTCGTCTCTAATGAATTCGCCATCGATGAGATGCAAAAATTCCACTCTTTTCCATCGTTCCTGCTTTCCTAATGATATGGATATAGATCTGTTTGTTTTTTTTTGTACACTTTACACAAATATCGAAGTGGTTCACGGGATCTTTACGACTCTAATTACAATAATGTTGAAGGACTGACAATTTTGTTTAATAATATAAGCAATAATACAACTACTGATGATAGTTGGACCATCCTGAAAATTTTTGTCTTGTGCTGAGACGTAGAGAAAACTCTACTTGGGATCATAATTAAATTCTCCTTTTTGTCAATTTCCACCAGCAATATGTGAACTGCGTAAGCGACCTCAGTAAACGAGATGGGTTGTTGGCAGTAGGTACTGGTAATTTTTCCCTCCTCACTTTTTTACAGCTATAAACCGTAATGTGGTGAGGAGCATGCTCATGCTCCAGAATCTGTTCTGCTGTTTGGCGATAATCTTAAGCACTGCGTTCAGTAATGTTACTGGCTCTTGGAATTTTGCTTGGAGGTTACTTATATCTATGCGATACCCAAGAAAAGCTTCTCAGTGTTCTTAAACACGTTTGAGTTCCTGAAAGTTGTGTTTCAGCTCATTTCTGGGAGAAGTCGGTAGGAATTGGTGTGAAGAAATTGAAATTATGAAAATTGGCAGTTATTTTCAGAAACAACACAAATTTCTAATGGCTTGTAGTAATATTAAAAAAAATCCGCCCGAACAAGTCTCTGAAGGCTCAACGGTACCGACCGACCACCGTATCATCCTGAGGCGATAGGCGTCGCTTGATGCGGATGTGGCGGGCACGTGATCAGCACACTGCTCTCCCGGCCGTTGTCAGTTTTCGTGACTGGAACCACTACCTCTATCAATCGGCTACCCAATTGGCCTCACAAGAGCTGAATGCGTCCTGCTTACCAACACCGCTCGGTAGATCCGGACGGTCACCCATCTAAGCGTCAACTTCAGTGATCTGATGGGAATCGGTATTACTACTGCGTCGTGGGCGTTGGTCTTTGAGAAAGTAACGAACGAGGAGAAAATCAGTAAGCAAAGAAACTGATGAAATAGCTTCCAAAAACTAACTTAAAATTTCATAGGGGAAGACGCATCGTATGAAATAGGGCATAATTCAGCAAATGGCATTCACGCTTCGCTACTCGAGAGACATCTTGGCAAATTTATTGTGTCATCGCAGCTAAAGCAACAAGACAAAGCAAGAAAGACAGCTACCTGTGGAGCCATATAATTTTTGTTGTGTCTGATCCATACGAAATGCAGTCACAAATCGCGTAAGTTAAGTTGATTACTGTTAAACGTCCCGTCGACAAGAGGTCATTATTGCGGTAGAAGCAGACTGGATGGATTACGGATGAATCTAGAATGTGACCGTAACGGAACTCACGTTAATTTAGTAAAAGAGTGAAAAACCTAAGTCTGGGCAGCTGGACGGGAAATCAAATCCCGTTCCTGCAGTACACGAATCCAAGCCGCAACCACTGGACCACATCACTCGGTGACAATACGCGAAAGTTCAACAATACAACAAAACATAAGCAAAAGCAAAAGTACCCTAACCGACAGAAACAAGGTGAAAAGCAGGAAGGAACACCACAAAAGATTTTAGAGTTTAAATCAAAAATACAAATGACAAGAACTAATAGAAATACGGAGGATAGTCATAGCTACTACGAAGAAACTAAACTCTGCAGCGACTTGCAAAGAACAGATACGAAATGACTCGAAAAAAAATTGTACACTTTACGTCATCGATCAAAAAGAACAACAAAGCTCGTTCCCACCTACTTCAGTTTTTCCCATTCTCTCTCACTCGTAAATTTATCCAATTATTTCCAGCTCTTCCTCTGACAAGTTAACTCCAATACACGTATGATTCTTCCTGTACTGCTGCCATGCATTTCTGTTGGTACGCCGTTAGTCCCATTTCAAAGGAGGTAAGGAGGATTAAGACTTAACGTCTCATCGCCGGCGAGGTCATCTGACACGAAACATAAGCTAGGATTTGAGAAGGAAGTCGGTAGTGTCCTTTTCAAAACAATCATCATCCCGGCATTTGCCTTCACTGATTTAGGGAAACCACGGAAACCATAAATCTGGACGGCCGGGTGGGGATATGAATTCGATGCCATTGTTTCACTACTGCAACACTCACAAGAGGGAGGTTATTTTAAGAGGAATGTACTGAACGCCACATCCGTTAGCTGGTATCACTGTAATACCAGCATTCGTAACTATTATTGGTATTATTACCACCGTCATCAGTAGTACTATTAGTAGCAGTTGTAGAATGGTAGAATTAATTGCATTATATCTCGTTTATGTCATTGCGGATACCAGTGGCGGACCATGGCGCAACGTCTAACCTTGAGTGGGCGGGCTTAGCTCGCCCTGTACGAAATACGGCGATCCTTTGTAGAAATACAGAGATGGTGATGAAGTGTAAAATGACCTCGTACCTCGGTAGATGCAAAGATCATAAGAATCGCCACGAGGAGCAAATGGACACAGGTTCTGTATAAGATGATAGGAGAAGCAGTCGACCCTCACCATCCAGGACGGAGGTAAATGTGTAAGTGGTTCAGGAAATGTTCAATCGAAGTTCTCAGAAATCACAAAGACAGGTACCTCGCGAAAGTGGTTTAACCTTACACACAGTCCGGACTGTTCAACGGAAAGGGTGGAATTTTCGTGCATGGCAACTAAATCACGGCCAAGAATTATTGTCGGTTGGGCAGATGACGCTTGGTTGTTTCGAAGACTGATCTAATATTTTCGGTAATATCCTGTGGGAAGATGAAGCAGTGTTTCATGCCTTGGGGGGGAGGGGGTTGTTACCCGCCACAATTGTTGTTATTGGGCAACAGAGAATCGGAGTATTGTAGCCGAACAAAGTCAACACCGCCCAAAATTCATAGAGTGATGCGGCATAACATCCACGAACGTTTTGGGTCCGTATCTCATTCGGGACACAATGAATACAGAGCGGTACCTCGATTTGTTTGAAAATTATATTCACGGTATTGCGTCCACATGAAACATTTACAGTGACATAATCTTAAGCAAAGCGTCGCCCTGCCTCGCTGCACGTGCCCTGTCCGCGCGCAGCTCGACACTCATTCTCCAGGACGCCGGTTGGGACGCCGTGACCCTCTTGAATGACCTGCAAGGAGTGCTGACCTAGCGCCCTGCGAATTCTTCCTCTAGGATTGGGCAAAATGGGAAGTATATCGCACAAAACCAAAAACTCTTGATGAATTGGAGGAGCGAATCCGGAAAGCTCTTGAAAATGTACTGCTGGATTATCTGGCAGAAGCCTCTCGCAAGCATCCGCATGGTCTTTTGCTTCCATCTGTTTTCTGAATTGGAAAGAAATGCACAGTTAAACGTCAAACACTTCAATGTACAGGGTGCGTCAAAAAAATGTATACACACTTTGAACTGTCATAGACAATTTATTTCCCGTTCTACAAGTTTAAATATCTGTGAGAAAGTAATGTTATGTTTCTTCAACAGGTGGCAGCAGTGGCAAGGAAGTAACTGCAACATGGCGGACGTGCGTTTGAGCTTTGAAGCGCGGAAGCAGATAATTAAGTGGTACTGGAAGTTTGAGAATGTAGCTGCGGTTCGAAGACAGTGGAGAAGTGAGTATAGTACAGAACCACCTTCAAGGTTAACAATTACACGTCTACGAGACAAATTCGAAATCCATGGAACAGTGTGTGATGTGCATAAAGGTCGATCAGGGCGACCTCGTACAGCTACAAGTGATGATTCCACAGCTGCGGTCTTGGAACTGTTTCAGCGTTCGCCTCAAAAATCTTCAAGCCAAGCGGCACGTGAGAGTAATGTAAGTGCTAGTAGTGTGCTATGCATTCTGAAGAAAGGCAAGTTTCGTGTGTACATTCCAAGACTGGTGCAACAGCTAAGTGACGACGATCCATTTTGTGAATGGGTTCAGGATATGGTGAGACGTGAACGGGGATTTATGTGTAGCATAATTTGGTCGGATGAAGCCCAATTCAAACTCAATGGAACTGTCAATAGCCGGCCGCGGTGGTCTAGCGGTTCCGGAACCGCGGGACTGCTACGGTCGCAGGTTCGAATCCTGCCTCGGGCATGGGTGTGTGTAATGTCCTTAGGTTAGTTAGGTTTAAGTAGTTCTAAGTTCTAGGGGACTTATGACCTAAGATGTTGAGTCCCATAGTGCTCAGAGCCATTTGAACCATTTTTGAACTGTCAATAGGCACAATTGTGTGTACTGGGCTGAAGATAACCCTAACATTACAGTTGAAAAGGCTGTGAATTTGCCTGGTGTAAATGTGTGGTGTGGTCTGTCTGCAAGGGGACTCATTGGGCCTTTCCGCTTTGAAGGTACTGTTCAAATGGTTCAAATGGCTCTGAGCACTATGGAACTTAACATCTGAGGTCATCAGTCTCCTAGAACTTAGAACTACTTAAACCTAACTAACCTAAGGACATCACAGACATCCAGGATTCGAACCTGCGACCGTAGCGGTCGCGCGGCTCCAGACTGAAGCGCTTACAACCGCTCGGCCACGCCGGCCGGCGATGGTACTGTTACTGGAGAAACGTACCTAACCATGCTTGCCGACTCCATATTCCCTGCCATTCGTGCATTATACGGTAATGATGAGTTTTATTTCCAACAAGATGGCGCCCCGCCGCACTATCATAGCGACGTACGAGCATACCTGGATCACAATGTGCCAGGCCAGTGGATAGGACGCAGGGGACGAATCGAGTTTCCTGCACGCTCTCCAGACCTCACGCTGCTGGATTTCTTCTTATAGGGCATAGTAAAATATGAGGTGTACAAACGTAAATCGCATAACCTGGACACACTTTGCAATGAGATTCAGGCGATGTGCGCAGAAATCTCATTGGGCACTTTGGTACGATGTACGGAATCAGTGGTGACTTGTACTCAGAAATGTATTGATGCTCAAGGCCACCAGTTTGAACATTAATCACATTTGCAAAGTACATTTATTCTTCCAATTGAACTTTAAGATTTCCATTTCCAGAAATTTAACATTGTAGAACGGGAAATAAATTTTCTATTAGGCTTCAATGTGTGTATACATTTTTTTAACGCACCCCGTATATTGTTATAAACTACGTTCTGTTTCTGGGTGCAAAGACGTTAAAGTTTTGTGACTGTCAACACGTGAATACGCTACATACTCGCTATCTGCCTGTGCGAGAAACATGATTCTTTTAAATTCACTACGCAGCACTGTAAATTTCGAAACTTTTAGGCAGATTACAAACTGTGTGCCGAATCGAGACGCGAATGCGGGACCTTTGCTTTTCGCGGGCAGGTACTCTAGCGACTGAACAACCCAAGCTCGACTCAGGACACTGCCGGGAGGTTTCATATCAGTGCATACTCCGCTCCAAATTAAAAATTCATTCTGTAAACTGTAAATTTTGTCGTTATGCTTTATTGATAGTCATATTATGCGTTAATCTTACCGGAAATCGGAAATTACATAAATAACGTAACGGACAAGGTGAGCAGCAATCTGAAGTGGTTTGCTTATATCATTTCGGTGTACGCGGGGGTCGTCGTTGAGTCACTGTGGGAGAATACAAGATGGCTTCGACAGAGTTTCTAGTTGGTGTCACGAATGGCAGCTTCCTCTAAATGTAGAAAAATCTAAGTTAATGCGGATGAGTAGAAAGAAACAGTCTTGTAACGTCGAATACAGTGTTGGTAACGTGCTGCAGTCATATAGCGTAATATGTAGGCGTAATGTTGCAAAGCGATATGAAACAGAATGAGCATGTCAGACTGGCAGGAGGAAAGGCGAATGCTCTACTTAGGCTTATTGGGAGAATCTTGGGAAAAGGAGTCGGCATAGAGAACGATGATTTGGGATCCGCACCAGGTCACGTTAAAGGAAGACATCGAAGCAATTCAGAAACGTGCTGCTAGGTTTGTTATCGGTGGGTTCGAACAACACGCAGATGTTACGGAGATGCTTAGTGAACTCAAATGAGAATGACTGGAGAGAAGGAGACGTTCTTTTTGAGGAGCGCTGTTGAGAAATTTTAGAGAACCGGCATTTGAGGCTCCACATATAGGAGATTGAAAGAATGAGCCACGCGAGGGTGGATCTTGAGTCGCGAGTCTGGGTCCCTTTAAAACCAATTTTTTTTCCAGTGTACTGCTCTGATATCCCTACTGAAAATGAAGAAGGTTTGCCAGCCGGGGTGGCCGAGCGGTTCCAGGCGCTACAGTCTGGAACCGCGCGACCGCTACGGTCGCAGGTTCGAATCCTGCCTCGGGCATGGATGTCTGTGATGTCCTTATGTTAGGTAGGTTTAAGTAGTTCTAAGTTCTAGGGGACTGATGACCTCAGAAGTTAAGTCCCATAGTGTTCAGAGCCATTTTTGAAGAAGGTTTCGCTCCACGTGAACCAAGCTTGAAAATCAGGGCATTACTATCGGTGACACGGGCAGCCCGCCGCCTCGTAAATGCTGCAGTAACAGCAGCAGCACCAGCAGCCGGCGCCCTTGCTACTCGGCGCTGCCCCATCCGTCAGGGGCGGCCGCCACGAGCAAAGCCATCGCTCACCCAACAGCGACGCCAGGCGACGGCGGCGCCTCACACACACACACACACACACACACACACACACACACACACACACACACACACACACTCGACACACACGCAGTAACTCTGTCGGCGGCTGCTCGGCCGTTGCGTCAGAGGCGGCGCGTATAACCTTGTTAGCCGGGCGCTCCTCTCTCCCCGGATGGACGCCGAGTGCGGGAAAGCAGCAGTCGCAGGTCGCTCCGCCGAGCTCGTCCTTAATTAAAGAAACGCTCCGGAGCGGACCGGTCACGCGCGCCTCTCGCTCCGCAGACGGGGCAGGTTCGCCGAGCCGCCCCTCGCGGAGAGGTTCCCAGGTCGCGTTACCCGCCGCTTCCGGCCCGTCGTCTCCTGTCCCACATCCCAGCGGCCGCGTCGCTCGCTGACACCGCAAAACTGTCACTTTCTCCACGGGTCTCAGAAGCTTCCACAACGTGAGCCATTCGCAACGAAAATTCCTGTCGCGCTTTTTCTCACAACACGACGTAGTTTGGAAATGCGCGACAGAAGGAAAATGGAAAAGCGTTAGATGCCTCGCTCCTCTTGAAAAAACAGGTTTGTGCAAACCTGGACATTCTGAAAGGGAGATTCTCAATGCGTTCTCATTCCACATCGATTACTTTGAAACAGTTTCCTGATTATGTGATTATCTATGCAAGTCTGCAGGCTTTCGATGCCATTGCCACTGAAGGTAAATCTTCTGATTTGTTAGGATGCTTCAAGTCGCTTTTCAATATGTTACACACGATCGACCTTTCGACTCCTCTGCGGGGGTTTTCTTCTGGGATCTTCTGGCGTTCTCGTTTCCGAGAACTACATTTTCACTATTCTGTTGGGATCAACCTCAGGAAACCCCGCTCTCGGTTCCGAGAACACCAGAAGATCCTCAAGATCCCAGCAGAAGAGTCGAAATTTCGTCTCGGAACCGAGAACACTAGAACATCCTGAAGAAGATACCAGCAGAGGGATCGAAACGTCGTTCATGGTGCCGAGAACACCAGTAGATCCTGAATAAGATCCCACCAGAGGGATCGAAACGTCGTTCATCGTTCCTAGAACACAAGAACGTCCTGCAGAAGATCCCAGCAGAGGGATCAAAATGTTGTTCATAATTCTCAGAACACCAGACGATCCCAGCAGAGGGATCGAAACGTCGTTCGTTGTTTCAAGAACACCAGAAGATCTTGAAGAAGATCCAGACCTAACAAAGTTCCTGTACTAAAACGATTTAGGAGACGATCTGAGCAGCCATCTAAGGATTCTTTGCGGATTTCCTGCTATTTGCCATCTTGTAAAGTCATCAGATGATAAAAACGAATTGCGAAATGATTTAGACAGGATATCTGTATGGAGCAAAAATTGTGAGGTCATCCACATGAGTACTGAAAGGAATCCGCTAAATTTCGGTTACATGATCAACCCAAATTTAGAGGCTATCAATTTAACTGCGTACCTAGGGGTAATAGTTACAAATAACTTAAGCAGGAACTATCACATAAATAATGTTGTGGGGAAAGCTGGGCAAAGACTATCATTTATTGGCAGAACACTTAGAAGACGTAACAGGTCTGTAATAGAGATTGTCTACACTAGGCTTGTCCGTCCTCTTCTGGAGTACTCCTGGGCAATTTCGGATCCGCATCACGTAAGATTGACGGAGGGCATTGAAAAATGTCAAAGAAGGGCAGTTAGCTTTACTATCGTTAAATAGGGGAGAGAGTGCAACGGATACCATACATGAATTAGGTTGTCAATCACTAAAATAAAGGCGATTTTCGTTGGAGCACGATCTTCTCGTGAAATTTCAATCACCATCTGTCTCCTGAGAGTCCAAAAATATTTTGTTCACGTCCATCTACATACAGATAAATGATCATCATAAATAAAATAAGAGAAATTGGAGCTGCTAAAGTATCATTTAAGTGTTTGTTTCTCTCACATGCTGTTCGAATGTGGAACGGTACAGAGAGCTTGAAAATGGTTTGATGAACCCTCTGCCAGGCACTTAATTGTGAATTGCAGAGTTATCATGTACATGTAGATTTACATTCCAGCAAAGCGGCCGAAACGTAATTTCCGCTTCTGACAATATCAGAAGATCCCAGCAGTGGGGTTGCAACGTATTTCTCGGGACCGAAAACAACAGAAGATCCTTAAGAACATCCCAGCAGAGCCGTCGAAACGTAGTTCGCGGCATCGACAACACCAGAGGATTCTGAAGAAGATCCCAGAAGTGTTGTCAAAACATAGTTCTCGTAAAACCGGTAATACCAAAAGACCCGGAAGAAGATCCTAGCAGACGGATCTAAACATCTTTCATGCTTTCCGAGAACACAAGTAAATCCTGAAGAAGGTACCAGGTGATGACATCATCCGTGTAGGTGAAATTCAAGAGGAACATGACTCGGCCCAATGACCTGGAAGATTTTACCTTCGATGTAATTACCTGCCGCAAAATTATGTCGTCTGTCATGTATCTCACTACGAAGGACGACCTCAGTTTTGACGATCCGGCGCGTCACACGAAGAAATGAGACTGTATTCACTGCTGTTACTGTACAGCGTCGCAGTTCACCCAAAGCTGTTGGAAGGGCAGGCACCCAGCCGGCGCTTTTAACACCAAACCTTGGAGGCCAGTAGTGGAATGAGAGGCCCGTGCAACCCTAACAGCTCTAGGGCCTTTCTATCGACCTAAATCTCGCAGTACAGTTGTAACTGACATGCACTTGCTGAAACGGAGCACGCACAACGCCTTTTGTTGCTGCGTTATCGCCATCTCGACTCGACGAACGTAACGTAATGAACGAGCAAGCGAGCTAGGTAGCTGCACCAGAGAGACGCTTAACGGCAAGAACATCAACCAGCAACTTAGAACTGGAGCCAAGGTGAACTTCTATCTTCAATGCGTAAGTTAAAATTCATCCCAAGTTTCTATCTTCATTCATGTACAAGAATTATTATTTGTAAATATCTCTAAAATGCGCCTTTTTAAATATTGAGCCTTAATTTGAAAAGATTTCTAATATTTGGCTTGTGTCATCGGAAAGTAATATCAGCCAGTAAATCGGACACGCTGCTATGGTCATCTACAGAGTTAATATTCACCTTTATCCGCCGGGAACATCACGATACAATTAAGCAATAAGCGGAACCGAAAGCCACGTTTTACAAGGCAACAAGGGCACCACGAAACCAAATTTCCGGTCGGAAATCAACCTATTGATGATGCGTCAAGTGTAATTTGACTGTCAACAAGCAAACGATAAGTAACATACAAAACGCAAGGCACCCTTTGGTGTTAAACCACTGCCTTTGCCTCTGTGGCTGACAGTGTAAGAACACACTTCAAACACAAAGATTTAAGTGACATATACACTCCTGGAAATGGAAAAAAGAACACATTGACACCGGTGTGTCAGACCCACCATACTTGCTCCGGACACTGCGAGAGGGCTGTACAAGCATTGATCACACGCACGGCACAGCGGACACACCAGGAACCGCGGTGTTGGCCGTCGAATGGCGCTAGCTGCGCAGCATTTGTGCACCGCCGCCGTCAGTGTCAACCAGTTTGCCGTGGCATACGGAGCTACATCGCAGTCTTTAACACTGGTAGCATGCCGCGACAGCGTGGACGTGAACCGTATGTGCACTTGACGGACTTTGAGCGAGGGCGTATAGTGGGCATGCGGGAGGCCGGGTGGACGTTCCGCCGAATTGGTCAACACGTGGGGCGTGAGGTCTCCACAGTACATCGATGTTGTCGCCAGTGGTCGGCGGAAGGTGCACGTGCCCGTCGACCTGGGACCGGACCGCAGCGACGCACGGATGCACGCCAAGACCGTAGGATTCTACGCAGTGCCGTAGGGGACCGCACCGCCACTTCCCAGCAAATTAGGGACACTGTTGCTCCTGGGGTATCGGCGAGGACCATTCGCAACCGTCTCCATGAAGCTGGGCTACGGTCCCGCACACCGTTAGGCCGTCTTCCGCTCACGCCCCAACATCGTGCAGCCCGCCTCCAGTGGTGTCGCGACAGGCGTGAATGGAGGGACGAATGGAGACGTGTCGTCTTCACCGATGAGAGTCGCTTCTGCCTTGGTGCCAATGATGGTCGTATGCGTGTTTGGCGCCGTGCAGGTGAGCGCCACAATCAGGACTGCATACGACCGAGGCACACAGGGCCAACACCCGGCATCATGGTGTGGGGAGCGATCTCCTACACTGGCCGTACACCACTGGTGATCGTCGAGGGGACACTGAATAGTGCACGGTACATCCAAACCGTCATCGAACCCATCGTTCTACCATTCCTAGACCGGCAAGGGAACTTGCTGTTCCAACAGGACAATGCACGTCCGCATGTATCCCGTGCCACCCAACATGCTCTAGAAGGTTTAAGTCAACTACCCTGGCCAGCAAGATCTCCGGATCTGTCCCCCATTGAGCATGTTTGGGACTGGATGAAGCGTCGTCTCACGCGGTCTGCACGTCCAGCACGAACGCTGGTCCAACTGAGGCGCCAGGTGGAAATGGCATGGCAAGCCGTTCCACAGGACTACATCCAGCATCTCTACGATCGTCTCCATGGGAGAATAGCAGCCTGCATTGCTGCGAAAGGTGGATATACACTGTACTAGTGCCGATATTGTGCATGCTCTGTTGCCTGTGTCTATGTGCCTGTGGTTCTGTCAGTGTGATCATGTGATGTATCTGACCGCAGGAATGTGTCAATAAAGTTTCCCCTTCCTGGGACAATGAATTCACGGTGTTCTTATTTCAATTTCCAGGAGTGTAGATACACGTCACAAGAATAGACCGATGCGGAACACACACAGACGGTGACTGCTGGAGATTTCATTGAATATCAGGGGTCTATTTTTTGCTGTAAAAGATAATAATTTCATGTGGCTGAATTGCTGTCTGGAAGTCTTTCAATTGGACCCCACTTCGGCCACTTGCGTGCCCTCATTCTCCCCAGTTGTCCAAGTTCTAATTTAATGATGAATCCGAATCACGAGTCGTTCCTGATGTCACGTCAGATCGGTGAGAAGTGAAGGCCTTTTTTTTATAAAAAAAATAAAAAAAAACATACCGTCCGCCGTCCGAACAGGCCTTTAAGGTCAACAGTACCGACAGGCCAGCGCGTCATCCTCAGCCCTCAAGCGTTACCACATACGGATACGGAGGGATACACACTCTCCCGGCCGTCTCTACTTTCCAATTAAGTAGCTCCTCAATTGGCTCACAAGGGCTGAGTGTACTCCACTTGCCAACAGAATTCGGCAGACCCAGATGATGACCCATCCAACTGCTAGCCACGCCCGACAGCGCTGCCGGTGATCTGGCGGGACCTGGTGTTACCACAGCGGCAAGGCCGTTGGCACGGCTAGACTAAAGCAGACTGGAAATTCCCGACCGAATTCGATCCCGCCACCTCTCAGTTCGCAGGCACGCGCTATGCCACTAGACAATCAGGTCCGATCCTTCAAACTGCCATCACAGGGGATAGAACATGGCCCTTCAAGCTGGATCTACAGTAGGCCATGTAACCACCACAACCGCAAAGTGCAGCTGCCTGCATATTTTTTTGACGGACACTCTTGCTTCTATCGGATGAAGTGGTGCAGTGGTAAGGCAATGGTCTCGTTCTCGGGTTTTCCACATATCTGTAAATCGGTTTAGGCGAATCCTGGGGTGGTTACTTTGAGTTTCTTCCCCAAGGCATACTCGTACCTCGTCTATGACGACCTCGTGGACGGGAGGTTAACCCGTAATCTTACTTCCCTCTTCAGCGCTCCAGTCGGTGCGAGTTTCCGGTCTGCTTCTACTGGACGGGCAGCGTCGATAAATTTAAAGAACGACGCCGTCTCCACCAGGCCTTTATTTTAAGTGAGTATTTTATTAAGTAATAATATCCTAGTTTAATTGGAAATTTGTGGTAAGGGACCAAACTGCTGAGGTAATCGGTCCCTAAACCTATACAGTACTTAAACTAACTTACGCTATGGACAACACACACACACACACCCATGCCAGACGGAGGACTCGAACCTCCAACGGGGGGAGCCGCACGGACCGCGACAAGGCGCCTTAGACCCTGCGGCATATCCTAGTTTAAAGCACAGTGGATGTGAATATACAGGGTGATTCAAAAAGAATACCACAACTTTAGGAATTTAAAACTCTGCAACGACAAAAGGCACAGCTAAGCACTATCTGTCGGCGAATTAAGGGAGCTATAAAGTTTCATTTAGTTGTACATTTGTTCGCTTGAGGCGCTGTTGACCAGGCGTCAGCATCAGTTGATGCTAAGATGGCGACCGCTCAACAGAAAGTTTTTGTGTTATTGAGTACGGCAGAAGTGAATCGACGACAGTTATTCAGCGTGCATTTCGAACGAAGTATGGTGTTAAACCTCCTGATACGTGGTGTATTAAACGTTGGTATAAACAGTTTACAGAGAATGGGTGTTTGTGCAAAGGGAAAAGTTCAGAGCACTTCATCACTGGCCTCCAAGAAGCCCTGATCTTACCCCCTGCGATTTTTTCTTATGGGGGTATGTTAAGGATATGGTGTTTCGGCCACCTCTCCCAGCCACCATTGATGATTTGAAACGAGAAATAACAGCAGCTATCCAAACTGTTACGCCTGATATGCTACAGAGAGTGTGGAACGAGTTGGAGTATCGGGTTGATATTGCTCGAGTGTCTGGAGGGGGCCATATTGAACATCTCTGAACTTGTTTTTGAGTGAAAAAAAACCTTTTTAAATACTCTTTGTAATGATGTATAACAGAAGGTTATATTATGTTTCTTTCATTAAATACACATTTTTAAAGTTGTGGTATTCTTTTTGAATCACCCTGTATTATCCTCGTAAGTAATATAAAACAGCATACAGTCGCCGTTAGAGATTACTTGGAGGATGAATAAAATGATTTGTTTCTGGGGTCTGCCCTCTTTATTTTATGGTAGCATTCAGCGAAAGTTTTCAACACTCTTCTGTACATACACTACCGGGACCCAACCTAGAATAGCTCAACAAGGTGACGCAGTGATTAAGACACTGGACAAATGTTCTGGGAAATTCATGTCAAATCTGCATCCGCCCCCCCCCCCCCCACTCGTTCAGGTTTTCCCGCCTCACGGCAGACGAGTTCAGGTCATCTGATTAAGGCGAAAGTCGACGACATCCTTTCTCATCGTTGCCCAACTTCGCTACTGCTCGCTAGTTCTAGTGACACAGATTGAACGCGGAAATCTAAACCTCCTTAAAAATAAAGTGTGCCACTTGGGTCACAACTGTGACATTTAGTCAGCATCTAAATACAATCACAGCAGAATACGTAAACAATCTAAGGTGTAAGCGAAAATCTCGTAATTTTACACCAACATGCATCTCATATTTTTTAAATGTTTCAATTTCTTACTTTATGTCGTACTATCTGCATATTCTTACTTTTATCTCTGTACTCAATAAAGGCGTGAAAACCGAAATCTAGATTGTACACAGAAAATATATACAAAAACGTACGGTCAAATGGCACTGTATTCCTTCAAAAAACACTGTATGAGTGTAGTTCAGCACCATCGAAAACTTTTTAGCTATAGCTCGGTTATAGCAAAGACATGAAGTTAATAGTACAGCAAAGACTATATCTCTTGTGCCGAAGTGCGACCACCAGATGTAAGACATGCTGCAGATGCGGATGTTGAATTTATACAATGACTACTCATTGAACGATTCGCAACGGCTAATTTACGGTCGTTAAAGTGTATACAGGGCGAGTTTTTGGTCCAAGGACACAAGCCGCCGCCGCCGCCTCTGGCGACACAACTGTAAGATTTCTATCCGGGTCGTATCACTGTTAGTAACGGGCGCCCAAGTGTCACATTTGTATACTGTCTTTATCACAATTAGTAGCGAAATTGACGCGAGTGGGAGTTTACGAGGGAAAAACGGGGGGAGGGGGGACGAATGAGGAGGGGGAGCGGGGTTGCCAAACGATAATTCAATTGGGTGGAAAAATGTTTTCGAAACGGCCCTGGGTATAACAGCATATCAGCTGCTGGTAAGAAAATTTTTAATTTCCCTTCTGGTTACGTTCATTGATCATTCTCACGCAATAAGTGTCGAGTATCTTATGGAGGGCTTTCGTACACCAGGAAACATTTTCAATAGTGTACAATTTCGCAAGATTCTAGGCCCCTGCTGCCTGAGGATGATCTACGTAATCGGTGTTGGAAATTAAAGCATTTCTTACCAGCAGCTGAGGTGCTGCTTTACCAGTACGTACACCTTCAAGTATTAACAGCTGTGGCAGCACACTGCAGAACTTGTATAAAATTATTTAATTCACGGGCGGCCCTTTGGAAACGCTAGAATAGGGGTGGCTAAGAATTCGGCTCGCAGGCCACGTCCCGGCACAAGTGTTCCAGCACTCAGCCTGGCTGGTACTTTTCCCCCACCGCCGCGCCATGCTGTCTGAGCGTGAGGAGGGGGAAACTGCGAACGCGCCGCATTTAAATGACAATACACACGCACTGTGTAAAACTTGGTTTTATACTTCACGTTTCTCAATAACATAGATTAAAAAAAAAAATTTCAGTATTATTGAATTATTTTTCCGCGCCGAAGACATATAATTTTTATCTAGTACAAACTGTCAGTGTGCGGACAGACGTTAACAGTTTCACGAATTTTACGCACTCAAGTTGCCACGTAGGCGTGACTTAATTGCTTTCATAATCGAAAAAATGTCTTTCACACACTCGTGTGTTGGTCGAAAGATAGTAGCATTTTCGCAACCTCATTAAGGAGACATGGAAACTCTACTTGTGGAAAGCTGTAAACGTTCTGGAATGTTTTAATGTTAACCGGATTTGTCCTTATAAAGGGAATTATCTTGAATACCAATCAGGAAATTTGTGGTAAGGTCTTATGGGACCAAACTGCTGAGGTCATCGCTCCCTAAGCTTACACACTACTTTAACTTACGCTATGGACGACACACACACACACACACACACACACACACACACGCCTGGTGGGGGAGGGGGGGGGGGAAATCGAACCTCCGACTGGTCGAGCGCTTCTAGGCGCTACAGTCTGGAACCGCGCGACCGCTACGGTCGCAGGTTCGAATCCTGCCTCCGGCATGGATGTGTGTGATGTCCTTAGGTTAGTTAGGTTTAAGTAGTTCTAAGTTCTAGGGGACTGATGACCTCAGATGTTAAGTCCCATAGTGCTCAGAGCCAGTTTTTGGACCTCCGGCGGGGAGAGCCGCGCGGACCGCGACATGTCGCCTCAACCCCGCGGCAATCAATCAGTTACATCCGCATATGCACGGGAGCGTTTTCAACTGAAACGGCAAACAGTCTTGAAAATAGTTCGAAAACAGACGTAACATTCGCAGTGTCCTCAAAACGTTTAGCTAATTCCCTGAAGGCCACAATGAATTCTTCAGGCGTAACGTTTTGTTTAACGTCAGTGAGATTAGGAAACTGCATTGTGCGTCAGGATGTGCCCCTTCTACAACGCCATTTTCTTCCCAAATGCATCCCCATCGAAGCAGAAATAAGCTGCTTCCTTCCTTGCATTGTCTTACTGTGTGCAGTGGACTTAAAACGCGAGGTCTACAATCCATTCTGGATATTCTAATTTTTGTTTCTGGACTCATTTTTCCTACATAATTTCAACAACAGCGAGTTTTAAATCCAAAAATCGTTCCAGGCATGACCCTTGATGTAACCAACGTAATTTGCAGAAATATATAAATTCTCCAAACTCTTTGTTCAATGCCACCGAAAACTGTTGCAATTGACAGCAACGTCAGAAATTTTACTATCGAACCATGAATTTCTTCAGGTGCTCCACGCCCGCAAATTTAGCACAAAGTGCCTCTAGACGTGCAGAACAATGAACCTCGTCTATCGATAGTTGAAATGTTTTGCTCTTTCGTTGCCAAGTAAATCTTTAAACTCTTTCTGAATAGTATTGTAATGTCGTTTCACAGTAAATCTGCGGTACCCGGCACTTATGCGACCGCATAATATATACTGAGCATTCTCTTCCATCCCTTAAGTCATTCACATTCATTTTTAAAGGCTTGTGACAATAGACCACTAGACTGCTTCTTCTTGTGCCAAGAACAAACGGCGGAGAGTAATCGGCGCTGACAACACGATTCTGCCGAACTGAAAAGGGTTGTGGCGACCGAAAAATGTCATACTGCAGTGCTCACTGATGTGTCGCGTTGTAACGAGTACTACCGAGGAGGACCGACCAAAGCCGAGAGAGAACGGCCTTGGCCCGCCCACCGCTCTCAGTCCCTGCACTTGTCAAGTTCGACACGCCGCGTCCAGCCCTGTCTACTACGTGTAACACTGCAACAATCAGTCGAAGAGAGTGGGTTGTAAATTCCCGGGAAACGTTGCGAAGGAGTGTTGGTAAAGTTTGAAACCTCATTCCGTTTGTTCATTTAACACAAAATCGTCTAGAATCCACGTTCATTTGGTTCTCATAACTGTAGCCTCTTTTTAAGTGCGTCCCCTACTATAAAAGGATTTAAATCGCTTATGGGAGAACGAGATCATTTCTTGAGAGGGACGAGAGGGGGCGAACGCGAATCAGTGGCCAACGAAGCAGTAGCTAGCGAAGCATTGATTCCGGTGTGATGAAGACCCTGGCGACGAGAGAAGGGGAGGGCGGGCGCAAAGCAAATTAGCTCAGCTCAGCCCTGCTCAGTTCAGAGCGCCAGCAGAGGCGGACGACTCGGCCGTCGGCACCCACTCGGCAGGCCTTCCGCCGCGATTCCTGAAAAACGCCTCGGCCGCCCGCGCCCTGGCCCCGCTGCCGCCTCCAGACCCAACCGAAAAGCTGAAGAGAGGGTGGGCGCCAATGCTGAAAACGCCTAATGAGGCCCTCGGCCAATAAACCGGTCCAAATTAGAAATCCGTGCTGTTAATTTATGTAGAGGAATCTCGCGCACTTTCGAGTTCCGCAGCAAAATCGCACGAGGCACAGTATTTCCCGGTATGGATCCTGAAAGCCAGATCGTAGAAAAGGTTCACTTCCGGTTTCTGGCGTCCTCTCCTTTTGGAAATTTTAAATGAGTGGAAAACGCATTGCTTAGTTGAGGAGAAGAAAGTCTTAGTTGCGATGTTGAAATTACAGTTTATTTATTAACCAATGATGCACGTTTCTCCCAGTTCAAGGCATCTTCCAGCTGGTGTTGATTATCAAGTTACGGATATCGATGATAAAAAATCCGCAAAAATAAAATGTCCTCGTCATCTGCAAGAAAAACAGTGAGGGGAAATAAATATAAAGGGTGATTCTTACTAACGTTTAAAATTCCCCGAAGTGACGTTGATGACACTGAGACAAGTAATTTGATATAGGACACATGGGGGCGCAAATCTCGTGAAGTACCCCAGAAGTGGATGACAAATGTTGAACACGTGACGTCAGCAGGTGGTGTACCTCGCCACACTTTGAGGGCTGGAGCCTATCCGTCTGTCGGACCTGATCATTCCAGCCAAAGTCATGTATTGACGTCGGTGTGACTCCGGGCCAAAGTGTGCGACTTTAGACTCTTGAGTCTGGCAAGCAGTATTTTTTTTCCAATGCGCTACACAATTGTGTGTTTACATTGAGGTGGTATTTGTTATTTTATTTGCCAATCTCGCGGTCTCCGCTTGTTAATTACGAAGTACAGTACAGCAGAAACAATTCATATTGCGTCACAAGCAAATAAGTACAAGTTTCTGAATTTCATCGCTGGCAGTAAATGACCTAGGTGTCCTTTACTAAACAAAGTCTGAAAACAAAAAAGACGAAAGAAAAGGAAAGATACACAAAATTAGAACAGCGTTTACTTGGTTACACCGAGGACAATAATTTTGTAACATCTGCATTCACAACGGACGACATTTCGGAAAGGTGGAGTAGCCTAGAGGGCGATGTGTAGTAGTGTTCATTCGCTGCACTTGCGGCGAGGTACGCCATCTGGTGACATGTTCAACATTTGTCTTCCGCTTTTGGGGTATTTCCCGACATTTACGGCCCCTTGCGTTTTATATCAAATTATTTGTCGCACCATCATCTACGTCACTTCGGGATTTTTTAAACGTTATTAAGAATCACAGTGTATGCTCACGTTATGTACTACAAGCATTACATCCGATTACCTTCCCGAGAAGTATAGTGTATTCCAGTGACTACAAGGCAGGATCAGGCCTACACAATCTGTCAAATGGTAAACACATTGCAAGCGTCGCTCTACATCCTGCGACCACATACACAGTACTTTTGTTAAAGCAACTAGGGTTTCCACAACTAAGCTTGTGTCTGAAAAGCAATTTAATTTTATGCAGTGAAGCGTGGATTTTACATGAAAATGAGAAGGTAATGGTTTAGCGCTCTGCCGATGACGAGATCAATAGAGATAGAGTACGAGGGCCGATTGGTGAAGGGTAGGGAAGAATAGCCATCGCGTCTTTTTCAGAGGAACCAAATCGGCATTCCTCTTAAGTGAATCAGGAAAAACAAGGAAAACCTCAGTGTGGTTGGCAGTACGGTGTTTTGAACCACTGTCCTCCCTAATGAGACCTGCGTCTTACAACTGAAGCTCTTCTCCAGATAACCTGAAGACGTGACTACCAAGAGGAGGCAGCCAGCGGGCCCAGTAGAGCCATACGACCGATTCTGTTACCTAGCATCAACTGGGAGTGAAACATATCGGGAGAGGGGAGGGGGAGGAGGAGGAGGAGGAGGAGGAGGAGGAGGAGGAGGAGGAGGAGGAGGGGGGGGGGGAAGGGGGCGTGTGGCAAAAATGTATAAACCCCAAAAGACAACACACTAACGTACCTAACAGGTCTGGGAAAAACTTTGGCACCCCGTGGTCTGGGAATGGATAAAAAGAGGTCTTCCTGCGTGGTTTTCCAGGGTATATTACGCCATTCTTCCTGCAAAATGGTGGCAAGTTCAGGCATCGATGATGAAGGCAGTGAGCGATTACGCAGCATCCTCACCAAAGTAGGCGACAAAGGCACAATAATACTGTTATCTGGTGACTGTGGTGGCTAGGGGAGATGCAACAACTCATCCTCCCGGTCACAAAACCAGCTGTGTGATCAGGGGTCCTGTCACCTTACAGCACCACCACTGGGAAACAAACACTGTATCATCGGATGGACTTACCCAAAAAGTCACATAATCCTTGGCAGTTTTGCCATCTTGCAGAGTACCTCTGGGGCCATGGAGTACTGCCCAAATTATCTCCAAAACGCCGCCGAGTTTCACGCTGGGACGTAATCTCGACCAGAAGTTGGAAACAGCGTGAAACAAGACTCTTCCGGCCAAATGATATTCATTCTTTGCTCCATAAACCAGGTTTTATGGCTTCGGCATCACGTTTTCCTGTTCCGGGCACTTGCATCACTGATGTGTGGTTTAGAGACTCCAGCTCGCCCCGCAGTTCCCTGCTTCTGGAGCTATGTTTTTGTTTTTTCTGTGCTGACACGGTTCACGAGTGCGACATTCAGTTCCGGAGTGACTTTCGCAACTGTCGACCTCTTATTTTTCGTCACAATCCACTGCAATAACAGCCCGTCACAATTACTCACCTCGGATTTTCGTCCGCGTTGTTACTTAGCGCTTACGTTTCTCCCTTTCCTTGTATGCGGCATTTGCAAATCTTCGATATCGTTCCTCTTGAACCACAAAAAATTTTCGCTACTTTTGTTACGGAAGCACCCACCGCACGAGAACAAACAATTAGCCCACATTTTACGTCAGTTAGCTCTGATGTAACGCACTCACGACTACAAAGAACACTGTTACGACCAAGAACTACGAACGCAACGTTTTGAGGATTTTGCAGAGGTGCTGATAGTGCTGAAATGTAACGGCGCAACCCGCAGACTTGCCTAGCATCTGTATTACGATTATGTTCAAGCATACATTTCTCGCGGTGTTTCCTTATTTTTGTCCAACCGTTGTACATCATTATGTGTACGGCAATCAACGTGCTAGATACGAATACCATTCACTTAATGAGAGCTGCTGAATTAACAATGGACACGTCTCTGTTGGAAACTACTAGGGGACACAGATAAACAAACAAGTACATCACGGATCAGACTGAAGGAAGGACGATTGTATTTAACGTCCCGTCGACATCGAGGTCGTTAAAGAGACGGAGCACAAACCCACATTGTGTAAAGGATGGGGAAGAAATTCGGCCGTGACCTTTCAAAGGAGCCATCCCGGCATTTGCGATTTAGAAAAATCACGGAAAACCTGAATATGGATGACCGGATGGTCGTTTGAACCGTCGTCCTTCCGAGTGTGAGACCAGCGTGCAACCACTGCGCCACCTCGCTTGGTAGGGATCACTCTGAACTACGTAAGGTATTCAGAGAGTAAGTTACAAATATCGTCCTACGCTAAGACCTTTGCGCATCAACGGTGGGGTGTTGTCAGAAGAGAGTACATGTTCCGGATTTCCTGTATACACAGTTCTGCTGCGGTAAGGATAACAGGTGTACCACAGTGCGCCATGGAAATGGCGCGGCAACTGAGACTCCACGGTTAAAGCTCGCGGCACAGTACGATTCTTGTGTACAAAACGTTTAAATTGCAGACAGATTCACAGTGAAACCTGGCAGTATACTGAACAAATGCGATGTCACGTCCGGGCGAAGTGATACGGTGCCAACAATTTTACTAGGGCAACACAGACGTGGGTAATGCTGGTCGGGGAGGAAAGCCATGGACAACGATCACGAGCGACAAAGTCCGGGCAATCAAGGAAATGATTCGCGGCAATAGCAGAATGTCTACTGCGGACATTGCACAGAAAACGCGCATCTGAACAGACAGTGCTTATTCCGTGGTCCGGGAATGTCAGCTGTATCGGAAGTTTTGCTCATGCTGGGCTCCGCGATCACTGTCACCTGCACACAAAGCCGCAAGGTTTATGGCCATAAAGAACAAGAGGCTTCGAAAGTTAAGCACACGCATTGTTCTTCCACACTACAACGTGACACGCCACGTGGCGCACACAACAGTCTTCGCTTCAGCATTTTCCATAAGAGGCTTAAAAACGTCCAGCATGCTCTCCAATTCTTGCCCAATGGTGTTTCCATCCTTTCGGCAAGCTGAAAGACCATTTCAGGAGGGATGACGGAGAGATCTTCCAGCTATGAAGACGTTCACACAGGGGTCCTCGAATTGTTCCCAAGAGACGGATTTGGCCGGCCGCTGTGGCCGAGCGTTTCTAGGCGCTTCAGTCTGGAACCACGCGGCTGCTACGGTCGCAGGTTCGAATCCTGTCTAGGGCATGGATGTGTGAGATGTCCTTAGGTTAGTTACGTTTAAGTAGTTCTAAATCTAGGGGACTGACGACCTCAGATAGTGCTTAGAGCCATTTGAACCATTTTTAGAGGCGGATTTCTATCGTCGAGGAATTGACGGAGAGGTAGAATGTTCCGATCGTAGTTTACACAGACTTAGTGAGTATATTGAAAAATTGTATTATGTACCTCTTCACTTTGAAGTGTAGTGCAGCAGTCAATAAAAATTACATAGCCTCTCAGAATAATATCTAACTTACAAAGTTATTAAGTCTTCCGTGGCCACTTGTTGACAAACGGCCTATTGGCTTCTGTTTCGGATTTTTCGACCGACGTTTGTCTCATCATTTTTCTGACGTTTCGCGAGCACGAATGGCTGGCATTGTCAAAGCTTCACCCTCCACTGCCGGTGGCGCACTGGAGACGAGCTCGCGGCCGCAGATTGTTAAGTACCTGGCGCACTAACGTTCGAGGGCTTTCACGTGGTCATTACCACCGAGGTTCTCCCTTGCTGCCTGCAACCGTCGCTCGCTGCAGCAGGGGAATCCACGATCCGTGGGAAGCTGTTATCATGTTTGCGTATTTTAATAGCGTCTCTGATCAAGCGGGTGAGGTAGCTCTTCTCTACAGAAAGAACTTCTGTGTCGGCGAATTTTACTATGTGGTCCGTCTCACACAGCCTGTGCTCCACCGTGGCCGATTTCTCCACTTGTCCCAACCTGCAATGTCCCATATATTCGGTGATCCTGGTGTTAAGATGTCGTCCAGTCATCCCAATATAAACTTTTGCATATGCACGTGGTATGCAGTCTATTTCCGAGAATGCAAGTGGGTCACTTTTCTCCTTAGCCGATATGAAATCCTCTTTGATCTTGATTGTCGGCTTATAAGTAGGCTTCACGCCACGTTTGCGCGATATGCAGCCGACTCCGCCAGTCACTGCGAATATATGGCACAAGGGCCGTTCCGGACATTGCTTTTGCCGATGTGTCACTTCGGCGTGTGTTTGATTCTGCGACACTTCTTACGTAATTGGTGGAGTACCCTTGTTTCTCAGAACGCTTTTTAGATGTTTCATCTCGCGCGTAAGGTGGTGTGGCTGCATATTCGCCTTGTTCGCGTTATGAGCGTATTAATCATGTCCCTTTTCCGGCTCGGGTGGTGATCTGACAGTTTGTGCAGGTATATGTCAGAGTGTGGGGATTTTCGATATACGCTGTGTCCCAGACTTTCCTCACCCCTTGTTTTGTAGGACGTCTACGACTGGTAGCTGTTAGTCATTTTCTATCTCCATAGCAAATTTTATGCTTAGATGGGGACTGTTCAGATGTCTTAAAAAGTCACCGAGCTGTTCCTCACCAAGGCTCAGCGAAGGCATCGTCGACGCACCTGTTACAACACCTAAGGTTTAATAGCTGTGAAGTCCAACACCTATGTTTCGAAATGTTTCATTAAGAATTTGGCCACCACCGGTCTTAGAGCTCCTACGCATGGCGACGTCTTCCAGTTCTTCGTAGAAGTTGTCATTCCAAATGAAACCGCTCGCTGTGGGGCATGCATGAAAGAATTTGGTGATGTCTTGCGAAAAAATGGAACCGATATACTCCGCAGAATCACTGACTGACACTTGGTAAACAAAGAAACAATGTCAGAGCTAACCACGATGTCGTTTGGTCCAAGTGAGGCAGAGCTCGGTGACTTTCTAAGACGCTTGAACAGCCTCCATGCCAAAATAAAATTTACCATGTAGGTAGAAAAGGGCCAACAGTTATCCTCTCTAGATCTGCTGGTTACGAGGGATGGGGAGAACCTGGGACACAGCGCATTTCGAAAACCGACACACTCAGACATATACCTCCACAAACTGCCAAATCACTACTCGAGTCAGAAAAGAGGCATGATTAACACGCTCGCAACGTGAGCATGCCAAAGATGCGAGCCACAACACCTCAGGCGCGAGATGCAACACCTCGAAAGCGTTCTGAGAAGCAATGGGAACTCCATTTGTTGCATAAGAAGTGTAACAGAGTCAAATACTCGGCAAAGTGACACATCGGAAAAGAAATGCAGGCCATGGCCTTTCTGGTATACATTCCTATAGTGACACAGAATCAACCGAGTATTGCGCAAACACGGCGTAAAGGCTATTTATAAACCGACAAAGAAAATCAATGCGTGTTGGAGATCGATAAACGAGAGGAGGTACTCGTAAGCAACGTCGGCGGTACACCGCACACCATGTACAGGTGGAAAAGTCTATACTGGAATGACTGGGCGATCAATCAACACCAGGATCACCGAACATAAGCGGCATTGCAGGGTGGGACAAGTGGAGAAATCGGTCATGATGGAGCACGCGCTGTGTGAGGCCGACAAATTAATAAAATTCGTCGACAAGGAAGTTCCTTCTGCGGAGAAGAGCAAGAGAACCTAGCAAGAAATCTTGAAATAAAATTAAATGATGTAACGAGTGCAGACACGCAGTAACGAGATATCTAATGGTATTTCTGGACGAACCTAGTAACTTTGCACATGATACAGAGGAAGCAGTCAGAAAATGTACGTCCCGGCGGAGGTTCGACTCATCCCTCGGGCATGGGTGTGTGTGTGTGTGTGTGTGTGTGTGTGTGTGTGTGTGTGTGTGTGTGCGTGTGTGTGTGTGTATTTGTCCTTAGGATAATTTAGGTTAAGTAGTGAGTAAGTTTAGGAACTGATAACCTTAGCAGTTAAGTCCCATAAGATTTCACACACATTTGAACATTTTTTTAGAAAATGTACGAAAAAGATTAATATAATTATAGCCATTGCAAATAGGCAATGTCGGCTTCCCTTGAAAACAATCGGAACATACACACCAGTCTATTTTAGAATCGGTAGCAGGATATCGTGTGAGAGTTTGGGACTCACAGATTTCAGCTAGTGAAGCCAGCCTCATTAGTGAGAAGTGTTCAAGTTTGAGTGCTATTAAGATTAACGGGCGCCTACTGTCCTACCCCGAATGATGCTTTGTTTGTAATTCTTGTAATTACTGGACTTTGGAAATGGGGAGCCTTTTACTAATTAAAGAAGGGCAATCAAATGGCAGTATGAGGGACGCTTCAAATTGAGGTTCAGATGGTTCAAATGGCTCTGAGCACTACGGGACTTAACTTCCGAGGTCATCAGTCCCCTAGAACTTAGAACTACTTAAACCTAACTAACCTAAGGACACCACACACATCAACGCCCGAGGCAGGATTCGAATCTGCGACCGTAGCGGTCGCGTGGCTCCAGACTGTAGTGCCTAGAACCGCTCGGCCACCCAGGCCGGCTAATATTGAGGCCAATTCTAAAAAGTTAATGAAAGACATAAGACACTCTGGAGTACTTATAGCGATTTTAGTAGCTGTGTAAGTGGTTAATGGTTTTATTGTGGTGTAGTAGTAGTAGTAGTAGTAGTAGTAGTAGTAGTAGTAATTGTTATTGTTATTGTATTAAAAAATAAGCATCAGAGATAAATAATTAATACACAAATTTATTACTGTTCAAGAAAATGTGATTTGTATGTATTTTAGATTTTCAGATAACAGATTGTACTTATGACGACTAAATAAAAACAATATAGAGAAGAGCTATCACACCCGCTTGTTCAGAGGAGCCATAGAAGTCCACAAACATGAAATATTTTCAACAAGAATCGTCAAGGTGAACGGATCCTGGATTCATCTGATGGCATGAATGACCGCTGCAGGTAGCAAGCGAAGAACCACAGTGGTAATGACTACGGATAAGTCCTCGGACGTTGGCGTGCCAGGTACATATAATGTGCGACCGCGAGCTTGACTCCAGTCCACCACCAGCAATGAAAGGTGAAACTTTGACAATGCCAGTCACTCGTGCTGGCGAAACGTCAGAAAAATGATCGAACAAATGTCGGCCCAAGAACCAAAGATAGAAGCCAACAGCCAGTTCATCAGTATCTACTTTTTCTTTTGAAATCCCCTCGTAGAAACGTAATTATGAGTGTAATGAAAGGGATATTCATGTGGACAGGATATGTACCCAGGCCGATGGATGGTATGTGGACCAAGAACGTTCTTTGTTGGATTCTAAAACAGAGATGACGGCCTAAAGAATGGTGGTTATATTACACAGGGAACAATAATGAATACAGCTGCAGACTATAACGCATGGAAAGTCTAGAGGACGCTGTTTCCCTATCAGTAGATTCGGAATGGTTGATGATGATTACAGTTGATGAACGCCTATAAAATATGATTACACTGTCTGGTGAGCCGGTTCGTCACTTCTGAGAGCTGCTACGATTTCATTCTACGGTTCACATGGGTTGAAAGATGTACTGCTGTGTAGTGTTCGTCATCGATTCTAATTTCTGGTTTTCTCATCCGAGTCACGTCGACAAAGTACCGTCCGGTGCTGTTTTATTATTTTGTTACTACTGCTATCCTTATGCACAGCGTTCCATAATTCAAGCAAGCCGTTCCGTTTTATTGCCGCCCGGCGACTGCTCATAAAATTTCGAGACGACTCTTTTGTCCACCTAGAAATATGGCCGGCGAAATAGTAACCTATTTCTTTACTTGTGCAGGAGGAATAAGGAGCAGCACAATAACAGTTCTGTGGCGCTTCGTCATCATGTCGGGGTTCTCTCCACTTGTTTGCTGTTGCTGAAGTACGCCAGCGACGGCTCCATCATAAACAGGGCAACTGACGTGATGCAAAAGCAGCAGCTACGCACACGGCGCTGTTCTAGTTTCCGTATAGTCGAGACGGCCGCTGTGGCCGATCGGTTCTAGACGCTTCAGTCTGGAACCGCGCTGCTTCTACGGTCACATGTTCGAATCCTGCCTCGGGCATGTAATTGTGTGATGTCCTTAGGTTAGTTAGGTTTTGGTACTTCTAACTCTAGGGGACTGATGACCTCAGATGTTAAGCCCCGTAGGCCATTTGTACCGTATAAGCGAGACGAATTTCGGTAATGATAGCGATGATAACACTAATGCTTTGCTCCAACGTTGATACCTAGAGTTAAAAGAGGTAGAACTCATACACTGATGTGCAAAACTTGGTACTCCCAAGTAGCATAGGTTGATGAAACTTGCACCATACTTACTTGTTAGAAAGAACTGCTACGGTATGGTACAGAAGGTAAATGAAATAAATACGGAATGAGCAGAAATGACACTTTCACTAGATAACACTGAAGTTACTGTGATTCATGGTGTCCCCTGGACACGGTTCGCAACAGGCCTTGTGATCACCACGGACGGCAATCTATGCTCTGCAACGTGCTCCCATGCTTGCCACAAGGTCTTTAAGGGGTTCTTCTGAGAGGACGTTCCACTCGTACACCAATGCGGTTGAAAACTGACGGATGGTCGTTACTGCAAGTGGACGTGCTGCAGTCCGCGTCCCCAAAGCATGCCACACGAGCTCGATGGGATTTACCTACGGGGAGCCGGGAGAGGAGGGGGGGGGGAGATCGAAAAGGACTGTAGGGAGGAGCAGGCCAGTTCTATATGCCGAATTTGCTCTGGTTCGAAAAGCTCATCCACCTCCGCTGTTCGAAGCGGTAGCGGATTGCCATCCTTAAAAAGGATGTCAGGGGCCAATGCATGTGGATAAGGAGAACAGTTTCACAATAACCGCTGACTGTGAGTATACTTGTTCAAAGATTTGGAGGTCAGTAGGCCCATGCAACGTTATACCTCTGTACATCGTCCGCATCTCGTGGTCGTGCGGTAGCGTTCTCGCTTCCCACGCCCGGGTTCCCGGGTTCGATTCCCGGCGGGGTCAGGGATTTTCTCTGCCTCGTGATGACTGGGTGTTGTGTGTTGTCCTTAGGTTAGTTAGGTTTAAGTAGTTCTAAGTTCTAGGGGACTGATGACCATAGATGTTAAGTCCCATAGTGCTCAGAGCCATTAGAACCATTTTTGAACCTCTGTACATCATAACACCTATACCACCAATATGCAAAACGATCATGTTCGACGATGTTCATGGAAGCGTTACGCGAACGTGTTGGTTTTGGTGGTCTAGGTGTGGGGAATAATGTTGCACAAGAGCACTGACCTCCAAATCTTTGAACACTACACACCCATCGGTCAACGTTTTTGTGATACTGTTCTCCTTCCCCGTGTCATTCGGCCCTGACATGACAGTGCGCAACCGCATCGAACAGCGCAGGGGTAGGAGCTCGCGGGATGAGAGGATAATCGGTGAGTGGACCGGCCTGCCTGTTGCGACGATTTGATTCCCATCCAGCACGTATGGGATGCGCTGAGGAGACGTATTACACACAGCATATCCACATGCGCCAACGAACATCCGGCAGTTGTCAGCCGCACTGGCAGAGGAATGGAGCGACCAACCACAAAGACTGCTTACCAGCTCTGTGGCCAGCGTGACAGCATGTTGTAAAGCATGCACTGCCGTCCTTCCTGATCACACACCCTATCAAGGATCATGTCCCAGACTTCCTAATGTCCAGGGAACCATCACGAAATTCAATGGCTTCAGTTTAATCATTGTCTTTGAATAAAAGTGTCACTCCTGTTCGTTTCATTATGTATTTTTTTTCAGTCACCCTATGTACTATACTGTAACTGTTCTTTCTGTGTACGGCGCAATACTAAAGTTACTTTCGTCCTTAAATTTTCCACACGAGCGTACCTATTACTGGCATCTAGCTGGTCACCGAAGTTACCAGGCACATTGGACTAGGTCGTTGGCCCTTAGCGTAATTATTTTCCATGACTTGTTGGCCACTGGAACAACGCCATGACATAAAGCATCTTACCACAAATTGTCTGTAATCAGTATAGTGGAAATGGAGGGCTATGAGTTTGATTATAAGCTGCTCGGTCTGCCAAATTCTCGCAACAATATTTTCATCCTGTTGTGTTCCGAAGAATGATTCTACTCCAAGAAGACATCTGATAACAGTGAATGCGACATCTTAGTAGCCTACATCAGAATGGGTGAGCATAGAAGGTCAACTGAAGGCAAGTTGAATATCCAACTACGGTTTATTGGAAGAGTTGTAGGTGAGACTGGGTATCTACGAGTATTAACACCTTAAATGACAAAAGGTTTTTTCCAGCATAACAATGAAATAGATAACATTACGCACTCTTTGGGAACAGTAATGAATAAACCTTCCCAATTTATTATGTATTTTATGGGTGCATAAAATTCATACCAACGAAACCAGAGAAAAACAGTCATACACGATAATTCTAGTTGTTTACCAGTAACATAGAAGCTGCCAACTGTCCGGGATGGAGACGCTTGGTTCACGGAGTCACGACGCTCAGCAATGAGCACAAAGACTTGTGATGACGACCAGTAACATACAGGTTGTTTCAGAAGTGATGGTCAGTTTTCACAGATATGACAGGAATGATCATTCGAAACAAAAAAATCAAGTAAACATGGTTCCAAAACGCATACCTTAAGAGCTATGGGCAATTCTTGATCTTCGATACTGTCAAACAAATCTCTTCTACAGCAAGCTCTTTGCTTTCCACACTTTGGGAAGTAGTAGCATGGACCAAAACAAGAAAAAACATCCAGTACACATAAGGTCTAAAATGCATACCTTAAGAGCTATGACCACTTGTTCATTAGAAGAGTAGTGTTTCAAAGTAGCAAAGAGGAACATGTGCCCATAGCACTTAAGGTATGCCTTTTAAAACACATGTTTATTGGACATTTTTTCTTGTTTTAGTCCATACTACCACTTCCCAAAATATGGAAAGCAAAGAGCTGGCAGTAGAAGAGATTTCTTTCGCAGTATCGAAGGTCAAGAATTGCTCATAACTCTTAAGGTATGCGTTTTAGAGCCATGTTTACTTGATTTTTTTGTTTTGTTTCGAATGATCATTCCTGTCATATTCGTGAATACTGGCCATCACTTCCAAAACACCTTTATATACTTACTAGTGTCACTTGCAGGATTACAGGGACTGGGTGCAGAACATATGAGGAACCGATTTTTAAGTGTCACACGAGAGTTTTCGATCCCAACCAGGTTCAATTAAGGTTCAAAATGGTTCAAATGGCTCTGAGCACTATGGGACTCAACTTCTCAGGTCATTAGTCCCCTAGAACCTAGAACTAGTTAAACCTAACTAACCTAAGGACATCACACACATCCATGCCCGAGGCAGGATTCGAACCTACGACCGTAGCGGTCTCGCGGTTCCAGACTGCAGCGTTCAATTAAGGGAATACACGAAGCAATTCAATTCATAGGTGTGCTGTTCGGTCAATTATCAGGCATTTGACTACGAGAGACTTACGGAACTGCGCTGTGAGCTGAGATGAGGATTTTCGGAAAGAAGCCTTATTGAAGGAGCTTAGAAAGCTCGTCGTTGCTAGACGCAAAAGAAAAATTCTGTTGCCTCAAAAATTCATCTTGCATAATGACAGCAAGCACAAAATAAGGGAGACTAGATCTCGTCAGAGGCAAACAGGAAGTAATTATTCGATCGCTCCATTTGCAACTGCCAACAGGAAAAGAAAAGCTTAGGAATGGTACAAAGTATCATGTCACCACCATGCAACGTACACTGGCTTGCGCAGAATGCATTTAGATGTGGACGTAGTCCGCACAGGGTTGTCATGGTGGAACATTTATTCGTTGATCTTTGAGACCTCATAAGTAATGGGGTTGCAAAAGACGACTGATTTTAAAAAAGATTGGATGTACGGTCGTTTCCAAACGAGAATTAAAAATGAATGGCAGTGATTTCCACACACCCATCTGACAGAAAAAATGCCTACATGTTTGCTTAGTATAGGAAGCCAAATATCTGTTAAGTGCTCAATTCTTAACGTACAACAGCTTTGAGTTCAAAGTCACCAGACTGAGTATGTCGCTCGGAAGCAGAAGCGAGAGTAATCTTGCATATGCGAGGAAAATCGTATATGAGTCATGTCCAGAATCTTCCTGCGTAGGTGGAATATTAAAGAAAATAGGACAAAATTTGTTTCATTATATAGGTTTTAGGCATTATTTCGAAATATAAGTTAAACGACAGAGAGTAACTTGCCTTCGGTTTTCAGAAAAAAAGTTAAGTAGAACTTAATAAATTCTGGAAATTATACATTTCCTACAGCCTATTCTGGTGGTGGATATTTTATATAACATTAGCTATTTATTGAAGTTATAGAGAGGAATCACAACAGCAAACGCAGCTTCTCGTCTGCTTTCCGCATCGCCAACAATTCCGTTCCCTTTACGGGGACAATTCCGTTCCCTTTACGGGGCGATATGACCCTAAGAGATGTAATCACCTCCTACAAGAAAATTACGGCTAAAGCGCCAACGGTGGAAATGGACGTTGATTTTCTGTGTGTGCGCGCGCGCGCGCAGTGTCCTGAATCGGTTCTTCCTGCAGTCTCCGGAATGCTTCATCTACAAAGCCGATAATCGTAAAAAGCTATGTCAGCAACATAGCTAAAGACAATAATAGTCAATCGTTTTCGTCTGATCGCAGAGAAATGTGAAACAGAGGACAGGAGAGGATAAAAGCGGACGGGCCCAGTAGGGAAGCAATAACGAGAGCTGCACGGTAGATCTGTTATCAAGCGCGATAACAAAGAGAAGGAAATAATATCGTCTCGACTGGCCGACGGCTCGCGGGAGTAGGTCTCAAGTGTTGGCAGGCCTGGCTGCTGGCGTGGGCGGGGCATCCCCGGCGCCATCAGATAGCGGCGAGGCGTGCCCTTAATTGGATTCCCGCCGTAGCGTCCTTTCCTTTTCTCTTGCCTTCGCCTCCCGTCTCTTCTCTGGTCGTTCTCTAATGATGCCTGGACGCGGGGCCTTCGAACGCGGCCAGATTAAAATTCCTAGTGGATCCCTAGTCCCCCGCGTTTGCCGAGGACACCTGGCGCTAGCAGCCGACGCACCGGCTGCTGTTCAGCTTTGCCCACGCGTTTCTCCTACTCAGACGAATAGCCCGTCAGAGCATCTGCATCTCTGAGGCAGACGTAAGACCTCAGTATTTGAAACCATTCGCGTGCAATGCAAATCGGCAGGGAAAATTAACCCTTCTACAGGATTTTTAGGAAATAAAGCCCCCACGGCTACGCTTTTCTTCTTTGCTTGTTTAGTCGTAATTAATTACAAGGCTAAAGCGTCACTGTACTTTATACACCGACCGTACAAATCGTTGCGAGAATGATTTCATTCCTGGCGTATAAGCGAAGTCAGTGGACTAACTGGAGTAACTACGGTGCCTGCTTGAACTAAGAATTGCAAACGACAATGTGCATTCGACCAGTGAGTTGTGAGCAGGCCGTGTTACGAACTGAACGTGAGATCGTAGCGTATCAACCTTGCTCCGTCACAAATCGCAATGGAACAACATCTCTAAATAACGTGTTGAAGTCATTCTCCAGCATGTTTTGAAGAAGGGAAAAGTGTGTGCTAAGTTTGTTCTGCACACCTTGACTCCCGAACAGAGAGAGAGCGACGAAAAAACGCGGACAGTTATTCTCTAGCAGAAATCATCGCGGTTGACGTGAATTGAACCACAAAACGATAAAATGCAGATATTCAGACGAACGTTTTGACGGCAAAACCGACATTCAAGCCAATGTAACGGGCAAGATGAACAGCACGCGAAAGAAAGACTTATCTGACAGTTTCACGTGCTTGTATGAACGTTATCACCTGAGGATCTTCTGTCCCAGGCGTCGAACCTCATCTCTTCTGCTGATGTTTCGTAGCCCAGTAAGAAATTGTACTCAAGTGGGCGGAGGCTACGTAAAAAACCTGAAGGATTATTCCCACCATCTTAACTTTCCTCTATGTTTTGTTAATCTCCTCTCGACATTTCTTGGACTGGATAACATGTTGACAACACATAGTCTGGTTTCAATGAACATGAGTTTTGTACGGTAAGATTATAGCCTCCAAACTAGATACGATTAAACAAAATACAGTTGCATAAGGTCACTACGGTAATTGCTGCCACAGTTATGAGCACAAGCAGCTATTCACCACGATGCCAGCTCCAGCAAATGGTCGATTAAATCTGCCAAACCGGTCGTTTTAATAAATTAGATATTCTGCGGCCTTGACTCTTTTACTAATTGATCAAGTTGGAAGAGTTGCTGAACGTGGCGGGGTTTCGACAACACAACTATGTCATCATTAGCTGTAAAATAGCTACTGGCTACTTTGGAGGCAGTTTTCTTATCACGATATACTTGTTTGCCACGAGACGTCACCGCACACAGTCCAGTGTTCCCTCACACTAGTGCATAACTGGCTGTGTGCAAATGTTTGCACAGAACCGGGTATCAAGCTCTCGATTCCGGCCAACTACACACTGCCCGTGATACAGGGTTTCGACAAGAATAAGGAAATAACGTGAGACTTGTATGCTTGAAAATAATGCAGCTGCTAGCCAAGCCTGCAGGTTCCGCTGTTGTATTTGACAACGAATGGCACCTGTGTAATGAAAAACCTCAATATGAAGCAAGAGTCAGTCGTGGTCACAACTACATTCTGTGTAGCTGTGAGCACTTTACGTCGGAGGTAACGGAATTAGGTGGGCAAATAGTTGGTTCTCGTATATCAGATGCTTCAGTAACTAAGGCAGTACAAGTTTTTGGTGTTTCAAAAGGCACGGTATCGAAGATTTATAACGCATACAGGGAAAGTGGAGAACCATCCTCCGCTAAGCCACAACGTGGACGGAAGTATGTGTTGAGTGAATGTCACGGACGGTCACTGAAGAGAACTGAGAGGAAAAATAAGACGACGACAGTGGCAAAAGACGCTACAGAACTGAATGTCGCACTCGCGAACCCTGTCAGCACCGAAAACACGCAGACGTAGCTCCAGAAGCAGGAAATTAATGGGCGAGCTGGAATTCCAGAACCACTCATCAGTGACGCAAATGCCCGTAATATGAAAATTCGCTGCCGAATCCATAAAACCTGTACTGTGAGGCAAACGATGAATGTCATTTGGCCGGACAAATCTTGTTTCATGCTGTTTGCAGCCTCTGGACAAGTTTACGTCCCAAGAGCGAAACACAACGGATGTTCTGCGATGATTTGGGCTGCCATATCGTGGTATTCCATGGGCTCATGGTCAGCATGCAACACTGTTAACTCAGAAGAACGATGAGACCACTTTGGCGGATCAGGTCCATGCCACGGTACAATGTTTGTTCCCCATTGATGATTCCACGACGACAGGGCCCCTCTTCTCACACCTCGCATCGTCCAGGACAGGTACTGTCAGAACGAGGATGAATGGTCTTATCTCTCGTGGCCCCCACAATCACCAAAACTAACTATTATCGAGGCTTTGTGAGGTATTTTGGAGAGAAGGGTGCGTGATTGCTTTCCACCTCCATCACTTTTACCTAAACATGCGACTATTTTTTAGGAAGAATGGTATAAGGTTTCCTTGAAAATCATACAGGACCTGTATTTATCCATTCCGAGACGATTGGAAGCTGTTTTGAATGCCAAAGGTGTTCCTACACCGTATTAGATATGTCTTATATTGAGGGGTGAATCATTTTGGTTGACAAAAGATACTCAACCAAAAAGTCGTAGCATACAAAACAAAAATAAAATACATCTAAAAACAGTCAATGAAGGAAATTAACTTCTTTCAAGAAGCAACCTGTCACTTGCTTGAAAGAGCGCTAATATGTGTGACTTGTAAACAGAAGACAACTCGTTTTGAAGGTTGATATTGACTATGTTTCACCTGATTTTATTGTGTTTAGCACTGAGTCCTGGTGCCTGATAACTGTTGCGGAACACTGTTCTGTTTTTAAAAAAATGTTGTAAAGAAACTTCTTGTCACATTAAAACTGTGTGCCAGACCAAGAATCGAACTCGCGACCTTTGCCTTGGTGGGCAAGTGATCTACCGACCGAGATACCCGTCCTCACTGCTTTACTTCTTCCAGTACCTCGTCTCCTACCTTCCAGACTTCACAGAAGCCGTCCTGCGAACCTTGCAAGACAAGCACTCCGCCGGCCGGTGTGGCAGAGCAGATCTAGGCGCTACAGCCTGGAACCGCGCTACCGCTACGGTCGCAGGTTCGAATCCTGCCTCGGGCGTGGATGTGTGTGATGTCCTTAGGTTAGTTAGGTTTAAGTAGTTCGAAGTTCTAGGGGACTTATGACCTCAAATGTTAAGGCCCATAGGGCTCAGAGCCATTTGAACCATTTTTGAAGACAAGCATTCCTGGAAGAAAGGATACTGCGGAGACATGGCTTCGTCAGATCCTGGGGGATGTTTCCACACTGAAGTTTTCAGGCTGCAGCGGACTGTGCACTTATATGAAACTTCCTGGCATATTAAAACTGTGTCCCGGACAGAGATTCGAAATCGGAACATTTGCCTTTCGCGGGCAAGTGCTCTACCGACTTTTTTTGTTGATCTCATTTTGTTCGTTATAGTTCGTTGCATTTCTCGGGTAAGACGTCCCACGACAGCTGTTAAGGTTCATAGTTGATCTGTTCACTCAGTTTTTTATTACAGACAGCAACCAACCATATGACCGAACACGCTGGGCTACAGCGCCGGCAGCCCAATTTTTGTACACAGTTCATTCTAGCCACTGTCACAAATGGTGATGAGGACAAGACAAACACCCAGTCCCCGGGCAGAGAAAATCCCGAATCCGGCCAGGAACAGAACCCGGACTGAGCAACCCAAGCACACAGTTTTGATCTGCCAGGAAGTTTCATATGAGCGCGCACTCTGGTGCCGAGTGAAAATTTCGTTCTGAATACTGTAAAGGATTATCCACCCAATCAATACAGTCCTTTCATTCACCGATCCATCCGCTAGAAATCCAGAGGTTGGTTTGAACGTCACAGTGCTTTACTATTGGAGGTGTCATTTCCTTCACTTCCTACGATCTTTGAATTGAGTTATCCAGTCAGATATAGGGATATCCACAATTTAAAGTAGACTCCCAGCCAAGGTGCAGCTAGGGATATGCCACACTATCAGACATCGCCACAAATGAAGGAAGTGCTAAATGATAGACAAATATCCCAGGACTGACCAGGGATCGAACCCGAGACCAATCAATCCGTATTCTGAAATTTTACTACTTTTTTGAGCCACTGTCCAACTGGTAATTATATTTTTGTTAAATAATTGAACATAATTAAGATTGTATAAAGTGTGAAGCTAAAGACATGCATTAATTTGCATGCGCGTGTTCATAACTTTTACTGAGTTAAAAATTTAAGTAGTGAGTTACCTTATGAGAAGTCTCCACGCAATATTTCGATGTTCTGAACGCATATCTTTGTAACAAGTTGTTTGATGTGGCTATTTTATAGAGCGGCAACGCAAATTGCATGTTCGTTTATAATAAAATATAAAAATACCTAGTGACAGCTTCCTGTATTTTATTTAAAAAAACGTCCTCAGTTGGTAATCTGGGATGTTACATGCGTTTTGATTTTACATGTATCAATATTAGTTTCAAAATGGTTCACATCTTGATTTTTACTTGAATTTCGCTTGCTGCTTATATGTGTCAACGACATTCTTCATTTCTACCTCGGTGGTGACACATTGAAAGTCACATATCCACAGAATTTTTGCGACGTTCATTTCGAATTTGATCAATTTCTCGTCTACACCAAGCTTTATTCTATGTAGACAGCATGCGGTTTGTAGCTCGCAATGATGGTGTAGCCATTTACTCATTCTCTTACCGAAACGACTCTTGCACTTTTGACGACGGTCTGGGTATGGTGGACTTATTTGGTTCCTCCCTCCCTTCCTTCCTTTCCTTTGGGCCTTAGTCCCAGGTGACGCAGGGTGGCCGGATGGCCTTCCTGCCGCCACCCCAAACCCCCGTGACGGAGTTAGTGTACCCCAGCGAGGTACAAATCGCATTCTGTCTACACAGAATAAAGGTTGGTGTAGACGAGAGATCGATCAATTTCGAAATAAATGTCGCAAAAATGCTGTGGAAATGTGACTTTCAATGTGTCACCACCGAGGTAGAAACGAAGAATGTCGTTGATACATATAAGCAACAAGCGAAATGCAAATTCCCTTGCATTTTAAGTAAAAGTCAAGATGTGAACCATTTCGAAACTAATATTGATACATGTAAAATCAAAACACATGTAACATCCCAGATTACTAACTAAGGACGATTTTTAAATAAAAGACAGGAAGCTATCACTAGTTGTTTTTATATTTTATTATAAACGAATATACAATTTGTATAGCTGCTGTATAAAATAGCCACATCAAAGTGTAGCCACATCAAAGTGTAGCCACATCTAGTGTAAGCCATAAAATACTGCGAACGTTTTCAAATGTCTGCGAGTCGTGTAACTGAGGCGGAACATGGGGACCAGCCGAGTATTCACCTAGCGGGATGTGGAAAACCGCCTAAAAACCACATCCAGGCTGGCCGGTAGACCGGGCCCCATCGTTAAACCACCGGGCGAATTCGATCCGGGGCCGGCGCGCCTACTCGAGTCCAGGAGGCAGCGCATTAGTGCTCTAGGGTACCCTGGAGGGTTATGGTGGACTTATTTGGCTATTTATCTGTTAATGCGCAAAATGTACGCAACACTTAGTTTACTGGAAACGACTAAACATGATAAAAATGATAGAAACTGTTAAAGAAGTGCGATTTTGTCCTTTGGTCACATGCAGAGAAAACGAGGTCGCTAGAAACGAATTTGATGTAAAAATGGAGACTTGAACTGTTTAAAATTTGTAAACTAGGGCAAGGGTTGATCAAAAAGTAATGCAACACGTTTTTTTTTACCAATTTCGATTTAAGAAATACAGAGATTTTTGTAGGACATCACGGAATATTCTCTCTTTAGCCCCTATAGTTTAATGACGTTGAAATAGATGACGGCGCTATACGTAGCCTTCAGAATGGCGTCTGTAGCGGAGGTGCGTTCCAAACAGAGATATGTCATTTAGTTTCTTTTGGTGGAATACCCCAGCATCGCAGATATTCATAGGCACTTGTAGTATGTCTACGGAGACCTGGCGGTGAATAAAAGCACGGTGAGTCGTTGGGCGGGGCGTCGTGCACACTTGTCCCTCGTGCCGGCCGGCCGCACACAGTTGTGACTCCTGCTATTTTGAAACGTCCGGCCACTACCATTCGAGGTCATGCAAACGGACTTCTTCTCCATGGAAACGCAAGGCTTTGCGCAATTCTGGACGCCCGAGAGAAGCTCAGAAAAGCTCATTGGACTATTCTTCTTTCATCCACCTTTCAGCTCGGATCTCGCACCTTCCGCCTTCCACGTGTTCGGCCCAATGAAGGACGCACTTCGCGGAAAGCAATACGTCGATGTGTGGAGGTTACTGATGTAGCAAGACGCTGTCTCCGACGTCGACCAGTAGAGTGGTACCATGTGGGCATACAGACCCCCTCCCAGTAAGGCTGTGTAAGGCCTTCGCATTGAACGGAGATTATGTTGAAAAACAGAGTTTTGTGGTCAAAAGAGTTGGGCATAATATGATGTATTGGAATCGTCAATAAAACCAACCTGTGTTGCATTACTTATTGAATGCCCCTCGAATATAAAACAAACAAAACTTACAGTCGAGATAGGCACCGTCAAAATATGTAAAACATGAACTGTGATAAACACAGATGACCGTTAGTGTCATATTTTACGTATTAGGTTAGGAAGGGATGCACGTATAAAGCTCATATATATCGAAACCGATCATCAAATAAATCTGCGATGAAAGACTGTTTACAGTCCTACAAATTTTAAACACTGGTTTGTTGTGCACGTCACTGTAATTATGTCTCATTTCACAACGTAATAATTTACTTTTGACATGAAAACGTAATAAAATCATTCATTTTAAGGGTCAATATGGCTTCAATGGAATGAAAATAAATATACAAGTGAACTTTCGGGAAAAAAGACGTACAAACGAGACTGAAAGTTGTGTATTGGCCTTTGACAAACAGTGGAGAAAGAAGTCCAGATGGCACGAACTGTTTTTGTCTGGTGGTGAGGACTCTACATCGAGGTCACCATGTCAGAGGTCACGCACATTACTGGATCTCTGTCACGTCCAGCTGCGCTTTTCCCAGTTTAACGCGTAGAGTGAGCGGGCGTTTGAGTTTTGACAGGTCCTCAGATCCCTGCAGAAATGCTTGTTGCCCCGTGTGAAGCTGTCGACTGTCCGACAGAGCGCGAGCAGCGCCGCTCACACAGAAGCGCAAACGGCGCCTGATGTCGCCGCAACCAGCCGAGCTTCGGCGTCGCGGGTGCTACTGTGTTTGTAGGCCTATGGCAGCGAAAACCGACCGGTTAAAGCCGAAACCGGAATTTTAGCTCTGAATAACCAGTATTTTTCGGTATTTCTTTGGTCTCGGTTATGACAGGCGTTTTTTAATTTTTTGCCAATAACCGAAATATCAAACAGCCATAGCAGCAGTGCTAAACTTCTTCGTTTATAAATTAATCTTTTTTAAAAGAGGAGTAACTTTTATTCGCAACATTTGCACTGTTTGAAATACTGTTTTATTATAGAAAATGGGGAAAGCAGTCAGTGCTATTCTAATGACAATGTCGACAAAAACGAGCAACAAACACAAGGCATGAGAATTCGTACAGCACTGCTGAGATTGTCCCTGTTGCGTGTGTCGTTGGTGTAAGGTATGTGTGTACGTGCAGCGCGCGAGACTTGCCAGAACCTGGTCTACGCGGTAATTTCTCGCTGTTGCCTCTGAATATCCTACAGCACAATGGCACCAATCCCAGCCTGAAAAATATTTCTACGAAGTGATGTAGCAATGAAGTACAACGCTTCATTTGCTTTAAAAGATTAGAGATTTGTCTGCCATTTCCATCAAACAATAAAAAAGAAGGAATAGTAATAGTAATAAATTAAAAACTTAACAACCATGTATTCATAATATACGATAAAAATGGACGGTAACTGATATGCTGCCTGTGTGTACATAATATGCCTTTATCTGGATGTACCCTTCAAATCGATTAATTTAACACAAAAAACAGAGTCCTGCAACCTCAGTTTTCACCCTTTAGCACTAATTATTCGTAATGCCCAAACAGTTGTATGATACCCGAATGCAACATGACTTTTGCGCCAAGTTTCAAAATATTAGAATCAGTACATGAATACTGGTGACTTTTGTAGTAATCACCCACTTCTCATTTTTCGAGAATGGCAGCGAACTATAGATGGACTAACTTTTCTTTTGTTTGCCCATTTACTGTAATATTTCTATTCTATGTGCCTTGAAACCGAGAGAGTCAAAACATTCCAATCTTTGTTCATTTTTAAGTTAATTACAGGAAATAATAGGAATGAAAAACCAAAACGGATTATCTCAGAGCCGGCCATTGTGGTCAAGCGGTTCTAGGCTCCTCAGTACGGAACCGCGCGACTACTACGGTCTCAGGTTTGAATCTTGCCTCGGGCATGGATATGTGTGATGTCCTTCGGTTAGTTAGGTTTAAATAGTTATAAGTTCCAGGGGACTGATGACCTCAGATGTTAAGTCCCGTAGTGCTCAGAGCGATTTTGATTATCTCAGAAACAGGTTATTGTGTGTGTGTGTGTGTGTGTGTGTGTGTGTGTGTGTGTGTGTGTGTGTGTGTGTCATCTTATGGGACTTAGCTGCTAAGGTCATCAGTCCCTAAGCTTACACTCTACTTAACCTAAATTATCCTAAGGACAAACACACATACTCATACCCGAGGGAGGACTCGAACCTCCGCCGGGACCAGCCGCACAGTCTATGACTGCAGCGCCTGAGACCGCTCGGCTAATCCCGCGCGGCAAACAGGTTATTCTGAGCGGTTTTAACAGTCAGTTAAAAGTGGCGTGGAAAAAAATCGTTTCAACGATAGTCGGTATAGTTAGTGGGCTCTCGTTGTAGCACCTCTGTTGCTTCGAAGACAAGCAGGTACTAATCGAGATCGTAGTTTCAAATCAGATATACAGGGGTTGGGCAGAAATATGAAAACACCGTGACGAAAGTGTGCTTGAGCATAAATGCAGTTGATAGCCAAGTAATGTTGTGCAGTTGTATTATAAAAGTATCAGTCGTCGTTGTGAGTACATTATGCCTGACCTGAATGACTTCTAACGTGGGCAAACTATTGGTCCTCGTACGGTGCGTGCTTCTGTAACCAAGGCAGCCAAACTGGTGTTTAAAGAGGCACCGTGTCTGAGATTTATACTGCAAACAGGGAAAGAGGAAAAACACGATCTCGTAAGTCACGTCGCGGACGAAAGTGTGTGCTGAGTGATCGTCACGGTCGGTCATTGACGAGTATTGTGACGAAAAGAACAGGACGACAGTTACAAAAGTCACTGCAAAACTGAATGCTGCACTCGCGAACCATAACATCGCCAAAACAACACGAAATAAATTCTAGAAGTAGGGAACTGTAGAGTGAGCTGGAAATCCAGAATCACTCATCAGTGATGCAAATGCCAGTAACAGGAAAACGTGGTTCGTAGCCATAAAACCTTGGACTATGGAACAACGGAAGACTGACTGGGTCAATGGATCTTGTTCTATAGTACTTCCAACTTTTGGCCGAGTTTAAGGCCCGAGAGTGAGACATGGGGGGGGGGCGGAGTTCGGTAATGATTTGGGCAGCCATATTGTGGAAGTCCTTGACCTCCTTGCAACTATGTGGCCACTGTCGCTGTTCAGGTCCACCCCGAAGGTGATGCTGTGTTCCAAGACGGCAGGTTCCCTGTTAAAACGGCTCGCATCGTCCAGCAATGATTTTGTGAGCAGGACGATGAATCGTTGAACCTCTCCTGGCCACCACAGTCACCAGAGCCCAATATTATTTAGCCTTCGTGGAGAACCTGGCAGAGAACGGTACGTGGTCAGCACCCACCTCTACATCTGGTTGGTTGGTTGATGCGGGAGAGGAGACCAAATAGCGAGGTCATCGGTCCCATCGGATTAGAGAAGGATCGAGAAAGAAGTCGGCCATGCCTTTCGATGGGAACTATCCCGGCATTTGCCTGAAGCTATTTAGGGAAACCACGGAAACCCTAAATCAGAAAGATCGGACGCAGGTTTGAACTGGTGTCCTACCGAATGCGAGTCCACTATGCTAACCACTGCGCCACCTCGCTCGGTCCACGTCCGTCATTGTTTCCTGAACTCGCGACTATTTTGCAGGAAGAATGGTATAAGATTCCCATGGGAACCGAACACGACCTGCATTTATTCTTTTCGAGACGGCTGGGAGCTGTTTCGAATGCCAACTTTTTTCGTACACCGTATTAGGCCTGACAATGTGTTGTACTTGTAGTGTTTCCATATTTTTGTCCACCCGCCGTAAAGCATAAACAAGAAAATTGACCCAGAGAAGGAATGCTTTTTTTGTGGAGGTGGCGGGATGGGGGGCGGGGGAAATTATTATTCTGACTGGTTTGAGACTGCCCGCCATGAACTACTTAAGAGTTACTTTCTGGATCTTTTCCAGTCTCTGCCTTCCCCTACCGTTTTTATCCTCCATAGCTACGTTAAAGTACCAAGGTAGTTCCTGATGTTTCAACATTTGCCCTATAATCCTGTTACTTCATCTTGTGAATGATTTCCATATGTTCATCTCCCCGCCGATTCGACGGAGAACCTCCTTATTTCTCATCATGTTCACCTAATTTTCAACATTTATTTGCAGCACGAAATCTCGGAGTCTCCCATTCTCTTCTTTTTCGGTATCACCACAGTCCATGAATAACTTCCATTAAATGCTGTACTCAAAACATAGATTCTCAGAAATTTCTTCTTCAAATTATTTTTGAGAGGTATGTCTCCTTTGCCTGCGCTAGTGCGCTTGTTATGTTTCAAAGTAGCAGAATCGCATCACTTTACCTACCGCGTGGTCCCCATTTCTGACGTTAAGTTCATCACGAATCTCATTTCTGCTCCTCCTCATTACTTTCGCCTTTATTTTTCTTACAGTGAATCCATATTATGTACTCATTACATTTTATACTATTCAACATGTCCTGTAATTCTCGTCCACTTTCACTGAGGATAGCAACGTAATGAGTGTATTTTATCATCATATTCTTTCACCCTGAATTTTAATCCCAGTGCTGATACTTTGTTATTTCGGTGATTCCTTCTTCGATGTATAGCTCGAACAAAAGACTGCGCGCGTGTTTTAAACCTTTTTTAACCCCTTGGCTTCTTTCTTCGTCTCCCATTCTTATTTTTCTCTCTTGGTTCTTGTACATATTGCATATTACACGTTTCACTTCTGTTTCTCTCGAAACATCTCGCACAATTTTAGATCGTCGAACGCCTTTTTCAGGTCTCTTGATTTTTCTTCAGTCTTGCTTCTGTTGTCAAGTGCAAGCTCAGAAAGTGACTCTCTGGTCCTTGTACCTCTCCTAAAGCCCAACTTGTCATCTAACGGATCCTCAAGTTTCTTTTCAATTCTTCTAAGGATGATTCCACACGTGTGTGTGTGTGTGTGTGTGTGTGTGTGTGTGTGTGTGTGTGTGTGAGAGAGAGAGAGAGAGAGAGAGAGAGAGAGAGAGGGAGGGAGAGAGAGAGAACTGTACGGTCGTCGCAGTTACTTTATTTTCTCTGTAACTCTCAGTAATCGCATGTCCTTCTAGTCAGACGTCTTCTCAATAAGATAGCGGAGAAGGTGCCCTTCTCCGCTATCTTATTAAGAAGACGTCTGTTGCTGTTCATGTCCGTGTTTTCGTGTTGGAGGGTGTCCTTTCAGGACTCTGAATTGCACGGAACGCCGAATCAGTGCTGTGCTGATTGTGCGGCTTCACGGTCTCCCTGGAACAAATCCGGAACTACCGCAATAGCGGTGCAGCCGTAATATGCGCTGAAAGCCGCTCATCACCGCGTTTTCTGCTGCGCTCAGCGTCCTGGATTACCTGTCCAAGGGCAGCAGTCCGCCGTCGATGCAGCTGCCAATCTGCCGACAGATTCGCCTAGCTGCGTGGCGTACAACGCTGCTCTCAAAATTGACACACTGACATTCCGATTATTTTCCAGATTTGTTCTTACAAACCTTCAGAAGCTTATTCCCTCTCCGTTTCTGGTGTATTCCAGATTGTGATTCACTTCTAATGGTATCATTCCTTCTGGCATATCTGTTTGTACATGAACGTTTGGGTACACATAGAAGTATCGGTGACAATAGATAATCCAGCGCTTTTCGCCTTCATCGCTTTTCCTTCTCTCGCCGCCGTGCTGGTATCTCTGCTTTAAAAATACTACAAACAGAGTTAGCAGGCGAGTTGTTTTGTTTCAGACAGAACGCAGAGTTTTAATCACCCGAGTCCTCCACCGCTGAACAGAGCATCGCATTTATATTGAAAACGTTTATCCAGTTAACCACGCATAATGTAAAAACAGCAAAGGTCTCCGCTACGGACAACGACGCATGGAGCAAAAATAACACGTGGCGAACGAGCCAGCTGCATTATTCAGAGTATTCTTTTATCTTTTCATCCTCATATTACGAATAACACTGTCACTGAATCCCACACATACACACACACACACACACACACACACACACACACACATACACGAAACAATTTTCGCTCTCTATACAAAATCCAAGATCTAGAGAGTTGAAAGTGTTAGCCTGAAATAATATCCCTGTTAGTTATTCACTAAATTAAAAAAAAGGTTACTAACCTGGTCCTCAAGTGCACAAAAATTCATTTCGCAGCAGAATTCATTAGTGAGAAAATTAGTAGTGACCTCTGCCCTTGAAATTGAAATCATTTCTTCACAAAATAATTTCTTGGAAGGACACAAAGCACATTTCATTCTCTGATCGTTACCTCGTAGACTTCAGACAACGTTGGACAGCTCTGTTTAATAGATCACCACAATAAGTTCCCAAACAGCCTGTTACTCTAATCTCCAAGTGTTTCACGCCACAAAGTGAGTTGGCTTAAGCCTTTTTCCCCCATTAACGTGAGACCACACGAGTTTACAAGTATAACGCTCGTATGTTTTACGTAACAAGAAGTCACCCGACCGACTGGGAAATGTGGATGGACTGGAATGTAAGAAGAGGCTAACAGGGAAAGTGGGATAAGAAGGTGATGCTTAAAAGTAGAGCCTGTTTACAAGGTAAAAGTGTGCTCTCGACCGTCCAGTCCTTTAGTTAACGGATAACACACACTACTTCAGGCTCGAGAAAGATATCCTGCTAACTCCGCTATGAGAGACGTGCAAAGCTCCCCTTGTTTTCTCTCGAGATAAGCGAGATTAAGATCTAATTTGATTTTTGATAGGTTCCAAACACAAGTCTTAACGAAGCTTCACACGGAATTGAATTACACTATTGGCCATTAAAATTGCTACACCAAGAAGAAATGCAGATGATAAACCGGTATTCATTGGACAAATATATTATACTAGAACTGACATGTGATTACATTTTCACGCAATTTGGGTGCATAGATCCTGAGAAATCAGTACCCACAACAACCACCTCTGGCCGTAATAACGGCCTCGATACGTCTGGGGATTGAGTCAAACATAGCTTGGATGGCGTGTACAGGTACAGCTGCTCATGCAGCTTCAACAAGAAACCATAGTTCATCAAGAGTAGTGACTGGCGTATTGTGACGAGCCAGTTGCTCGGCCACCATTGACCAGACGTTTTCAGTGGGTGAGAGATCTGGATAATGTGCTGGCCAGGGCAGCAGTCGAACATTTTCTGTATCCAGAAAGGCCCGTACACGACCTCCAACATGCGGTCGTGCATTATCCGGCTCGAATGTAGGGTTTCGCATGGATCGAATGAAGGGTAGAGCCACGGGTCGTAGCACATCTGAGATGTAAAGTCCACTGTTCAACGTGCCGTCAAGGCGAACAAGAGGTGACAGAGACGTGTAACCAATGGCACCCCATACCATCACGCCGGGTGATGTGCCAGTATGCCGATGACGAATACACGCTTCCAATGTGCGTTCTCCGCGATGTCGCCAAACACGGATGCGACCATCATGATGCTGTAAAATGAACCTGGATTCATCCGAAAAAATGACGTTTTGCCACTCGTGCAGCCAGGTTCGTCGTTGAGTACACCATCGAAGGCGCTCCTGTCTGTGACGCAGCGTCAAGAATAACCGCAGCCATGGCCTCCGAGCTGATAGTCCATGTTGCTGCAAACGTCGTCGAAATGTTCGTGCAGATGGTTGTCGTCTTGCGAACGTCCCCATCTGTTGACTCAGGGATCGAGACGTGGCTGCACGATCTGTTGCAGCCATGTGGATAAGATGCCCGTCATCTCGACTGCTAGTGATCCGAGGCCGTTGGGAACCAGGACGGCGTTCCATATTATCCTCCTGAACCCACGGATTCCATATTCTGCTAACAATCATTGGATCTTGACCAACGCGAGCAGCAATGTCGCGATAAGATAAACCGCAATAGCGATAGGCTACAATCCGACCTTTATGAAAGATGGAAACGTGATGGTAAGCATTTCTCCTCCTTACACGAGGCATCACAACAACGTTTCACCAGGCAACGCCGATAAACTGCTGTTTCATCATCATCATTTAAGACTAATTATGCCTTTCAGCGTTCAATCTGGAGCATAGTCCCCCTTATAATATTCCTCCATGATCCCCTATTCAGTGCTAACATTGGTGCCTCTTCTGATGTTAAGCCTATTACTTCAAAATCATTCTTAACCGAATCCAGGTACCTTCTCCTTGGTCTGTCCCGACTCCTCCTACCCTCTACTGCTGAACCCATGGGTCTCTTGGGTAACCTTGCTTCTCCCATGCGTGTAACATGACCCCACCATCTAAGCCTGTTCACCCTGACTGCTACATCTATAGAGTTCATTCCCAGTTTTTCTTTGATTTCTTCGTTGTGGACACCCTCCTGCCCTTGTTCCCATCTACTAGTACCTGCAATCATCCTGTTGTTGTTGTTGTTGTTGTTGTTGTTGTGGTCTTCAATCCTGAGACTGGTTTGATGCAGCTCTCCATGCTACTCTATCCTGTGCAAGCTTCTTCATCTCCCAGTACTTACTGCAACCTACATACTTCTGAATCTGCCTAGTGTATTCATCTCTTGGTCTCCCTCTACGATTTTTACCCTCCACACTGCCCTCCAATGCTAAATTTGTGATCCCCTGATGCCTCAGAACATGTCCTACCAACCGGTCCCTTCTTCTTGTCAAGTTGTGCCGCAAACTCCTCTTCTCCCCAATTCTATTCAATACCTCCTCATTAGTTATGTGATCTACCCATCTAATCTTCAGCATTCTTCTGTAGCACCACATTTCGAAAGCTTCTATTCTCTTCTTGTCCAAACTATTTATCGTCCATGTTTCACTTCCATACATGGCTACACTCCATACAAATACTTTCAGAAACGACTTCCTGACACTTAAATCTATACTCGATGTTAACAAATTTCTCTTCTTCAGAAGAGCTTTCCTTGCCATTGCCAGTCTACATTTTATATCCTCTCTACTTCGACCATCATCAGTTATTTTGCTCCCCAAATAGCAAAACTCCTTTACTACTTTAAGTGTCTCATTTCCTAATCTAATTCCCTCAGCATCACCCGACTTAATTCGACTACATTCCATTATCCTCGTTTTGCTTTTGTTGATGTTCATCTTATATCCTCCTTTCAAGACACTGTCCATTCCATTCAACTGCTCTTCCAAGTCCTTTGCTGTCTCTGACAGAATTACAATGTCGCGATCATCCTAGCTACTTTCATATCCGTAACCTCAACCTTGTTGATAAGGTAACCTGAATCCACCCAGCTTTCGCTCCCATACAACAAAGTTGGTCGAAAGATTGAACGGTGCACAGGTAACTTAGTCTAGGTACTGACTTCCTTCTTGCAGAAGAAAGTAGATCGTAGCTGAGCGCTCACTGCATTAGCTTTGCTACACCTCGCTTCCAGTTCTTTCACTATGTTGCCATCCTGTGAGAATATGCATCCTAAGTACTTGAAACCGTCCACCTGTTCTAACTTTGTTCTTCCTATTTGGCACTCAATCCGTTTATATCTCTTTCCCACTGACATTACTTTCGTTTTGGAGATGCTAATCTTCATACCATAGTCCTTACATTTCTGATCTAGCTCTGAAATATTACTTTGCACACTTTCAATCGAATCTGCCATCACAACTAAGTCATCCGCATAAGCAAGACTGCTTATTTTGTGTTCACATATCTTAATCTCACTCAGCCAGTCTATTGTTTTCAACATATGATCCATAAATAATACGAACAACAGTGGAGACAGGTTGCAGCCTTGTCTTACTCCTGAAACTACTCTGAACCATGAACTCAATTTACCGTCAACTGTAACTGCTGCCTGACTATCCATGTAAAGATCTTTAATTGCTTGCAAAGTTTGCCTCCTATTCCATAATCTCGTAGAACAGACAATAACTTCCTCCTAGGAACCCGGTCATATGCCTTTTCTAGATCTATAAAGCATAGATACAATTCCATGTTCCACTCAAACACTTCTCCATTATTTGCCGTAAGCTAAAGATCTGGTCCTGACAACCTCTAAGAGGCCTAAACCCACACTGACTTTCATCCAATTGGTTCTCAACTAATACTCGCACTTTCCTTTAAACAATACCTGAGAAGATTTTACCCACAACGCTGATTAAAGAGATACCTCTATAGTTGTTACAATCTTTTCTGTTTCCATGTTTAAAGATTGGTGTGATTACTGCTTTTGTCCAGTCTGATGGAACCTGTCCCGACTCCCAGGCCAATTCAATTATCCTGTGTAGCCATTTAAGACCTGACATTCCACTGTATTTGATGAGTTCCGACTTAATTTCATCCACCCCAGCTGCTTTATTGCACTGCAATCTATTGACCATTTTCTCCACTTCCTCAAATGTGATCCTATTTCCATCATCATTCCTATCCCATTGTACCTCGAAATCTGAAACATTACTGATCGTATTTTCACCTACATTGAGCAACTCTTCAAAATATTCCCTCCATCTGCCCAAGGAATCCACAGGATTCACCAGCAGTTTTCCTGACCTGTCCAAAATACTTGTCATTTCCTTCTTACCTCCCTTTCGAAGACTGCTAATTACACTCCAGAATGGTTTTCCAGCAGCTTGACTCAAAGTCTGCAACCTGTTTCCAAAGTCTTCCCAAGATTTCTTCTTGGATGTTGCAATTATCTGTTTGGCTTTGTTTCTTTCTTCAACATAACTTTCTCTGTCTACCTGAGTTCTAGTATGTAGCCATTTTTGATACGCCTTCTTTTTCCTTTTACAGGCTGCCTTGACTGTGTCATTCCACCAAGCTGTTTGCTTCATCCTATCTTTACACACTACTGTTCCAAGACATTCTTTAGCCACTTCTAGTACTGTGTCCCTGTACCTTGTCCATTCCTTTTCCAATGACTGTAATTGACTACATTCAACTAACTGGTACCTTTCTGAGATCACTGTTATGTACTTGTGCCTGATTTCCTTATCCTGAAGTTTCTCCACTCTTGTCCTCCTACACATGGACCTGACCTCCTGCACTTTCGGCCTCACAATCCCAATTTCACTGCAGATTAAATAATGATCAGTGTCATCAAAGAATCCCCTGAATACACGTGTGTCCCTCACAGCCTTCCTGAATTCCTGATCTGTTATTATACAGTCAATGACAGATCTGGTTCCCCTGCCTTCCCAAGTATACCCGTGAATGATCTTACGTTTAAAAAAGGAGTTTGTGATTACTAAGCCCATACTGGCACAGAAATCCCCCAAGAGTTGTTTCCCGTTCCTGTTGGCCTCCATATCCTCTCCAAATTTACCCATAACCTTTTCATACCCTTCTGTTCGATTTCCAATCCTGGCATTAAAATCACCCATAAGCAGAACACTGTCCTTGTCCTTTACTCTAACAACTACATCACTGAGTGCCTCATAAAAACTATCCATCTTATCTTGATCTGTCCCTTCACAATGCGAATATACTGACACAATCCTAATTTTCTTGCTAGACACTGTCAAATCTATCCACATCAGTCGTTCGTTTACATGCCTTATTGCAACTACGCTGGGTTCCATTTCTTTCCTGATGTAAAGCCCTACACCCCATTGTGCTATTTCTGCTTTGACTCCTGATAGGTAGACCTTGTATTCTCCCACTTCCTCTTCTTTCTCACCCCTTACCCGAATGTCACTAACAGCAAAAACGTCCAGCCCCATATTACTTCCAGCTTCTGCCAGCTCTACCTTCTTCCCAGAGTAGCCCCCATTGAGATTAATAGCTCCCCATCTCATTACCATTTGTTTGCCAAGTCGTATCTTAGGAGTCCCTGGTTTGTCAGTTAGAGGTGGGACTCCGTCACCTCGAAAGGTCCGGGGCATTTTGCTCCGATTGTTGCCAGCATCATATTTAAAGTACTAGGGAAGCAGGTTGCTAGCCTTACTTGCCCCGAGTCCCGTTGAGTTTTACCCATACCGGTTGAGGGACTAACCGGTGGATTTGGTAGTCTTTGCCGTATGAGCACAAAGATGACCACGACTCAGAATATGTCCGAGATGCCCAGCCTAATTCCTAAGTAACTGGTATCCCGACTGTCGGGACCACTTACTTGGCCACTCACACGTTGCCCGTGGTTCATGAACTAGGACATGACTACAGGAACCCACACCTTGAACTGCTGTTTGTGTATGAGAAATCGGTTGGAAACTTTCCTCACGTCAGCATGTTGTAGGTGTCGCCACCGGCACCAACCTAGTGTGAACGCTCTGAAAAACTAATCATTTGCATATCACAGCATTTTCTTCCTGTCGGTTAAATTTCGCGTCTGTTGCACGTCATCTTCGTGGTGTAGCAATTTTAATGGCCAGTAGTGCAATTATCGGTCTTTTCTGCTGAAAAAAAAATTTAAAAACAAACACGACGTAGGTTATCTTCCTGCTACGATGCATTACTGCATCTAAATATTTTAGCTCTGTAAATTGTACCTTAGGTGATGCTGCTTATGAAGGTCTATGTAGGATAAACCTCGAGGGTAAAACCTGCAAGTCTCGACTCGGTGTTTCACCAGTTGTTCATGGAGAGGCCTGTTTACCTCGTACCTTCTGTAGTTATCTCGTTGTCCCCATTAGAATCAATGAAATTCAGTGTGGCTTTTGGAAATGCCACTATGCTACTATTGCTGTTATGTGCCTGGAAGCATTAGGTGTTCTCACCTCTCCCCACACGGGGGTACGCTCAGCTTTGTCGAAGGTGATCGTTTTGGTTGTCCAATTGTTGGGGTATTGGGAGGCACATCGTTGCATGCGTGTACTGACCTCCAAATCCTTTAACACGTTACGCTCACCGGTCACGTTATTGTCTCAGGGCACTCCTTTCCCACGTGCGTCTTTCGACGGGTACATTCGGCTCTGGCTTCATTTTTATGGGTGACAATGAGCGACGCCTCGAATAGCGCAGGCGGAGGAATTCTTGCCCTGACCTGCCCGTTCCTCCGGTTTGAATCCCGTCGAGCACGTGTGGGATCCGTTTGGGATCCAGTTGTCAGCCGCCCTGGTGGAGGAATTGAGCGCCCCATCACAAGAGCTCTTTACCAACCTCGGGGCGAGCATGGGAGAACATTGCAGAGCACGCACTGCCATCCTTCGTGATAGGACTCCTCTTAACCCTATATCCTCTTTGGGATCATTTCTGACCCAGCGTTAATAAAAAAAAAAAAGTTAACGTACGTAATTCTCTTTACAAAATCTTCACGTTAGAGATATGACCTTCTTGAAATTTATTCAAGTGCTGTAAGTGAATAAACACATCGAAATACTGAAATAGTATCTACACAAGGGATTTAATGAGACTAGGTCACATACTCGTTAATGGAATTGCGTTATTTCTATTTCTTAATGTATTTTATGTTATAGATTTTACCGTTACTGTCGGCAATACTGTTCATGCCAACTTCTAAATAGGATGAAGAGTGCATTGTTGATTACATTCCGTTTCTTTATTTTCTTATAACAAAAATGACGTTTAGATTGGTGGAGGTTATAGTGAGAAATAATTTGTAGAAGATTTAGAAAGACCAGATGAGGAATTTACAGAGAGTTATGCAAGTGATGCAGAGAGTCAAAACATTGAAATACAGGAAGATGTAACTGACGCTGCAAGTAATTGTGATAGGTTTGAAATTTTAGACACACCATTTACAAGCGAAAATGGTGAAATAATATACAAAACCAGTCAGCGAAAAATTACGAAGCAGTGCTCCAGAAAAATTCTTAGGCAGAGTGAGTTAGTGCCTCGAAGAATAGGAGAAATAATTACATTTAAAAGCAAAACATTCTTATCTTGAAAGATAACAAGAGGTAGATGACACTGAATTGGTAGCTTTCTTCGGCCTTCTGTTTGTGTTCGGTGTACCGAAAGGCAGCGGAAAGCACCTTCACGAGTTCTGATCCCCAGAGTATGAAATCCCGTTTTTTCGACCAACCACGTGGAGAACCAGGATTGAGGATCTAGTACTGTGTCTGAGATTTCATGATAAAGCTACAAGCGGGACAGGAAAATAAATCTTGCAAAATAAAGGAAATGCCATACGAGCTATATTTGAAGTGTTCGTTGAAACTTTTATTTCATCATACATACCAGGCGATAATATTACAGTGGACGAGCATTTGTGCGCATTTGGAAGAGTGTATGGCTTCAGATTATATATACTATCAACACCAGAAAAACATGGTATAAAATATGGCCTGCTATAGTTTGTGAAGTACAGTATCTAGAAAATGCACAAATGTGTACAGGTAGAGTGGGCAACATCAGAGAGACCCAGCAGGGCAAGAGAGTTGTTCCTGACATGACAGATTACTTAAGAGACGGTGGAAGAAATATCACGACTTATAATTTGTTCACTAGCTGTAAACTTGGTCAAGAGCTAGAGAAACAAAACCTCATCCGTGTGGGAACGCTCCGCTCTAAGCGAGTGGAAATACCAAAACAATTGCTGCCATCTAGAGTTACATTTTTCATTATCTTCGGGATCGCCGGGAATACTCTGATGGCATCGTATATTCCATGAAAAAATAAAGCAGTCGTTCTACTGTCTACACTCTATGAATCATTCACCACGAGTCCAGATGAGAAGAAAAACCCAGAGCTTATTTTATTCTACAACAGTACGAACTCTGGATTAGACATCGTTGGCGTAGTGGCAAGGGAATATTCCATTATATGCGCTACGAGGAAATGGCCTGTTGTTTTTTATGACATGGTAAATATGGCAGGCGTTCAATACTTATATTCTGTACAGCAACATAATGCCTACGCATGAAAAGAAGAACCGAGCAACGAGGCAGTTTCTGGTAAGCCTTGCTAGAAATGGCAGCATCCAAAGATTGCACAACACACAGAAAATAATCAAGACCATATCAGATGCAGCAAACGCAAGTGGATTTCAACACCTGGTACAATCTGAAGCAAGAATTCTGACAGAAAGGAGATGGGGAGGAAGAGATCTAGATGTGTCTCGTGTCCACAGAGAAACACAAGAAAATAAATCGAACATATGACGATTGTCGTAGTTGTTGTTGTATCCAAATCCCGCTCCAGCTACTGCCGCGTCCAGGCGTTACGATCGGATTGTGGCAAGGTTAATCGAAGGAGTAGCCAGATGCCCTTCCTGTCGCCACCCCGTATCTCCCCCCCCCCCCCCCGGGATGGAATCAGTGTACCCCAGCTGCTTGCGTCTAGCGTGAACCATGACATAATGCGAACACGTGTCAAATGTCTGTGAGTCGTGTAACTGAGGCGGAGAGTGGGGACCAGCCCAGTACTCATCTAATGGGATGTGGAGAACCGCCTAAAAACCACATCAAGGCTGGCCGGCCCACCGACCCCCTTCGTCGTTAATGCGCCGGGCGGATTCCGTCCAGGGCCGGCACACCTACCCGAGTCCAGGAAGCAGCACTTCAGCGCTCTCTGCTAACCTGGTGGATCTGGGTAGTCTTGCGTGTAATTATAATTTGATGAAAAAAATACACGCTCTAGTAATATTAATGTGACCACTGCCTACGGTGCACGTCAATATGCAATAACCACTCACACACGGAAGGTGGCAGCACTAGCAGTGGAAGGTATGTAAAGCGTGTCGGAGGGACGCGAAAAGTAGTGCAGTCGTTGTCGTCTTGCAGAAACGGAGCCATTTATTTGACGTCCAAGTCACTGACTTTCGGGTTAACTTTGTAAACTGTTCGTGTGCCGCCATGGTAAAAGTATACCGTGTATGGAAAAATACAAAACTGAAGCCGGGCAACTGTGGTGCACCACGGGCCATACACGACAAGGGTGAACAACAGCTGCAGATATGTGTACGGGCGAACAGAAGCGCAACTGTTGAGCAACTGACCGCCCAGATGAACCAACGGGCTACCAACAATGTCTCCTAAACGACTGTTTAGCGAACTTCGCTGCGTATGGGCCTCCGCAGGATGCGCCTGCGCCCTTGCTGACTGTTGTTCATCGGCGACAAAGGATGAAATTTGCACGCCAGTACCTCAACTGGACGTCCAATGATGATGATAGACGGCCTTTTCAGATGACTCACGTTTTATGTTCCAACCGACAGATGGCTGTTGGCGTGCACAGCGTGAAACGACTGAAAGCTAACGCCCTGCAACAATCGCTAGAAGGACCCACTCGCCTGAGGGCATTGACCAGGCGATCCCGTCATTCTGGATGGCACAATGGATCAACGCAAATACACTCCTGGAAATTGAAATAAGAACACCGTGAATTCGTTGTCCCAGGAAGGGGAAACTTTATTGACACATTCCTGGGGTCAGATACATCACATGATCACACTGACAGAACCAAGGCACATAGACACAGGCAACAGAGCATGCACAATGTCGGCACTAGTACAGTGTATATCCACCTTTCGCAGCAATGCAGGCTGCTATTCTCCCATGGAGACGATCGTAGAGATGCTGGATGTAGTCCTGTGGAACGGCTTGCCATGCCATTTCCACCTGGCGCCTCAGTTGGACCAGCGTTCGTGCTGGACGTGCAGACCGCGTGAGACGACGCTTCATCCAGTCCCAAACATGCTCAATGGGGGACAGATCCGGAGATCTTGCTGGCCAGGGTAGTTGACTTACACCTTCTAGAGCACGTTGGGTGGCACGGGATACATGCGGACGTGCATTGTCCTGTTGGAACAGCAAGTTCCCTTGCCGGTCTAGGAATGGTAGAACGATGGGTTCGATGACGGTTTGGATGTACCGTGCACTATTCAGTGTCCCCTCGACGATCACCAGTGGTGTTCGGCCAGTGTAGGAGATCGCTCCCCACACCATGATGCCGGGTGTTGGCCCTGTGTGCCTCGGTCGTATGCAGTCCTGATTGTGGCGCTCACCTGCACGGCGCCAAACACGCATACGACCATCATTGGCACCAAGGCAGAAGCGACTCTCATCGCTGAAGACGACACGTCTCCATTCGTCCCTCCATTCACGCCTGTCGCGACACCACTGGAGGCGGGCTGCACGATGTTGGGGCGTGAGCGGAAGACGGCCTAACGGTGTGCGGGACCGTAGCCCAGCTGCATGGAGACGGTTGCGAATGGTCCTTGCCGATACCCCAGGAGCAACAGTGTCCCTAATTTGCTGGGAAGTGGCGGTGCGGTCCCCTACGGCACTGCGTAGGATCCTACGGTCTTGGCGTGCATCCGTGCGTCGCTGCGGTCCGGTCCCAGGTCGACGGGCACGTGCACCTTCCGCCGACCACTGGCGACAACATCGATGTACTGTGGAGACCTCACGCCCCACGTGTTGAGCAATTCGGCGGTACGTCCACCCGGCCTCCCGCATGCCCACTATACGCCCTCGCTCAAAGTCCGTCAACTGCACATACGGTTCACGTCCACGCTGTCGCGGCATGCTACCAGTGTTAAAGACTGCGATGGAGCTCCGTATGCCACGGCAAACTGGCTGACACTGACGGCGGCGGTGCACAAATGCTGCGCAGCTAGCGCCATTCGACGGCCAACACCGCGGTTCCTGGTGTGTCCGCTGTGCCGTGCGTGTGATCATTGCTTGTACAGCCCTCTCGCAGTGTCCGGAGCAAGTATGGTGGGTCTGACACACCAGTGTCAATGTGTTCTTTTTTCCATTTCCAGGAGGCATGTATGTATCTTCGGAGACTGTGTCCACCCCAATATGAAGTTTGTTTTTCCTCGGCACGACAACGTCTACCAGCATGACAATGCAGTGTGTCACACAGCTCGCTGTGTACGTATATTGTTCGAAGAGCACCAGGTTGAGTGGTAGTCTGGCCACCAAACTCGACGAATTAAAACCCACTCGAGAATCTGTGGGACCATCTCGACCGGGCTGTTCGTGCCCTGAAACCTAGGAACCTAGCGCAGCTGGCGCCGGAGTTGGGAAACTCCGCATTCCTATCGGTACCTTTCACAACCTCATTTTCCTGCACGACTTGCAGCGGCCAGTGCTGCACAAGGTAGTCATTCAGTCTTCTGACGGTCCGTCACATTAATGTAACTGATCGGTGTAACTTGTAATTTATGTGTCGATCATTGCGTGAAATAGGAATCTGAGCAACTGAAATTAAGTGTGAATGTTTCACGTAATATTTAAACTACAACTTTCTTTCACGATTTGTTTCAGTGTGCGACAGTATTTTCTGTAATATTTACTTTATAAGCGTTTTCATGATTCGTTCGAGTGTAGTGCTAATGATACGTAGACTTCGTGAAATATTACGTAAATCCTTATATAGGATGCTTTATTATTTTCTAAACACAAACAGAGGAAAATAACAATAAATTGAAGAACAAACAATTAAATGAAGAAAAAACAATTAAATAAACAGAAAACAATAAGACTTTCATTTTAAGAACATAGTACACACAGAAATTGCTGGGGTCACACATGACCCCACGCAAAGTTTACGTTCTTCTGGAAGAAGAGGGGTACAAAGATTAAGAATCATGTCACACCATAATGTTCAGGAGACCATAATAAATCACGATGACTTCAGCATAATTACCGACTTTGAATAAAAGTGCCATTTCCGTTCGTCTCATTGCACGTTTGTTCTAGTTACTTTCTGTACTTTACTGTAACAGCTCTTTCTATACATGGTCCAAGTTTCGTCAAGCTATGTTACCTGGGAGTGACACGTCACCGGCCGGAGTGGCCGAGCGGTTCTAGGCGCTTCAGTCTGGAACCGCGCGACCGCTACGGTCGCAGGTTCGAATCTTGCCTCGGGCATGGATGTGTCTGATGTCCTTAGGTTAGTTAGGTTTAAGAAGTTCTAAGTTCTAGGGAACTGATGACCTCTGAAGTTAAGTCCCATAGTGCTGAGAGCCATTTGAACCATTTGAAGTGACACGTCACGCCAAAGTTGTTTTCGTCCGTAAGTTTCGCACACCAGTGTATATTCTCGCCTTTTGTTGACTGTGCTCTGTTCTTTTCAGCTGAGCCGCCCGACACGGTCTCATGGATCCACTTCAAGTTCCGAATCTTCACGTACGGCATCCAGTTTTAATCTGTCACGAAATATCAACCACTGCATGTATCAGTTCAAAATTGACTTCTTGACGAGTGAAAATTATGTCCGGTTCTGAAGTGTGAGGACGGCGGAGAACTATCTTCATTGGCGGACGGAGTGATTTTTCAATTAAAATCTTATGCATTTATTGAAAAACGTTGTGATCGGCGGTTATTACATGTAAGCTACCAGACAGCTTTAATATGCTTTATTGCCAGAATTCATCGCAAATCGTTTAAGTTTAGTCTGAACTGAAGGCAGCAAACGACCGACAGTTATGCATTCCACCATTACTTCTACCACGCGGAAATTCAAATAACCCTCGAACTATGTGCAAGCGATTTCTGCTATTCCACGCCAAATTCCTCCCTTCACTGTACGAAAACGATTATTTAATGCTCGGAGTATGCAGAACTAATTTTGTGTAAAGCGGGGCGTGCACATGTGTTCATCAGAAAATTTTATAATTGTTATTGTTCCTGAGTGATTGCTATTCCTTATCAGAATTACTGAAATCATAATTACTGTATCCACCCCGATGTTTTTTGAATTCAGTCTATGTGGTTTCTAAAAAAAACAATTTTTTCGGAAATACAAGTTGAAACGTGTCTCCTTCATTAGCATTCATAGCAGTAGCAGTTTATTTTGGTTTGTGCCAAATATTCTCTCACCATTATACGACACGTCGTTAATGTGTCTTAGCTATGAAATCACCAAAATTTCGCCGCCAATGTAGCCTGATAAAACGAACAATTCCAGATAGCCGAATTGTCCGTTAAAAACCTTGACTGAATCTCAACTGTTTCCATACTATCCCACACATGAGTGACGGGCACGGCGTGTCAAACTGCATGCAGCACGACGTGCGGCCCACGTGTGAGCCGAGTATCGGCCCGTCTCGGCTTTGTTCGGTACTTCTCGGAAGTACTCGGTACAGCCCGACATTTCATTTAGCTCTGCGGTGTGGCATTTTTCAGTCGGAGTGACTTTCTTCAGTTCGGCAACCTCGCTGAGTCAGCGCTGTTCACCTTTTGCCGTTTTCTCGTGGTATAAAAGAAGTTCACAGGTCCAGTGGCTGTTTGCACAAAACGACGCAGTATAGCGATCTAACGTGACAAGCCTTTAAAACTGAATAACAACGACAGAGGATATGGATAAGAATTCTCGACATCAATCATTCGACATATACTCGCATAATCGATGGGTACTGCAAATTTGTTGTGAAATGAAATTACAACAGTTTGCAGAAAGAATTTCAAGATTTAATTGGCGACGAAAGAGTGAAGGATTAAAGCGATTGGTAGAAGAGATTCATTGTTCAGTACATCGAGAAGAACTTCGCGCTAAAGTTACAGACATGGAGCACGTGATGAAATTGTTGGTACGAATAGTAAATTTTCGGAAGTCACGCGCATTATTTAACTGTCAGTTGCAACAGTTTTCGATAGAACTGAACGACGAGTATTGGGACTTTATACACTGCTGCAAATAACATTGGTTAACTCAAGGGGAATTTTTCCAATTCAAAACCCGCCATTGTGGAATTTACGAAAGAAAAGGGAGAGCAAGTGCGAAAATTGGAACATCCGTAATGTATTTCAAATCTCCCATTTTAAGCCGACCTGACAGCACACTACCCGCAGTAAAACACTGCAAGGTGAGAGACAACTTATTTTCTATGTACTTGGGGATGCGTTTAAAAAGAAAATCGCTTTGTGGTAGGGATAAATGCTGACAAAAAACGCCGTTCACCTTCCTAAGTTCTCTAGCGTTAAAGAAAACGCTAAATCTGTAGAATTCACGCTGGCCTTGAGGACAATGGCAATTTTACAACTGTTTTCGAGCTATTTTCGAGACAGTTTGCCTTTCAGTTGAATGTGCCCCTATGCATCTGAAGATGGAACTGATTGCTTAGCAATGTAATTCCCTTTAGAAGACAAATTCTTTTACGTTAAAACTGTCCAGGAGGTCTACATTGTTTTCTCGGAAAGCGTTTGCTGGTCTCCATAATTTCGTTGCAAACGGGATAAAATTTTTCAATCAAGCTGTATTGTGAAAGGATTTTTAAATTATGAGGCTAAGTAAGTCACAACTACTTGGCAATCTGGGTGCGAAAATCAGTGAAATTGTTTGCATCTTTCCGTATGCCGACATCTTGTACCAGATAAAAATGTCTTCAACACACAAAAACTACCCGAAAAATACTGAAAATGTGTTTTCTTTCTGATCTACGTTGTTCACACACAATAAGATATCAAGTCCTATGCAATGCGACTGCATTGCCATTCAAATGTGGCACTTTCGCAGTTTGCCCCCGTTCCCCCCTCCTCACGTTCAGACAGCGTGATTTGGCAGTGGAAGAATTGTGCAGCCAGGAGAGAGATTTATGACATGTGATCAACAGCAGTGCCCACGTGCCGAATTCTTGACCGTCCCTAGCCCTCACTGTGTATCGGATGGGGACACTGCTCAGTTACGAAATGAGTGTTACTCTGGAGCGTTAATCTCCTCGTCATCATAGGGTTTCTCTCTCTCTCTCTCTCTCTCTCTCTCTCTCTCTCTCTCTCCCCCCCCCCCCCCCCCGCAATTCTTCCATTTCCATAACCATCCTTGAAACCATGACACTCCGGTACACACACAAAACGGGAACACACTAGTGACTAGATCATCTGCAATTCTACAGGATTCCCGCGTGGTCCGCATCACTGACATACATGGGATTGATCCTTACCGATGACGCTGTGTCAGTGACACAGATGACCACATAAAAGCCGTGTGACAGACAGCGGAGCTTATACTCTTACGAATCGAGGTTCTGCATCGCAATGTAGGGCTATCTCAACCTTTCGTGACGATTTCCTACTAAATCAAGCGTAATCGTCCATCACTTCGTGCGATGATTGACGGTGTACTCGTTCGAATCTCCGTATTCGCGTGGCAGACACCGACATTTCTCGCCACCTAACGATAAAGGGAAGATCTCATCAAGACAGAAGCGGTGGCCTTGATAGTCTTCAACGAGTAACTTCAGCAGAGCAATATCTGTGTCGATATCGCTTATGCTACTCACAGATCCTTCGTTAAGTGGTGCATCTTTTCTTTGTTTCCATGTACAACCACCATGTCCTTTACTATACAAACGTGGATTTTTCTAGTTTAGGCCCTATTTCTATGCCAACACCAGCTGATATTCAGTGGACTTACACTGAAATAGATCACCAGTTCCTGCTTCGGAGAATGCCACGGAACCCTCAGCGAAACGTACAAACTCTTACTCCTGAATATGTTCCAATCGTGTAACTATTGCGTAGCATCCAAAATAAACTATACCTTATATCAAAAATCTTGTACTTATTATTTACCCGTCTAGCATTACGCACTAACTTTTATTAGTCGCCCGACGAATCTTTTTCCTGTGCACTGCGAGTTAAAATTAGGCTGGAAAGGGGACTTGCAGCAGTCAGTTGACCGAGTGTACAATAAATCTACCCTCCCTCTCCATTATTATTCATAGGTAACAGCAGCGCATTACTGGTTGCCTCGAAATGTAAACGATAGCTCGCTGTGCACCATAGCAAGCGCAATCCACGTACCTTTGTTAGCATAAACGCAGGATGTATCTCAGTATTAGTTACACTGCTATTAGACCCTGCAAGTTTCAATATTGGTTATTAATTACACCGAGGATGATAGCCTACTGTGCTCCTAAGTTGTGTTGTTAAGGATCGATAGAGAAGTTTGGAAGCGATACCAAGGCAAATCAAGCCGTACTCTGATGGTGCGGCATGCGCTAGTAGCTGAGAGAGACAGAGAGAGAGAGAGAGAGAGAGAGAGAGAGAGAGGATATACAGTACAGCTACAGAGCGCACTCTCGTATATGGTCAAACGTATCTTCTAAATACTCCACAAGTTGCTTAAATATATCTATGATTTCCATTTTATTCGTGTGATTGCGGTATTTCCCTCATATTAACAAGACTTTAATATGTCCTGTTTACATGGGAACAGTTCATGCGTAAGACTAACCGGTATATCCATGAATATTATGACCAAAATGGTTCAAATGGCTCTGAGCACTATGGGACTTAACATCTGAGGTCATCAGTCCCCTAGACTTAGAACTACTTAAACCTAACTAACCAAAGGACATCACACACATCCATGCCCAAGGCAGGATTAGAACCTGCGACCGTAGCAGTCACGCGGTTGCAAACTGAAGCGCCTAGAACCGCTCGGCCACAACGGCCGGCGATTATGACCATGTATCATCGCCAGTTTGGATGTGGAGTTGTGGAAACTATACCTATAACCGGTGAGTAGAAGAATGGGGGAGGAAGAGGCAGAGATTAGTGTTTAACGTCCCATCGAGAACGAAGGTCATTACAGACGGAGCACAAAATCGGATTATGAAAGGTTGGACGAAGAAACCGGCCGTGCCCTTTCAAAGGAACCATTCCGGCATTGTCTTTAAGCGATACACGGAGATCACGGAAATCTTAAACCTGGATGGCCGGACGCTGGTTTGAACCGTCGCCCTCCCCAATGCGAGTCCTGTGTGCTAACCACTGCGCTACCTAGCTCGGTGCGAATGGAAAACAACTAAAAGAAGACGATATTTTACACCTTTGCTGCATTAATTTTATTTGTTCACACTAGTTTCAGTCTTTCTACGCCATTCTCACGTGATTCAGTGGTTCTGTACAAAACAGAATATAATATATTACCTCCACGGATAGAAATGTACTGATGTGAATGTTAATTATTTTAAATAACTTTACCTGCAGTAGAAAACTATACCTCACATACTCAAATGAAAGTGTCTTTAAATATGTTTTCACAAATACACTTTTGTTGGTTTGACAGTTTGACATGTAAATGAATGAAGAATCGTTCTAGAGACGATACGAGCTGCAAAATAAGGAAATACACCGACATAATTGACTGTAGGGAAGGGAAGATTGTCCGGGAGCCTGGGAACGATTACCTCAGAAGTGGCAAAGCTTGTCAGCTGTTCGTGTGTTTCTGTCGTGGGCGTATATCGAAAGTGTGGCTCAAGGACGGTGAAAACACGAGTAATCGACAAGGCGTTGGACGTCCACGCCTCTTCAGATCAAACATGACGAAAGTGTTACGGAGATGCTTCGGGAACTCAAATGCGAATCCCTGGAGAGATGGTGAAGTTCTTTTCAGGGAGCACTACTGAGAAATATACAAGAATCGGCATTTGAAGCTGACTGCCGAACGATTCTATTGCCGCCAACATACTTGCGCCTAAGGATCACGAAGATAAGCTACGGAAATTAGGGCTCACAAGGAGCCATACACACACTCGTTTTCCCTTGCTGTGTTTGCGAATGGAACAGGAAAGGAAATGACTAGTAATGGAACAGGGTACCCTCTGCCATGCGTCGTACGGTGTATCTACATACATAAAAAAAGTTTTGCATCACCTCGGTTCCGAGAGTTCCGGAACCTGTACAGAAAATTGGAATAGAGATCAATATAAACATCATTTCGGCCATTTTAATTGCCCATGAGAACCACACATTGCGTGTTGTACCACCATACAGTGAAATCTTCAGAGGTGATGGTCCAGATTGCTGTACACACTGGTACCACTAATACCCAGCAGCACGTCCTCTTGCATTGATGCATGCCTCTATTCGTCGTGGCATACTATCCTCAAGTTCATCAAGGCACTGTTGGTCCAGATTGTCCCAAACCTTAACGGCGATTCGGCGTACATCCCTCAGAGTGGTTAGTGGGTCACGTCGTCCGTAAACAGCCCTTTTCAAACTATCCCAGGCATATTCGATACGGTTCATGACTGGAGAACATGTTGGCCACTGCAGTCGAGCGATGTCGTTATCCTGAAGGAAGTCATTCACAATATGTGCACGATGGGGGCGCAAACTGTCGTCCATGAAGACGAATGCCTCGCCAATATGCTGCCGATAGGGTTGCACTATATATCGGAGGATGGCATCCACGTATTGTACAGCTGTTACGGAGCATTCCATGACCACCAGCGGCTTACATCGGCCCCACATAATGCCACCCTAAAACAGCAGGGAACCTCCACCTTGCTGCACTCGCCGGACAATGTCTCTAAGGTGTTCAGCCTGACCGGGTTGCCTCCAAACACGTCTCCGACGATTGTCTGGTTGATGGCATATGCGACACTCATCGGCGAAGAGAACGTGATGTCAGTCCTTAGTGGTCCATTCGGAATAAGGTTGGGCCCATCTGTACAACGTTATATGCTGTCGTGGTTGCAAAGATGGATCTCGCCATGGACGTCGGGAGTGAAGTTGCGCCTCAGGCAGCCTACTGCGCTCAGTTTGAGTCGTAACACGACGTCCTGTGGCTGCACGAAAAGCATTGTTCAACATGGTGGCGTTGCTGTCAGGGTACCTCCGAGTCATAACCAGTAGGTAGCGGTCATCCACTGCAGTAGTAGCACTTGGGCGGCCTGAGCGAGGCATGTCATCGACAGTTCTTGTGTCTCTGTATCTCCTCCATGTCCAAACGACATCGCTTCGGTTCACTCCGAGAAACCTGCCTTACTGAGAGCCCTTCCTGGCACAAAGTAACAATGCGAACGCGATCGAACCGCGTTACTGACCGTCTAGGCATGACTGAACTACAGACAACACGAGCCGTGTACCTCGTTACTGGTGGAATGACTGGAACTGATCGGCTGTCGAACACCCTACGTCCAATAGGCTCTGCTCAGCATGGTTGTTTACATCTTTGGGCGGATTTAATGACATCTCTGAACAGTCAAAGGGACTGTGTCTGTGATAAAGTGTCCACAGTCAACTTCTATCTTCAGGAGTTCTGGGAACTGGGCTAATGCAAAACTTTATTTGATGTGTGTATGTATATGTAGGTCAGTCAGATGCTTGGCTGCTCTGTGAAGCGTGGCAGACGGCGATCTGTGGCAGACCTGACGATACAGTATCCTGAATACATCCCTACGGAAGTCAATTTCTTCCAAACTCGCTGTAGCATTGCAGGTGAAGTTGCTCAGTGGCGACGTATATTCTTGCACTGAGTTCAGGTAGAGAAGCCGGCACAGGAGGTACAAACACGATATCCATAATGAATCCCCATTTTAAAAAATCGATAAGTGTCAGGTATCGAGAACTTGTGGGCCATGCAATTGGCGCATCACGGCCAGTCCATTGACCTGGAAAGCGGTCACTGGTAAAATCACGGACGTCAGCCAGGTAGTGGGGTGGTACACCATCTTGCATGATGTAAACATTTCATTCTTGGTTATCCTCATCGATCTGCGGTATGAAAAATGGTTGTAACATATCCAGGTACACAAGCCCATTGAGCTCAGTGCACAAAAATTGTTCAGTTTAGTGCTATCACGAACGTGTTGTAGTGTTTCATGTGGATTTTCACTCTCCCAAATCCTACAGTTATGTGTGTTAACCTCGCCACACGTCAGATAAGATGATTTTTTCCAAGAAATGTTCATCCTCATGCCGTCGATTTGATATATCCGCACAGAAATTCTTGTAAGCAATTTTATCAGTGTCTTTTACTGGTTGTGCGATGGTCAATCTGTACGGTTTCAAATGCAAACGGTTTCTCAACACAAGCTGAACAGTCGTATGTGGGATGGATTTGCAGTACGCGAGATGCACGCTGAGTCGATTTCGTAGGGCTGTTGGCAAAGCGTTGTCTCATTCGCTCAACGACGTCGTCAGGTGTGCTTCGACGACCTGATGATATCCCATGTCTTACTGAGCACCCTGTTTCTGCAAAAAATTTATGCCATTCATTAATTGTAGGCCCACTAAGAGGACCTTTAGCGTACTTGGTACGGAAATTATGCTGAACTGCTGTCGCCGACTTCGATTCTTCAAACCAAAACACACAGCTAGCAGGCTCCGGTCCAGTGCAGGCAGCCATCTTTAACGCAACTGCCGCTAGCGCTCCTTAAGGTGCGATTCGGCACTAGCGAACTACGCGAGACAAAAGTAGATGTCTTGTCCTGTAAATTGACACTACAATCACCTCTGTAGGTACTATGAATTAATTTATATGAATTTTCAAAGTTGTAAAGTAATTTTTGAAACACCCTGTATTTCAGAGAAACCGCTCGACACACTTTGTTCAACATGCCGTATGTTATTAGACGAGCCCTACCTGTTCCCATCTTGACTCAACGACATCATCAATCACATGTATGTAAATTGAAGGTGGACAGGGAAGAAAGGAAAGGAAGGAAGGAAGGAAAGGCGCTGATGATATCAGCTGCATCGGGACTTTATGCAGAATCGGCGGCGACGAGTGAAAATGTGTGCCGGACCGCGAATGGAACTCGGAACCTGCTGCTTACTAGTCAACTGCGTTAACCACTGCGGCATCCGAACACAGTTTTTATCGCAAACGCGATACGCTCCACGACTAATCCACATTTCCACCTAGCGCCGCCTCTCCGCAGTTTCTGTCCACATCCTCATGGCTCGCTAATTTTAGATTCCAGCCGGAGGACGAACGATATTGCGAATATCGAGGCGAATCAATTATTTGAACGCGTGGTGGAAGTTCTTTCGGACATATTCAGAAGAACAGGCATCACGGATTCTTTCAATCAGACATCAATTACGATTGCAGTGGGCGCGTAATCATCGACACTGGACAATGGATCAATGGAAATGTGTCACCTGGTCAGACTAATTCCGTGTCTTGTTGCACCAAGTCGATAGCCATGTGCAAATACGCTGTTATCCACATTAACGGCTGCTAGCAACACGCAACGCCGGCCGCGGTGGTCTAGCGGTTCTGGCGCTGCAGTCTGGAACCGCGGGACTGCTACGGTCGCAGGTTCGAATCCTGCCTCGGGCATGGGTGTGTGTGATGTCCTTAGGTTAGTTAGGTTTAAGTAGTTCTAAGTTCTAGGGGACTTATGACCTAAGATGTTGAGTCCCATAGTGCTCAGAGCCATTTGAACCATTTTTGAACACGCAACGCGCTTTAGATGCAGGCCAGTGGGGGCGGGATTAAGCTGTGGAGAGGGAGGGGGGCGATCACCTGGTCTTCCATGTTCCCTGTTGAAGTAATTGAAGACACGATGGCAGTTGTAGACCACCTGAGTTCCTTCATGCTCCACGTCTTCCCCAACGGCGATGGCATCTTCCATCAGGATAACTGGCTGTGCTACAAGGCTAGAATCATGCTACGGTGGTTTGGAGAGCTTGAAAGTGGACTCACGTTGTTGTTTTGGCAACAAATTCACCTGATTTGGGGCCGATGGAATATGTCTGGGAATCTGTCGGTTGCCAACTCCGCACCCTCAATCTACCGTCTCATAGTTAACGGGAATTGCTGACCCGTGCTTAGACATTTGGCGTCACACACCTTCAGAATGAAACCAAGGAGCTGTCGAATCCATGTCAGGTACAATCGCCGCTATTCTTAGTTCCAACGTTCAATCGCCGCTGTTCTTAGTTCCACAGGTGGACCAGTACGCTATTAATCAGGTGGTCTTAATGTTTTGTCTCGTCATTGCGTATACCTCGGTGTACATGTACTGCTCTAATACGTTTATAGCTCCAAACAATAATAAGTGTGACTGTACCTAGCGTCGCTAAGATTGTTATTTAGAGCTCAACATAAATATTACAGTAGCAGGACGAGAAAAATCACAATTACAAAATGGCTGGTTTTTGCGTCGTGCGATTAGTGCATCTTCCATTGCAGCTACATTAGCCGCGTATAGTGTGATTAATCCGCATATAACGGCAGAACTTGGCCATGAATTTCACTTTGGTGTCCCTGACACGGTGGAAAGCCAGCGTAAAAAATAGTAAATTAATAATCACGGTGCATTGCAGCACGGAAAATAGCAATTTGAAAGGAGGCAGCACAAACACGTACGTCATTAACGGGGATTTGAAAGTACGCAAAATATTAATACTGGCACCGCTGCGCAATTACCAAATAACCTAGTTACTCGAATAGTTCGTGGTTGCAGTCACATCTGAGACGCTCCGACTTTTTAATGTTATTTCTGTGCATGGCGGTAGGAAATGTTAACGGAACTTCAGATACAAAATAAGAAAAATAAAGGTAAAAACTTGTACTGGTTCTGTGTCTCATTCCCTGCTTCACCATATTTACTGCAACGGATGACAAAAACTAGTTGTAAGAGCAAGCACAAGTAAATCCTACACTGTTCTATAAGTTTCGTCTCGTTGATAGTATTCCAGCGAATTTAAGTGGTGAAAATCGTTTAGTGTTTTGTGGAGATTATGTAACTAACATGCAGCGATCTCAATCTTCATACGATATACATTACATATCTCACGGTTCAGCGTCTTCCTAGACCTCTTAACTGGCCTCGGAAGGTCGAAATTTAGTGTATCTGATTTCATCTACAACAGTTCACATATTTGGATAAACACAGGTTTAACGGCGAGGGACATTTTCCTGCTTCGACACATTAGTTATATGACATTCAATATTACATAAATTTATACAATTATATGTAGCTCTCACAACTGGGGAGCTTTCGAAGCGATTTCTTTTGAATTACTATTGACAGCAACTCAGAATTTGACTAACTAGCTATGTACAGCTGGTTGTTCAAGGGAGACTTTTTTAAGCACGCTGGTCGTCTTCAGTTATTGTAAATAACAGCCGGCTGCTGCTTTTAATCTTCTAGTGAAATAATTGGCCTCAAATTGTTGGCTGAAATTTTTGCCAGATTCTTAATTTCCATGGAAACACACACAAAACGTCACAAAAAAGCTCTAGATCCTCAAATCGCAACTGTTTGAACCTCTGGGCATTAAGCCATGAGGGCGATTATTAATGCTGGGGTAATAAATCAGACCATCTCAGTAGATACGAACCCATAAATCCATGAACATGGAACATAAGCGAAGCCGATCGTAAAGAAATTGGTGATTTTGAAATATTGTTGATTGAACGAAGTACAAATGCCTCAATTCTAAAAATTCAAACTAGACATGAGGTGTCGCCGGAAACAAGACGTGGTTCGGATTCCACGTCAAACAATAGGTCCCCTTTGCCCAGTTAGGGACATGCAAATCGCCGAAGTGGCATCCAATAGAAAGAATGCTCCAGGCCACTGAGTAACTGGACATTATTATTATTATTGTTTCTTTCTTTCTTTTCTCAGACGTTATGTCTGGTCAAAAATGGAAAGTACGCGGACCTTGATCAAGCGTGACTTCCTTTTAACTGTACGGTATATGTTATATTGCATTTAGGAACTTTCGGGTGATTGAACATGTATCAATAATTACGGATTTCTGTAGTTGTATATATAAGTTTGGATGTAGCTGTATTGCATTGATGTACTGGTGGATATTGTGTGGTATGACTCCTGTAGTTGACAGTACAATTGGTATAATGTCAACTTTATCCTGAACCACATGTCCCTGACTTCCTCAGCCAGTTGGATGTATTTTTTAATTTTTTCTCTTGTTTTCTTTTGTATATTTGCTGTACTGGGTATGGATATTTCGATTAGTTGTGTTAATTTCTTCTTTTTATTAGTGAGTATGATGTCAGGTTTGTTATGTGGTGTTGTTTTATCTGTTATAATGGTTCTGTTCCAGTATAATTTGTATTCATCATTCTCCAGTACATTTTGTGGTGCATACTTGTATGTGGGAACGTGTTGTTTTATAAGTTTCTGTTGTAAGGCAAGCTGTTGATGTATTATTTTTGCTACATTGTCATGTCTTCTGGGGTATTCTGTATTTGCTAGTATTGTACATCCGCTTGTGATGTGATCTACTGTTTCTATTTGTTGTTTGCAAAGTTCAAATGGTTCAAATGGCTCTGAGCACTATGGGACTCAACTGCTGTGGTCATATGTCCCCTAGAACTTAGAACTACTTAAACCTAACTAACCTAAGGACAGCACACAACACCCAGCCATCACGAGGCAGAGAAAATCCCCGACCCCGCCGGGAATCGAACCCGGGAGTTTGCAAAGTCTGCATTTATCTGTTGTGGCATTGGGATCTTTAATAATATGCTTGCTGTAATATCTGGTGTTTATTGTTTGATCCTGTATTGCAATCATGAATCCTTCCGTCTCACTGTATATATTGCCTTTTCTTAGCCATGTGTTGGAAGCGTCTTGATCGATGTGTGGCTGTGTTAGACGATACGGGTGCTTGCCATGTAGTGTTTTCTTTTTCCAATTTACTTTCTTCGTATCTGTTGATGTTATGTGACCTACAGGGTTGTAGAAGTGGTTATGAAATTGCAGTGGTGTAACCAATGTATTTATATGAGTGATTGCTTTGTGTATTTTGCTAGTTTCTGCTCGTTCTGGAAAGAATTTTCTTAAATTGTCTACCTGTCCATAATGTAGGTTTTTTATGTCGATAAATCCCCTTCCTCCTTCCTTTCTGCTTAATGTGAATCTTTCTGTTGCTGAATGTATGTGATGTATTCTATATTTTTGAGGCATTGTGATCGTGTAAGTGTATTGAGTGCTTCTAGGTCTGTGTTACTCCATTTCACTACTCCAAATGAGAAGGTCAATATTGGTATAGCATAAGTATTTATAGCTTTTGTCTTGTTTCTTGCTGTCAATTCTGTTTTCAGTATTTTTGTTAGTCTTTGTCTACATTTTTCTTTTAGTTCTTCTTTAATATTTGTATTATCTATTCCTATTTTTTGTCTGTATCCTAGATATTTATAGGCATCTGTTTTTTCCATCGCTTCTATGCAGGCGCTGTGGTTATCCAATATGTAATCTTCTTGTTTAGTGTGTTTTCCCTTGACTATGCTATTTTTCTTACATTTGTCTGTTTAAAAAGCCATATTTATATTATTGCTGAATACTTCTGTTATCTTTAGTGATTGGTTGAGTTGTTGATTTGTTGCTGCCAGTAGTTTTAGATCATCCATGTATAGCAAATGTGTGATTTTGTGTTGGTATGTTCCAGTAATATTGTATCCATAATTTGTATTATTTAGCATGTTGGATAGTGGGTTCAGAGCAAGGCAGAACCAGAAAGGACTTAATGAGTCTCCTTGGTATATTCCACGCTTAATCTGTATTGGCTGTGATGTGATATTATTTGAATTTGTTTGGATATTAAGTGTGGTTTTCCAATTTTTCATTACTATGTTTAGAAACTGTATCAATTTGGATCTACTTTGTATATTTTCAATATTTGTAGTAACCATGAGTGGGGTACACTATCAAAAGCTTTTTGGTAATCAATGTATGTGTAGTGTAGTGACCTTTGTTTAGTTTTAGCTTGATATGTCACCTCTGCATCTATTATCAGTTGCTCTTTACATCCTCGTGCTCCTTTGCAACAGCCGTTTTGTTCTTCATTTATAATTTTGTTCTGTGTTGTATGTGTTATTAATTTCTGTGTAATGACTGAAGTTAATATTTTGTATATTGTTGGTAGGCATGTTATGGGGCGATATTTAGCTGGGTTTGCTGTGTCTGCTTGATCTTTAGGTTCCAGATAAGTTATTCTATGTGTAAGTGTATCAGGGAATGTGTATGGGTCTGCAATGTAACTGCTAAATAATTTAGTTAGATGTGAATGTGTTGAGGTGAACTTCTTTAGCCAGAAATTTGGTATTTTATCTTTTCCAGGGGCTTTCCAATTGTGAGTAGAATTAATTGCTTGGGTGACTTCATGTTGCAAAATTATCACTTCAGGCATCTGCGGTATCATCTTGTACGTGTCTGTTTCTGCTTGTATCCACCGTGCATGCCTGTTATGTTGTACCGGGTTTGACCATATGTTGCTCCAGAAGTGTTCCATGTCTGTTATGTTTGGTGGATTGTCTATTTTAATGTGTGTGTTATCTATTGTCCGGTAAAATTTCTTTTGGTTTGTGTTGAATGTTTGGTTTTGTTTCCTTCTATTTTCACTTTTTTTGTATCTTCTAAGACGTTTGGCCAATGCTTGTAATTTCTGCTCCTTTTCACCTAATTGCTCTATCACTTCTTGTTGTGAGATTTTACGTAACCTTTTTCGTTTTTTTTTCTGACATTTCATTTCTTATACATTGTGTTACCTGTCCGATGTCTTTTCTCAGTTTTTTTATTCTGATCTGTAGCCTGTGTTGCCATGCTGGTTTTGTGGGTTTCTTCTGTGTGTTAGTTGGTTCTAATCTCTGCCTAGTGTGTATATTTAGTGTAGTGAGTAGTTGTAACTCTTCCATAGTTGTGTTTTCATTTATTTTGTTGTGTATGATTGTGTTGATAATTTTTATTGTTGTTTCGACTTGTGGGTTATTTGGCGGTCTATGCAAGAATGGTCTAATGTCTGTATTTGTGTCTTTGTATTCTATATATGACAGCTGAAATTTCTCTTCTATATATAACATGTGTGTCACTTCGTGTTCTATTTGTGCTTGTTCTGGTGGCTGTCTTAAGATTTCGTTTTCCTCTGATTGTTTAACTGATGTGTGTTAGTCTTTGTTTGTTTGCTCTGGGATGTTTGAGTCCATTACTGTATTTTCTTCTTCTTCTGATTGCACATTATTTTGTTCCAGTATTTGTTGTACTTGTTGTTTGATGTTTTCTAATTCTGACTGTGGTATCCTGTTATTTTTGATTATTACACGGATCTGATCACCTAGTCATTGTTCTGTTAAAAATTTTAATTCTGGGTATCTGGTAATAAATGTTGTATATACTAGTGATCTGTATCTAGTTGTGTTGGTTCCTAGGTTTGTTGCTTGGTAATAACAGAACATGAGGTGTCGATTAACTTCATCTGACCATCTCATCCTCTGTCTTTGTTTTCCTTCTAGGGTGGTTGCAGGAAGCATATCCTGCAAAACACCTCTATTTGGATTTAAATCATTTTCCAGTTGGCTAGCAGTGTCGTTACCATTGTGGGCGACTAACTTCATCTGACCATCTCATCCTCTGTCTTTGTTTTCCTTCTAGGGTGGTTGCAGGAAGCATATCCTGCAAAACACCTCTATTTGGATTTAAATCATTTTCCAGTTGGCTAGCAGTGTCGTTACCATTGTGGGCGGGCATAGGGTTCAAGCGTCGTCCCCGACCATGACGGCGCTTGTCCGAGGCTTCTTTAGTTCTGTCCTGAACCAAGTAATCACACTAAAAGGGGGGTTAGCCCTATTAGTGGTTTGTTCTTTTCGTCGCCTTTTACGACAGGCAGAACATACCGGGGGCCTATTCTTTTCCCGGGCCTCCACGGGGTTTATTATTATTATTATTATTATTATTATTATTATTATCTATAGACACAATCAGGTTTGCACGGAACACTTTTATATTCTGTTAGCACTGTTCGGATCATTTTCTTATAGATGACAATGTGCGATCGTATCGAACCGCGCAGATGGAAATGCTGTTGGGACGAGGGGATGCTCGGCGAATAGACTGGGCTGCCCGTTATCAGGAATTAAATCCCTTCGAGCAAATGTGGGATGAGGTGAGGAGATCTACTAACGTGTCCACCTGCACCAACGACCATCCGAGCAGTTATCAACCGCACCGGTGGAGGACTGGAACGCGCTACGACAGGAAACCCTTACCAATCTTGTGGCCAGCACTGGAGCACAAAGCAGAGCATGCTTTGCCGTCCGTTGTGATCACACACGCTATTACGAACCATGTCCAGCCTTACGTATTGTCCATAGCGCAATCATGAATCCGGCTGACTTCAGTATTAATTATTGTCTTTGAATAAAAGTGTAGTTTATGTTCGTCTCATTGCGTATTTCTTTCCTTAACGTTCTCGATTGTACTGTGCTAGTTCTTTCTGTGCATGGTCCAAATTTAACGAACTACGTTACTTAGCAGTGACACATCATGAGGAAGTTATTTTCGTCCTTAAGTTTTCACACCAGTGTATGTCTGTCTTATTACATGCCTTTATGGCATCGAGGTGCGAGCATTTTGGCCTGGGCAAGAGCTTGCGCTAGCATTATCGAAGTTGTGCGGTTTCCTTTTGTTTGAAATCAGCTGTACTAAACTGATAATTATCTATGTTGGTGTGGCCAGCGTCCTGGAACTGTCGTTAAAACATTAGTGCGCATGTGAGCTCTTCCAGTATTGTTCGTTGGTTAGATCTGTTGTTTGAATAATTTTGCAATCATTATCTGAACACTCATGCTTGGATGATGGAGCAGGTTCTAGGATAGTTCTTTTTTATCAGGAATTTAAAGGCAGTTAAATTAAAGTTCTTTCACGCTGCAGTCTAAGTTTTTACCAGAGGACAGAAGTTGTCAAACGTGTAATCTGCGATTTCGTCGTTTTTAAAAGACGAGGCCATAGTGAACTGAACTGTTTCACTAATTAATGCAATATTGTTAATAAATAATCAGATACATAAAACCGAAGTCACAAGGTAAGAGTTTTATCTTGTGACTTCGGTTTTATGTATCTGATGGTGCAGAATGACCATGAGAGCAGTTGTTTTTAATTTTTATTTCTGCGACAATGATTTTATATCAGCTGGTCTGCCTCATGTATCGTTATACCCAAATGATTTATGCATGTTAAGCTACATTCAGATCCGATGATGGCACCTTCAGTGTGTTGAAACCGGTCATCTAGTAAACAGTGTTTAAGCGATCTTGGCTTTTGAATTATTTATGCAATAGAGCGATTGCCCCACAACACACTATGTGTTCACTGCACAACATTGTTAAGCCGTGTTCACATTGACTGTCTTTCAGCGAAATTTGAAAGAAAGCTATTTGTTTATAATCTTAACGCTTTGATGTTCTTATTGGGCTCAAGTGCTAAAGCATTCAGTAATTGTTACTACGAATTACACAGGTAACAAACACAACTTTTCAAACTTTTGTATTTCCTCCAGAGAATAAACATTGTGAGTAACGTTACTTGTAAGTGTGGAAGACGTGAACAGGCAGTGACAGCTTCATGAAAAATTATTTTTAAAGAAATGTTATTTCGGGTGTCAAATCCACCAGCACGCTCCATTTCCTGATTAACGCGTTCTCTACGGTACTGTAGTTCCAAAGCTGTCCACAGTTTTTTATAAATTTTTATAAAAAACTAGTCTTTAATTCTACATCTACATTTATACTCCGCAAGCCACCCAACGGTGTGTGGCGGAGGGCACTTTACGTGCCACTGTCATTACCTCCCATTGCTGTTCCAGTCGCGTATGGTTCGCGGGAAGAACGACTGTCTGAAAGCCTCCGTGCGCGCTCTTATCTCTCTAATTTTACATTCGTGATCTCTTCGGGAGGTATAAGTAGGGGGAAGCAATATATTCGATACCTCATCCAGAAACGCACCCTCTCGAAACCTGGCGAGCAAGCTACACCGCGATGCAGAGCGCCTCTCTCGCAGAGTCTGCCACTTGAGTTTGTTAAACATCTCCGCAACGCTATCACGGTTACCAAATAACCCTGTGACGAAACGCGCCGCTCTTCTTTGGATCTTCTCTATCTCCTCCGTCAACCCGATCTGGTACGGATCCCACACTGATGAGCAATACTCAAGTATAGGTCGAACGAGTGTTTTGTAAGCCACCTCCTTTGTTGATGGACTACATTTTCTAAGGACTCTCCCAATGAATCTCAACCTGGTACCCGCCTTACCAACAATTAATTTTATATGATCATTCCACTTCAAATCGTTCCGCACGCATACTCCCAGATATTTTACAGAAGTAACTGCTATCAGTGTTTGTTCCGCTATCATATAATCATACAATAAAGGATCCTTCTTTCTATGTATTCGCAATACATTACATTTGTCTATGTTAAGGATCAGTTGCCACTCCCTGCACCAAGTGCCTATCCGCTGCAGATCTTCCTGCATTTCGCTACAATTTTCTAATGCTGCAACTTCTCTGTATACTACAGCATCATCCGCGAAAAGCCGCATGGAACTTCCGACACTATCTACTAGGTCATTTATATATATTGTGAAAAGCAATGGTCCCATAACACTCCCCTGTGGCACGCCAGAGGTTACTTTAACGTCTGTAGACGTCTCTCCATTGATAACAACATGCTGTTTGCTAAAAACTCTCAATCCAGCCACACAGCTGGTCTGATATTCCGTAGGCTCTTACTTTGTTTATCAGGCGACAGTGCGGAACTGTATCGAACGCCTTCCAGAAGTCAAGAAAAATAGCATCTACCTGGGAGCCTGTATCTAATATTTTCTGGGTCTCATGAACAAATAAAGCGAGTTGGGTTTCACACGATCGCTGTTTCCGGAATCCATGTTGATTCCCACATAGTAGATTCTGGGTTTCCAAAAACGACATGATACTCGAGCAAAAAACACGTTCTAAAATTCTACAACAGATCGACGTCAGAGATATAGGTCTATAGTTTTGCGCATCTGCTCGACGATCCTTCTTGAAGACTGGGACTACCTGTACTCTTTTGTGAAAAGGGTCAATAATTTGCGGAAATCTTTGCAACAGCAGTGAATGTAGTGTATCTGCACGTTTTATTCCCGCCAAATACTGTTAGTTCTCCACGTTCCCGCTATGTGGCAATCGAGCATCAGTTATTCCAACAGTCATCGTGGAGCCGTATAAGGGTGCAGAGCGTGTGCGGTGTTGTTCATGGTTTCATTATTCCAAATCCGCCACAACAGTTCAGAGACAATTCAGGACTAACTTTCGCAAGCCTCCACCTCAATGACAAACCGTTATTAACTGGTACACAATGTCACCGAAACTGGATGTGTATCACATAGAACGTCGGGTCAGTGTGGGCCAGCTGTCCCTGACACATCAATTGAACAAGTACGGCAGTCTTACATTCGTACTCTGGGTATATCAACGAGACGTGCCACGTTAGAACTGAATATGTTACAGTGTGGAAGGTATTATGGAAACGTCTGTCTTTCAAATCCAACAAAATGGAACGTTTACAAGCTTTAAGACAAAACTAGAAAAAACGAGCTGAGTTATAAGAAGAAATGTTTAACAATATGCAGACTGAAGATGGTTTTCTTAGTAAAATTGTGTTGAGTGACGGAGCCACCTTCCATACCTGCGGTAAAGTGAATCGGCATAATGTTCGGATATGGGATGAGCAGAAACCACGTCACGTAACTGAACGTGTGTGGCAATCGCCTCAGGTAAAGCTTTTTTGCGCTGTAAGTTGTAAGATTTACGCTCGTATCTTCATTTGCGAGTCAGCTGTAACTGGCATATCGTAACTGGACTTGCTTTAATATTTTGCCAAAATTACAACATAATATACGCACCATTTATTTTCCGAGCTTTATTTTTCCGGGCCACCAGTTTGTCTTCGCGAATTTGTTGCGTGTCTTCGAAGGAATGTGCCGGTTTGGGTTGGGCGGCATGGTGGAACAATATCCTGACCACAACGATCACCCAACTGAATTCCAATGGATTTCCTTGTATTGGATTACATTAAAGACACAGTGTCTGTTCCTCCCTTCCAGCAAACGTCGACGAGCTGCGACAATGGATAACACTAGCAGTTGCCGTCATACATCATGACGTTCTTCATAGAATTTGGCAGAAAGCTGACTACAGCAAAGACATTTGTCGTGGTACAAAATAATATTTTTAAATAAAACTTGAAGGAATACTGCATTCAGTGGTGCATCTGACATTTCAATATGTTATTTACGTTTTTCACAGTTAACGATTACTTTTAAGACACAAAAGAATTACAGACTTTGGCTGAGAGCGAGCGTTGTTTCAAATCAAAGTGGAAGTTGAAAATTTGTGTTCGGCGCAGGGGCACTACATTAGTGGTGTGTGGAGAAGTTGAGAATATTGGTGTGACAGGAAGCATGCTAGGGCAGTCCGTGTAGTTGCAATGACCACTGTGCCCGGATGCCTCAGTGGTCAGAGCATCTGTCTAGGAAGCAGGACACTTGGGTTCGAACCCCGGCCTGCCACAAATTTTCAACTTTCCCCATTTATTTCAATCAATACCCGCTCACAGGCAATGTCTGTAATTTATAATTCCTTCATTCATAATGGATGCTGGATCAAAATGGGCCTGGTCTTTCGGACTTGGTGAAGAAAAATGCATGCATTCGAACTTCAGGCGCGATTCCTCACATACTGATAGTAAAACATGTGTCTCCTAAAATTTCGTCCTGTGCATATTTCGGGCAGTAAATGGATGTTAAAGATCGGCAATATGGCAACACTGTACTCACGCGTGGGGTAACTACATCTGTCAGAATATAGCAGCAGTGTTGTGCAGTTGATGCAGAGGGTAGAGTTTTGGGACAGCATTTAGGAGGCCAAGGGTTCGATTCTGGTCGTGGATTATTTTCATTTGTTAAAAGTAGTCTGCCTTTCAGCATTTTTGTCGCATGCCATTACTATTGTTTTTGCGTTATTAATTCTCATATTATATTCTTCCCCCATAACTTTATCCATTCTATTCAGTAGGACACAAGATCTTCTTCACTTTCAGCTAGGACAGCTATATCATCGGCATATCTTTATATTACATATTACGAACACGGAAATGGAAATACAACCGTTTCCACTGTTCAGCTTTTAAAGAAACGTATTGCATGTCGTGGGCGCGAATCGTATCGCACCACTGCTTTCCCTTGATTCCAAACTTGTTACGTGTGTTTCCTCACCTAATGATCCCATCGATTAATATCAACTATTATTCTTGCCACGTTCAGGTCCATAAAAATCCGTTAGGGCCTTAGGTCACCAGTAGGGCTAGCAACGTGCTTTGCAAATAATTTCTATGGGACCATTGGAGGAGGGTACACAGAAAACAGGAATCTAGTAGTTGCAGCGGCACGAAACAATACGCATTCACGACCGGCAAAAGGCTTCTTTAGAAGCTGGTCGATGAAAACGGTTGTTACTTCCGTGTTCGAAGTTCCTGAGTGCAAATGTTTTGTAGAAGACCCACTGTAATCGCTGTATCACGATTAAGAGGCCAGATACCGTACCATGTACTTTTAGGAAATAAAAACAAATATGGCTCGACCTAGAATCGAACCCTCACCTCCTGCATGCAAGCCCAAAAACACTATATGCTACGGCGTAAAGTCAAGAGCCGGTAATCCAATCGGGAACGACAGTAAAGAGAAGGCTGTGAGAAGAGGTCAGCCAATAGCATAGTGACCGACCCCCTTCCATGACGACAACGCGACAGCAGCGGCCCCTAAGTGAAGACGACATCACCGCCGCGCCCGACTGGTGGAGCCCACTTCCATAACAGCTTTAGTGTTAGCCACTTCAATAGTAAACTCTATATAGTACAGATTTGTATTTGTCTATTCTGAAGAAGACTGGTTATTTTGTATGTCGCCCTTTGCTTGCAACATATATCAAAGTATTGTAGTTTGTCTTATTGTTTGTTTCTCCAGCGAACGGAGTAGGCAGGATTCCTAGACACTACACTATCCACTGCACTAACTGTACACCATTGCTCTATCTGCTGACAGATGTAGCAACCGTAAATGTAATCACACTGTTGCCAGATTGCCAACCTTTAACATCCATTTACTGCCAGAAATATGAGCAGGACGAAATTTTGTGACAGACATTTTTGTAGTGGCAGTATGTGAGGAATCTAGCTATGAAGCCCCACGAATTTTTCTTCGCCTTTTATACATACGTATTACTTTTTTAATAACTACTTTATCAACTAGAACCAAACGATCTCGGCAGATTCTTCTTGCTCGGTGGTGCCTATATTTCGAAGCATACTTCGACCTCATCGTTGAGGGATAGCGTGGACTGTGAGAGCAGCTGGCAGTATCAAAAGGCGCGCCGTCACTGTTACATGCGAAAAACTATCGCAACGTGCTGCAAGGGAAAGCGAGAGCTGCCTTGCGGACGCTGGCAGAACTGTATTAATTGGACGCTAAAAATAGTGCAAAGTGTTTAGAAGAAACTGGAGCTCCCGTTGCTGCTTTCCCCGTGAGCCCGTGAGTGTAGTGGCGAGCATGACCGCTGCACCATTTCACTGTCTCATAAAGAGGGGGAACACGCCATTCTGCAATAAACCAAGCGCGCCCCTCGACAGACGAGCCTCTCCCCTAACTTGCTACTTCCCCCAAGATTCCCCCCTCCCCCCCTTCTCCCGGCCCCGTGCCATGTCTTGTAAACGCGCAGACGAAGCTCCCTTCTCACCAGCCGTGTTGCCGCCTCCACCACCTCCGGTCGAAACTCGTTGCGGTTTCCGGTCGATAGTCCGGAAAGAAACGCCTTTTGCAGAAGCGCTCAACGGCTTAGAGCGCCGCTCGGGCAAGTGTCTGGCTCGGGGCCAGTATCTGATAGAAAGAAACGAAACCACTCAGCTTAAGTTACTTTAACTATCGCCGGGGATTTTGGAGTACCTGCCAGAGTAGTGGAACAGCACGGAATTAAGAACAGGAGCAGGGAGGAAAACAAGGAAATGTTTTGTCAAAACGTAAAAAAAAGCACGTCGGAGAGACAGTCTGCCAAGATAGCGCACGAAACGTGTCAAAAGTGCGAGCACGTACCATAGTTAGTACAAAAAAGTTTTTTTAACGCAGGATATTTTGCAGATACTAGATGGAAGTGAGAAAGAGTCTATCTAGTAGATTTTCAAATCGCATTCAGCACTGTACTATACTGTAAACCGATGAACGAGATACAATCGTATAGAGTAGCTTGACCAGTAAATGAGGTATGTTTGACTAATACAACCATGTACATTATACCGCTTGGAAAAAATTCAACAGGAAAGATTGTAACATCGGGTGTGAGTGGAGCAGAACATCTAATGTTCTCAATATCTACTACCAGTCAAAAGTTTTCGCACACCCACGAGAAAAACTATGTACTTTGATATAAACTACAAACACATTGTACACACAAAATAGATCAACAAAATAAATATTTTCTCTCGCTGCCATTAAGTAAAATACATTATGGTTTAGATTTTAGTCTTCTAACAGTGTTAAACTCATAACGGCTTCACAAACTCTTGGCACTCTGGAGATAAGATTTTGTAGTATTTTTGCAGATATTGCAGTCCAATATGTTTGTGAATTACACCATAGATCTTCAACATTAGATGATGCCAGTTTTCTGACCCCTTGTCAAGTTCATACCGTACGAGTTCAATAGGAATTTAAAGCTAGGTGAATGACTTGTCCAAATTATATTCTTCAGTTCCGCACTTTTCTTTTTTCTAATAGCATACGCTCTGCACAATTTAGAAGCATGTTTGGGATCATCACCCTGCAGTAGAACAAACCCCGGATCAATAAGCCTCATGCCAGATGGAATTGCATTCTTGAGCAATCGTCTATTATATCCTTCCTTCCTTAATGTTCCATTAATTCTCACTATATCACCATTTTTATCACCCACAAAACAGTCCCACACCATAACCGACCCTCCACCATTCTTTACCGATGGCGTCTCCATGAAGGCAACAAACATTCCACCGTGGCTTTCAAATACTTCATACTCAGAATCGATCGGAATAGCAGTCTGCACCATTGCTGTACCATCCAGTTTTATGTTGCTATGCCAATTGCAATCTTTTCACCTTACGTTGATTGCGTGGTAAAGGTTTTTTCACCGGCATCCACCCCCTCTAAAACTTACTTCATGAAGTCGGCGCTGCACTGTTGAAACAGAGATTGGAAATGGTCGCACAATATTTACTTCTTCGTAAATTTCAGGTGCAGTTCGAGTCTTCTCGTGTTTACTCTGTACACGTACTGCCAGGTAGTCTTTGTACAATGTTTTTTGTGTCGTTCACCTCGTGAAACACTTGCACTTGGACCAGTTTTCTTGAAACGCCGCAGTGTGTACATCACTGTAGGTAGGGTTACGAAAACTTTTGTTGCTACTGTCCTACTAGAACAACCTTCCTGACGCAGAGCTACAAGCATGTTTTTCAATTACAATCTCCTGCTTACAATCCATTACGAGATAATATGGTATGAACTTGATCAGGCACGCTAACACACTACTAGATGCACACACTGTACTGCAAACCAATGCAAACTGACTGCTACACGGATAACTGAAGGACTAAGGTATATTCGGATGGAATCGTCTTCAGTAAAGGCACGTCAGTGTTGTAGAGGATACACATCAGCGCGCCTATGTGGAAACAACCAGCGAAGATACAACATAGGTGCTTAGTCTTTACATGTTTGTACTTGTTTAATTATCAGAACTGTGATATAACATTCAAAACGACATCCCAGTTTGAGCCACAAATCCATAGTTGCGATAGGTGATAGAAAAAAAAGCTACATAAAAGATTTACAAAAAAAATTAAGTCGTATGGAAATGTTGGCTAGGAAACACGGGAGGATATCCGTCGACATACGTTTTCTGGGTATGCTACCGCGTAATAATTTATAAAAATACTGCTGCTGGAGAAAATCAAACGTTTCGGCCACGGTTGCAGCGGCCTCCCCCTGGGTCTACAGCAGCTGTAGTTTTATACATTATGACGCGGTACCACACCCAGAAAACTTTTATGTCGACTGACTCTGGCCGCGGAGGCCTACGCAGTTATACTGGAGGATATATTCAGCCACCAAATTGGAGAGAGTTTTCTGTCCTTCGTGCACAATTGCACCTTTCCTAAGTGAGGTGTGAGAACTGTGTTTGTATGTCTATCTGATAAATGTAAGTGACTGTCGTGGTTGTTTGTGTGTAGTTTGGTGACGTTTGTGTTGGGGACGGTAGTGGTGGTGGTGGTAGTGGTGGTGGTGGTGGTGGTGATGGTGATGATGATGATGATGATGATGATGATGATGATGATAGAAGGGAGAGCACCAAGGGAACCGTTTAACTTAACGTCCATATCCGACGGACGGATCAACAGTGTTGCATGCCCTCGAGGCATGAAACAGTGCGGAGAGGTTTTGGTTTAATCCAAGACATCGTGATCAGGGACTTAACGCGAACATCACTCCTCTCCTTTGCCGTAAAGGCTTAGAGAAAGCATCCAACTGCACGTAGCAAACCCATCCAAGTACCGGCCACGCCCGACGTTGCTTAACTTCGGTAATCTGACAAGAACTGGATTATTCAACGACGTAAGGCTTTATCACCCTATAGAGTCAGAAGAGCTATCAGACTGTTTCCAAACGATGATTCTGTCTACATGAAAGTATGGTCACTGGATGATTGAAAATAGATGTGGAACAAGTAAAATACTACTGATAGTACTGACACTTGGTTAACCAATGATACCTCTCTTTAAAGTGGATAAATGAAGATAATACTGATAAACAGGAAAATAGAACCAATAGTAACCTATTACGACATGAGTGTAGACATCTTGAGAAAGCCACATCTTACAGGTACCTTACTATGAAGTAAGCGTGACAGCAGGCACTGACCGAATTCAGAGAAATTTTGCTGAATCGTCGAAGATCAGTACAGGCTTCATAAACGTGGAATGGGTATGCTCAGGAAACGTAAATGGAAATACTGGAAGAAACGCGGCTTTGATCTCCTAAAATATTGTTGTGCAAATATAGCGACCTCAGCCACAAACCAGCTTTGCGTTCCAGGGGACGCAGTACATAGGAAACACGTTAATGCCATGTAGGCTTGGAACAATGGTCTAGGAGTCACAGAATCAAACAACTCGTCTTTGTCTCTGAAATAGGAGGACAATTTGAACAATGTAACAGGCAGATCTTGTACTGCATTCATTCTGGGCTGACTTATAAAACTGCGCCAGGGCTGTTGTGGTTATTGTCAATATTCTTTAAATAAAGACTGTTAGGAAGTTATTTCTACGAGTCATAAGGCCTGTAAAATGAATGAAAAATATATTGCGTTTTTTAATGCAGTGAACAATGGTTTAATTTACAGAGTGAATTTATATGTCATTGTGGTTATTTGTTTTCGGTATCTTTACGTAGAGCGCAGTTTTTAAACCGCTGCGTGAAGCTGACAAAAACTTTTACCCTTTGTTTTTATCATTTTGCGTTCAATTGTTTTATGTGAGGCGCCCGTAGAGGTCGATTTTTTTTAATGCAGTCTGATGCCTAATCTAGGGCCACAGTTATGTTTTGATACTGGAAACTTAAACTTTCCCGGGGATTTCATTTCATGCCCCATATTGCGGTGGTCCACCAAAGCAGAATTATAAAAGGAACATACGTTTAGGCGGAGCAGTAACGCTCGGGATCGAATAGCATTTAATTAAATTCAAACTTCACTTTTTAGAAACGGAACCACCACGTGGCTTGAGACGGAAATTTTGTTACCCTGCGATTTTCTTTTCTGAGCTGGCGATGTGCTATGATTAACTTATATTTAGAGTAATTATTTTACATATATTGACTAATTCTGTTAATACAGATGTAATTAATTTATAAGTGTGCTCTTTTATGTAAAAGTGTTGGTTGTAAAATTGTTTCCGTTATGAAAACTTGTGTAATATGCAATTTACTTTAAATTAGTTAATTAAGTGCTATTCCCAGTGAAGATTCAAAGTAATCCGTGTTTTAAACGAAAGAGGGAGAAGGAGACAGTCGAGTATTGAGAGTAAGCTGTAATTGAAGTGCGGTGGAGTTCGCGGGTTTTATTGAAGTTAATACAGTGAAAACATGGAGAACAGTATTAACTTGGACGATGTCGGCGAACAGAACCTTAAACGAGGCGTATGCCGAAGTCATGTAACGTGAAGGTAGCTTTGAGAGAAATTGACTTGCTTTTTAAATTAGCGTGGTGTCATCGTGTAATGGCGGCGCAGTGGAACTTTTTGTTGAACACTACATGGAGCCTTCGTCTATACGTCATACACGGGGCGGTGGGTGTATTAAAGAAAGCCAGGCAAGAAGAACGAGAACTTAAGAGGGGAAAGATGTGTTTTACCAGAGATAATTCGTGGGCAAGGAAGAAAATCTGAAGACATTCGGAAGAATTTTATTGGTGCATATTGTCTACGTGAAATTCGAGAAGGCACGCCATTTATAAGCATTTTAGCACGACCTACGACTGTACGAAGTGTGAAAAATTTGTTAACATCAGACATTTATAATATTGTGCGGGAAGAAAATCGTATGTACTGTAAACGAAGTCGGTCTTTAAAAAAATAAAACTAACATGTAGACATTCAAATTGGTCAGCTAAATCAGAGTTCTCAGATAACTGTAAGGACTAGCACGAGTTTAGCGAAGTGGAAGTTTTTTGATAAAGGCCCGTGCAAGCAGCCTAGTAAATTCAATCTTGCGTGCAGTGCCATCTCGCAAAAGTTTTAATTATAAGTCATGGCCTGTACAGCAATCCCCTTCTGTCATAATTTTTACTCCAATTCAAACGACGATCTGGAGCCTACGTTTTCAATATAACTTATCCTAATATGGTTGGCGAAGGCCATCTCCATTAGTCATGACAACGAGTGAAAGGCAGAGATCACGCAGCATCTCGTCGCAGCAACTGATAACGCCACCGAGGAAAGGTGTTGTATCTCTACTCACAGATCAAAACAATAATGAAAGCATCACGTGTGAAACATCCGCCTGTTGCAGTACTTATAGACATTTCCGTTAATTTTCATAGTGAGGACTCATATTAATCTATTAGATACCTAGAACTGACCGTACGCTACCACAATCTTTTCATGTAACCAGTTAATTTTAAAGAGACATTCGACAGTGAAAGTTAGTGAAACTTTATTTGGCCAAAACTTTTAGTCAGATTCAGCGAGATGTCTCAGAAGAGAAACTTCAGTGAAGTACCAGACAAAAAAAAAAGTTAAATGCGTATTAGCTCCGGTTATTCTTGAACGTGCGTTATTAGAAGTTAAAGCTAACGTCTTCATTTGCTGTTTAAATTTGACAAATGTCAAATGCCTCATGGCAAATTACAATAATAAACAAGTTCATCTATCATCTGAATACTTAACGTAATATAACCCAGACACAGTAGTTTTTATTTCTCCATTCACGCATGCTATTACTGCGATGTTCTCATATGGTTAAAGTGTAGGCCTACTGCTACAAATTTGTTCAGTGTTCTGGAAGAGTGTTTGTATGTACGAAACCAACTATGAATCTATAAAACGTATGCAGTTAAAGAAAACTTGCTGAAGTTTGTTCACATATAGCAGTTACGAAAGAGAAAGTAGCAACGCTATTAGCAAAGTATGAATGTACACTGAAAAGCCAAAGACACTGGTACACCTGCCTAATATCGTGTAGGAGCACCGCGAGCACGCTAAAGTGCCGCAACACGCCGTGGCGTGGACTCGACTAATGTCTCAAGCAGTGCTGGTGGGAACTGACACCATGAATCCTGCAGTGCTGTCCGTAAATCCGCAAGAGTACGAGGGGGTGGAGATCTCTTCTGTGCAGCACGGTGCAAGTCATTCCAGATACGCTCAATAATGTTCATGTCTAGGGAGTTTGATGGCCAACGAAAGTGTTTCAACTCAGAAGAGTGTTCGTGGAGCCACTCTGTAGCAATTCTGGACGTATAGGGCGTCGCATTATCCTGCTGGAATTGCCCAAGTCCGTCGGAATGCACAATGGACATAAACGGACGCAGGTGATCAGACAAGATGCTTACGTACGTGTTACCTGTCAGAGCCGTATCTAGACGTATCAGGGGCCCGTATCACTCCAATTGCACATGCTGCACACCATTATAGAGCCTCCACCAGCTTGAACAGTCCCCTGCTTGACATCCAGGGTCCATGAATTCATGAGGTTGTCTCCATACTCGTACAAGCCCATCCACTCGATACAATTTGAAACGCGACTCCAGGCAACATGTTTCCCGTCATCGTTAGTCCAATATCGGGATTGACGGGCCCATGTGAGGCGTAACGCTTTGTGATGTGCAGTCTTCAAGGGTACACGAGAGGGCCTTCAACTCCGAAAGTCCATATCGATGATTTTTCACTGAATGGTTCACACGCCGACACTTGTTGACGGTCCAGCACTGAAACCTGCAGCAATTTGCGGAATGTTTGCACTTCTGTCACGTGGAACGATTCTCTTCAGTTGCCGTTGGTCCCGTTCTTGCTGGATCTTTTTCCGGCCGCAGCGATGACGAAGATTTGCTGTTTTACCGGATTTCGGATATACACGGTAGACTCGTGAAATGGTCGTACGGGAAAATGGCCACTTCATCGCTACCTCGGAATGCTGTGTCCCATCGCACGTGCGCCGACTATAACACCACGTCCAAACTCACTTAAATCTTTATAACCTGCCATTGTAGCAGCAGTAATCGATCCAACAACTCGGAGAGACACGTGTTGCCTTATTCAGTAAAGGCGTTGCCGACAGCAGTGCTGTATTCTGCCTGGTTACATATATCTGTATTTGAATGAGTATGGGTATACCAGTTTATTTTGCGCTTCAGTGTGTAAAATGTACGCAGTTACAGAAAATTTGCCTAAGTTTGTTCAAGTATAACAGTTTACGAAACAGAAAGTACTAGTGGTATTAGCGAAAGATAAGACACAGCACCAGGTGTTGGCAAATGGAAACGAACGTTTTGCGTCATTGGCCGGGAGGCCCCTTACGGGGCAGGTCCGGCCGCCTTGGTGCAGGTCTTATTACATTCGACGCCACATTGGGCGACCTGCGCGCCGGATGGGGATGAAATGATGATGAAGACAGCACAACACCCAGTCCCTGAGCGGAGAAAATCCCCGACCCAGCCGGGAATCGAACCCGGGCGCGTAGGACGGCAATCCGTCACGCTGACCACTCAGCTATCGCGGCGGAGAACAGGTGTTGGCGAACGGTAAAAACTGAACAGCACAAATGGAAATAGCAAGTATTCGTATTTTTTAGCAAGTTATAGTAGTTTCAGTAGTATATAGCACTTTTAGTAGATGGGGATTGTGTATAAAGTTTTAAACTCATGAATATTACTGTATAGGTTGTAACGGATATAAGTATCGATATTTTTATATTTGCTACCTTAATATGTACACTCATTAATGTGTTGGTTATTTTTTTCTCTGAAACACATGAAATATATTGGCAGTCGTGAATACGAACCACTAGCTGTCTAATGGAATGACTACAACGAAAATCTGTGTCAGATCGGTACTCGAACCCGGATACACCGCTTTACACGAGCGGTCGCCTTAATCGCTTTTTTTAAACTCTCCTTTTGTTCGTCATTGTTTGTTGCATTTGTTCGGTGTGGACGTCCCACGATATCCGTTCGAGTATATTCTTAATCCATTCACTCAGTTTTTAATTACAGATGGCAGCTAACCCTCTGACCGAACACGCTGAGCTACCATTCCGGCATCGCATCGCCTATCGATGCACGACTCATGGCCAGGCCAAAACTTCCGTACGTCATCGTCCATATGTTATGCCTGTACTCATACATACCATTAATTTTATTCCCGTACAGGGAAGACATTTTATTTGTAAGTCAGACTCTCAGTATCGGTCGATATATACGAAATTGCAGCGCCTGTGTTGTGAAGGTGGTGTGGTTAGTGTTAAACGTCCCGTCGACAACGACGTCATTAGAGACGGAGCGCAAGCTCGGGTTAGGAAAGGATTGGGAAGGAAATCGGCCGTGCCCTTTCAAAGGAACCATCCCAGCATTTGCCTGAAACGATTTAGGGAAATCGCGGAAAACCTAAATCAGGATGGCTGGAGACGGGATTGAACCGTCGTCCTCCCGAATGCGAGTCCAGTGTGCTAACCACTGCGCCACCTCGCTCGGTCTCTGTGTTGTGAAGAAGTATGTTGCAATGTTCCTTCGGACACGTATGCATGATGTACAAGTACAGGTATCACAGATGGATGACGACACATGGAAGTTTGGGTCTGGCCGTTAATAGTGCTCGGATTACCAGAGCGGTTAAGGCGAACACTTGCAGTTTTTTTGATATTCACATACACTGCATTCTTATAATCTACGCCCACAGTCCAAATATTGCATGGGTAGTCTCATTCATCTCCCATCCGGAAAGCTGTGCCACCGATATATTGATGTTACATGCGATAAAATCTGGCGTAGCAGATTTATTGAAGATTTCCTCTGTATATCGATGGTGTTAGAACACTACTTATTTGAATACCTTTAAGGGGCTCCGGAACGCCCTATACTTGCAATGTTAAAATAACGCTTATAAATTACATCTTTCCTCACAAAGTATTTGAGGTAGGAAGTTGAACTTTTTACAGATTATTTATTGGAATATGGGCTACAACTTAACACAGGGATTTTACAAAATTTTAGTTCAGTTATTAAAGATGATTTTTTTTCAATTGTAATGATAATTCACAACATTTTTTTTGCAATTTTTTATTTATATATTCAAAAATATACAGTTTTTTGGAAAAAGGCTGTGTTAAATTATGCAGAAGGTACTGTGTAACATTTACTGAAAGTTTGAAACAAATATGTTGGGAAGATCCTTAGAAAACATGTAATTAGTATGAGAAAATAAAAGTTTTGGGAATCGAGCGACAAAGATCGGATTAACTTTTTAGTGCATTCCAGGTCCATAGGATGGATTATCTTCATCCTCTGCAAACTCCTCCTCCAGCTTCCTCTTGTTCCTCCTCCTGTTTACTCTTGCTTGTATTTCTAGACTCTTTACAGCCCTGTCTGCAGCCCGAAGGCGTTCCTTGTCTAAAGCAAGCATCGCTCGTACCATGTTAGAACCTATCTTCATTCCAATATTTCTAAATACCTTGCACCTTACAATGTTGCCATCATTGAAAGTCGCAACAGCATCATACACACCAAAGTGAAGTGTTTCTATTCCAACAAATACAGTCTTGGCGATTCTCGACCATATAACACTATTTACACTTTCATTGGGGTTTTGAGTTTTTCCGTGAATACACTTTTTCAACAGTTCAGGTGCTGCTAAGTCTCTGAAAATAGGTTTTATCATCTCCATTATTGCATGAGGCATACTATGCTTATGAGTGTACACTTCACCAGTTAGCAATCCTTTGTTATAGTGCCACAGTGGGTCACGCCCATGTAGAACACATTTCAAAAAAAATTTAAAAACAGTTGTAGTCTTCGGAATTGAATAAATTATATATCTATTAAAAGGTAATAGTCTGCAGATTCAGAAAACGCAAAAAAGTAAAAATTGAACTTTTCATGATTTTTGAACCTTTCCGGAGCCCCTTAAGGGTACAGTAGCACTCTGTCTGTCCAAATGGCGGTCGCAGTACGGCCGTGAAATAATCTTCACAATACACGGTGATTAAAAAAGAAATAAATAACTTCATTGCTCGAACAGTCCACGGGTATACTGCCGGTTCATAGTGTCCAATGGACACAATATTTCGGCGATCAGACATGTCGCCATCGTCCGGTACGCTGACGAACTTGAGCTCCTGAGGGCGGGCGGGCCCTCAGGAGCTCAGTTCTTCAGCGCACCTGACGATGGCGACATGTCTGATCGCCGAAATATTGTGCCCGTTGGACACTATGAACCAGCAGTATACTCGTGGACTGTTCGAGCAACAAATACGCCGGGAGAAACTGAAGAATCACAATAACTTCATTGTTTATAAGGGAAACTATGAAAGACAGACAGACATTTCGCGTGTCGCTGGAGAAACGAAGGTTAAATATTTTATGTCCGCACAGACACTGTAACTTACACTCAACATGAACACCGTGCGTTGCTCGAGAAACATCAAAACGTAGCCTATTTCATTCCACAGACGATTCGATAGGTTCCTTTTTATTGAATCGATAGCTTTAACAATTCGATTTTTCCCCCCTCGACGAGCAGCTGCCATACATGGTACATAGACTCTTTCGTTCGAGGAAATATCGATTGTTGTTCGGAGCTCAAAAAAATCACGTCAGAGCTTTCCCACAGCTAAGCCAGCGTACTGCTGTATAACATGGTAAGTTATTTTCTTCAGTCTCCTGAATAAACTCCGGGAATTGGCAATGATTTGGAGCATGTGAACTTATATAATTAACATTTGACTTGACTGGCCTTAAAACGTCCGATACATCAAACAATTCTCCGCAAAAAGGCTGTTGATGAATGATGCTGTGTGTGGTTAATGGTTTTGAGCAACAGTCTACCGGCTTTTACACTCGAGCGACGACTCTATTTTACGACACATGTTTTTGCCATCATTAGTTCTGATACACATTTGGTTTTTCCACTGAAGATTGTGTTTCTGAACTGCATTCTCTACTCCTTTAAAAAAAAAAAAATCTCGCGTGGTCATGAATGCTATGGACGTCAAGAAGCTCTTCATACACATCATAATTTTTGTTTAAGCCTGAAGAAAACTTAACACGTGTGCAGTACCCGAAACATCTGTTGACTCATCTAGAGCCAAAGAGAATGACTCTTAAGTTTCGCGTTTTCTCAGACAGTTAACATATTTTCAGCAATATCATTTACTCTTAAGACACACAGTGTTTGCTGACAAACTGGTGTTTCTGAATAAATCAGGTTCTTCTGGAAACATTTTTTTCAACTGCTGCAATCATGCAATCCTTCATTAATTCTCTGCAAACGGTTTTGCTGTTGAGTGAGCCACGCGGAAACAAGCACGAGCTGCTGCTTCTTGTTGGGCATCAACTTTCATAAATAATATTTGCTGCGATTTCAAACCGCATTTCGAAGTCGTATATTTCTCTAATCGTTGGCTTCCGGTAAATTTAGAATAACCGTTAGAATGTTTAGTTTCACAATGCCGTTTTATATTGTAATCTTTGACAACTGATATTGTTTCGCCGCGTGGGGTTAGCCGAGCGGTCTGAGGCGCTGCAGTCATGGACTGTGCGGCTGGTCAGGGCGGAGGTTCGAGTCCTTCCTCGGGCATGGGTGTGTGTGTGTTTGTCCTTAGGATAATTTAGGTTAAGTAGTGTGTAAGCTTAGGGACTGATGACCTTAACAGTTAAGTCCCATAAGATTTTACACACATTTGATTTTTAATATTGTTTCGTTTCAAATTATACAACAGTCTTACAACCTGACTCAATCAAGAAATACTGATGTACCCATTGCTCTTTAAAATTTCTTCACACACTATCTTCCGTCTGTGCCCCTTACTTACACAAATCCACACAAAAGGGACGTGAGTGCACATTAGAATGATGCCAATTAAGAGTATTAAAAGCAAGTGTTCTGAGTAAGGAATTGTATTGGAATTACTCACTATTCAACACACTGTATCTTCACTAAGAAAGTGCAGTAACAAAACACACTAGTCCCACTACATTTTGCTTTTTAGATCGCACATGTTGCCACAACCGGCGAGATGGTATTGTACTACTGCCCTTGACTTCTCTAGTCTCCAGACGACGTCACTACAATACATGTAGCATTGTCGGAAGTGCACCACGCGCATCGTCTATCACCACGGCAATAAAATGATCTGGTCATTTGTCCGGAAGTGCCAACAAAAATTGCGAAATGGAATCCACTCCCTCTCCCTGCGCCACAGATAGCTCAATCACCATCTATTGTAGTCCTGAAACGAAGACTTGCGTGTAATTCAACACTACAGTATGTTGGTACAATGAACTATAGTTTGTCCAACTTTGTCTATGAGGCCTCAAGTAAACAGACTATAGCTAGGTCCTAGCTCTTGGGACTTGGTGGAAGAGCCAGCGTGGCCCTTAGGCTGCAAGTTTTGGAGACCCTGAATAAGACCATGACACTAAATGAGGCTACGGATCCTTACACGAGAATTCGCAATTCCAACAGTGTGAGACGGACGTGCCACAGGTTTTTGCGTCAGCAGAATCGTGCATCGCGCTGTTACAGACGTTGCCACCAGCAGTCACGCTACCCATTTAAAAAACAGTGGCACTGCAGACGGGCGGCTTGCTGGCAGCTCCTACAATTTCAGCTGCTGCTGGTGCGGGATGGCGGGCGGCACGCGACGCGGCACCAGCTGTCGCGCAGCTATTTCCGAAATTAGCACTCAGTTGCGACAGAGCCCGTCGCGTCACGACGAAGCCTGCCGTATATGCGAGTAAAGCACATTCTTCTAACAACGAACTAACAGCGCACTCCCGTGCTTTGCACGTCATTACTGCCCGTTATCTACGCTAGCACGTCCCAACGTTTCCCGACCACGAATTCTTCACAAGTCGGTAGAGCCTCACACAAGAAATCGACTAATTTCATCGCAGAAGAAGAAGAAGCAGTACGCAGAATGAGTTCAACAATAACAATAAATAATCCCACCATCCCTTCACGCATATTCCCTATATAACGCAAAATTAATTATTTATGTCTCACAACTTCATTTTATATTGTGAGTAGGTTTGCTGTGACCCTTGTGCAGGAAGGAGAAAGGATGCTAATGCTCCTTAATTTAAAGCCAAATAATCCGATTACTTTTTAAGGACCTCCGGTTGTACACACATCAAAAAAAGTTTTGCATCACCCCGGTTCCCAAAGCTCCTGAAGATAGACGTTGACTGTGGATATTGTATCACAGACACAGTCCCTTTGACTGTTCAGAGATGTCACTAAACCCGGCCAAAGATGTAAACAACCATGCATGAGCAGCGTCTATTAGACGGAGGGGGTCCGACAGCAGATCAGTTCTAGACATTCCACCAGGAAAGTGGTACACGGCTCGCGTAGTCTGTAGTTCAACCATGCCTAGACGGCCAATACAGGGAACCTAACCTGACCTGACCTAACCGATCGCGTCCACATTGTTACTTTGTGCCAGGAAGGGCTCTCAACAAAGTGTCTAGGTGTCTCGCAGTCAACTAAGGCGATGTCGGAACTGTCGATGACATGCCTTTCTCAGGCCGCCCAAGAGCTACTACTGCAGTGGGTGACCGATACCTCCGGATTATGGCTCGGAGGAACCCAGGCACCAACGCCACCATGTTGAATAATGCTTTTCGTGCAGCCACAGGACGTCGTGATACGCATCAATACAACAGGACGCGCTACTAGGTATTAGAGGTACCGGTGTGTACAGCAATCTGGACCACCACCTCTGAAGGTCTCGCTGTATGGTGGTACAACATGCAAGGAGCCTAATTGGTATATAATCTGGACCAAAAGACTTATTAAGTGATTTAAGTTGCTTCACTATTCCGAGGATATCTACTTCTCAGTCACTTGTTTCGAATTCTGGAATACTTACTTCTTCTTTGGTTACGGAATTGTCTACAGACATGAGAGATACCGTATTCGCCTGCGAAGGCTTCACACTTCACAGTTACTGGTCTCTCATCTGTGGCGCACACGTACTATTCTATGACAGCATCAGTCCTGTTATTTTGTAGGTGGAGGAGGAGGATGAGATTAGTGTTATAACGTCCCGTTGACAACGAGGTCATTAGAGACGGAACGCATACTGGGTTTAGGAAAGGATGGGGAAGGATATCGTTCATGCCCTATCAAGAAACCATCCTGGCATTTGCCTGAAGCGATCTAGAGAAATCATGGAAAACTTAACCATACCTCGTATGCCATCCTCTCGTTCACGACTATCTCGTTATTACTGAAAATTTACCATTGGCTTACATAATTTCTTTTTTTCATTTGAAATTGTACGCTCGAGTATACATTAGTGTGTAGAACTTAAGGACGCAAGTAACATTCAAATGGCTCTGAGCACTATGCGACTTAACTTCTGAGGTCATCAATCGCCTAGAACTTAGAACTAATTAAACCTAACTAACCTAAGGACATCACACACATCCATGCCCGAGGCAGGATTCGAACCTGCGACCATGGTGGTCGCGCGGTTCCAGACTGAAGCGCCTAGAACCGCTCGGCCACCTCGGCCGGCTGTACATTGTCTTGAATAATTCGAGAACTACGGCCTCTAGACAAAACGTATCCCTGTACAAAATGTAACTAGATGAAATTTCTCACAGAAAGGTCCTGTTAATTTCTTCTGTAGGACTAATAGTTTGCGAGAGAATTGAAAATCTCGTGCGTGGTTTTTGAGGCGTTGTTAATGCCCTCAGAAAGGGAAGCTGAAATATATATATATATATATATATATATATATATATATATATATATATATATATATATAGAGAGAGAGAGAGAGAGAGAGAGAGAGAGAGCGCTCGCAGAATACATTAATCTCATCGTGTGCCTTGGCTCCGGCGCCTGTTTTGCCATCTCAACTGAACTGAGAAAAGCGCCATGGTAATTACGGGCACTGCAGTCTTCCTTTCTGTGAAAGCACAGCGTGTGAAAAAGCTTAATTAGCTGTGGGTTAGCGCGATGACACCAGCGCTGTCGGAGCCTCAAAAGTCATTTACAGCTCTCCTCTCACGGACGAACTTTCTACGCGGCTGATTCCCGTCAAACAGACGCAGCATTGGCAATTAGAATATCTCCGAGCCAAGTGCAGTGTTATCCCTAGTCTTCCAGATCTCACTGAAGCAATGCGCTAGCCGGCAGAGAAACTGATGAGAGAAAAGTTAATAGCAACTCGCGCATCCGTAAGGCGAGTCATGCGCAAAGCATCAGTCACATGCTGTCGAAAGATCTTTGAGAAAATTTCAGAAAGTTCTAGTCATACGTAAAACTTTCCATTGAATCTCTCGTGGATCCTCTGGCGTTGAAACGGAAGACAGTACACAGAAGGAATTCTTTACTCTGAAAAATATATTTACACATGAGGATATAGCTCTATCTGACTGACCACCGCACAGACTCACAAGTGAGTCATTGATGTTAGCACTTCCGATACTGAGCAATTGTCCACGTGCGACTAGGACATGCGCCCTGATGAATCTGTACAAATTTAGTTATGTAACAGTATATAGTCAGTTCATGCATCCGAGGAACTGAGAATCACGACGATTTTTGCGCATTATCGACATTGAAACTGGCGAGATTTCAGTTACGGGAATTTTAAGACATTTGAGAATGTTTTACGTTTGAATTCGGATAACAAACGACAAAACAAATACTTTCTTCGTATGCCATAAATACAAAATAATTTTCTGATTTGTTCCTTTACTTGTACTGTGGTACGATGCTTCTTACCAAATTGCATTATTCTAGGTCAACGGGAAGTACCTTGCAGCTTTTAACGAGTGATTTTGTATCAAAATATGTGGCATAAATGACTATCTTTTGATTGCATTGACTTAGAAGCTTACATTTATTAATTTATTAGACCACCAAGGAAGCATAGACCTTAGTATGCGATGTACATTGCAACTTGATACGTCTGGGGGGAAAAGGAGTCTTGACATACAGAGAAACTGTCAGACGACAAATTAACACTTTTTGGATTTTCTCACTCACTTGTACTGTGGAACATTGCTTCTTGCCAAATTTCATGATTCTAAGCCAACTGGAAGTATCGGTATTGATGAGTGAGTTTGCGAGTATCAAAATACGTGAATAAATGGTCGTATCTTTCGATTGCATTGACATAGAAGCTTCAATTTTCCGTTAAATATTGGAAATCTAAATCTGAAGGTATCTCAACCACCTAATTATAACGGGTTTCTCTCCTTATCCGAAGTTTATATTGTAGATAAGGTGAAACGTGCGCCGTCGGTCTTGTGTTTATCCTTTGTCAATATTCACACTTTCTGTGGCATTAACAAGCGTTATACCACATCTCTTCTCGAGTGCTGTCGAACAGTATTAAAAATACAAGATAAATTCTCTTTTTCAAACTCTGATCCATGAAAGTACCTTCACAATAGTGAAAAAGTCTGTAATTCGCCATCACTAAAAAGTGTAACACAAATCACAGATTAATGCAATAACCCTCACACAAATTAGAAACTACTGTGATGTGGATCGTCGCTGCGGAAACAGCTAACGATAGTGTCCTTGTTCCTCTCTTCCATTGCATTCAGTGAACTCGTACCCGCGGTGCCTTATTTACAGACTTTCTGTCCATAAACCTATCCATACCTCTGTCATATCACTGTTAATGTAGAACCAACAGTACCTGAAAAACAAGGCCGAGACAGAACTGATCAGTACTGGAAGCAAGCTCTAAACCGATGGGTGGAATGAGTATTACAGTTGTCAACAGCAAGTGCCGTGGGTTAATGAAACAATTTGGAAACAAGCAAGACACACACGACACGCTGTTGGTGTTGGCACTTCCCTGAAGGTATTTTGAGCGCGTTACAGTTACGAAGGTAAATGAGGTTCGAAAACCAAACGAAATGCCATTACTCTGTAACTAGCCGCCGGACACCTCAAATCCGTTATAACAAATACCCAGAAAATATGAGTGAACGAACCCTCACGTTTTGTCGATTGAATTCTACTTCACCCTCATACACTGATGGTAAATTATTAATATAAAGTAATGACATTTCGGGAATACATTTCCCTAGGAAGTATATTTAAGTGATTAATATTGCAAGATCACAGGTTAATGTAAGGGCGAGATAATCCACTATTATGAAATGTTGCTACACTAATAATCAGTGGAACCGGCAGAATGCTGAATGCAAGCATGCAAACGCGCGTGCATTGTGTTGCGCAAGTTCTGGATGTCAGTTTCTGGTATGAAGTTCCATGCCCGATGCACTTGGTCGGTCAAATACAGGGACGGTTAATCCTGGTTGTGGAAGACACTGCAGTTGTCGTCCGATGATGTCCCATTTGTGCTGTATTGGAGACAGATCTGGTTAACGATAAATCACTCTAATCTAAAAGCCGTAAATTCAACTAAATACCTAGGTATTACAATTACGAAAAACTTAAATTGGAAGGAACACATAGAAAATGTTGGGGGAAAGCTAACCAAAGACTGCGTTTTATTGTCAGGATACTTAGAAAATGTAACAGACGTACTAAGGAGACTACCTACACTACGCTTGTCCGTCCTCTTTTAGAATACTGCTGCGCGGTGTGGGATCCTTACCAGATAGGACTGACGGAGTACATCGAAAAATTTCAAAGAAGGGCAGCACGTTTTGTATTATCGCGAACTAAGGGAGAGAGTGTCACAGAAATGATACAGGATTTCAGTAGGACATCATTAAAAGAAAGGCGTTTTTCGTTGCGACGGAATCTTCTCCCGAAATTTCAATCCCAACTTTCTCCTCCGAATGCGAAAATACTTTGTTGACACCGACCTACATATGGAGAAACGATCACCACGACAAAATATGGGAAATCGGAGCTCGTACGGAAAGATATAGGTGTTCGTTCATTCCGGGCGCTATACGAGATTGGAATAATAGAGAATTGTTAAGGTGGTTCGGTGAACCCTCTGCCAGCCACGTAAAAGTGATTTTCAGAGTATCCGTGCAGATGTAGATGTAGACCCAGCAGGCCGAGGCCACACGTCGACTCTCTGTAGAACAGCGTTACGTGGGCGAGCGTTGTCCTCTTGGAAAACACCTCCTGCAATGCTATTCATGAATAGCAGCACAGCAGGGCGAATGACGAGACTGATGTACAAATTTGCAGTCAGGGTTCGTGGGATAAACAAGGGAGTGCTCCTGCTGCCATACGGAATCGCATCCCAGACCATAGCTCCACCTGTAGGCCGACTGTGTCCAGCACGCTGACAGGTTGTTTGCAGGCCCTCAACTGACTCAACTGATACCATTCTAACCGACACACGGCCACCACTGGCACCGAAGCAGAGCCAGTTTTCATCAGAAAAAACAACAGACCCCCTCCGTGTTTTTGCTCTTCACGGGTATGCTGCCTGATATGATCGTCTTCACTACACGATATCCGGCAGCATACCCATGAAGACGCCGGGAAAATGTACGGAATCACAACAGACTTCCTCCCTGCCCTCCAATGAGTTCTCGCTTGACACCCCTGAGGTCGCAAATGGCGTTGGTTTGGGCAGTCAGTGGAATGCACGCCACAGGGCGTCTGGCTCGGAGCTGTCCTTGAAGTAACCGATTAGTTGTGTCACTGTGGTGCCAGCTGCTGCTCAGATTGCTGCTGCAGACGCGGTTCGATGCACCAGAGCCATATACCGAACACGATGGTCTTCCCTCACGGTAATGCCACAGGGCCGTCCGGAGCCCGGCCATCTTGCTACCGTACATTGTCGTCACCACTGCTGCCACCAATCATTCCTGCCAAGTCCTTCTGTAATATCGCAGAAGGAACCACCTTGTCGTAGCCCTATTGAACGACCTCGTTCAAACTTAGTGAGATGCTGATAATGGCGTTTTTGACGCCTTTAAGAAAATCTAACATTAACTCATCACGTCCAATCTCACAGGTAGCTAACGCTCACGACTGTTACAGCGTGCATTTAAAGCAAACCCGATTTGCATCCCCGTAGTGGCGGTACTAACACCATTCCTTTGTGAATGGTGCAAATCCGAATAGACACCATCTTTCAGATGTAGAAACACGCCAACTAACTTTCGTTTACGTCGCACAACCCCTTCTTTTTGTTGTGACTCTTTTATCTATCAGTGTATCTAAGTCTACATGACTAGTCTTCAGTTTACACGGAAGTGTGTGGCATATATCTCGGATGGTTATAATTAAAGCGCAGTTACTCACCTACATGCAGTGTGGACTGTAATTATCGTATGACAGCGAAACTTTATAGAAACTCCAATGCGTTAATGCGGAACCGATGTAAATTGGGGGGAAAAAAAGTTCCACGATTGCTAGATGGTGCTGAACATGGACACCTGCAATCGGCGCTACAGGGTTATGTTTCTATTTGTACATAGTACTTTCACATTGAACATGCCATTGTGTAGTGATCATTATAGTGGCGCGTACATATTCAATATGAAGAGATCTGTAACACTGATGGATAACATCATTCAAAAGCATAAGATCCAATGATGACTGTGGAAAGTGTCCATCCACAAAATGCTTTTTTAGCGATCTCAGCTCTGAAGTTGCCAAAAGAAACATATGTACAGGGCTATTACAAATGATTGAAGCGATTTCATAAATTCACTGTAGCTCCATTCATTGACATATGGTCACGACACACTACAGATACGTAGAAAACCTCAAAGTTGAACCGCACTTCAGGTTTCTGCCGCCAGAGCGCTCGAGAGCACAGTGAGACAAAATGGCGACAGGAGCCGAGAAAGCGTATGTCGTGCTCGAAACGCACTCACATCAGTCAGTCATAACAGTGCAACGACACTTCAGGACGAAGTTCAACAAAGATCCACCAACTGCTAACTCCATTCGGCGATGGTATGCGCAGTTTAAAGCTTCTGGATGCCTCTGTAAGGGGAAATCAACGGGTCGGCTTGCAGTGAGCGAAGAAACGGTTGAACGCGTGCGGGCAAGTTTCACGCATAGCCCGCGGTAGTCGACGAATAAAGCAAGCAGGGAGCTAAACGTACCACAGCCGACGGTTTGGAAAATCTTACGGAAAAGACTAAAGCAGAAGCCTTACCGTTTACAATTGCTACAAGCCCTGACAAAGTCAAACGCTTTGAATTTTCGGCGTGGTTGCAACAGCTCATGGAAGAGGATGCGTTCAGTGCGAAACTTGTTGTCAGTGATGAAGCAACATTTTTTCTTAATGGTGAAGTGAACAGACTCAATGTGCGAATCTGGGCGGTAGAGAATCCTCACGCATTCGTGCAGCAAATTCGCAATTCACCAAAGTTAACATGCTTTGTGCAATCTCATGGTTTAAAGTTTACGGCCCCTTTTTCTTCTGCGAGAAAAACGTTACAGGACACATGTATCTGGACATGCTGGAAAATTGGCTCATGCCACAACTGGAGACCGACAGCACCGACTTCAACAGGATGGTGCTCCACCGCACTTCCATCACGGTGTTCGGCATTTGTTAAACAGGAGATTGGAAAAACGATGGATCGGTCGTGGTGGAGATCATGATCAGCAATTCATGCCATGGCCTCCACGCTCTCCCGACTTAACCCCATGCGATTTCTTTCTGTGGGGTTATGTGAAAGATTCAGTGTTTAAACCTCCTCTACCAAGAAACGTGCCAGAACTGCGAGCTCGCATCAACGATGCTTTCAAACTCATTGATGGGGACATGCTGCGCCGAGTGTGGGAGGAACTTGAATATCGGCTTGATGTCTGCCGAATTACTAAAGGGGCACATGTCGAACATTTGTGAATGCCTAAAAAAACTTTGAGTTTTTGTATGTGTGTGCAAAGCATTGAGAAAATATCTCAAATAATAAAGTTATTGTAGAGCTGTGAAATCACTTCAGTCATTTGTAATAACCCTGTATTACCCACACACCAGTCATCAACATTACAAGGCACTACCCTCCCGGATAGCCGTGGGCGTTAGAGCGCCGCTTCCGGGACGGGAGGCGTGCCAGCCCCATATCGCATCCGCGTGGCGGATTAACGACGAGGGCTGGTATACTGACCAGCGTGGATGTGGTTTCTAGGCGTTTTACCACATCCTACTGGGTGAAAACTGGCAGGGTAGCCAAGCACCCCCTTAGTTAGACGATTTACAAAGATTTAGAAAACTTCCCCACACTGTCACGTGAATAACACTAAACGCAGACAGCTGGTCTGCACACATTCCTTAACGGGGTGGGAATAAGAAGGGCATCGGCCACCCCTTAAATGACGGGTGTGCAAAAGAAATGAGAGACAGAGAGAGAGAGACACTCGCATTATATTTATTAATTGTTACAGAAACAACCCATGTCTATGAGATCAGTCATCGTAAGTATTTTTGGATAAATATTTTAAAAATGCGTGCTATTAGCGTTTGTGGATAGCAGCAAAATAACTTTGAAAGATTAGAAATGAGCTGATTTTGGCCAAAAATTACAAAGTTATTCCTAATTTCTTGTCGACTGGAAATGCCTGCCTCATTGCCGTATTTTGTTTTTCCATCCTTTCTCGAACATTAATAAATAATTCTTGCCCGTTGTGGACATACGAGAGCACTGCAGTTCTTGAAGCTGAAGCTGTTTATTTATAGATGTTTATTATTTTTATGACGACATTTCAAGATACTTGGCATCTACACGTAAATGAATGTAAACATCTGAAGATGGGATATATTCAGACTTTTACATTTACCTCCGTGTCGCGAACATTGTTTATTTGCTAGCAGCTTTGCAGAATTTTGCAACGGAAGTTTTTAAGAGAGCTGTTGTAAAACTTCGCAAGTGGAGAAATAACATCCATCTCGCGCAAACAAATGTAAACGTCTGAAGATGTAGCTGCACATAAACTGAATGTACTCTAAAAAAATAAAAAATAAAAAAGCGGACTTTGAGGCATAATTTGCTAGCGTGGCGCATCGCGATAGGGATACCGTTCATATCAGTGCGTTAATCCATAAACAATAACGTCGTAGACCCTTACAGTTTCGACGTTGTGCGTCAGAGGGCCCTGCAGTGGCAGCACGCAATGAGGCAGCTGGCAGGCCTAACCAAGTATGTGTATCAGGCCTTTCAGGTCACAGAGGATTGCTCTGCCCGCCTTAAATTAACCATGAGGAGATTGAATATTATTTTTTTATTTCGGCTGTCTCATTTGCACTGATATAAAATTTTTGCTGCAGTGGTTACCAGTTTCGGTATGACATGTCCATTTTCAAATCACACACCTTATTATTAACCGTAATTAATCGTACAATTGGTGCGAAAAGGCACAGGAGTCGCTTCTGTACACAGAGGTATACCTTGGGCTACGAGTATCTTCACGGATATCAGCCTATGTGTCTGCTGCAACTGACTGACGAGCCAAACAAATTAATCATGCCAAATCTGTTAATTACCATGCTGATCCTGCGCAGATGCGGCTTGAAGGCACAAGAAAAAGATAAGTATCACAGTGCACTACTCTGTTTTTACGATAATGATGTAGGCCGAAACAATTATTTAAAATTCGTACCAGGACCAGCATTCGAACCCAGGTCTCCTGCTTATTAGGCAGTTGCGCTCGCCATTACGACACACTGTCCTACTACACCTCCCTTCCCGATACAAATTCCAACTCACGCGTCGGCCCATTGTCACTCCTATCGTAAACTCGCATCAGTATTTGTGAGGCTCTCTGATACTAGAATTGGAAATTAGCAATGAGCGGAATGGGGTTAGTCCGGCCTGTACCTAGATGGTATTTTAATCGCATACAGTAAGCAGGAGACCCGGGTTCGAGTTACAACTATGGTACAAATTTTAATTCATTGCTTCAAGCTACATCTTTTCGAAGACGACTGTGACACTCGATACATCTCAGCAACATCAACTGTATATGATTAATTCACTGTTTACAGTTGCTAGGGTAATATTCTCCCCAAATATCTTTTGGTACAGTGTTCATACACTCCTGGAAATGGAAAAAAGAACACATTGACACCGGTGTGTCAGACCCACCATACTTGCTCCGGACACTGCGAGAGGGCTGTACAAGCAATGATCACACGCACGGCACAGCGGACACACCAGGAACCGCGGTGTTGGCCGTCGAATGGCGCTAGCTGCGCAGCATTTGTGCACCGCCGCCGTCAGTGTCAGCCAGTTTGCCGTGGCATACGGAGCTCCATCGCAGTCTTTAACACTGGTAGCATGCCGCGACAGCGTGGACGTGAACCGTATGTGCAGTTGACGGACTTTGAGCGAGGGCGTATAGTGGGCATGCGGGAGGCCGGGTGGACGTACCGCCGGATTGCTCAACACGTGGGGCGTGAGGTCTCCACAGTACATCGATGTTGTCGCCAGTGGTCGGCGGAAGGTGCACGTGCCCGTCGACCTGGGACCGGACCGCAGCGACGCACGGATGCACGCCAAGACCGTAGGATCCTACGCAGTGCCGTAGGGGACCGCACCGCCACTTCCCAGCAAATTAGGGACACTGTTGCTCCTGGGGTATCGGCGAGGACCATTCGCAACCGTCTCCATGAAGCTGGGCTACGGTCCCGCACACCGTTAGGCCGTCTTCCGCTCACGCCCCAACATCGTGCAGCCCGCCTCTAGTGGTGTCGCGACAGGCGTGAATGGAGGGACGAATGGAGACGTGTCGTCTTCAGCGATGAGATTCGCTTCTGCCTTGGTGCCAATGATGGTCGTATGCGTGTTTGGCGCCGTGCAGGTGAGCGCCACAATCAGGACTGCATACGACCGAGGCACACAGGGCCAACACCCGGCATCATGGTGTGGGGAGCGATCTCCTACACTGGCCGTACACCACTGGTGATCGTCGAGGGGACACTGAATAGTGCACGGTACATCCAAACCGTCATCGAACCCATCGTTCTACCATTCCTAGACCGGCAAGGGAACTTGCTGTTCCAACAGGACAATGCACGTCCGCATGTATCCCGTGCCACCCAACGTGCTCTAGAAGGTGTAAGTCAACTACCCTGGCCAGCAAGATCTCCGGATCTGTCCCCCATTGAGCATGTTTGGGACTGGATGAAGCGTCGTCTCACGCGGTCTGCACGTCCAGCACGAACGCTGGTCCAACTGAGGCGCCAGGTGGAAATGGCATGGCAAGCCGCTCCACAGGACTACATCCAACATCTCTACGATCGTCTCCATGGGAGAATAGCAGCCTGCATTGCTGCGAAAGGTGGATATACACTGCACTAGTGCCGACATTGTGCATGCTCTGTTGCCTGTGTCTATGTGCCTGTGGTTCTGTCAGTGTGATCATGTGATGTATCTGACCCCAGGAATGTGTCAATAAAGTTTCCCCTTCCTGGGACAATGAATTCACGGTGTTCTTATTTCAATTTCCAGGAGTGTAGTTTGGTCAGGGGAGACCAATAAACTGAAGTTCCTCCTAGGTCTTCTCTTTACACTGTGGAAGAGGTGGGCACTGTCCGAACACTTCGCGAAGTTCGGCTCAGCGCACAGAGACGAATTTCAAGGTATTTCACGCGGAAGCAGGCGGATTCACGCAAATGTCGCTGCGACGGCAGTGAAGCCGAAGTGGAGGGCTCTCGGAGGCGTCCGCGGCGCCCAGATCGGGGCCGTTCTTGTGGAAGGCCGGCGTCTGTCGCCAGTCGCCTGGGCTGCACTGCCCTGGAGGTCCCCGGGCAATCCCGCAATGGCCCGCCCGCCCGCTCACTTTCGTCTCTTAGCGGCGCCAGACTTGTTTTATTTGGCGCTGCCGCTGTCGCTGCCGCGCCTCGTCCACGTCGCCCTGGACATAACGGCGCAAGTTTCTTTTGGCAGCGTTCCCTCCCATCGCTGTTTTCGCGCAGGCGCCGCGCCGTGCCGCCCCCTGCGCTGCCTCGCCACCAGTGTGGCGCCGATACTTCTTGCCGCTTCGACAGTTTTTTCTCCGAACGGGGTTTCTGACGCCTAACGGGTTCCTGAAGATTACTTCGATAATTTCGAGGTCGTTCTCGCCCACGCTGTCGGGACATGCCGAGCAGTCGAGAACCTCTTTTACCGCCTCGGCGACTTGCCGAAAATAATGCTCTGTTGCACAGGGAAGGAAAAAGGGTAGCAATTCCGCGATTAAGGCCAGTGTTCCACGGCACGTTGGACATTCTTCGTGTCGTACTGTGTCCAAAGGTATCGTTTGGAATTCTGGACGCGGTGCAGGCTGGCTTACGAGTTAGCACACCACACTCCCAGCCTTTTTAATAAAATAATGAATCAAAATTGCAAAAAAAGATGTTTCACTTATGGCGACCATTTTCATCTTGAAAAGACCATCCTCAGATCATAGGGAAACACTGAAATTTTACATAAATTTCTAAGAGAGAAATCACGTAGTATGTAACATGCTAACAATACCGGGCGATTCCCTTACCTATATGTATAATGCCTTCAAATACAACATGCAAGGTTTTCACATTCTCTTGCTCGCTATGTGCGGACTATTAGTCCTATAAAAAATGAAAAGGACCTATTTGTAGGAAATTGAATTTAGTTGGATACGTTTTTGTACGAGGGTGCGGTTTTTAAATTAATCAAAAAAACTGCCTTTTAATGCATTTTCCTTGCATAATTCGAAAATAGTAGCCTGCAGTGAAAACGTACCCCAGTACAAAATATAACTACAGTAAATGGTTCAAATGGCTCTGAGCACTATGGGTCTTAACTTCTGAGGTTATCAGTCCCCTAGAACTTAGAACTACTTAAACCTAACTAACGTAAGGACATCACACACATCCATTCCCGAGGCAGGATTCGAACCTGCGACCGTAGCGGACGCGCGGTTCCAGACTGTAGCGCCTAGAACCGCTCAGCCACTCCGGCCGGCTTACAGTAAATATCCTACAAGAAGGTCCTGGTCATATTTTATGTAGGGGTGTTAGTTTGCACGCAGCAAGCGAAAGAATATGAAAATGCCACGCATCCTCTTTGAAGGCATTGCAGGTTGCATAAATCCCATAGGTAAGAACAGCTGAATCACCCAGCATACAGAAATGTTATACGACATGGAAACAGAATATGAAATACTTATAGCCATCGGTGATCCACATAGGTGCTGAATGGCAGTACACCCTCAAATTTAAGAAAAAAGTAATAATCCCAAATCCGACAGATGACATGCGACAACAGGGATGAGTGCTATCGAAATATCAGATTAATAAATTAGGATGAAAATTATTGACACGAATTATTTACATAGTATGGAGAACCAGTTAGAATTCGACGTAGGCAGAGATCATGATGGCACTGTTATGGTCAAGGAAGGAAGGGGAGGGGGGAGGGGGTGTTCTCCATGTGTTGTCGAATTCTTCCAACTCTAAACTCGTACACAGTAAGATGTTTCTCACGCATCGATGTATTTAAGTTACACACCAACACGTTACACGCTACAATTCGAAGCCCTGTAGCCGCAGAGCGATGCAAATACGTGGACATGAAGAAGAGAGATACAGAATGCTAATAACGTATGTTTTATTAAAAAGCTATAAAAGTTTTCACTGCAAAAAATTTGAAGGCATTACTTTTCAACACGCCCTCGTAGATCTGGTTGTTTTACCAGATACCTCTGATAACAGAATCTGTATTCCAAAGTAATCAAAGGCAATACAGAGCAAAGACACAGTGGAATGAAAGACAGGGACCACTGATTTAAATCAATGGGGGAAAGCTGAAAATCTGTGCTGGATCGGGATTAGAAACCAGGCCTCCTGCTTACTTGTCAGATGTACTGACCACTACGTAATCCGGACACAGTGGCCATCGCAACTGCACGGACTACCATAGCACGCATCGCGTCAGACCTAAATCTTAGTTTCTCCACGCACTACTAATACAATGCCCCATCACAATCACTCTCATTACTCACGGCATTTCGCCGATTCTCGTAAGAGTTCGAGCTTGGTGTGCCTCTGCACTGAAGGGATCATTGGCCTTCCTCGGCCTTAATTATATATGTGGCGACCGTTCTTGCGGACGTGTGCGAAAGAACAGATATCATTTTGATCCTGCAGCCACTGTAATCAAGACGCAAGAGAATTAAAGACATTAGCTGCCAGTGGGCACTGATTTAAATCAATGGCGAAAGTTGTAGATTTGTGCCAGACCAGGATTCGAACCCGGTTCTCCTTCTTACTAGGCAGAGCAGTTGCGAAGACCAGCATGTCTGGACTGTTTAGTAGTCAACACATCTGCCTAGAAAGTACCAGGGTTCAAATCCCAGTCCGGCACAACTTTTCAACTTTCCCCATTGATTTAAGTCAATGTCCACTGGCAGCAAATCTCTTTCATTCTCTTGTGTGTTGATTCATACTGGATCAAAGCAATATGCTATAGAGAGTAGCCTGAAGAAGTCCATCATGTTTCACATTGTAACTGTTTTTCGCGTTTAGTGTGACCCAATCACTACAAACTCCTTTCATTTGCGATTAGGTTATCCTCAGGCTAATAGTCACGGTAAAAGCAAGCACAGAGGCCTGTTTGGCTGCGCTTATACCCACAAGTACATTTTAAAAGCAGACACATTGACTGTCTTGAGGCATGCGCATTCCAGTCGTTATTTTACAGATTCGTATATAGACGATATGGAGGATGAAAAATAAATTTAATTAATAACATGCACTCAGTTGTAGGAAACACGCTGCATGAGAAAAGCATCCAAGCTCCTCAAACTAATAAGGCGTTTGGAATATAAAAAGTAAAAAGTACTCTACTGAACATAACCAAAAAGTGAATCAAAACAACATTTAAAATTAACATATTCCTCTGTGTAACAATCTGCATTTTGTGTGTTCCAGAATAGAAAAAGCAAAATATTGAGGATGGCATGGTACCGCTGAAACCAGCTACCGGAACGCTGGATACAGGCGGTTATTTGATACTTTGTTTCCTTCTAGAAGTTCAAAATGGCTCTGAGCACTATGGTACTTAGCACCTGTGGTCATCTGTCCTCTATAACTTAGAACTGCTTAAACCTAACTAACCTACGGACATCACACACATCCATGCCCGAGGCAGGATTCGAACCTGCGACCGTGGCGGTCACGCGGTTCCAGACTGAAGCGCCTAGAACCGTACGGCCACACCGGCCGGCCCCTTCTAGAAGTAATAACAAAATTATTTTTCAGTGTCGTACTGATAGGCAAGTGTCGCCACTGATACGAGATGAGCTAGCGGTTGACGAGGTTTTCACAGTCCGTATGGCACAGCTCTAATAAGACAGCCAAAGAAAACAATTGGGTTGGTTCTCTGTAAGCTTACTATTGATCCATTAATACGTAATTAAATGTTCAAATGTGTGTGAAATCTTATGGGACTTAACTACTAAGGTCATCAGTCTCTAAGCTTACACACTACTTAACCTGAATTATCCTAAGGACAAACACACACACCCATGCCCGAGGGAGGACTCGAACCTCTGCCGGGACCAGCCGCATAGTCCATGACTGCAGCGCCCTAGACCGCTGGGCTAATCCCGCGGTTGTTGGCCACGTCACCCGGTTACATCCCCAGAAGTTACTTGAACATTGCATACAGCGGGAGAAACTAAGGTCTCACGATTAATAATTAATTAATTATTGAAAATCACATTACAGCGACTCAGGTAAATGAACAAATGAATTCGAAATTATCCGCCATTAATTCAAATTTGAACGCAACTAAAAAAAATTTAAGCCAACAGCAAGATTTAACTAAGTTGCTGGTCCTCACACCCACTCGATGTTTGTAATACACGTTATCTATAAGTTACGTATCAAGCATTGTCCGCAGTCTCGCCGACGCAAATGTGCTGCTATTTTACTAGTACAGCGTCCACAAAACGCAAAAACGACTTAAAGCGAGATGTTTACGTGACTGAATCAATCGCAACACAGATTAATGTTTCGTCGTTGCATCCTTACCGAGCCGAAGGCTGTGAGCAGACTACCAGTGGCGAAAGTCAGCAATGGCCCTACCCTACCCCAACTGTGTATTTCTGGAATACATATGTCAGCTTGTTCCCTTCGCTAAAGACAGCTGTATATTTCTGGAACACATCTTCCACCAGAAGCGGTCATCTACTTGGCCTGTGGCCAGCCACACACAACGCCGCACAACGTTCGCCATGGGGAGCTCAGAAAGCTCCGTTCTCTTCTTACTGTTCGCACATGACCTCTGTTGATAGACTCCCTGCTATCCATTAGAATTTTTGACACGCCAAGGAAATTCCAGAAAAAATAAACTTGTCGTGGAAATTTGTACTTTAATTGCAGGAGGCATAAATAATCTTCTTTATGATTGTCTACCAAAGCACTAATAACCGGTTTCGCTCATTTTATAGTACCTGGGATCAACAGAAGTTCGTTTCAGGTGCTGTAGACAGCATACGTAAGTCACTTGGTGACGGATGGATGTTGTGTTGAGCACCTGAAACTTATTGGTTTGTCGGTGACACTAGACAGTAATAAAAACAAATCGTGATTCATTTGTTGTGGCACATCGAGTTTCCACAGAAGATATTTGCCTGTTGTATTAAATTCCCTGTGTAACGATTTTTTTTTATTTTTTGCCTGTTTATCCAGAGCAGCAGTTACACCTAACGTCCTCGTTTATTTGTTGTGCCAGCTGCAGTTCCCGACGTTGCCCAGGATATTTAATATCTGCTACACAAAGTGATTGGCCCTGTGCCCTGTTGATACTTATAGCGAATGCAAACCGCATGGGAAACTGCAATCGCTTTAAATCGAGCGGTATCTTTGAATCACCGTGTGTCAACGGAATGCGACGAATGAATGCGTCCTCACCTGCATGAAAAGAAAATTAATTGCACACTCTCTTGTTACATTTTGCGATAATTATCTCACTGCAGTTTTGTAGAATTCGTCTTTATAGTTTCAGCTCAGTTTACGTCACAGTTCGGGAAATCTTGGGTTTTGTTCGATCTTTCGATCGGCCTGCGATCTAGTCACTTTTGTTGGTACTGCATCCGCGACCTGCCTCAGCGTTTGTATGGCACAGCGGATTTTAATAACAAAAGTAACTATTAAACATGGACTAAAATATCTTCTACGGTTTGTGTCATATATAACAACGGCCACTAACCAATAAATAAGAGTTTGCAATCATGTTTTCTGTCAAATTCTCGAGCTTTTTCTCCTCCCGCGATCTAGTGGCGTCTGATGGTACTATTTCCGCTGTAATTTACTTCTCGCGACAGGAATTGCAGTTAGTTTACCACGATAAACTTCGTTTGTCAGGCATTAAATTTTCTCTTCATTGTTTCGTCCGAATGTAGAAATTTGATTTAAAAATGTATAACATATGTCCGACCAAATTTTCTTTACGGGACTATGTAGAAGTCTGAAGTAAATCGGCCAAGAACTTATATAGACATTTTTGGTAGCAACCGTTCCTCTTTAGATATTACATACATAAATGTATGAGATCGACAGGAAGTGCAAAATGGCTAAGCAGGGATGGATAGAGGACAAATGTAAGGATGTAGAGGCATATATCACCGGGGGTAAAACAAGATACTAACTACAGGAAAATTAAAGAGACCTTTGGAGAAAAGAGAACCACTTGCATGAATATCAAGAGCTCATATGGAAACCCAGTTCTAAGCAAAGAAGGGAGAGCAGGAAGGTGGAAGAAGTATATAGAGGGTCTATAAAAGGGCAATGTACTTGAGGGCAATATTATGGAAATGGAAAAGGACGTATATGAAGATGAAATGGGAAATACGATACTGCGTGAAGAGTTTGACAGAGCACTGAAAGACCTAATTCGAAATAAGGCCCCGGGAGTAGACAACACTCCATTAGAACTACTGATAGCCTTGGGAGAACCAGCCCTGACAAAACTCTACCACCTGGTGAGCAAGATGTATGAGGCTGCCGAAATAACCTGACTTCAAGAAGAATATAATAATTCCAATCCTTGGGATTAGGAAAGCAGGGGTTGACAGATGTGACAATTACCGAACTATCAGTTCAATAAGTCACGCTTGCAAAATACTACAACGAATTCTTTACAAACGAATGGAAAAACTGGTAGAAGCCGACCTCGGCAAATACCAGTTTGGATTCCGTAGAAATGTTGAAACTAGTGAGGCAATACTGACTCTACGACTTATCTTAGAAAATAGATTAAGGAAAGGCAAACATAATTTTCTAGCATTTGTAGACTTAGAGAAAGCTTTTGAGAATGTTGACTGGAATACTCTCTTCCAACTTCTGAAGGTGGCAGGGGTAAAATACAGGGAGCGAAAGGCTATTTACAGTTTTTACAGAAACTAGATGGCAGTTATAAGAGTCGAGGGGGATGAAAGGGAAGCAGTGGTTGGGAAGGGAGTGAGACAGGGTTGTAGCCTATCCCCGACGTTATTCAATCTATATTGAGCAAGCAAGTAGCATGGACAGCTCCATCAAACCAGTCTCTGGACTGAAGCCACAACAATAAAACATGTTTAAAATCAGATTACTAAATCTTACGTAGACAGTGGCTATCATCTTGTCTCGAAGGTAAAGTGTGCGCCGGCCGTGGGTGGCCGAGCGGTTCTAGGCGCTACAGTCTGGAACCGCACGACCGATACGGTCGCAGGTTCGAATCCTGCCTCGGGCATGGTTGTGTGTAATGTCCTTAGGTTAGTTAGGTTTAAGTAGTTCTAAGTTCTAGGGGACTGATGACCTCAGAAGTTAAGTCCCATAGTGCTCAGAGCCATTTGAACCATTTTTGGTAAAGTGTGAAAATGTTTATCAAGATCGGAAAAAACTGTAAATGTGTACGAATTACAAACAAGCAAACAAATAGACGACGAACGGACTTCTTCTTTATATATACAGATGTATCTTTCTAGTCTCCGTCTTTTCCTACAGCTTTTACCTTTCTTCTTCTCTTTCTCCTCCTCCTCCTCCTGAGTGTTCTCCACACTTCTTTATTTCCTCGCGGATTCTGTAAAGAACCACCTCATTCCTTGCCTTATTAGTCCACCTAATTCTTCTGAAGCACCACATCGCAAATGCTTTGATTCTCTTCTGTTCGGGTTTTCCGCATCTGTGATTCACTTCCGTACTAAGCTGTGTTACAAATGTTTATTCTGCGAAATTTCTTCCCCATACTAAGTCTTATGTTTGATACTAGTAGATTATAAATAGGGAGTAGTGTCTTTGCCTCCGCTTGTCTGATTCTTATATCCTCTTTGCTTGGTCCGTCGTGCGTAATCTTTTGGAGAACATAAAGAGGTGTTCCGACTGACTTTTGTGCTCACGTGTATCTGCACGCTCGAGAACATGGCTCACTTGATCAGACGAGACGTCTCCAAGCCAGTTTTTTCCACAAACGGCTGATGATCCGCTCGCTGACACATTGCTTGCTGCACAGAGACATTTCCATGACGGTACGGGACTAGCAACTGAAGCTGAGTCCTGCAACGATGGTGCAATTGGTAGGACACTGGCACTGAAAGTCGGCGTTCCTAGTTCGAGTTACGGTCCGAAAAACCGAATCATTATGACCCGCAGCTTAACAGCGAGTTTGTTCACACTTGAAACACAGTACAGGAGTGATAAATACGTTCGAGAAATCCTGCTGGTTTTCCAGATGTGACAACCAGATGTTTACGCCCAAGTCATCGATTTCCGTAAATTATGCGCCAGTGATCCGTGGACGCGGAGCTGGCGCCCGAAACCATTCCCGATGTTTTCAGAACAGGCGAATTTCGTGGCCAAGACATCAACGTGAATTCACTATCACGCTCCTTACATCAGTATAGCACGTTTCTGGCCTTGTGACAGGAGCAGTTATCCAGGTGGAAGATACCATCGCCGTCAGGGATGACATAAGGCATACAGATTGAAAGTGGTCCACAGTTGTCATGGTGCCTTCTAATGTTAACACAGGTCCCATGAGACCTCAGGTAAATGCCTCCCCCCCCTCCCCCCCCCCTAGCAGCTGCGTCCGTGGCGCACTGCATATTTCGAGCAGCGTTTATTGAGCCTGGATAATGCTATATCTGCGTACGGCCGTATCTACCTGGTGTACAAAGCAGTGTGATTCATCAGACAAAGTGGGTCGTTCCCACTGACCCGCAGTCTAATCTCGATGATTCCATGTACTTTGTAATTGTAATTGACGATATCGTTGGGTCAACATGGCGACAATTAGAGGTCTTCTGTTGCGGAGCCCTGTGTTCAGCAAGCTCTGAAAAAATCTTGCCCCCACCAGTACTGAGATCTGTCACGGATCGGCGCCTATAAAGCTTTACAGAACTGGCAAGCCTCCGAAATCCACGTTCTCTGGCAAGGTGTGAACGTCCAACACCTTGCCGTCTTTACCGCTCTTCAGCCACTTCCCACAGATGCTCACTACAGTATTACGCCAATAGCCGACCGTCTCCGCCGAGATGCTCGTACCCAAGCGCCGGCCCACACATCTGCTCTTCTCCCAGGTCACTTATTGTAGAGGACTTCCTCTTTTGCGGCTTGTATCGCCGTTAGAATGAAGCCTCCCTGCCCTCCCTCCCTCCCCCCCCCCCACTCTCTCTCTCTCTCTCTCTCTCTCTCTCTCTCTCTCTCTCTCTCTCTCTCTCTCTCTCTCTCTCTCTCTCTCGTAAGTTTCGTGGACAATGAGAACATTTCGTGTCCTGTACCGTTGTGGTGAACGGGTGTACTACTAATTTCACGTTTATTGCAGTCTTCTCCATCCTTCATTCGCTAAGTATTGGAAGTCTTCTGGTGAAGCCGAAAGTTGGCGATCACGTTGATTGAGTTTTGCAAACTTTTCTTATTAGCAAGTCCGAGTCTGCTACCTGCTTAATAAAAGCGGCCATAGTTTTCCTTTTATTCTAAGTTATCCGATAAATGAGTTTCACGCACGGCTTTCATTGATCTATTTGCCAAGGCTGATTGCTTTGAGATTACTTTGACACCATTGACAACACCATCAGTCATATAACTAACGTACTTCCCTTCTCTGTATTCACTGTCGTTACCTGATAATCTGATGAGAATTTCTGCTACTGGCTACCTTCTACCTATGGGAGGAGATAATTTGAATATGATAGACTGAGTCTCGCATTTTGTCAATTCTGCGATGTAATTTCATCATCCTTTCCAATATGGAGTTCGCCGTGTAAGTCGACAATGCGTCTGTGCCGAGTGGCATAATGTGTGCACCGAAGCACCTTGTTTTCAAGAACCTGAAGTTGCCCTGTTACTGCTGATCTGTCTAAATCCCAGACAGAGCTATCAGAGATAATATTTATAAGAAACGTCGCTTTACATAGCGTAAGTTTGGCGGTAGTCGTTACTTTACGTCCGTACTTTCACGAGGGGGCGCGCCACAATTTTTTTTCTGAAAACAGTTTGGTTTTATGCAGGATTCCGATGCACCATACTACTGCCCATTCTTTTGCCTACAAAAACCTATTTTTCAACATAACCTCCGTTCAATGCGACAGCCTTACGCCATCTGACTGGCAGGACCTGTATGCCCGCATAGTACAACTGTACTGGTCGATGATCGAGCCAACGTCTTACTGCATCAACAACCTCCCCACCTAGCACATACTGCTTTCTGTGGAGTGCTTCCTTCTTGGGCTAAACAGATGGAAGTCGGAAGGTGTGATATTCAGGCTGTAGGACGGATGAGGAAGAACAGTTCAATGAAACTTCGTGAACTCCTCTCGGGCGCGCAGACTTGTGCGAGACCTTGCGTTGTCATGGAGAGGGTGAAGTTCGTTTGCAGTTTTGAGGGCGACGCACACGCTGAAGTCGTTTCTTCAATTTCCTGAGGGTAACGAAATAGAGTTCAGAATTGATCGTTGCACAATGAGGGAGGACATCAAACTGAATAACACCTTCAAAGCCCCAGAAGACCATAGCCATGACTTAACCGGCTGAGGGTACGTATTTGGACTTTTTCTTCGGAGGAGAGGTTGTGTTGCGCCATTCCATTGATTGCCGGCTTGTTTCCGGTTTGAAGTGATGAACCCATGTCTCATCGCCTGTGGCGACTTCCGACAAAGAATTGTCACGATCAGCCTCGAAAAGCGGCAGCAACACAGGACAAATAGTCCATCGTTGCTCTTTGTGGTCTTCTGCCAGGCGGAGAGGAACACAGCGGGCAGACACGTCTGAGGAACCCCAACTGGTAGACGAGTATATCGGCACTACCAACAGAGACGTCCAGTTGTGCGGGGAGGTGTTTCATTGTGATCTGTCAATCACCTCGAGAGAGAGTGTCCGCACGTTCCAATATTGCAGGGGTCACAGCTGTGTGCGGCCAGCCGGCACCTGGGAGGCCGAACAGATTCGCGCGACCCTGTTGCAATGATGACAGACGCTTCGCCCAACGACTCACCGTGGGTTTGTTCACTGCCTGGTCTCGGAAGACATTCAGTAAGCGCCTACGAATATCTGCGATGCTCTGGTTTCCGCAAAAGAAACTCAATGACAGCTCTTTACTTGGAGCGCACCACCGTTACAGACGCCTTTTGAAGGCTACATACAGCGTCGCCGGCAGTCGAACTTGATGAAACTATGGAAATTGAAGGGCGTATATACCAAAATGTCACACAGTGGATTCTGAATTTTTTCAACCGAAACTGACAGTGAAAAAGTGTGTTCCATTACTTATTGAACGCCGTCATAAAAAACGGTACTACCTGCTTGGCCATGCCATATGCGTTGCACCTGAGTGACTCAGTGCCCTTGAGCGGCAAGAAACGTTTGTCCAAGGTGACCCCAGATATGTCACCCTCGCACTCCAAGTGCAATCACAAGGTGGTATGAAGTGGAGACTGTTTCTTGATAAAATATGTTGGAATTATCTTAGAGAGACCGAGCTGAACCTTGTTGGTTGTGCGCCCAATAACTGTAACATCCATCTGACGTTGGAGGCGCCGGATACTGGCCTGTGCATATCGTCCGCTGGTAACGAAAGCCTCATGATCGGCAAAATGAGCGAGGTGCCGCACTGGTCTCTTCCCTTGTATCGTAAGGCAGCAGGCAGGTGGCATTCAGCGACGCAATAGGAACTGGTTATAACGTTTTTCCCTCATCGTTGCATTTTAAACCTGATACAAATGTTTCAGTCAGTGCTAGGTGACTGGCACGCTACACACTACTAGCAAGGTATCTGCAACGCAAATGTTTGAGAACAGAGATGGTGTATCTCATTCGTCTTAAGCGATGATTGTGTGTGATTTGTGAGGCGCTCAACTGTGCGGTCATCAGCGCCCGTACGAAGTCCAGTGTTTGCACATTCCAATCTAGCCAATGTCACGAATGATGATGATGAAATGATGAGGATAGCACAAACACCCAGTCCCAGAGCAGAGGAAATCCCCAATCCGGGCGGGAATCAAACCCGGGACCCTGTGATCCAGAGGCAGCAACGCTAGCCACTAGACCACGAGCTGCGGACTCGTCTTAAGCGACGCTTGGCCACAACATTACTGTGGTTTATTGAAGTCTCCATAGGTTCATGTCAATTTATTTCAATTATAGCTAATGCGGTGTTTGCTACTAGTGGTATTTCGCCTTTAACAGCTCCGACGCAATAGGGCTGCTTTTGTTTGACCATTACGACTGAGCTATTTCCTTGCGGCAATAAAAGGAAAAGATTCCGGTTTCTGGTTAGCTATATGGCGTCATTATGTCGACCGTTCCAGCTATCCTAAGAGAAAAGAGTGGAAAACAAGAACAAAAAACGAGTTGTCAGCGCCGCCTTATCTGTGGAGTACAAGCTTAGGCGGCGTCTAACATTTGTTTTCCGGTCCTGTGCGTCGCCTTACCGCCCCCCCCCCTTCCCCGCCAGCTGTAAAACTGCTAGTCATTCCCAAGAGATTGGCTGATTGCTGGCTCTTGGTACCTCCATATGCTTAACACAGCGTTTCAGAGGGCGCGCAATTTTTGTTTCCGCAACAGTCTGGTAGTAGCTTTGAAGCAAAATCAGTCCACCAGAAAGCTGAATTTTTCCTTTTTCCCTCCTTATAGACCGCTCTGTATTTGTAACAGCATGCCACGCTACGTCTTGTTTCATTTCCAAGTAATACATAATTTAAAGTTCTGAAGGGCTGGTACGCTAAGTATAACGCAAGCGGACTGCGAGGCAAATTACGACATAATGTAGTTATGGCTTTTTTCTTTTTGTCCTCTTGCAGGTGGAAACGCTAAAACTGCTCAGCACTGTCATAGTGACTTGTGTAGACTTGCAGGAATTTCTCCGCAAAAAAGAGTTGCAATTCAGGTTGTTGCAGAAGCAGAAATATTAATGTGTACATCTGTGGTGCTCACTGCGATGTTGATTTCCTCACGAAATATTGATAACTTCTGGCACGGTGACCGGAGACTGCTTCGAGATTCAAGCGCAGAATGTGAGCCACTCAGTCTGCCTTCCGCAGTACCAAAAGTTACGGAATACGAATGAGCAAAACACACACACACACACACACACACAAACACAAACAACAACAACAACAACAACAACAACAACACGTGGTGACTCTTGGTGTTACATCAGTACCTCTGTTAGTCCAGCGTTTTGATGAATCATGTTGCCCGCATCTCGTGGTCGTGCAGTAGCGTTCTCGCTTCCCACGCCCGGGTTCCCGGGTTCGATTCCCGGCGGGGTCAGGGATTTTCTCTGCCTCGTGATGGCTGGGTGTTGTGTGCTGTCCTTAGGTTAGTTAGGTTTAAGTAGTTCTAAGTTCTAGGGGACTGATGACCACAGCAGTTGAGTCCCATAGTGCTCAGAGCCATTTGAACCATTTTTTGATGAATCATGTTACTTACAGTATGATTCTATATGTTTCAAATGACTAAATAAACTGATCAGTTGTACGGAGGGGAGTTGACGATACAGAAAGCGATTTTTTACTTTTAAGCCGGTAAAGAGGCAAAGGACGAGAAAAGATTACGACGATTAACGAAGACGTAAAATACTCGAAGTATCTTCTATTTATTCAACGCGACACAATTTCTTTTAACTGGTAAATTCATACATTAGGAATCTTATAAACGAGTTGAAATTATTTTCTTTTAAAATGAAATATACCTACAGGAATGTAACAACATCCAGCCAATAATTGAAATAAGCACAGCGAGCTTCATATAGTATGTTAAGCAGTTGGTTAATATAATTGTTAGGTACCTCTGAACAAAACCAAATTTAGCTGCAGACGGAAGACATGGTTACCACTATTGTGTTCCATAAATTGCATAAATGACTTTCATACTATTACCCATCTAAGCTATAAACGGAAGTTTTACAGAAAGCGTCCTATACGACCACTGCACAAAAAGGTTAGGGTTTCCAAAGGGATCATTCACTGATGATATCACAAATACTACAATCAATACAGACATGTATCAAGCCACACACTCATCAGTCATCCGTTATTGTATATAATCTCTAAGACGATAACGAGCTAATTTAACCTCGTTATCATCCCTGATAGGGTGTTGATAAATATAAGCTAAAAAGAGCGTACATGCCTCGGCTTCGTAGCATTTACGAAATGTTGCACGAGTGATCAACACGCAGTCTTACAGGCTGAAGCAGCTAACGATGCCTGCACCGAAAATAAAATTTCACAAAATTCAGTGGTTACTTCGCTGTTGAGACGCAGAATCATGCTTCTGCGGGAGAAGGGGTAGCTAGGATGGAGGAACAAGAAGCTGGGGTCACTAAAAAAATCTACACAGCCTCCTTTCTGTTGCCAAAGCGGGTGGAAGTACTTTTAACACGCCTCCAATGGAAGGACGTAAGGATTCTTCCCGCAGCGAGAGGACCCACCAATGTGCAGTGCTTGTGGTGAACTGACACCTAAATATCGCTCTGACGTATTTTACGTCACGACTTGAGGGCTACAACCAGCTTATCAGCTAATCTGCTCACTATTTTACGGGACGATGAAACGGAAGTGGTTTGTATTAATAAATTTCCTGGACGAGACCGTGATCATGGTGAATATTTTGTGAATAAAACTCTTTACATTCCTTAATTTGTGCGTGTATTTATTACGTCTGCCATCATCAGATCAAAAGTTGGATCTGTAAAAACAAAGTTCAGTGCAAGTATCAATAAAACCTGAAACTTCCTGGCAGATTAAAACTGTGTGCCGGATCGAGACTCGAACGCGGGACCTTTGTCTGTCGCGGGAAAGTGCTCTACCAACTGAGCTACCCAAGCACGACTCACGCCCCGTCCTCACAGCTTTACTTCTGCCAGTACCTCGTCTCCTACCTTCCCAAGTTCGAGGCCCGGTCCGGCACACAGTTTTAATCTGCCAGGAAGTTTCATATCAGCGCACACTCCGCTGCATAGTGAAAATCTCATTCTCATCAATAAAACCCATTTCTAAGCCCAGCTAAGGTAAAACGAGCTAATAAATAAAAATATGGTTCAGATTTTAAGATTCTGTGCAGCATCTGACCTACCCTGATCAGCCAGAACATTATAACCACGTACTTAAAAGCCGGTATGTCCACTTTGGCACGGATAACAACGACGACACGTCGTGGCACGGAACAATGAAGCCTTGGTAGGTCGCTGGAGGAAGTTGGCACCACATCTGAACAGACAACTCATCTAATACCCCGTAAATTCCGGGGAGGGGGGTGACGCCACGTTCAGTCATATCCCAGGTGTATTCGATAGGGACCAGGTCTGGCGAATTGGGCGGCCAGTACATCAATTGAAACTCGTCATTGTTTTCCTCGAACCACTCCATCATACTACTGGCCTTATCTTATTGGAAAACGCCATTGCCTTCGGGAAACATGATCGTCATGAAGGGGTGCACGTGTCCTGCCACCAGTGCACGATACCCCTTGGCCGTCATGATGCCTTGCAGGAGCCCCACTGGCCCCATGGATGCCTACGTGAATGTTCCCCAGAGCATAATGGAACCGCCGCCGGTTGGTCTCCGTCCTGCAGTACACGTGTCATGGAGCTGTTCCCGTGGAAGACGACGGATTCGAATCGGTATGATGAAGAAGGTATTGGGATTCGTCAGACCACGGAACGCTCTGTCGCTGTGCCAACGTCCAGTGCCGATGGTCACGTGCCCATTTCAGTCGTAGTTGCCGATGAAGTTGTGTTACGTTCGTATATCCATCGGTCGTCTGCTGCGGAGGTCCATCGTTAGGAGTGTTCCGACACGCTTGCAATCTGTCATTTACGCCACAGTTCGCCGCCTGTTCTGTTTTATCAGTCTGCCTATCCTACGACGCCCGACATCTATAAAGAGGAGTAACCGCTCAGGCCCACGATGTGTGGACGTGGTTTCCCCTTGGTTTGGCCACCTGTTGGAAACACTCACCACAGCACTCGTCAAACACCCGACAGGTCGTGCAACTTCCGATTCGCTTGTGCCGAGCCTTCGGGCCATCACAATCTGCCCTCGGTCAAACTCGGATAGGTCGCGCGCCTTCCCCATTCTACACACTGACAGCACACGCACTGATACTACGTGCACTGTGCGTTTGTCTGGCTAGCAGTCATTTCCTCGCCAGGTGACACGGCTGTCGCTTGGAGGCGTACATATTGATAGTAGGTCGGTGGTCATAATTTTCTGGCTTATCAATGTACACTCCTGGAAATGGAAAAAAGAACACATTGAAACCGGTGTGTCAGACTCACCATACTTGCTCCGGACACTGCGAGAGGGCTGTACAAGCAATGATCACACGCACGGCACAGCGGACACACCAGGAACCGCGGTGTTGGCCGTCGAATGGCGCTAGCTGCGCAGCATTTGTGCACCGCCGCCGTCAGGGTCAGCCAGTTTGCCGTGGCATACGGAGCTCCATCGCAGTCTTTAACACTGGTAGCATGCCGCGACAGCGTGGACGTGAACCGTATGTGCAGTTGACGGACTTTGAGCGAGGGCGTATAGTGGGCATGCGGGAGGCCGGGTGGACGTACCGCCGAATTGCTCAACACGTGGGGCGTGAGGTCTCCACAGTACACCGATGTTGTCGCCAGTGGTCGGCGGAAGGTGCACGTGCCCGTCGACCTGGGACCGGACCGCAGCGACGCACGGATGCACGCCAAGACCGTAGGATCCTACGCAGTGCCGTAGGGGACCGCACCGCCACTTCCCAGCAATTAGGGACACTGTTGCTCCTGGGGTATCGGCGAGGACCATTCGCAACCGTCTCCATGAAGCTGGGCTACGGTCCCGCACACCGTTAGGCCGTCTTCCGCTCACGCCCCAACATCGTGCAGCCCGCCTCCAGTGGTGTCGCGACAGGCGTGAATGGAGGGACGAATGGAGACGTGTCGTCTTCAGCGATGAGAGTCGCTTCTGCCTTGGTGCCAATGATGGTCGTATGCGTGTTTGGCGCCGTGCAGGTGTGCGCCACAATCAGGACTGCATACGACCGAGGCACACAGGACCAACACCCGGCATCATGGTGTGGGGAGCGATCTCCTACACTGGCCGTACACCACTGGTGATCGTCGAGGGGACACTGAATAGTGCACGGTACATCCAAACCGTCATCGAACCCATCGTTCTACCATTCCTAGACCGGCAAGGGAACTTGCTGTTCCAATAGGACAATGCACGTCCGCATGTATCCCGTGCCACCCAACGTGCTCTAGAAGGTGTAAGTCAACTACCCTGGCCAGCAAGATCTCCGGATCTGTCCCCCATTGAGCATGTTTGGGACTGGATGAAGCGTCGTCTCACGCGGTCTGCACGTCCAGCACGAACGCTGGTCCAACTGAGGCGCCAGGTGGAAATGGCATGGCAAGCCGTTCCACAGGACTACATCCAGCATCTCTACGATCGTCTCCATGGGAGAATAGCAGCCTGCATTGCTGCGAAAGGTGGATATACACTGTACTAGTGCCGACATTGTGCATGCTCTGTTGCCTGTGTCTATGTGCCTGTGGTTCTGTCAGTGTGATCATGTGATGTATCTGACCCCAGGAATGTGTCAATAAAGTTTCCCCTTCCTGGGACAATGAATTCACGGTGTTCTTATTTCAATTTCCAGGAGTGTATATAGTTTTTCAGAGCTGATAGTTTAATGTGTTTTTAGGGCGAATGCCTCATACTGTTGTTGCCTTCACAATTATTAGCCTGTCACAGTTTACTCTTACATTATTTTAGCCATTGTATGGATAGAGTGTATTTTAACAATGAATTTTACGAAAGATAAAATGCTGAACAGAGTCTTATGTGTCTTGTGCTCTTATGCGGAAGTGAAAATGTTAGTGATTGAGACTGAAAGAGCGAGGAAGTATTTCTATTTCATATTTAAGTCGCAACTTTAGCCACTTTAACAACATTGGTCTCGAAGTAGTGTAGTAAGTTCAGTGACGACCTCGAGGTTTGCCCTATGCATACAACCAACAACGTGGTATATATATGCACTGCAGTGAATTTTTGAACGCTTAGTTTAAATTAATGCTATCTCGAACAGCTTGTTTCACTCTAACATTTCATACTCTTGCTGACTGAGCTATCCAGGCACAACTGAATTGCCACACTTACAGCCTCATTTCTATCTCAAGGTTCTGGATACGAGTCCCAGCCCGGCACACAATTTTAATCTGCCAGGAAGTTCAAAGCAACAGAGGTACCCCTGCGTAATGAGAGAGATTCATTCTGAGTTCTTTTTCATGTCTTGTCAGAATGCGTCAGTCGAAAGACGAGACTACACACTAATCCTGACAATGTAGTTTGTCTTAAACAATTATAGGCAAAAATGATATATTTTCACTATCACTCGGATTATTAGGAAGCCAGTTTTTCCCCCAAAGCTAATTCCTATGGGCGGACGCTGTAGCCGTTTCCACGGCGTAAGCAGGACATTCAACAGGTCCTGCGGTATTCGAAATTATCAAAACAATACGATTGTTAAGACTGGACTGCTGCCCCCATCACTGTTTGGGATATGGACGAATTCGCGTTCAGGAATCTTCGGTGTTCATTGCAGTGAACAACGAATAGCAGAGAGAGTCGCGTCAGTGAGCAGCAGATTCTGCCGTTGCGGAGGAGCTTTCCTCTCGACAGAGTGGATCCGAAGCTTCGTGACTCAAGACGCTTCCAGCCAATCTCGTCCATTTCTTGCGCACATCTAAGCCGTAACCGGAACCGATCAGCTGTCACGGAGACGAGCGGTGGCCTCACAGGAGACAATGCACTCACTCCGTCGAACTGCGAATTCTTAACCGCTGGAACATTCGCCGTGTCTGTCCTCCGTCTAAAGCAAATCTCTCATAGCAGCGCTGCCCTCACTAAGCAGGGTTTGTAAGACTTCCCGTTGTCAAAGTGCTTAACGCAGTACTGGTTTCACCTTACGTCGGAATTGAATTAAAACTTTTCTGTTAATATCCGGAGGTTGCGATTCTAGAGGGATACGCTCCACTGTTTAAGCAGTGTCCAGTTCTTTGGACACACTCCGCATGTACAGCATCTTTTGGGCAAAAGGAACCAACACTGATACACAAGAGATGTGTCAAGTCGAACGTGCTTCTTCATTCTTCGGAAGGACCATTCAGCCACCTGCAAGACCACAATAACCTCGTTGAAACTTATTATACTTGTCCAGGTCGTGTCGACACTACAATGTTTATTGATCAGAAACATGCTCGAAATACCAGACCATTACCAATAAAAATCCTCGGGGTGTGTGACCAGATTGCCAGTATATAAAATTCTCCGACGTTTCGGCCACTGTTGCAACTTGCCTTTCTCAGGGCGTTTTTTGCCGAACGCGGTAAGCAAAACATCCTGAGGTAGGTCATCAGAGACAGTGATCGAAATGTCGGAGATTCTCATTTATTGGCAATGCAGTCACACACCCCGAACAATTTTATTGGTCGACAACTGCTGCGGTAGTCTACGCTTACACAAGAGCACTGTTTCGGTAAATCAAATACAGCTATTATCGAAAGTACGTTCTCATGTTCAGAACGTGATTTTTTACTGACAGACAAACAAGACGCTTTGAGTCATTTCCCTGAAGCCTACCATCAGTGCTCACCGGAAATATGAAGTTCGTACCCCCACGTCTTGATAAGAGTTAGCCGCGCGAAGTGGACGCGCGGTTTGAGACGCAATGTGACGGATTGTGTGGCCCCTCCCGCCGGAGGGTCGAGTCCTCCCTCGGGCATGGGAGTGTGTGTTGTTCTTACTATAAGTTATTTTAAGGTAGTTTAAGTAGTGTGTAAATCTAGAGACCGATGACCTCAGTAGTTTGTCCCCTTAGGAATTTACAGACATTTGAACATTGATACAGAGTTCATTTGCCGCACGTGGATCAGAAGTACTAGAAGTCCCACAAACGACAGAAACTAACTGACGTCACCACGTCGTTTGGCATTGCAGTCTTCAGGTCTACAACAGATTTGATGCAATATTCCACGCTAGGTTATTCCGCGTTGAGTCTTTGCATCGCTACTGAAACGTACGCCCATTTGTGCACGCTTACTGTATTGAACTCTGGCTCTCAGTCAACAATTTTTACTTCCCTCACGTCTTTCCATTATCAAATTAGCTATTCTTTGATGTATCGGGAAGTGTCCAGTCAACCTATTTTTTTCTTTTAGTCGTTCTATACCGTAAAGATATTTCTCAAAAATGTTCAAATGTGTGTGAAATCTTATGGGACTTAACTGCTAAGGTCATCAGCCAAAATGATCCTAAGGACAAACACACACACCCATGCCCGAGGGAGGACTCGAACCTCCGCCGGGACCAGCCGCTCAGTCTATGACTGCAGCGCCCCAGACCGCTCGGCTAATCCCGCGCGGCGAAGATCTTTCTCCCAACTTGATTCAATACTAATATAGTACATTACTTTTCAGAAATCATATTCAGCATAACTACGTGATCCCACATTTCAAAGGATTCCATTCTCCCCTTTCTATAACGTTAATTGTTTACGTAACAAAATGGCTAAGTCTTTTTGTACGAATGCTTCATTTGCCAAGATTGCAATTGTGTACAGTGATGACTAGTTTTGGCAAATTTGAACTGCTGCGGATAATTAGGTTTCAGTTGCTGCAGCGTCTGAATCCCGCACAGGTACCAGTGTACACAGACCGCGAAACTTTCTGTACTGTTGACCATGAGACGGACAAATTGTGACACTGCATGAGCGCTACCACTCCCTGGGCACGCGCTGCATGGTCAGCTAAAGCAACAGCGACCTCTGCGATAACTTCCGCCGGGATAGGACGCCTTCCTCTTCTAGGTGCCAAACCAAGCTCACCCACGATTCCCAATTACATTATCGTCTTCTTCAAAGCACTTAATGGCAATGAGCCTCTCATAACAAGTCTTAATCGGTGATTTTCTCCCAATGCAAGCCTGTAATTGGTGCCCTGCACATAAAACAGTTTCGCTACCAGCGCACCGCCTCTCTTCTGGATAGCCATACTGTTCACTCACTTTATGGCTTGTCGAACGACAGCGCGGATGCCATACCATCAAACAGTGTACAGAGCGAAATTTGCACCTGCTCGCTAAAACTGAAGATAATTTTTTTCCAGCGTAAATCGGTTCCGCACTAACGCATTAGCATAACTACCAAGTTTCGTTGTCATACGATAATCACAGCCACACTGGAACTCCGTGAGTAGCTGCGCTTTCATCCTAAACAACCCGCACGCGAGTAGAATTTTTTGTTGTCAGTACTGAAAAACGCGATAAAGATTTATGTAGTTATAAATACTTAAATAAGCGCAGTAGCTATTGCAATGTCTTTGGACCGGCGATTGCGGCATTACAGCACTATCGTAATGAGTTACTTAGGTAGCTGGTCTGCAATGAGTCAGTCATGGTGTAACTGTTGTACGAATGAATTATAAACGCCATAAGAAATTTGAAAGTACAATAAAGAAATGGTGTATCAGCCTCGATATACGGATGTAATTATTGGAGATCGATGTGCACTATTAGAGCCGCTAGACGCTGATATCTAATACAACGTAAGTGCTATAACTTTCCTCTATAAGAAAAAAAAAACACTGTCACAAAATTACCTTCAATATTGCCAAAACAGTTGCCGTTTTCTGACTTCTATTTGCTGGGTCGATTATTGACAAGGTAGGAGAGGGCGATTGGAGAAGCTACAGGGCATTTCATTAGTGACTTTGAAGTTGTGGGAAGCTTTGTCTCGCAGGTCAAAACAAGGCCGGCGTCCCTTACTTAAACTGATTGGATGTGTAGTAGCGCAGAAAAGTAATCCCGGTCCGCCAGTAAACGTATCCAATTACGAGGGTCATTTCAAAAGTCCTGGACCCTGCGCGACCATTACGGTGGTGTGACGAAGTTGAAGACCACGTCAGTTGTGAGCAAGACCTTAAGCGTGCCTGTCGTATATGTGTTTGACGGTTCACGTGGCTGTGTCGTGAGTAATTCAGTTTTAAAATGGAAGTTGAAACCGAGTCAGGTCGGATTCCACGTAGTGACCAGCGTTCCTATATCAAAATCGATTTCCTACATGAAAGTAAGCTAATGGAAGTTTGCAACCCTTTGTGAGAGATGCGAGGGAATAGTGTAGAGGATGGTAGCATAGTATCACGGTGGTCCGTTCGTTTCCGTGGAGGTCGGGAAAGCACTGAGGACAACCCAAGAACAGGGAGGCCATCAACTGCAACAGACTACAACCTCTCAGTTTATTGTCACTGATATTTTGAGAGAGGATCGACGAAATACATGTGAGGAAATCGCATGTGAGGGCAGAATGTCTGTCACTTTAGTTTCCAGAAAAGACGATAAAAGTTGCTGCCAGATGGGTTCTGCTTGATCTGAGTGAAGAGCAGAAAGGACGTCGCAAAAGAATTGCTGAAGAATTCCTACAATGATTTCGACCAAGGTGAAACGTGGATACAAGATTTTGAGCCTGAACTGAAGACTGTCATCACAATGGAAAACTCTCTATGCTTGAAAAGATTCTGCCGCCAACACTCAAAGGCGATACTGAATATGATCTTTGCGTATGAGATGAATGGAGTTGCAGCTACAAGCAGTGTCCATCGGACGTTTGTAAGCTGTTTCTACAAAATGTTTTGCGCCAAAAACCCGTCAAAGAAGGCCTGACATGCTTGCAGCTGGTCCCATCATTTTGCACGATAACGCAATACCACATACTGCCCTAGCAGTGAGAGAAATGGTCAACGCCGGCCGCTGTGGCCGAGCTGTTCTAGGCGCTCCAGTCTAGAACCGCGCTGCTGCTACGGTGGCAGGTTCGAATCCTGTCTCGGGTATGGATGTGTGTGATGTCCTTAGTTTGGTTACGTTTAAGTAGTTCTAAGTTCTAGGCGACTGATGACCTCAGATGTGAAGTCCCATAGTGCTTAGACCCATTTGAACCATTTGAAATGGTCGACAAATATGGATTGAAAATACTTCCCCCTTCATCCACCACACAGTTCAAATGGTTCAAATGACTCTGAGCACTACAGGACTTAACATGTGAGGTCCTCAGTCCCCTATAACTTAGAATTACTTAAACCTGACTAACCTAAGGACACCACACACATCCATGCCCGAGACAGGATTCGAACCTGCCACCGTAGCGGTCGCGCGGTTCCAGGCTGAAGCGCCTAGAACCGCTCAGCCACTGCGGCCGGCCACCATACAGTCCTGATATGAACCCACCAGACTTTGAATCGTTTCCCAAATTGAAGGGACAACTGCGTGGAAAACTTTTTGATACAACCGAGGAAGCTGCCAGTGAGGTGACCCAAGTAGCCGGCCGGAGTGGCCGAGCGGTTCTAGGCGCTTCAGCCTGGAACCGCGCGACCGTTACGGTCGCAGGTTCGAATCCTGCCTCGGGCATGGATGTGTGTGGTGTCCTTAGGTTAGTTAGGTTTAAGTAGTTCTAAGTTCTATGGGACTGATGACCTCAGATGTTAAGTTCCATAGTGCTCAGAGTCATTCCACCATTTTTTGACCCAAGTAATCAGAAAGGTCAAAAATGAAGTTGCCAAAACAATGGGAAGCTGTCATAAGGAAGAACGGAGATTATATTGAAGGCCTTCAAAGGTATTTTGTAAAATAAACCATTTTTCTAAATCCTATCTTAAAGCCTAAAGAACACACGAAAGGAACCTCGTAAATCTGTGGAGCAGTATGTCGCGTGCTTCGTCTGGACCACCGGACACGTCGTTGAGATTGCGCGCAGTCTGGCCGCCGAGAGTGTGTATTTTCGCGCGACGCTACGGAAGCTGCGAGTTGCGAAAGAAAGGAACGTTGCAGACACTGTTACGAAGTTTTGCTACAGTTCCAAATCTGCAGCAGTTAGTCGTCGCAGGCGACGTGCAGGCAGGGAACTGCCACGTTGTGAATACCACGAGCCGGCCTGCGTTGCCCTTCACAGGCTCGTGAACAAGTGCGATGCGCCCCCTGCGTTGTGGATATCGTATTTCAGGGGAGCAGGGGAGGGCCGGGTACAGTACAAGGAGCACACGTGGAGCCGCAGAGAGAGCATCGCGCGGTATCGCTGATCGAAGACGAGGCCAGGGCGTGGCTAAATGCGCAGTCCCACGCATCACCCGCATGCGGTCTGCCGCACCAGCAACGAATTATAACAGCAGGTGTTTCGCAAGTTCAAAATAGATACTTCCAGTTCGGCAAGACCCCTTCTTGAAGTGTCAACATGATTTATCACGAGGCAATCACATGTCATAAATTTCAGCTAAAACATATAGTCCAGTCAAACTGTCAGAAAAAAAAGCCTGTACCTTGCAAAAGGTGGGGTGGAAGATTTTATTTTTTTAACTCGTTCATATTTTTGGAAAGGTTAGAAAACCAAGTTTTGCCAACAAAATTTCTCTTGGGAAAACTCTCTGCAGTCAAAAAACTTCGAAAATTTCGGACTTTTTTCAGTTTTTTCAAAATATCTCAGTTTCATTTGCTCCTATCGCTTTGACGACTATTTTTTTTAAAGAGCACAAAATTCTCTACAAATTTGATGCTTACCATTTTTTTCTAGTCCCAGTATCTAAGGCGCTACAGCGCGTCAAAAAATACCAATTTTCCAAATTTCGAGCAAAGTGGCAAATTACCTAATTTTTGAACACTGTTATTTCAGTTTCTATTTGTGTAGTATAAACATATTACTCATCATGTTATTCCCTGGAATTTACCATCTCACTCTGCTGCAGGGCCAGGACAAACAGCATCATATTCAGTAACTACGAACACATTCACGTCGGATTGCGTGAAGTTTATTTGTGTTTTAATATGTAATACGATTGCATGCAGGTGCCATATATTTCCTACAGTTGATTGACGTTAATGATCAGTTATAAGAAAACAGCCCAAAGCTATGTTTCTTACCTGCAACGTCATTTTGGATCTCAATTTGCTATTGTATTTTATGGGTATCCATGTGAGGGAGACAAATGTAGCACAAAGAGTGCTGAGAGGATTCGTAGGTCCAAAAAACATTCTTCGGTTGACGTTGTGGTTGAATCAGAGATGGTGAACCAAGTCCCTCACGAGAAGTTCTTGTACAACGAACGAAACAAGATGCGTTTGATCACACTTCTTAAACAGGAATTTCTGGAGTGTAGCATTGAAGTGCACCAGGCACAAGAAGATGCTGACGTTATGATTGTAACATCTGCCATGTCAAGAACCAAAGATTTTGGAAGTGTTGTCATTGTAGTAGAAGATGTTGACCTGCTTGTTCTCATGACCAGTTTGGGGCAAGGCACTGAAAACTTATTTTTCTTAAAGCCAGGAAGAGGAAATGCAGAAGACAAGTGGTTTTCCACTGCATCTTACAAGTTTGACAGTGAATATATTCTGTTCACTCACGCCTTTAGCGGATGTGATACAACATCCGCTTTTTTTGGTCAAGGAAAAATTAAGTGCTACAATATTGTTGCTAAAATGAACACCTAACCTCAGCGCTTTGCACGTTCAATAAACCACATGCTACCCGTGAAGAAATAATAACAGCAGGAGAACAGGTTACTATCGCATTGTATGGTGGAGGTGTCAGCAGTTCCCACACACTAGACCATTTGCGATACCAGCTATTCGCCAAGTCTGCCACAAAAAGCAAACTGAAATTTGCACGGTTGCCACCTACACAAGATGCTGCACAACATCATTCGTTGCGGACTTACCAACAAGTCCAGATGGGAAACTGGAAACCTCCTGATAAATGGGGGCTGGAATCACAGTGACCACGGTCCAATACTCGTTATAATGAGCCAAGCTCCAGCACCTGAAGCACTTCTTCACATTGTTTCATGCTCATGCAAGCTGAACTGTCGCGGAGCGTGCTCCTGCAGAAAAGCGGGTTTGAAATGTTCTTCAATTTGCAAGAAATGTATTGGGGTCAACTGTGAAAACGTGCCAAAATTTTTATATGAAGACAGTGATGAAAGTGTTATGGAGGATGTTGAGGAAACCGCTGACGAAATCAACGTACTTGTTGAGGCTGACTCGCTGTTTAAAGAAGAGGTCAATCTGGGATCAACACTATGTACAGACCCTGAATCCGTATCTCAAGGTATTTCTGGTGACACTGAGGAACCTGGCCCATCAAACCGTGGGAAGTGATGTTCATATCTGTCTCAAGTGCGCTAAAGTGCGATATTACAAGTATTACACACCCAGAACTGTCAACATTTTTTAGTAACTGACAATGCATTTTAATTGCAATAAAGCTACTTATTTTTAATGTCTACTGTGTGGCTTTTATACACAAGAATAATTACCTACCTAATTAGGTTGCCTATTGCAGCTAATAATAGTTCAGTTTCCTGAGACAATTTATTTTGTGTGTGTGTGTGTGTGTGTGTGTGTGTGTCTATGTCTCTTAATGATGTATTTTTATATTTATAGTTTTACAAATACCAGGGCTGAGGTGGCCCATAGTGAATTTCAGGTAGTGATGTAAGAATCACAATAGTTGGGTGCCCAGCAATCGTCATGTTGCATACAGAGAAATTTAATACCTGAAAGTGAGGTGGTAAATTCCAACATATAACATGATGTACAATGTATTTATACTACACAAACAGAAACTGAAAAAATAGTGTTCAAAAATAAGGCATCTTGCCACTATGCTCAAAATTTGAAAAATTGGTATTTTTTGAGGCGCTGTAACGCCTTAGATCTTGGGAGTAGAAAAAAATGGCAAGAATCAAATTTGTAGAGAATTTTGTGCTCTTTAAAAAAGAAAATACATTAAAGCGATAGGAGTAAATGAAACTGAGATATTTTGGAAAAACTGAAAAAAGGCCTAAATTTTCCAAGTTTTTTGACTGCAGAAAGTTTTCCGAAGCGAAATTTTGTTGGCAAAACTCGATTTTCTAATCTTTCCAACCATATGAACGAGTTGAAAAAATAAACTCTTCTACCCCACCTTTTGCAAGGTATATCTGCTATTTGACTGGACTAATAATATTCCACTCAAACAACGTGATAATAAAGGACAAAAACAAAACAAAATCTCCCTCTTCAATTTTTTAATGCATCCCGACGTGTTTCCTCGGTCTTTCTTCATCCTCAAGCTCGGTACCGAGCGAGACAGCAAAGTGTTAACACACCACACTGGACTCCTATTCGAAGGGGGGCTGGGTGTCAGCGGCACAAATTTCTCGCCCGATCATCGAGATTTAATCTCTGTATGTCCATCCTTGTAGTATATCGTTACAAGGACATTGGTTGTCCAGTATTAAATGAAAAAACACATGCAGCTGTATCTTTTGCATTTAATTCATTCACGCAATCGGTTTCAATGTCCCGTTGCATCATCTTCAGGCCCCTTGACCAGCGTACGTTCTTAGCAAACCAATCTCGTGTGCAGTGATAACAGGAGCCAATATTACATAACCTTGGTCCGGAGAACTCTGGTTTATACGACGCTATTACTCTCGTGGATTCATGAACGAAGTGATAGTATCGTATAAACCAGAGATCTCCGGACATCGGTTATTTAATGTTGGCTCCTGCTACGACTTCACACAAGTTTGGATTGGATTCCTCCCAGTTTACACCGCTCAAAAGGCCTGGAGATGGTGTAATGGAACACCAAAACTGGTTTCGTAAACAGACTGAATGCCAAAGAGACGGATTGCAGGTGTTTTAATTTCCATTACATCCAGATTAAAGTTTTCCGTGATTTCCCCGAATCGCACTTTTCCTTTGACAAGATTGCCTTCCCAATACTTCCCCAATCCGAGCTTATGCTACTTCTCCAAACACCTCAACATCAACGGAATACTACTCCCAACGATTCCTTATGTTTCGGAGACGATATGCTTCATTGTCCGTCGGCAACCAGTTGTGTGGCTAGCACAACGTATGAAAATGAAGTAAAGGCTGCTAAGCGCGTTGTCACGCATTGAAAAAGAGTTAGCAATTGCAAAGATGGGCTATGATTCCTTCTCCTGCTGGGTACCAGTAAAAATCAAGTGTCATGGATACAGTCTGCAGGTAACAACATGTTTATGTTTACACATTTTTTTTCCAATCACTGAGTTGTAACCAAGAACTGAAATTTCCACGAACCACTTTGGCAGATCATGGGCATACTCAATAACTGAATTTTTAATGGGGCTTACAACCGGTTTTAGGTTGCGATGGTTTTTGTCACCTGCGCTGCTAAGGTTATGTCACTATTCTGTGTCGTCCTTGACTTAAGTTACTATGTTATCACGATGGATATTGAGCAAAATCATTGATTCATATGTCGGCGTTCCATGCCACGTGTAGAATAAATACAGTGGTTCACAACAATTTTCTTCCAGAGCTCTTACTATAGATGTTACTACAACAGGACTGATGTTAAATGTATGTTACATCAACTCTGAACAGGATGTACGTATGTATGTTCGCACATACATTCAACAGGTGGCGCCTGTTTTATAAATTGAATTTCAATCTTAAATTCATACATGCATACCAAATAAAGCGAAAATAACTATCTGTTACGTTACGACTAAACCACTGAACCGATTTCGATGTAATTTGCTTTGGAGATGCTCGAGCCGATTTAGATAGTACAACATATTTACTGATTGAAGAAAATAACACGAATTGCTGGAAAATATCTATCCTTTGAAAAAGCTATTTACTCTTTCACTTTTGAACTTTATCATATTTCTGAAAATGCTTTTACTGGTTGCTATGTTATACATAATATGAATCAGCGTAATGAATACAATGCTTATAAGCTCGTCAACGTGTTTAATCTGTATTCCCATATCAAAATCATAAACGCGAATGTAACTCTGTCTGTTGAATTTTTGCGTTAATTTGCTGGGCTGATCTCGATGAAATCTGGTAAGGATACAGAGGGGATAGGCAAAATAATGTGAACAGTGGCAGTAATGAGATGGTTGTGTTTTACGGTCAACAACGCAGATAAGGCACGTGTCGCGCTGGTCTGTGCGTGTTCAGTACGGACTAGACATCAGTGCAGGTGGTTTACGAGCAGTGCACACTTCGTATTTACATTCAGAGCCGAGGTCGACGTGCAGTGAAAGACCAGAGTTACCAAGAGGGCAGATTGAGGGTGCCCGATTAGCTGGAGCATCAGTAACCAAGACAGCCAAATTATTGAATGTTTCAAGAGCAACTGTTTCAACAGTCATGACAGGCTACACAAAACATAGGAAGACGTCATCGTGCAAACGTAATTGTGGGCTCAAATCAAAACTAAATGACAGAGATCGTCGTACGCTAACACGAATTGTGTCAAAACAACACAAAACTACGGCGGCTAAAGTGACTGCAGAACTCAATAGCCACCTTCGAGACACCGTATCTATCGACACTGACGGCCGAGAGCTCCATAAAGCGAGTATCAGAGAACGAGCTGCTATACCGAAACTATTAGTGACGGTAACCAACGCAAAGAAGGGTAAAACATGGTGTCAAGAGCATAAATCCTGGACGGCTGATCAGTGGAAACACGTCATATAGTCCAACGAGTCAACGTTTCCGTTATTCCCAACATAGAAACAGGTTTCCGTCTGGAGAACGCCTAAAGAAGACTACAATGCCGATGGTTTGATTCGAACGGTTAAGTATGGAGGTGGAAGTGTGATGGTGTGGGCAGCCTTTCATTACTCTCAAAGGTCGTATTACAGCCAACGATTATGTGAACATTTTATGTGATCAGGTGCACCCCATGATTCGAATGTTGTCCCCCAATAATGATGCCATATTTCAGGACGATAATGCACCCATTCATACCGCAAGGACAGAACAATCGTGGTATGAGGAGCATGCGACTGAACTGCAGCGTCTTCCGTGGCCAGCACAGTCCCCTGACTCGAACATTATCAAACCCTTGGGGGCGGTATTGGAGCGCCGACTCCGGAGCAAATTTCCGCCTCCTTCGTCACTACAGGAGTTAGATGAGGTTCTGATCGAAGAGTGGCATAACATTCCACTGGAGACTCTACAGTGATTATATGTCAATATTCCAAGAAGAATCGCAGCTGTATTACGGGAAAATGGGAGTCCAACCCCTTATTAATAAACGATTCCTAAATAACTACAGGTGTTCACTTACTTTGCCTATCCCATGTAGCTTGAACCCTGAGGGAGAACGTAGGCTACTTCAGGAAGCAAATGAATGAGCAAAAAAAAAAAAAAAAAAAAAAAAAAAAAAAAAAAAAGTCGCCCCATAGTTTGTAGCATAATATACACGATCTAGATCTACGATGCCGAGCTCCTTCAATACCACAATGTACAGATGCGCCCACGTCACCCCGCATGCATCACTTGGCAGCGACGCTGAGTGTACCGCCGCGTCATGCGTTGTGGTAGTTGAGGGGGGAGGGCGGGGAAGGAGAATGGTAATGGACGAAGGGGGGCGCACATCGCGAGTTATGCTTACCCGAACATGCGGGCACTTGAGGGTAGCTGATGTTATTGCATGTAGAACAGCTTACTTACTCACCATGACACCATCACTTATCATAACAAAACTACTTACATACGAGCGCACCTGCGGGTAAAGCTAGTAGTTATATGTCGACGACGTAAATTTGGAAAAAAAAGTCAACCTTAATATTTGTTTTCCCATTCTCGATTTTATTTACATTTAGAGCTCGAGTAAACATACGTTTCAATACGTAAAAGATGACAACTGATCGTAGAAGAAGAAATCGCTTTTGTCGTTGTTGCCTTCAGTCCAAAGATTGGTTTGTTGCAAGTCTCTATGGTACTGTATCTTGTCCAAGCCTATTTATTTATACGTAACTACTGTAACTTATATCCATTTCAACCTGCTTACTGGTATTCAAGTCTTTCTCTCCCTCAACAATTTTCACCCTCACACTTCCTGCCATTAATATCTTTAGCATTCTCTGATGCCCCCGTATCAGCAAATCTCTCTTTCTGTCAAGTTGTGCCACAAATTTCTTCGCAACCCGATTCTATGCACTATCTGCTCATTAGTTATTCGACAAACCCATCTAACCTTCAGCGTTCTCCTGTAGCAACACATTTCAAAAGCTTCCATTCCCCTCTTGTCTGAACTGTTTACTGCTCAAGTTTCACTCCTGTAAAAGAGTACACTCCCACAAATATCTTCACAAAAGACTTGCCAACACTGCAGTTTATGATCTCTCTTTTAAGAAACACTGTTCTTGCTATATAGTTAGTCTGAATCTTCTATCCTCTCTACTTCGACCACGATCAGTTATTTTGCTGACACGACTGAGTTGCTACACCTGTACGCTGGGTGAGTGGGTCCCGTGTGACACTGCCCTGCCTGCTGCCGGCTGCCGGCACGGTGGTCACGGGTGCTGATAACGTGGCTGAGTTCCCACAGCTCACCTTGAAAAAGACTCGTGCGCTCTCGCAGAAGGCCACGCCGGCAGATTTCAACAGCGGGGTACGTCACTCGCAAGGAAGAGTCTTACCTGAAACAAATAAAAAAGTGTGTGAGAAATATGTAGACAGAAAAACGATGCAAAATCATGGAGAGATTCATGCAAGTAAAGCATTAAAATCAGTGAGGTGCTACAAAGCCTATGGATGAGCAACATACATTGTACTATATTGTATTGTATGGAACTGGGGCCCGCATCTCGTGGTCGTGCGGTAGCGTTCTCGCTTCCCACGCCCGGGTTCCCGGGTTCGATTCCCGGCGGGGTCAGGGATTTTCTCTGCCTCGTGATGGCTGGGTGTTGTGTGCTGTCCTTAGGTTAGTTAGGTTTAAGTAGTTCTAAGTTCTAGGGGACTGATGACCATAGATGTTAAGTCCCATAGTGCTCAGAGCCATTTGAACCAGTCATGGAACTGGGGACCTAGAAACGACGGAGAGGCTTCGTCCCCGCCGTAGCCCTCAGTGGTTCACAACCCCATTAACAGGCTACAGCAGTCCACTCACCCCGCCGCCACCCCACACCGGACCCAGGGTTATTAGCAACATTCATAGTCCCACATTACCAGTGTCTTGCGTACTTACAGTTGTCGTCAGCTCAAGTGTGAATACATCAGGAATGAAAAATTTGGTGAATGAAAGGTAAAGTTGATCGTGAAATTATTTAAAGAAATAGTTTGGAAACATGAAAGATGTTGTATAGCTAGAGAAGGCCGAAATGCACGCGTTAAACTCAAGCAGTCTGGCGTGAGGTCTGAAACAGGATACGTAATGAATGCTATAAAGAAAAGTACGTAGCTTCTGGAATACTTAACTTTAATCCACATTTGTAGACATTGCTCTTGATGATACAGAAGTATTATAGCAATTGAATACGGCGCCTTGCTAGGTCGTAGCAACTGTAGCTGAAGGCTATGTTAACTATCGTCTCGGCAAATGAGAGCGTAATTCTCAGTGAACCATGGCTAGCAACGTCGGCTGTACAATTGGGGACGAGTCCTAGTACGCCTCTCTAGACCTGCCGTGTGGTGGCGCTCGGTCTGCAATTACTGACAGTGGCGACACGCGGGTCCGACATGTACTAATGGACCGCGGCCGATTTAAAGCTACCACCTAGCAAGTGTGGTGTCTGGCGGTGACACCACAAAATAGACGTGCGCTACTTTTTGAAGTGTTACTTTTCAATCTTAAATCCAAAATCAGCATCGATGATTTTCGAAACAGCTTGCGTCCCTACATTCTCAACGAGTAAATATTCTAAGTATATTCAATAATTATAATTTTGTAAATATTATTTCATGCATTGAACGGGTGTGTTGAATAATAGTGAAATCTCATTTCAGCATTCTTGCCCCACGTAAATATGTGTGAGAATTGATTGAAATAATATTGTCTATGCGTAAATCCATGTATCAAGCTAAATTTTCCCATGAGATTTCATCTCAACTTTAGTGTCTAGTGAAAAATCTCGGTTAGAATGATTACGACGGTTTTAAAGTGTTGACTGTAGTTAAATCAGAAAGGAGTTATTTAAATATTTAGTTTTATTACTATCGGACGAATCAGTCCGATAGAGACGAAAAAGGAAATTTAGCGTTTAACGATCTGTCAAGGATGAGATCGCTCAAAGAACCTTCGCGGCAATTATCTTCGGCGGCTTAGGGATATACGGTAAACCTAAATGTAGATAGTTCAGCGAAAAATTGAAACCCGGACCTCCAGAATGCAAGTCCAGGACCTCCAGAATGCAAGTCCAGGACCTCCAGAATGCAAGTCCAGTATCGCTACCCAGAAATTTAACAAACTACATTTCGGCGGGATTGCTGTTGTTCTTAAATTGACAGTGAATGAATTTCAGGCGGTTCATGGCGAACGACAAACATGGCGAATTTCGTGAATGAATAAAAGATCGTGTCAGTAATAATGCCCCATTGAGTAACGAATTGGACCATCCCGTTAAAACCCAAGGGCCGGTAGACGTCATCTATCAACAAGGTACACCAGAGACAAGTATAATGAACAGGTGTGCCATATGGCATCCTGGTGTTTTAATACGATATCGGACGCTGCAGACAGGGAACACTTCCTATTGTTATTGACAGCTGTATCTGCATCGGTTACACTGCACTTATACTACTACCAGCAGAGAATTCGTAAGGAATTCTTCCGTTTAGTTTTCAGAGGATCGGTCATGATTTTATTTGGGTCGTACCTGCCACTGGCACAAACTGCCTCAAACGACGACAATGGTATCGTCAACGCATAAAGTCGATGCCGTAACAGATCCACACTCACATCCACAACGCTTTGATTACCTGCAATCAGTCACTTGTCAAAGAGTTTTCGTCATACGAACTTTTCTGCTGAATTGGTACAATGATAATCTTTTCCAGAAATGAAAATGGAAGTAACAAACTTCGAAGTGCCACGATCGCTGTTTAGAGCTCTTATTCAGATTACCGGTTCCAGTAAAATATATTGCCATCTTCGGATCTTATGCACAACACTTCAAGGAATTTCTTTTTCTGAAAGATTTGTGTAGCAAGAGTTCTCTATCTTTCTCACATCCAATGCAAATTATCAAAATCCTTTTAACTGTGTATTCCTCCGTTTTCTTGTTCGTAGGGACTGATGACCCCGTAATTTGGTGCCTTTGCTCTCCAAACCAACCAACCTTGTTCGTCTTTCTCTTGCATCCGAAGGTACGGAGGCCGTCAGATGTGTTCCGCACGTCATCATTCCCATATGTTTCGAAATATTGTATTGGTCCTTGTAGCTAGCGTTATACGGTCTTATTTTCTGGGCGTTGTTAGCAGCATCTCTCCAAGGTCTGCTTCCAGTTTAGTTTGCCACATTATCGTTTTTAACAAATGTTACATCTTTTATGACTATCTTGTTTCACATTTTTTACGGCAGTAAATATAACAAGAGCAAATCCCTCAGTGATACATCCACCTTGGATTATACGTCTTTTTGATGCCTACCCTTAAAACATTTATCGGTTATTACGGCAGCTGTTTCGAGATTTCCACACTCAAGCACGTCTACGTTGTTCTGACGTATATATAACATCTGGTGTGACTGTATCTGGTGATTGTTCTCGTTATATTTCGCGTTAAATTCTAAAATATCCATTTAACGTCGATTTTCTGCTATTTTATACAGTGTGGCGTAATATTTTGATATAATATTGTAGATATTTCCTGTATTTTTTGTCAGTTCACACCACAGATATTTTATAGAGTTTCACATGAAATATAACAAGAACAGTTAGCGGATACAGTCATACCGTCAGGACAACGTAGACGAACTTGAAAATGTAAATCTTCCCAAAGGGCTGTCGTAATAATCAATAAATGTTTTAAGCAGTGATACTGGAACATTACGTACAACGTCCTTTCAAGACATATATTTCACTGCAGGCCCAATCATCAAGAAAATTAGCTTGGTACGTTTCACCTCTTTTCCTGGATCGTTCGACCACAGGTATAAATATAACGTTATTCGTTGTGCCGTGATGAAGGCGGCACTATCCAATGATGGCGGCATGGAATTTGACTTTCCTGGCAGCAGTGTCGAGAGATACCGTTGAGCGATATAGAAGGCGCGGTTTCCCTACACTCCTCGACGAGCAGTGTTGTGCCCGACCTGGATGGCACAGTAACTACCAGGCCTGCGTGCCCGTGACTGCTGCCGGGCGTGAGGCACCGACTTTACCTGTCGGTCGACTGGGACTCCACCCTGACAGTTATGTGCACCCCCCCTCCCCCCCGCCTTACCGTGTGTTGCCACCAGTTTGGTGTAGCTGTTACCACCGCTCCTTTCGAGGAATTTCTGAGCCACTTCTGTTAATAACTTCAACTCGCAAGAGCCACTAACAATAAAGCTGCATGTTTGAAAATGAGGTGCATTTGGTACATGCACTTTCAAATGTGTGTGAATTCCTGAGGGACCAAACTGCTGACGTCATCGGTTCCTAGAATTACATGCTACTTAAACTAACTTATACTAAGAACAAAACACACACACACACACACACACACCTTCCCGAGGGAGGACTCGAATCTCCGACGGGAGGGGCCGCGCAATCCGTGACAGGGCGCCTCTAACCGAGCCGCCACTCAGCGCGGCGTGCGCTTTCATCAGTTATCTTTTTACGTGTACTTTTAAACTTCTGAACAAAAGTTTCCGGTATAAAATATAGGTTAACACTATTTAAACGATACTGCATTTTGTTGATCCTAACTACATACATACGTCGTTCACTTTGTAATAATTTTTAGGAATAACGTACAGCGGTGCTATTCCGCTCACGGGGCTAATCCGCCTGAAATATGAAATGCTGCAACATTCCGCTAGCTCATCACAGTGAAGGTCGTTTTGCCTTCGGTGAGTGCCAGTATATCTGTGTCGCCGCATGTGATTGTACTGAAGGTGTTTTCTATTCCATTATTGACAAAATGGTTCAAATGGCTCTAAACACTATGGGACTTAACTTAGATCTACTTAAACCTAACAAACCTAAGGACATCACACACATCCATGCCCGAGGCAGGATTCGAACCTGCGACTGTAGCAGCAGCGCGGTTCCGGACTGCAGCGTCTAGAACCGCTCGCCCGCAGCGGGCGGCATGTAGTAATCGATAAACTTTTTCTTTTCATCATTTTGCAGGGGGAGTCAGCGAGAAAAAGTTTCGTTCACTGGGGGCCCAACCGCACAATAGCCATGGGCTCGGTGTGGGGCGGCGGTGGGGTGGGTGTACTGCTGCGGCCTGTTGTGGGGTTGGGAACCACTGAGGGCTAAGGTGGGTCGAAGCCTCTCCGTCGTTTCTACGTCCCCAGTTTAATACATACATGTCACGCAAAATCGTTGCTATGTTTCGTTCCAAAAGTATACGAACAAGCTATTAAGCACGTGGAGATAATATTTTGGTTCATAAGCGTTGGTGCGGATGAGCATTGTCTCAAAGCAGAATAGTCCCAAACACAAATTTTACTGAGAATAATCAGAAGACACATTTCAAACAAGCGATTGAGTTAGATCCCAAATAGACAACGACTGAACGAGTGATGCTGCCAATAAGCAAGCGCAGGCGAGATTGCACAGTGGGTAAGACACTTCAAGATTTAGGTTTTCCATCAATTCACAAAACCGCTTATGGAAAACATCGCGATGTTTTCTTTCAAAAGCAACGGTCGATTTTCTATCTCATTCTCCCTCTCCCCCCTCCACACACACACACACACACACACACACACACACACACACACACACACACACACGCCGGCCGCGGTGGCCGAGCGGTTCTCGGCGCTCAGTCCGGAACCGCGTGACTGCTACGGTCGCAGGTTCGAATCCTGCCTCGGGCATGGATGTGTGTGATGTCCTTAGGATAGTTAGGTTTAAGTAGTTCTAAGTTCTAGGGGACTGATGACTGATGACCTCAGATGATAAGTCCCATAGTGCTCAGAGCCATTTGAACCACACACACACACACACACACACACACACACACACACACACACCCTCCCTCTCTCTCTCTCTCTCTCTCTCTCTCTCTCTCTTTTCACTAAGTTCATTGATAAGGGGGTTATTGACCGCGCTACTAAAAAAGCAAAGTAGAAAGTCTCGTCTGGATGCTTTATTTATCGCGGTTCTGGTAAAGGTTTCGCGGAGCCTAGACGCGAAACGTCAGCGTGCTATTTTGGGTCTCGCGTGTTTGTTTGCAGTTTACACACCCTCGTAGCAGCAGCCACGAACACAGTACCAGAACCGCTGCACAATGTTTTAGCACGAACAGGAGGCTTTGCGGACAGAAATGCTCTGTAAGCAATGTCTAGGAGGAAACGTTGCGTTCACAAAGGAAGAAATTCACGGATGAATATACGAGCACTTACAGGACAGAGATCAAAGAGTCCTTTCTCAAGGCTACCGCTGACTTTACTGTTTCTGAACTTGATGTAAAGTTCGCTTCAGAGTAGATTAGATTCGATTAGTATTTGTTCCATATTTCATGAATACGACACTTCGTAATGATGTGGAACGTGTCAGGTTAATAAAAGGTGTCTATACAAGATATTACATTACACAAAATATTACATGACAATATTTTTTTGTGGGGTTTGGGGAAATTACCCACTTACTATATCCAAAAATTCATCTAAAGAGTAGAAGGAGTTGCCATTAAGAAATTCTTTTAATTTCCTTTTAAATGCTATATGTCTATCTATCAGACTTTTGATGCTATTAGGTAAGTGACCAAAGACTTTTGTGGCAGCATAATTTACCCCCTTCTGAGGCAAAGTTAGATTTAACCTTGAGTAATGAAGATCATCCTTTCTCCTAATGTTGTAGCCATGTACACTGCTATTACTTTTGAATTCGTTCGGATTGTTAATAAGAAATTTCACAAGTGAATATATATATATTGTGAGGCTACAGTGAATATCTCTAGCTCTTTACATAAGTGTCAAGTGTCTGCAGGATGATCTTGGATGAGCTCCAGCAATTATTCTGATTACACGCTTTTGTGCAATGAATACTCTTTTACTCAATGATGAGTTACCCCAGAATATGATGCCATACGAAAGCAGAAAATGAAAATAGGCGTGGTAAGCTAATTTACTCAGATGTATATCGCCAAAATTTGCAATGACTCTAATAGCATAAGTAGCTGAACTCAAACGTTTCAGCAGAACCTCAGTGTGCTTTTTTCCAGTTCATCCTCTCATCAATGCATACATCTACAAATTTTGAATATTCTACGTTAGCTACAGATTTCTGATCGAAGTCGGTATTTATTAATGGTGTCATTCCATTTACTGTGTGGAACTGTAGATACTGTGTTTTGTCAAAGTTTAATGAGAGCCCATTTGCAGAGAACCACTTAATGATTTTCTGAAAAACATCGTTTACAATGTCACCAGTTAATTCTTGTCTGTTGGGCACAGCTATACTTGCATCACCGGCAAAAAGTACCAGCTTTACATGTTTGTGAATATAGAATGACAAGTCATTAACATATATTAAGAACAGCAGAGGACCCAAGACCGAACTTTGCGGCACCCCATTCTTGATTGTTCCCCAGTTTGAGAAATCACCAATTTTTTGCATATTATGTGAACTGTTTATTTCAACTTTCTGCTCTCTTCCATTTGAGCACTGTCCCATTCATACCACAGTACTTGATCTTATCTAGAAGTATTCCATGATTTACACAATCAAAAGCCTTTGATAGATCACAAAAAATCCCAACGGGTGACTTCTGGTTACTCAGAGCATTCAATATTTTATTAGTGAAAGTATATATAGCATTTTCCGTTGAAAAACCCTTCTGGAAACCAAACTGACATTTTGTTAAAACTTTATTTTTACAAAGGTATGAAGCTACTCTACAATACACTACTTTTTCAAGAATTTTGGATAAGGCAGTCAGAAGAGAGATTGGGTGGTAGTTGTTGACATCCGACGTATCCCCTTATTTATGCAGTGGTTTAACAATGGCACACTTCAGTCTATCTGGGAAAATACCCTGCTTCAGAAAGCTCTATTACATATGTGGCTAAGAATCCCACTTATTTCTTGGGAACAAGCTTTTATTATCGATCGAACACTGTCCGGATTGTCAGCTCTGTGTAATATTCACCACCTTCAGATACAAGGTTGTTAAAAGCAGATACTCTCAAACAAAGATAGTAATTTTACCGAATGCACCACTTCTTTAATTTTCCTCGGTGGACGAAACACCTGCTTCAATTTGCTCCACAGTCTCATGACTATTCAATCATTACTGCTGATGTTAAGTTTATGTTATATTTATTTTATTTCTTGATTTACTGACGACATTTCGTAACACCATGACCTTACTGATTATACTTCTCTCTGGTACGCAACATTCCATGCTGCAAAATTGAGTTCACCATAGTACCATGTAAACTATTCTATTACAACGTAGCTGGCAGTGTTAAGAATATATCTTCAGTTTAATTTTTTTTAAACGCACCCTATTCGCATTTAACTGTAGAAATTAATTATCTCACTAATGCAATTTCGGACTTTGGGCCACTTTCAAGTGGTATTGCATAAGATTTTCCTTCAATACATGTCACAATTCAAATCCTCTGACATGCATACATTGTAAAGGGATTTGAAACTATTTTATTTCTATGTCCACACTGTAATTTGTATGAAGCTATCTCAAATTCTACGATTACAAGGTAATCATTTATGAACATAAGTCATATTCTTTCTGTATTTTGTATCTTGCACGTTGTTATAATTTACGTATTAACTGATATCTGCTCTAGGTTTAGTAATTGTATCAGTTAACGTTCCACATGAAATCTGCATATTTGTTATGTTATTTATTTTTATTTTGTGTTTATATCTTTTTAAATACTATACCTGCATGGTTCCTCCGTGGTTTTCAAATTGTGCAGTACATCATCGATGTTCACTGTCTGATCTCCTGTTCTGCTGGTCATATTTTTGATGGTCATATATGCACTGTATTAGTTGTCGACGCCATCTGGTGATGGCAGTTGTTTTCCTCACCACTACTGGTCTCTATTGACGCTCAGTTCGGCACTACGCTTCATATACAAACAAGAAAAAAAGTGTTGCTTCACCGTGGTTCTGGGAATTCTGAGCCTTCACATAAAAATGTAATAGAGATGTACAGAAACAAAATTTCAGCTCTCTTTATTCCTCACGAAAACAAAAAATTGCAAGTTGTATTATAATAATCTAGACCTTCTGAATTTGTGTTCCAGATTGCAGGCACACCAGTACTTCTAACACCCGGTAACAAGTCGTCTTGCATTGATGCATGCCTATATTCGTCATACATACTGTCCACTAGATCATCAAGGTACAGTTGGTCCAGACTGTCCCACTCCACAACGACAATTCGGCGTATATCTCTCAGATTGGTTGGTCATCTCGTCCAAACTAGCCCTTTGCAACGTATCCCCGGCATTTTCCATAGAGTTCATTCATGGAGAAAATGCTGGCCATTCTATTATAGCGATTTCGTTACAAAGAAGGATCACATTCACAAGACGTGCACGATAAGCACGAGAACTGTCGTCCATTAAGACGAATCCCTCTCCGAAATGCTGCCTATGGTAGCACTATACTTTGGAGGGTGTCATCCTTGTATCGTATAGCCGTTTGACTGACTGAAGACAGTGGCGTACATTAGTCCCACATAACGCCACCCCAAAACATAGGAACCACCACCTCCCTGCACTCGCTGGACAATGTGTCTAAGACGTTCAAGCTGGGCAGACTGCCTCCAAAACCGTCTCCGACGTTTGTCCAGTTGAAGGCATATGCGAGTCTCATCTGTGAATAGAACTTGATGACAGTTCTGACAAGACCATTCAGCATTTTGTTGGGTCCATCTGTGCCGCGCTGCATGGTGTCTTGGTGTCATTCACAAGATGTGCACGATAGGGCCGCGAATTGTCGACAAAGAAGACGAATGCCGCGCCAATATGCTGCCAATATGGTTACAGTATCGGTCGGAGGATGGCATTCACGTATCGTACAGCCGTTACGGTGCTTTCCATGGCCACCAGCGGCGTACGTCTGCCACACACAATGCCACGCCAAAACAGCAGGGAACCTCCACCTTGCTGCACTCGCTGGACAGTGTGTTTAAGGCGTTCAGCCTGACCGGGTTGCCTCCAAACACGTTTCCGACGATTGTCTCTGGTTGAAGGCATATGCGACACTCATCGGTAAAGAGACCGTGATGTCAATCCTGAGTGGTCCATTCGGCATGATGTTGAGCTCATCTGTACCGCGCTGCACGGTGTCGTGGTTACAAAGATGGACCTCGCCATGGACGTCGGGAGTGAAGTTGCGCATCATGCAGTCTATTGCACACAGTTTGAGTCGTAACACGACGTCCTGTGGTTGGACGAAAAGCATTATTCAACATGGGGGCGTTGCTGTCAGGGTTCCTCTGAGGCATAATCTGTAGGTAGCGGTCATCCAATGCAGTAGTAACCCTTGGGCGGCCTGAGCGAGTTATTGCATCGACAGTTCCTGTCTCTCTCTGTATCTCCTCCATGTCCAAACAACATCGCTTCGGTTCACTCCGTGACGCCTGGACACTTCCCTTGTTGAGAGCCCTTCTTGGCACAAAGTAACAATGCGGACGCGATCGAACGCGGTACTGACCGTCTAGGCATGGTTGAACTACAGACAACACGAGCTGTGTACCTCCTTCCTGGTGAAATGACTGGAAGTGATCGGCTGTCGGATCCCCTCCGTCATTGCGCTGCTCATGCATGGTTGTTTACGTCTATGTGCGGGTTATGCCAGCCGTTGTGCCCGAGCGGCTCTAGGCGCTTCAGTCCGGGACCGCGCTGCTGTCCCCCATAGGTCCCATAGTGCTGAGAGCCATTTGAACCATTTTTTGTTCTGGTTGAGTTATATGTATGAACAATCTAATTGAATGTATTATTGATGCAATATACACATTAAACGTCAGTGTTAAGGAGAGCTTGCAACCCTTTTCTGATGTGTACGTATCAGTTATTTTCAGTACATTTTGTGTCCACTGCTATGTGGTTGTGTGACTTGTTCTTATATTTCTTTGTAGGTATTGATGCATCAGCTAAATATTATGCGTGTAGCTGTCTGTGGCATTTCAAGTTGTAATGCCTATTTTTCCTTTTAAATACAGATCTGTTTTGAAGATGACTTATCAAAACGCGTCAACAAAATAAATTGCGGGCAAGAGTTTCCATTAAGTTCTCGCTGATCCACAGGAAGGAAACTGTGCCGTTGTTCTACCTTTTACGGTGGACGAGTAGGTTTCAGTCTTCATTACCTCGTGAAGTCAAGCGATCTTTATATCCGTTTCTTTTTTCTGAACACAGATGTTTCAATTTGGACAACACATTAACGAGACCTGTAATTTTTTTAGAGTACTTTAATTTGCAGTCATAAGACCTTATTTGAAGCTTTGACTTCTTTTAACATAAACGTCGCGTCAAATTCAGAAACTTAGGAATGCCAGCCTTAGGAAAGGATTTAAGATCTCCTTTGTAAGGTAAGGTCTTATTTCTTGATTTGGCTGTGTGAAGACTGCAGTAACAGAAGCGGCAGTAGAAATTCCGATATGCACTAGTAAATTTAGTAATCTTAGTGGAGCCTGAGGCCTGGCGCTAGAAACTGAGCGACTACAAAGAACCAAAATTAAAAACTTGATTTCAAAGGGAAGTGGTGGTGCTGCGGGCTCCTATATTCTCCTTAAATTTGCTGGAAGGTTCCTGGGAAAGCGATGTGTAGCTCTAAGGGAAATCTCTTACAAGACGCTTCTTCCTCTTTCTCCTCCTCCTCCTCCTCTTTCTCCTCCTCGCTTTGGTATGCATTTTCCCCGTTTCCGTGCAGGCTTCCCTGTACTCCAGTCTTGCAAAATTGTATTAACTTTGTGGCCGAATGCTCTTCCTCTGACTTACCAAAGCTGTTTTCACACGGGCCTTGGGATTCAACGTGTTGGCTTGGTCTCTACCATGCTGCTTAACGCTCAGGAAAGACCCGGCTTGTGCATACGGTACGTGTGCCTCCACGTGGCATACGCGATGGCAGCGCTCTCCAGAGGTAGATGCCGAATGTTTATGGCTCGCAAATAACGCAGTTTCACTGCGAAATGGACTGACGTAAAATACGAGAGCTCTATTAAAACGCACATATCCTCCCTTGTCTATATGCAAGTCATGTTGTTTTTCTCTGGCATATATAAATAGAAACTTCAGTATCCATGAACATGTTATAAGACAAAATGGAAAGTTCCACATCCAGTCAGTAAGGACAGCAACTTATGAAGGTTCCATCACAAAAATTGGTATACAAATTTACAATAGCCTTCCACACAACATAAAAATCTTTTCATCATTCTCACCTTTTAGCAAAACCGCAGGATCATTCTTGTTTGGTCGCTGTTTCGATTCAGCAGTAGAATCTTCAGAACACGAGAAATACGAGGAAAAAAATGGCTCTGAGCACTATGGGACTTAACATCTATGGTCATCAGTCCCCTAGAACTCAGAATTACTTAAACCTAACTAACCTAAGGACATCACACAACACCCAGTCATCACGAGGCAGAGAAAATCCCTGACCCCGCCGGGAATCGAACCCGGGAACCCTGGGAGAAATACGAGATTCAACAAGAAAGTGGAAAATACCTTACTGCAGGTAGTACAAGTTCTGTTGCAGATAAAGCTAATCGAACACTCTCCTGAGAGAGAGAGTGCAGTTATGAGGGGCGTTCAATAAGTTGTTCAAATGTGTGTGAAATCTTATGGAACTTAATTGCTAAGGCCATCAATCCCTAAGCTTACACACTACTTAACCTAAACTATCCTAAGGACGAACACACACACCCACGCCCGCGGGAGGACTCGAATCTCCGCCGGGACCAGCCATACAGACCGTAACTGCAGCGCTTTACACCCCTCGGCTAATCCCGCGCGGCGTTCAATAAGTAATATAGCACATTTCCTTCTCCGCCAATTTCAGTTGAAAAAAATGCGGAATTTGTTGTGGGATATCGTGGAATAATCCCACCAAAGCGCCTATAGTTTCATTGAGTTCCAATACGTGGCGGCGCTATGCGTAGCCTTCAAAAGTCGGTCTGTAACAGAGGTGCATGCCAAGCACAGAGCTGTGACTGAGTTTCTTTTGGCGGAAAACCTGAGAATCGCAGATATTCACAGACTCTTGCAGAATGTTTACGGAGACACGGCAGTGAACAAAAGCACGGTATGTCGTTGGGCGAGGCGTGTGTCATCACGGCAACAAGGTCGCGCAAGCATCCCCGATCTCCCCGTGCCGGCCGGCCGCACGCAGCTGTTGCTCCTGCAATGCTGGAACGTGCGGACACTCTCAATCGAGGTGACCATCGGATCACAATCGAACACCTCGCTGCTCAACTGTGAATGATGGGGAGCTTATTGTTGCAACAAGATGTTGGCTCCGACGTCGACCAATAGAGTGATACTGTAAGTAGGCTGTTTATGTTTTCTTATTGGCAACGTTACGTAGCGCTCTGTATGAAAATCACTGGCTGTGCTGTGTTTGTCTCTGATTTTGTTCCATCGTGTCTAACTTTTGAAGATTTTGTTCCATTGTGTCTAACTTTTGAAGATTTTGTCCCATTTGTTTCTGATTTTGTTCAAGCGTTGTGTCTAACTTTTGTAGCCTTTGTCCCATTTGTTGCATTAACTGTAATAACAGTGCACTGGTGTCCGAAACATGTTCCTCAGTGCTATTCGGCAGTGCATTTGAATCGGCAATACTCGCATTTTGAAAAGCAGAAAATGTGTCTTGATTTGTTTGAGAAAACGGTGAGGACGCAAAACCGGAATCTACAGTATTTGCAAGATTGTGTCCTGTCATTTCGGAATCCTGAGGCGAGCTGTTGCCGACCGATCAATCGATAATGCTTCCCTGTTCACTAATTGTTTCCTGTCTACACCATTGTTTGCAGCCCGCTCCATTTCCTTATGTACAATTACCAAATTACTACTTTGAACATTAGTTAATTCATTACTCGGCGGCGCTAATACACTGCTTTCGTCTTCACTGTCATTTCTCAGTTTACTTTGGAGCCTAGTATTACGTTTTTCACACGCCATTATTGTCACAATATTTCACACGACAACACAGAAAAACACAATTTGAAGAGCAAAAATAAGAAAACACATTAACATAGCACTGAAAATAATATCTCGTTAATTGCAAGCGCAGCTGCGGAATACTTTGTGCAAATCTACATGCATGCCACAACTGTTTTACTGTACAACAATGAAAGACTGCAACTACAAAGGAGATTCTCTCTACAATTACGCGTTAGCAATAAACAAAAGCTACACTAATTACACAAACTACAAGAAAAAATCAGAAGATTCCAGTGAGGTATCCTAGGCTAAGGGTCGACATATGAAACGTCCCCTTAGAAAAATTATACAAGACTGTGTTTAAACTGACACACAATATTTTTAACGCAACGCAATATGACTTTCAAATATCCCTACAAAAGAATGGCCCTGACTAACATTAACCTATACCTTTCACAAATCACTTACCTCACCAAAAATCTCCGTTACTCGAACTACTGCAATACAGCGAGCGCCACTACTGCCAGCTAAATTAAAGATTCAAACTACTGAAGGCACTAACTACTGATAGGCATAGTTAGCAAATGAAAGATTTTGATAGAGAACAAACAATGTATTTACCTTAATAGTGTTGAAAAATCATAATATACATAGCAGTTCATGACATCCAGTCTTACAACTTTCAAAACTCCGCCATTTCTCTCCCCACATCCACCACTGCTGGCGGCTCACCTCCAACTGCGTAACGCTACGCGCTGTTCACATCCAGCTGCCCAACACTACAATGGCAGACAACAATGCAAACTAGCCACAGACTGCACACAGCACAGCCAGTGATTTTCATACAGAGCGCTACGTAACGTTGCCAATAAGAAAACATAAACAGCCTACTTACAATACCATCCAGGCATATAAGCCCTTTAAGTAAGGCCGTCGCATTGAGCGGAGATTAAGTTGAAAAATAGGGTTTTCTAGCCAAAAAGCCCGCATCTCGTGGTCGTGCGGTAGCGTTCTCGCTTCCCACGCCCGGGTTCCCGGGTTCGATTCCCGGCGGGGTCAGGGATTTTCTCTGCCTCGTGATGGCTGGATGTTGTGTGCTGTCCTTAGGTTAGTTAGGTTTAAGTAGTTCTAAGTTCTAGGGGACTTATGACCACAGTAGTTGAGTCCCATAGTGCTCAGAGCCATTTTGAACCTAGCCAAAAGAGTGGGGAATAATATGCTGTTTTCGAATCCTGAATAAAAATAACCAGCTTTCGTGCGGCGTTCGAAAAGTTTTGCGAACAATCTCTAGCGCGGTTCCAAGTTGCAGGGGATGCAAATGGTCGTCACATTGAGCAACGTTTGTAACCTGAAACGTAAACATGGTACGCAGTTAACAAAAGTGTACCTTTATTCGTTATTTCTCCTCCGTATGTCGTTACAAATGTTTCCACGAAGTTCATTGTCCTACGATCGCTCATTTTCCATGGAGGCCCTCTTGAGTAGCGAAAGTTTAATTATAGTCACCCTGTATACAGCGACCGTTCGTAAGACAATTTTTCCAACAAAATGCCATTTCATTTATTTGGATAGGTTAGTACTAGCTGAAGTTTAAGCAAATGAACGTATGTGCTTCTGACATCTCGTGCTATTTTCATTCTAAACACCAACATACCAGCCGAAAACAAACACGTCTGAGATGAGACTGTTGCTCGCTTCACACGAATCTGTAAACGTACACGAATGAGAACTTATATTTACAAATGATGTTTTTTGCCGCGTGTCGAGCGAGTACTTAGGACAGTGCTGTGATACGTTTAGTCTAGAAAAATTCTTGGCGTGCAAATGGCATCACTGAAAGAACAAAGATGGAGGACGACGCACAGGGCGAAAGAAACTTTTTAAATATTTCGATGTTGCTTAACTCTGAAAACTCATTAGCAATTCAAATTTCCTCTGCTCATCTACATATTTACTGCCGGAAGTTAGATATACCAAACGCAACTAGAGCACCGCATGTAAGGAAAAACTTAACGTCATTAACGCTGCGTCGTCGTCGCATTCCGCCTGATTTCGCATTCTGATGTTGGTACCTCGAGAATTCAGAATCTGTTACGGGACGGGTTGTTTGTCATCTTATAGGTGTCAAAAATTAAGGTTGTTACTTGACGCCACGTGGAGAGAAATGTATTAAGGCGTCGACATAAGCAGTCAGACATGATGAATCCCGTCTGTACTTCTTCTTCTAGAGAAAATTAGACGAGTTATTGCAGTATCGAATGTTGGCTCACTTCGGTACCTTACAAGAGCGTTAACCACCTTTTTCAGTTATAATGGGTAATTATTAGTTTTTCATTTTAACAACAGTTTTCAGCAGCGAAAACTCTAATTCCTTCGTTTCCCGTCTTTCAGATACTGCATGTGTTCCTGCGAGGTCAGTCTTTAAAGTTTTATAAAGGAAGTTAAAGTAAAAGTGTTTTGGTACAAATCATTTTACTGTTTCTCAAAATACTCGCTTTCACAATGCATACACTTGCAAACAGTAAGACCAATTCTAGTACCTTAAAAATACTTTTGTGGAAGGATTCGACAGCTTCTAAAGATGATGAAAATCTATATCCATACATTTTGTTTGTCTGAGGAAGTAAAAAGAAGACAGATCTATTGAATAAGGGCAATGAGACATTGATTAAATGTTTTTGTCCGTCAAACAACCAACTGATTAAAGTAAGCCAGCCTAAGTGGCCGAGCGGTTCTAGGCGCTACAGTCTGGAACCGCGCCACTGCTACGGTCGCAGGTCCGAATCTTGCTTCGGGTATGGATGTGTGTGATGTCCTTAGGTTAGTCAGGTTTATGTAGTTCTAAGTTCTAGGGGACTGATGACCTGAGAAGTTAAGTCCCATAGTGCTCAGAGCCATTTTTGATTAAAGTAATGTGTGACAACTGACATAGTCATGTTGACAAATGAAGCGAGGTTTCCGGTAACATTTACCTGCATTAACTAACTGTTTTTCGATATTCTTTGACATGTCTCTTGTAAACACAGAAAGAAGCCATTTTTCTTATTACTATTAATATCATTCAGTTTCTCTTCCAACATCTAAACTGTTGATTTCTGCTTAGCTTACGACTCGTACGGATACGTACAAGATCCAACTACTGCTATAATGTTGTACACAGATTTTGCACTTGACCAGACTAATTTTTAACACGTTTTTATTAGATCACTTTCCTCTCTGTCCGTTTGGTATAAATTTTGCAGTTGATTTTAAACTAGCTTCCCGATGAGCTAGAGACCAGAAGCAATCAACATAGATCAGAACTGGATAACAATACAATACTAACTAGCTTCCTTGTCTGGTGTGTGGCGGAGGATACTTTGTATATCAGTGCTATTTCCGCCTTTCTCCTTCTACAGCAGCGAATGATTTGCATTAAGAATGATTGCTAGTAAGCCTCGGTGTGAGCTAGATTCTCTCTAATTTTTATCTTCACAGTGTTTTGCGAGGTATGCGAAGGAGGAACCGATACACTGGTTGACTCAGGTGAAAGGAAACAGAAAACCTGAAATTTATCACATATCTCTGTTGTAATCTCATCAAAGTGTCTGAAATCGATTGAAAAATTTCACACATAAGACTAAAAAGCAGAAAATACTTGTTTAAACAAAACACTTTTATGTAACACGTTTTCTCCTAGCCCCATACAGATTTGTAAACCCATATAGATAGTCATGTAAATCTGTGCTTGTAAATTTTTAATAACTATGACAATATTTGGAACATTTAAAACGAAAAGCGTGAGGAGTATGCCACAAATAGTAAGAGGCAGAACTGTTCATGCATCAGTTATGTATTACATGCACCCCACATTTTTCGTTTCAAATTTTGCAAGTATTGTAGTAACTATTAAAAATTCTCAAGCACAAATTTCCTGGACTATCTGTATGGGTTTAGATATGTGATGGTGCTATGACAAATTATTTTATACCTTTTAATCCGTTATAATATAAGGGTTTTCGTTTAAATAATTTTTTAACATTTCGTTACACCAGCTGACATGAGCCTGTTTCTAAGCTCGAGTCAAGTTCCGTCGAATCCGTTGGGAATAGTCCTTTGTCATAATGAAGTGTTCAGGAAAAATCAATTGCAGTCTCCGATATGCATAAGACCGTCATTTTCTAAAGGTAAGGCACACGCCCAGCATTCATGTTTAGTTGGAGCAACAACCGTTTTTGATCGACCTTCATGAAATTCATCGCTGACAGACACCCGAGCTAGACGAATTTCTGCAAATCAGTCGCAAACAGTATTTTCCGAAGGTGCTTAGTTGTCAAAAATAGAACAAATTAACTTGAATCATTTTGCTGCAAACCAAATTTAACGACCTAAAGCCACCACGATCGAGGGGCGTTCAATAAGTAATGCAAGATTTTTTTTTCTCGGCCAATTTCGGTTGAAAAACTGCTGAATCCACGCTACAGCCCGGATCTCGCGGCTCCAACTTCCATGCGTTTAGCCCAATGAAGGAGGTACTGCACGGGAAGCAGTACGTGGGTGATGGGGAGGTTTTTGATACAGCAAGGCGTTGGCTGTTGCGTCGACCGGCAGAGTGGTACCACGCGGGCATACTGGCCCTCTCGGTAAGGTGGTGTAAGGCCGTCGCACTGAACGGAGATTATGACGAAAAATAGGGTTTTATAGCTAAAAGAGTGGAGAATAATATGGTGTATTGGACTCCTGAATAAAACGAACCTGCTTTCAGAAGGAAATGTGTTGCATTAATTATTCAAAGGTCCTCGTAATATACAAACAGCAAAAATATAACAGTTCTCATACTGTGTACCATCAATCTGGCAGTTGTACTTGTAGATTAAAAAAATGGTTCAAATGGCTCTGAGCACTATGGGACTTAACATCTGAGGTCATCAATCCCCTAGAACTTAGAACTACTTAAATCTAACTAACCTAAGGACATTACACACATCCATGCCCGAAACAGGATTCGAACCTGCGACCGTAGCGGTCTCGCGGTTCCAGACTGCAGCGCTTAGAACCGCACGGCCACTACGGCCGGCACTTGTAGATTCATCAGACTTCCTAAAGAGATATTTAAAACAAATTAATGTTGTTACCTTTTAAGGGGGTCACTCCAAAAGAAATTTACAATCTTTTTCTAAAAAGTAAATTTTTTTGTACATCTTTCGTATTCAAGAAGGTCTTTCCGCTTGTATTCAGTCTTAATTAAACCTGTTTCCGCGTCTTCTGTACCAATCGGCTGCTGCACATGATGTTCGTCTGTAGCAACTTTAGGTCACAGAGTTCCCGTGTTATGAGAACGAGATGTGACGAACATTTACCAGAGACTGAAGGAGGTACACAGAGATGAGGGTGATGTTCGCAGTACAGTTAGTAGTCCGGCGTGCGGGTTGTCTGGTGAAAGTGACATGTCAATCTCGGGATCTCCAGCGCAGCAGCTGACCAAGCAATACAGGGACCTTAGTTCCATGGTGGCCTAAGGCAGCTGAAAGGGACGCAGAAAAATGATTTGTCTCTCAAGAACGCATCGACATGCTGTAAAAATAACAAAGGATAGAAAATAAACTGGATGTTTAAAATTAATATTTATTTTGGAGTGGCCCTCATATCTGGTTTGTTCTTTCTTTTATTAGTTTACGGTAAAAGCTTAATTTCCAATGTCACAAGGTTCAATATCTTGATCTTCATTATAATAAAACGAGCTAAAATCAGGACTAAAAATTGCCTAATAGTATATTTCCCGTACTGTAAACAGCTTGATTTTAACCTGGTCTCATATTTTCTCAATTACTGATTGTGTAGTTGTATAGACCATCAGTTGAAGCCTTTTAAGAGTTAAGTCAATGTTTCCGGGCGGTGCCTGCACATGACGCATCACTTTGCACTTCCGTCCGGCGACACATTCCGGAATCCATTTACGGGACTCTCTCTGTTCAACGGGCCATAAAAATCTTAGTGTCACCAGTGACCTGATAGCACAGATACCCAGACGACTTAGCCCGTGCGAAGACTCGAAAACGCAGCGACGTACCAAAGTGTAGGGGAGTAGCCGCAGTCATCCAGTGCCTCCTTCACCCATCACCGGCACGCAGGTGCCTGGGGGTGGCACGCGACCTGAACCATGAGTAGACGTTTCTTCCAGCAGGTCCTTCAGTTCTGCACGGATGGTTTGCACCGTTGCCATATCGTTGAAGTCTAGAGGGTGGGAGGTGTATACGAGTTTGAACACAGCATCAGCAATGACGATGTCGGAACCATAGCTGTCTTGGGTGTCGATAGTTAAATGGACAATTAAACTCATACGATTCAACTGAGCGGTCGGTGGTCGGTGTATACGAAGATGTGGCTCTCGATCATAAGTCTGAGGTATTTTATGGTCTCAAAGGTAGCCAGAAATTCTGTATAATGCAGCGATCAACAACACTGTTTTTCTGCCACCTTTTTTTATGAGAAAAAACCTATCGTTTGCCAGGTTCCGTTGGCGCGCTACAGCAGAACCGCAGGGTCTCCACTTTTCGAAATAAAAACACGAATGCGCTAAGATAGTTTATGGAATTACCTTCAAAGTAGCTCTTTTTCATTAATTACACCCCCGTGACCGGGTCGTTGGCTAGGTGCACATTGCTGACGGGCGCGGAGGAAGTTCTGACAGGGGGGGATTTCTAGTTCGTCGCTGTCCCAACCAGCTCCCCGCACCCGCCCTCACTTCTAGTTGTCGACCCCTATCCCGGTAAGACAAAAATTTAAATGCTTCAATATAATAATAAATTGTTTAACTATAATAAAATAAAATATTTTAATACACTAGTTTGCAAAACTTAAAAACTGAAGCAGCTTTCGCAAGGCGTTTCAAGTTACATAGCTTTATGAAGCATGGACCATACATGCAAAGAACTGCGGGAGTATAGTAAAGAAGGTAACTGAAAGAAAGACGGAACGACACGAACAGAAATAACACTTTTATTCAAAGGCAATAATTACACTGAAGCCACCGAGATTCACGGCTGTCCCCTGGATACCACAAATGGCGATTCTTCATAGGCTGTGTGACCACCACGGACGGCTTCGTGCTCCAACACTGGCCACAAAATTGATACTGTGTTCGTGCAGTAGAGCATTCCATTTAAATTTAGGACGTAATAGCTATAAAAACAAGCGTGTAAAAATATAAACGCTCGAACTGTTTTTTACAATTCCCGTCACGCGTCACGTGTTCCCCCATCCACCCGTCTAGAACCGACTTGAATGTGCTGCTGTCCGCATTTAAGTCGAGGCGCTGCCGGTAAAGACTAGAACCTTGCAACGATGCTGACCTTTGCTCAGTGTGACAGTATGGTGAGGTGATGCCACCACATGGATATAACAAGGAAAGTAAATTTAGGTGCGGACAGCGACAATTGTTGATCCTGTGTACAATTTGTTATTGGACTGCGAAAAGGGAAAGGGGGAGGTGGAGAGGGAGAGAAGAATAAAACGTACCCGATGCAACATCCGCTGCACGCTCTACGGTGGGTAGTGGAGTGCAGTTGTAGATGTAAATGTAAATGAGGCGAGAGCATGTCAGCCACCAGCCCATTAACGCTTGCTCGCCACTGGTGAATGGCGCACTTTTAACTCATTAAAATATGAACGCGAAGGGAGCGCTGTGTGCAATATGCAGTGGTGTCACATTGGTACTTGCGCAGCGAAGGTAAGTCAGTTCCATCCATTTGTACTGCTAGATTTGTGGTGTTATAAGTGAGAGGAAACGTGACGCGTGTAGTTAATTTCTTTTCGGCAGTTTTGAGGAAGTCCAAAAAGTTTTACTTTGAAGAATCGACAGTTGAGAGCAACCAACGTTTTGTGCGACTTTATTTCAATTAAGAACCACAGTGTTATACAACATGTAATTAATTTCGTTCTACGATGACCATCATGAAGACCTAAAAATTTGGAACGAGCATCAATGCAGTGGGCATGGCCAAGTACAAAGTGCAGCAAAACTTCAACATAAGGCAACCACGAATTACAATTTTTACACAAATAACGCATTCTCGCATCTGAGTGCAAAGATTTTTCTAAGACATGTGGCCAACACATGTAAGTATGGCACAGTCGGAAAATAGTAAGCCAGAAAAGCTACGTCGCTTCACTTAAAACGTAAGTCCCACATATTGGAATAGGCAGTTGGAATCGATACATCTCTTAACAGATTCAGCTGCAGCATACACTGGTATGCCTACAGTATCATTTCTGACTGCCGTATTTCGTAGCTTTGGTGTACTTTGTAGGTGGCTGTATTTAACGCCAGGATGCCTCTGTCATATTATTTAGGTCTTGAAAATCGCCATCGTAATCCGGAATGAATTACCTGTTGTGTAAGATTGTGGTTCGTAACTGGAAGAAAGAAAAACGCTTGTATGGAACAGTGCGAATTTCGCTGCGACTATGCCGCAACTCGTCAATGCATCTTCGAAGCAACTGTGCACAGTCGATGTGCTCCTTTCCCAAAACCGTGCTAAAAGAGTGAACAACACTGTGCTGACAACTGATTAACGTTAAACAAACTGGTAAAGAAATTGAAAATTATGATTTTATATTCTAATTTCAGTAATACGCTCTAAGAAAAAAAGAAAAGAAAAAAGTACCACGAACGAATTATCCGAAAGGTGTGGAAATCGGTAGATCTGATATGCACGTACAGACAAACAAAATCATTACAATTTCAGACAAATTTGATGGTTTATTCTGGACAAAGAGCTTCACAAATGGAGCAAGTCAGTAACGTGTTGGTCCGCCTCCGGCTCTTATGCAAGCAATACATCTCATCGGCCGATTTCCGTCCCATTCGGATAATTCATCCTTGGTGTGTCTTTTTTTGTCTTAGAGTGTATAATAATACCAATTCCAAAGAAGGCAGGTATGAATATTGCAGAACCATCAAAATCATCGTTCCAAAATATTAATATGAACTACTTACACAAAATTGGAAAGACTAGTAGAAGCCTACTTCGGGCAAGATGATTTTGGGTTTCGGAGAAATGTAAGAGCACGCGAGGTAATGCGAACCCTTAGAGGAAAGACCTAAGAGAAACAAATCATTCATTGAGAACATTTGTGTACTCAGCGAAAGCTTTAGACAAAGTTCAATGGAATATACTGCTCAAAATTCTAAAGGTAACACGGATCAAATACTGGAAAAGAAGGTAACCTCCCGTCTACAGCCACAAGAGTTGAACATAAAAGGGAGGCTTTAAATGAAGAAATAGTGAGGTAAAGTTGCTACCTATCTCCCACGTTATTTCATCTGTACATTACACAAGAAGTAAAGGAAAATTCAGGAAAGGAATTCAACGTGAGGGAGAAGAAATACAGACTTCGACGTTTTCCGATGACATCGTAATTCCGTCAGAGACAGCAAAAGACTTGAAAGATCACTTGAACGTGACGGAAAAGGTCTTGAAAATAGGTTACGATTATAAAAAAAGGAAAACAAAGGTAATGGAATGCAGTCGAATTAAATTAGGACATGCTGGGGGAATTAGGGGGGCGTTAAATAAGCAATGCAACGCTTTTTTATCGGTGAATTTTGAATGAAAAAATGCGAAATTTGTTGTGGAACATCGTGTACTACTTCTGCTTCAGCTCCTATAGTTTTACAAAGTTGCAACAGATGGCGGCCCTAGTCGTAGCCTGCAAAATAGCGTCTGCAACGTATATAGGCCTACTTTCCAAGCAGATAGCTGTCACTGGGCTTCTTTTAGCGGAAAACCACAGCATCGCAGATATTCATACGCGCTTGCGGAATGTCTGTGGAGACCTAGCAGTGAACAAAAGCTCTGCGAGCCGTTGAACGAGGAGCCTGTCATCAACGCTACAGCCGGCCGCGGTGGTCTCGCGGTTCTAGGCGCTCAGTCCGGAACCGCGGGACTGCTACGGTCGCAGGTTCGAATCCTGCCTCGGGCATGGATGTGTGTGATGTCCTTAGGTTAGTTAGGTTTAATTAGTTCTAAGTTCTAGGCAACTGATGACCTCAGAATTTAAGTCGCATAGTGCTCAGAGCCATTTGAACCAATCAACGCAACAGCGTCGAGCAAACCTGTCCGATACCCCGCATGCCGGACGCCCACACGCAGCCGCACTTCCTGCAATGTTGCAACGAGACGATCAACAGATCACAATCAAACACCTCGCTGCAAAACTGTAGATGGTGGGGAGGTTATTGATGCAGCAAGACGTTGGCTCCGACGTCGACCAGTACAGTGGTGGCATGCGGGCATACAGAGCCCCCCAGTAAGGTGGCGTAAGACAGTCGCGTTGAACGGAGGTTATGTTCAAAAATAGGGTTTTGTAGCCAAAAGAATGGGGAATAATATGGTTTTGGAATCCTGAATAAAACCAACCTGCTTTCGGAAAAAATGTGTTGCCTCACTTACTGAATTCCCTCGTAGTTCACGAAATCAGACACTAAAAGTAGTAGACATGTTTTACTATTTAGGCAACGAAACAGCTGACAGTGTCTGAATTAGAAACTATAGAAAATGCACAGTGACCACACAAGGAAAAGCATAGTGCTTAATAAAGTATCCATTCAAATTAAGAGATTGGTGGATATGATGTCTGTCTTTAAATCAGAGCCTTCATTTCTTTAAGAGTGACGTAAGCGATACACGGACGTCTTTCACAATGTTAGGAAACTCGGCAGGCGATATTGCAGCGTATCAGGGTGATCAGTTGTGCTAGGTCATAGACAGGCAATAACTCATATAGAAATCATGAAAAACGACAAACGTGAAATAAGATCGTAGGCTTCCACAGCCAGTTCGTTTTGAATAAAATAATTTTGGGAATTACGCCACATCATTATAAAACACCAAAACAACTGAACTGCCGACGTTTCAACCGACTTTTCATCCGTCCTGAGACCGCCATGAAGAGAACAACACTGAAGTCAGACGGAACGTCAGCAATTTAGTTGCTAAAGTGTTTTACTAGGGCCGGCTGGGGTGGCCGAGCGGTTCTAGGCGCTAGTCTGGAACCGCGCGACCGCTACGGGCGCAAGTTCGAATCCTGCCTCGGGCATGGATGTCTGTGACGTCCTTAGGTTAGTTATATTTAAGTAGTTCTAAGTTCTAGGGGACTGATGTCCTCAGAAGTTACGTCCCATAGTGCTCAGAGCCATTTGAACCATTTTTTTTTTTTTTGTTTCACTAGGAAACGCCCGAGTCTTTAATGAATCGAACACCAGTGTAAAGAACAGTTTCAAACGTCTGGTTTCCTTACAAAGGAGATAATGTGCCAAATGTTTGATCTTAAACACGTAAGCGACGAAAGGTTTAGAAAAGGCCTGAAACTATACTTAAAGTTTGTTCGAAGTCGCTGAGTATTCTCATTACGAAACACTGGGTGAACATAGTTCGGATAATGTGCGCTCCATTTTAAGCAAAAGAAAATTTTTCACGCATCTCAGTATTGATAATATTATCGACTGAACTACATTGGGGTGATATAAATCACGAGATATCTTCTAATATCAGCAAGTCGACGTGGCATGGGCTCAACAGGTCATTGGAAGTCCCCTGCCGAAATACTGATCCACGCTGCCTCTATAGCCGTCCATAACTGCCAAACTGTGACCGGTGCAGGAGTTTGTTTTACTAGGAAACGCCCAAGCCTTTAATGAATCGAACACCAGTGGTCAACGGGATTCATGTCGGGCGATCTGGGTGGCCAAATCATTCGTTCGAGTTGTCCAGAATGTTCTTCAAACCAGTTGCGAACAATTGTGAACCAGACACATGACAACGTTGTTTGGGAACATGAAGTCCATTAATGGCAATGGTCTCCAAGTAGCTGTACGTAACAATTTCCAGTCAGTGACAGAGTCCATCCCATGTAAACACTGCCCACACCATTATAGAGCCGCCACCAGCTTGCACAGTGCCTTGTTGACAACCTGGGTCCATGGCTTAGTGGGCTCTGCGCCAGACTCGAATCCTATCGTCAGTTCTTGACAACTGAAATCGGGACTCATCAGCCCAGGCCGCGGTTTTCCAGTCGTTTAGGGTCCCACCGACATGGTCACGAGCACAGGAGTGCCACTGCAGGGGATGGCGTGCAGTTAGCAAAGGCACTCGAGTCGCTCGTCTGCTGCCAAAGCCCATTAACGCCAGGAATCAGCACACTGTGCTAACGGATACGTTCGTCATACGCCCGACACTGATTTCTGTTGTTATTTCTCGCAGTGTTGCTTGTCTGTTAGCAATGACAACTCTACGTAAACGCCGCTGCACTCGGTCGTGAAAAGATGGCCGTTCGTCATTGCATTGTCCGTGGCGAGATGTAATGCCTGAAATTTAATGTTCTTTGCACACACTCTTGACACTGTGGATTTCGGAATATTGAATTCCCTAACGTATTCCGAAATAGAATGTCCCATGCGTCTAGCTCCAACTACCAGTCCACATTCTACGTCTGTTAATTCCTAGCGTGTGGCCATAACACGTAGGAAACATTTTCACATGAACCACCTAAGTACAAATGACAGCTCCGCCGAAGTACTATCCTGTAATGCCTTGGTAAGGCGGGTGCCAGCTTGAGATTCATTGGGAGAGTCCTTAGAAAATGTAATCCATCAACAAAGGAGGTGGCTTACAAAACACTCGTTCGACCTATACTTGAGTATTGCGCATCAGTGTGGGATACGTACCAGATCGGGTTGACGGAGGAGATAGAGAAGATCCAAAGAAGAGCGGCGCGTTTCGTCACAGGGTTATTTGGTAACCGTGATAGCGTTACGGAGATGTTTAACAAACTCAAGTGGCAGACTCTGCAAGAGAGGCGCTCTGCATCGCGGTGTAGCTTGCTCGCCAGGTTTCGAGAGGGTGCGTTTCTGGATGAGGTATCGAATATATTGCTTCTCCCTACTTATACCTCCCGAGGAGATCACGAATGTAAAATTAGAGAGATTAGAGCGCGCACGGAGGCTTTCAGACAGTCATTCTTCCCGCGAACCATACGCGACTGGAACAGGAAAGGGAGGTAATGACAGTGGCACGTAAAGTACCCTCCGCCACACACCGTTGGGTGGCTTGCGGAGTATAAAAGTAGATGTAGATGTAGACACGCGATACTGCCGCCGTAGCGCTGTCCCATGACTTTTGTCACCGCAGTCCATGTGTTGTATAATGATGCAATTTTGCAGGTACATTTAGTGATATATGTAGATACTGTCTGAAAATTGTGTTGCGAATCGAGTTACTAGTAAAGAAGTGGAAGTTTTACTCTATGAAAAGCGAAAATGTAGTAATCGATAAACTTTTTCCTCTTAATCATTTTGCTGGGGGAGTCAGCGAGAAAAAGTTTCGTGAGGGTTTTAAATTATGTATAACGTTTGTTGGAAATCGCTAAGTGCTCTCATGTACAAATATTGGATGAACAATACGCGGGTGTTAGTGCGTCGTCAGTTACGCTGTCTCAAGATGTATACACATTTTCTTACTGTGACACTTGTCTTACTGCGTTAAACTTTTAAAATAAGTTTATTCCTCTAAATGATTAGTTTATGACACCATTTTAAATTTTTAAAATTGGTGAATAACCACGCAAAGTATATCACGCGAAATACTGGAAGCTGTTAAATAGTTAACTTGCAAGGAAACATCCCCAAGTGTCAATAAACGACTTTGATGAAAAATTGCGGGTGTGTAGAGCGGGGTTAAATATTGCACTATGTAGTTTTTTGTTTGTTCCTATTTTCACTTTTAATGGGTAAAACGCACCCCGAAATGTAATTTGCCATATTAGTTTTGGAGGGAAAATGTTCGAAATGAAGATATATATTAATGTTTCTCATATCACAGTTGACATGTAATTAATGTTCTTGAAAACGGTGTGATAAAATTTTGTAATTATTTTGAATTTTGCAAAAAAGCCCACCACTATTAATTAAATTTGAAAAATGAAAACCTTTGTTACAACTTAAATTAAAGGAGCGTTCAAGTTACGTACAGGTACATCTATGTGTAATAAATCTGGTTTCTGAAATACAATTTCTGGAAAATAAGCTGTATACAATGTGCTGTCACAGTATTTTTACCTCACCTAATGTCTGCCCCGATAGCTGAGTGACGCCAGCACGACAGCTCAGCGTGTTCGGTCAGAGGGTAATAAAAAACTGAATTAATGGATCAACGACGAACTGAAACGGGTGTCTTGCGACGTCCTCCCCGAGGAGATACAACGAACAAAAACGAACAAAATGAGATTAGGTTTACTGTTTGACATACTTCAATTTCTCAAATTGTAAATAATAATTAACTCATTATTACGATACAAAATCACTACAGTAATCATAATCTGTAAATAAATGCTTGAAAACATAACGTTTTCTTACACCATTCACATAAAATATAATATATACGACAGGGAACACAATATAAAACAAAATTCACCAGGATTTCAAATTGTCGCGGGTGGTCCTCTTAATATTCTAATTTGTATCACGCATATTTCAGTATATTGGTAAGACTTCGCGCAAAAGAGTTCATTATGTACTAGTGATTACAGCTTAATTATATTGTTTCTCAAGTGGAACTGACATTAAAATCAGTCAGCAGAACTAGATCTGAAGATCTTCTGACGAAATTCTTCCAATATCCAAAGCAGTATACGTAACATGTCTGTACCAGTGCCCTTGAGCCCTTTGGGAGCAGCAGATGAACAAGTTCCGTTTCCTCAGATACGGTGTTCTATACAATTCTTTGACATTGATAACCGCAAGAATCTAATAATAGTAGAGATTTTTCTCCCCATTGCGAAAGAAGAAGATATCTTTCAAATATCTTTTGACCTGGACAGATGTTTATTTACAGACTTCAAAATGGTTCAAATGGCTCTGAGCACTATGGGACTTAACTTCTAAGGTCATCAGTCCCCTAGAACTTAGAACTACTTAAACCTAACTAACCTAAGGACACCACACATATCCATGCCCGAGGCAGGATTCGAACCTGCGACCGTAGCGGTCGCGCGGCTCCAGACTGTAGCGCCTAGAACCGCTCGGCCACACCGGCCGGCTTACACACTTCGATGCTGTACAAGGACATTTGGGGCTTCAGAAACAGATTCTCGAATATTCGATCCACACTCACTGTTAGTTTCTTTTAAAAACATGAAAAGGAGGTTGGTCACTGAGAAAAAAAAAAGAATCGTTTTGACCATCATAACCGAGGACAAGAAACTTGTTTATCTGGTGATCCCAAAGGGTTCTACGGTACTGTACAGTCGAGGTACGTATATTCCTTTCGATGTTGGAAGAATGTTGTGAGAAGTTTTTCAGATCAAGTTCTCTTGAATGATTTTTATGTCTCTGTCCGCTTGAGAAACAATATAATTATGCTTTAGTCCCTAGTACACAATCAGTTCTTTCCGCCACAGCTTACCAATGTACCCAAATATGCGTTACACGAATCAGGATATTTGGAGGATCACTGGCGACAATTAGAAATCCTGCTGACTTTTGTTTCATATTGCGTTCTCTGTCGTGTATATTACGCTAAGAAATTTCCTTTATTTTATGTGCATGGTGTAAGGTAACGTTATGTTTTAAGCATTTATTTGTAGATTATCATTAATGATTCTGTATGATAATAACGAGTTGCTCACTATTTTTAATTAACAAATTGATGCATTTGACACGGTACACTACAAACAAAACAAAAAGAAAAAAAAATTGAATCTAAATCGAAAAGTAACAATTTAAAATATAAAAGAAATTTAAGTAAAATAAATAATTAGTGTAATAATGAATGTTCAGACATTTTTATTAGCTATGGTGAAAATACTCTGACAGCATATTATACACAGCTTATTTTCCAAAAATGGTACTTCAGAAACCCGCTTTAATACGCATGGATGCATGTAGCTTGAACACTTAATTTACGTTGCACCAAAAGGCGATTATCAAAATCAGTTAATGGTGGTGAGTTATTTGCAGAATTTCAAGTTATTCAGAACGTTAATCTCATAATCAAATTTTTGTACGCGTACGAGAAACATTTTTTATAATTTTTGTTTCGAACATATTCCCTCCAGACTTAATATGCCAAATTGTGTATCGGTGTGTGTTTTACCACTTGAAAGTGAAACTGGTCAGAAACAAAAAAAATACGTAATACATTATTTTGCCCGCTCTACAAGCCCTCCAAGTTTCGTCAAGATCGTTTATTGACGCTTGGTAATGCTCCCTTGTTCGTAATACAGATAATGACGCGACCTAATACCAGACTTTATTTTATTCCTCTGCTGAGGAGCAGCGTCAGCAGAGAACAGCAGCAGCACGGTCAGCGCCCAAACGAGCCGCCCGCCCAAGCCTTCTTCTCACAGCGGGCCCGCAGCGCTGCCCGTTAATCGGCTCGCGTTGACGGCGGAACGGGGGCAGCGGGCGGGCGCGCCGTCTGCTGGGCACTAATTAAGGCCCGGTAGCCGACGGCGCTAGCGTGCCGTGGCCGCCACAACATTAAGGGGCTCCGCTCGCCGCAGGTGTTGCCGAAAGAGATCGCGTAAGCGGCACCCGTACTTGTAATTACCAAAGTTTACACCAAATGCGATGTTAATTTACACTTTCTTGCCTTGCGAATATTTAACAACAGTCAAAAACACTTAGTATGAAAACGCTTAACAGGAAATAAAAACCTGTCCTGACAAAATGTTAAGTAACTTCGTATTTTTTCTTGTCTGTCTATTAACGCCTTTGCTATCAAATACTAAGTTCTATGGCCTCTTGATGGTGTGAAAAATTTAAGCTTCTAAGTCAATGCAATAAAAAAATATGGCTATTTCTGTCAAATACCTCAAATAACTCACGGTGAAAATCTATCAGAGTGTTGCAGCTGTCCCCGTTATTGTTGTTGTCTTCGGTCCAAAGATTGGTTTGATGCAGCTCTCCATGTCACTTTATCCTGTGCAAGCCTCTTCATCTCCGGGTAACTACTGCAAGCCACATCCTTCTGTATTCATCTCTTGGCCTCCCTCTACGATTTTTACCCCACCACGCTGCCCTCCATTACTAAATCGGTGAGCCCTTGATTTCTCAGAATGTGTACTACCAATACATCCATTCTTCTAGTCAGGGTGTGCCACAAGTTCCTCATCTGCCCAATTCTATTCTGTACCTCGTCGTTAGTTACGTGATCTACACACCTAATCCTAAGCATTCTTCCGTACCACCACATTTCAAAAGTTTCTATTCCCTTTTTGTCTAAACTGTTTACCGTCCATGTTTCACTCCCATACATGGCTACACTCCATACAAATACTTTAAAAAATGACTTTCTGACACTTAAATCTATAATCGATGTTAACAAGTTGCTCTTTTTCAGAAACTCTTTTCTTCGCGTAACCAGTCTGCATTTTATATCCTCTCTACTTCGACCGTCATCAGTTTATTTGCTGTCCAAATACCAACACTCATCTTTAGCTTTATGTGTCTCATTCCCTAATCTAAATCCGTCAGCATCACCTGATTTAATTCGACTATATCATCCTCGTTTTGCTTTTGTTGATGTTCAAAAACATGGTTCAAATGGCTCTGAGCACTATGGTACTTAACTTCTGAGGTCATCACTGCCCGAACTTAGTACTTAAACCTAACTAACCGAAGGACATCACACACATCCATGACCGAGGCAGGATTCGAACCTGCGACCGTCGCGTCGCGCGGTTCGACACTGTAGCGCCTAGACCCGCTCGGCCAGTCCGGCCGGCTGTTGATGTTCATCTTACATTCGCTTTTCAAGACATTGTCTACTCCGTTCAACTGCTCTTCCAAGTCCTTTGCTATGTCTGACAGAATTACAATGTCATTGGTATACCTCAAAGTTTTTATTTCCTCTCCCTGGATCTTAATTCCTACTCCAAATTTTTCTTTTGTTTCCTTTACTGCTTGCTCAATATACAGATTGAATAACTGCCTCACTCCCTTCTCAACCACTGCTTCCCTTTCGTACACCTCGACTCTTATAACCACCATCTGGTTTCTGTACAAATTGTAAATAGCCTTTCGCTCCCTGTATTTTATCCCTGTCACCTTTAGAATTCGAAAGAGAGTATTCCAGTCAAAATTGTCAGAAGTTTTCTCTAAATCTAGAAATGCTATAAACATAGGTTTGCCTTTCCTTAACCTATCCTCTACGAGAAGTCGTAGGGCGAGTATTGCCTCGCGTGTTCCTACATTACTCCGGAGCTCCCTGTCCCTATCTATGTGTTTTATGCGACCTGCAACGCCTCCAAAAACCACACTCGAGATTTTCATATTCTCTCGCCAGCTATGTGAGAACTATTAGACCTATAGAAATAAATAAGCAGGACCTTTCTGAAGGAAATTTAATGTAATTAAATTTTTACTGGGATACGTTTCCGGTGGAGGCCACTGTTTTCGAATTATTCAAGAAAAACGAATTTAAACGTCACTTTTGTAAATTTTTCTTGAATAACTCGAATAGTATGGCCTCTAGCGAAAACTTATCCTAGTACATAGTTTAACTACACTGAATTTCGTACAAAAAGGTCCTGCTCATTTTTTTTCTATATGATTAATAGTTTGTGCATAGTGAGCTAGGGAATATAAAAGTGTTGCATGTGGTTATCGAAGGCATTGTGAGTTGCATAAAGTTCATAGGTAGGAGCAGCTGAATCACCTTATGTATGAACTATCTATGTACATAATTAAGTTTGTACGGAATTCTCAGAGTGCAAGTCCCACTCAATCTTGCCTAGTAATAAAAAAATGAAAAATAAAGAAATAAAAAACTGAGAGTAATTTCAAAAATAATACACAGCATAAAATTGTTGTTCATTTTTTCTTCACAAGCTGAGTATACAAGTCTTCAATGTAACCACCATTATTCTCAGTAACAACGAGACAGTGCTTCAGGTAGTAAACGGTACAGCACTGAGTCGCAAATGAAGTTTACTGCATATAAGTGTTTTAGCTTGCATTTACTGCACTGAAGATAACCACACACTGAAGAAATCTTGACAAGCAATAAACTTCATTTGCGACTGATTGCTGTACCCTTAGCTACTTGAAATGAATATAGTCTCTCGTCACAACTGTTTCCATGGAATCAAACCTGGTAAGTCTTCTATTACTGTTAGGACGCTTTCTTTATTGATCGACCTGAGTACTCTGGTCACTGCATCAGGAGCATCTCAATAACGTTCCCCACTGGAGTGGTTTCCTGGGTTTTGGATACAAATCAGAATCTGCTGGAGACTGTTGGACGAATAGGGAAAGATATCCCAATCAAAATTCTCCAACACTGTGCATACTTTTTCGGCAGTATGCAGTCGTGCGTTGTCATGTAGAATAAGTACTCAAGCTTCGAAAGTGTATCTCCATGCAATACCACCCTATTACAGTGGTTCTCTCAAGCACACCACCTGTTGCTGTCACTCCATTCTTGTCATAAGCCGTGGTCACCATCGGCTTGACCTGAGCTGTTGGCGACGTAATTTATTTTGTCCGAGGAATTTCAGTATGTTTTCAATGGGAGGACTGAGATTTCAAATATGGCTCGATATTTCGGCTGAGACAACAATCCAATTTAAAAACTGATCTTGCTCGATTCGTAGTGTTGAAGCAAATGTTACGCGATTTACTTGTGATTTGCTTTTTGTCTTTACCCATTTTTCAGCGACGTTTCTTTATTGCAGTTTGTCTTTTATGATTCTGAAAACCAAAAAGACAGACATGTTTGGCTCATCTGCAATTTCTTCGTGCGTCGACCTTCTTGCAAAACGTACTTTTAATACCGACTGCTTAAGTGTAATCTGCCGCAGTAACCGGCCGCCCACAGCGTTTGTTACCTTCAGCACTCGTCCGGCCTCGGCGGAAACGTAAAGTCCAGCGTGACAGTGTGCTTTGATCCAGTACACAATCCCCACAAACTTCAACTACTGTCGTGGATTTGTGTTGGTGTTTTCCCCCGCAAACTTTCAATTTTGATGTAACACTACTGGGCGTCACCTAAGATTTCCGGTCAATCATTTTCTCTCTCCATTTACAATCAGAATACCTGACTCTAAACACAAAATATAATGTCACTATAAACATTGGTACAGCTGAAAGTCTGGCTCTAGCTTACGCTTCGAGTGCGGGAATCGTCCCCCTGTTAAGTACGCGCATGCGCTCTGTACAGAAGTCCTCAAATTTCCCTTGTAATTTACTTTTTGACACAATCACATAACGTTTAGATACGAGATCACCGTGGCTTCGTTAAAGATTTGTAGTCGAACCTTCAGGTCAACTTGAAGATTCGGCTCCAAATCTAATAAGAGTACCATATGAAATTACTGCATTCATTAAATTTTAAATCTGAAGTAAGCTGCGTAATTTCTGTTTGAACATTTGTAGATCCGCATATCGCCGGTGGCAGCCGAAACCAGTAACTTCGTAATGAAATTTCGCACGATTGTGCCATAAAATAAGTTACTTTAGAAACAAGCATTTGAACAATCACTGGCTTCTACAATGCGACTGCAATGTTGTTATCCAGAGTGTTTGGCTGTTTTTTTTTTTAAGTTTTGCACTAAAAACAGTGAACATTGCCTACTACTGCTTCTATTTTATTGCTTGTGTTTGTCTGGATACTGCCACTTTTAAGACGCTTCAGTCAGTTCTATAATGCCATGATGGCTTTGTCGAGCTGTTTGATATGTGTGTCGGAATCTAGGAATCATGTGTCAAACTGTTTTACGTTTTATCTTTAGTACAGGTGCTGCAATGTTTTTAAGTGCAGCTGTAAAGAAAGCGGAACGAAAAACCGCTGGAGTTGCTTTAGGCAGTTGATGAAAGGCGGAGGTCGAAAACTGAAATCCGTAAGCGCTTCGGCATCGCTAACTGTCGATATTAAACACATATCATTAAGACAACTTTTGAGCTAAAACAGAAAAACATGAAAACTGCCAAAAACGAAAGAATAGATACTGCACTGCTTGTTTGGTTCAAGAAACTAGGTCACGGAAAGCTTCCATCACGAGCTTTGCTGCCGGAAAGAGGTAATGGACTTGCAAAACAAACACATATAGAACTTCGTGGAAAATCGGACTGGTTGGCCTGTTTCAGCAGAAGCCACGGCATATTGCTGAGAAATGTTTGAGGTAAAGCTAACAAAGTTTTACCGACTAAGACGACAGATTAGTCGCCGTCTAAGTTATCTTCAGTACCTGGACAACATGAGCAGAAAAATGCATCCAGCACTGACGAAATTGGCTTATTCTGGTGCAACTTACGGGACAATCATATTCTGTGAGGAAATAAGACAGATAGCGACTTAAGTAAAACAAGGATAATGGAACGTAGCTAAATTAAGTCAGGTGATGCTCACGCAATTAGATTAGCAAATGAGATTCTACAAGATGTAGAAGAGTTCAGGTAGTGGCCGTTAATTTGGTCTTTGTTCTTAATATGGATCAGCATAGCTGGTAATCGGAATATCCCCGAATTATTCTTAACACAGGTACAAAAGGACTCACATTTTGCCCACTCCTGGTTCCAATATTATCTTATTGAGCGATGGATTCTGTAACACAGTATGTGTGTCTTAGTTCGAATGCTCAGATGTTAAAAGTGTTACAAATGTTATTTTTCCAATCTAAGTCCTCAGGTGTTCAAGCCGTCTGTATCTCCGACTATCTGTTAACTTTAATGCACTTGTTGGGTAAACAGGCACAGTTTCTCTTCGTTTATTATGCCAAAGCCAAAGACCTATACGTGATCCGCAATTTATTTCTGTTATATAATTTTAAATATAACTGGTATCGGACATGTCCGAAAGAACAGACACCATTTTTATCCTGCAGCCACTCTGAATCAAGACACAAAGGAATTACAAACATCACCTGCCAGTAGGCACTGATTTATATCAATGGGGCAAGTCGAATATTTGTACCAGAACGGTATTCGAACCTGAGTCTCCTGCTTACTAGGCAGATGTTCTGGCCACTACGTCACCTGAACACAGTGGCGACTACAACCGCCCGGTCTATCCTAGCATGCCTACAGTCAGACCCAGATACTCAGCTTATGCTTCACACTACTGATGTAGTGCCCCTGCTCATTGGCCTCATTACTCGCGGCATTTCGCCGAATGCTGCAGGAGCTCGAGATTGGTGGACATTTGCACTGAAGAGATCGTTGGTCGTCTTTGGCCTGATTATATGCAGTGTGGTCCATTGATCGTGACCGGGCCAAATATCTCACGAAATAAGCGTCAAACGAAAAAACTATAAAGAACGAAACTTGTCTATCTTAAAGGGGGAAACCAGATAGCGGTATAGTTGGCCCGCTAGATGGCGCTGCCATAGGTCAAACGGATATCAACTGCGGTTTTTTTTTCCATAGGAACCCCAATTTTTTTATTAAATATTCGTGTAGTACGTAAAGAAATACGAATGCTTTAGTTGGACCACTTTTTTAGCTTTGTGATAGATGGCGCTGTAATAGTCACAAACATATGGCTCACAATTTTAGACGAACTGTTGGTAACAGGTAGGTTTTTTAAATTAAAAGACAGAACGTAGGTACGTTTGAACATTTCATTTCGATAGTTCCAATGTGATACATGTACCTTTGTGAACTTATGATTTCCGAGAACGCATGCTGTTGTAGCGTGATTACCTGTAAATACCACATTAACGCAATAAATGCTCAAAATGATGTCCGTCAACCTCAATGCATTTGGCAATACGTGTAACGACATTCCTCTCAACAGCGAGTAATTCGCCTTCCGTAATTTTCGCACATGCATTGACAATGCGCTGACGCATGTTGTCAGGCATTGTCGGTGGATCACGAAAGCAAATATCCAATCCACCTGTTATGAAATATGCTATTCAATACCGCTTCAACAGCACGCGAGCTATGTGCCGGACATCCATCATGTTGGAAGTACATCGTCATACTGTCTTGCAGTGGAACATCTTGTAGTAACATCGGTAGAACATTACGTAGGAAATCAGCATACATTGCACCATCTGGATAGCCGTCGATAAAATGGGGGCCAATTATCCTTCCTCCCATAATGCCGCACCATACATTAACCTGCCAAGGTCGCTGATGTTCCACTTGTCGCAGCCATCGTGGATTATCCGTTGCCCAATAGTGCATATTATGCCGGTTTACGTTACCGCTGTTGGTGAATGACGCTTCGCCGCTAAATAGAACGCGTGCAAAAAATCTGATATCGTCCCGTAATTTCTCTTGTGCCCAGTGGCAGAACTGTACACGACGTTCAAAGTCCTCGCCACGCAATTCTTAGTGCACAGAAATATGGTACGGGTGCAATCTATGTTGATGTAGCATTCTCAACACCGACGTTTTTGAGATTATCGATTCTCGCGCAATTTGTCTGCTACTGATGTGCAGATTAGCCGCAACAGCAGCTAAAACACCTACTTGGGCATCATCATTTACTGCAGGTCGTGGTTGACGTTTCACATGTGGCTGAACACTTCCTGTTTCCTTAAATAACGTAACTGTCCGGCGAACGGTCCGAACACTTGGATGATGTCGTCCAGGATACGGAGCAGCACACATAGCACACGCCCGTTGGGCATTTTGATTACAATAGCCATACATCAACACGATATCGACCTTTTCCGCAATTGGTAAACGGTCCATTTTAACACGGGTAATGTATCACGCAGCAAATACCGTCCGCACTGGCGGAATGTTACGTGATACCACGTACTTATAAGTTTGTGACTATTACAGCACCATCTATCACAAAGCGAAAAAAGTGGTCCAACTAAAATATTCATATTTCTTTACGTACTACACGAATATGTAATAAAAATGCGGGTTCCTGTTTAAAAAAAACGCAGTTGATATCCGTTTGACCTATGGCAGCGCCATCTAGTGGGCGAACGATAACGCCATCTAGTTTCCCCCTTCAAGCTAGACGAGTTTCGTTCTTCGTAGTTTTTTCGTTTGATGCTTATTTCGTGAGATATTTGGCCCGGTCACTATCTGCTGTCTGTTCTTTTGGCCATGTCCGAAGGAGCAGACACCATTTTGATTCTGCGGAGTCTATGAATCAAGACATTCCGCGAGTAATGAGGCACATGAGCAGGGAGGGGCACTCTGTCGGCAGTGTGTGGTGTAAGTTGAGAATTTGGTTCTGACGGGAGGTGTGCAAGGGTAGTCCGTGCGGTCGTGGTTGTCACCGTGCCGGGATGGCGCAGTGGTCAGCGCATCTGCCTAGTAAGCATGAGACTCAGGTTCGGATCCCGGTCTGGCACAATTTCTCAACTTACTCATTGATATAAATCAGTGCTCACTGATAGCTAATGTCTTTAATTCGTATGTCTGTTGATACAATCTTAACATTTATCTTTTGTGTGTTTTAAAGTCTGAGCTTAACCAAGCAACTGTGTGATGTGTGGACTAACCTCAACCCGGTATCTTAGGTTGGTAATGAATTCCTGTTCAGCTTCCTTGTAATTTTTCTCTAAATCTACTAATCAGCTACATTTGCTTGTTACTCTTTGGTGATCTATTCTTTTAAAACTAATACACGTTGTTAACATTCATATCCTTACTGAATTTCAAGGACTGCCTGACTTAAATGTTTTCGGAATCTTAAAAATTTTCTTAAGTCTTTAAAGCCTCATGCAAATCGTGATTGTTCTAAAGTCGGTTCTGCAAGTAGACACAGTAGCTGTTAATAGTTTGTGAGCCGCGCGGGGTAGCCGCGTGGTCTGGGGAGTCTTGCCACGGTTCGCGGGACTCCCCCCGTCAGAGGTTCGAGTCTTCCCTCGGTGAAAGCCTAGGGACCGATGATCTTAGCAGTTTGGTCCCTCACAAAGTTACCACAAATTTCCAAAATAGTTTCTGAGTAGCTCGGGGGCAAAGTTTCAATTGTCTTTGATATTTAAGAAACTACCAAAAATTGAATGGTGATTAAATAGCTCTAGTGAATTTAATTACTGCAGTTTTCTGCAACTTAATCGTTTAATATTATTTATACACTGAAGAGCCAAGCAAACTGGTACACATGTCTAATATCGTGTAGGGTTCTGAGACCTCGCAGAAGTGCCGCAACACGACGTGGCATGGACTCTACTAATGCCTGAAGTAGTGCTGGATGGAAGAGATACCATAAATCCTCCAGGAATGTCCATAAATCCGTAAGAGTACTACGGGGTGGAGATCTCTTCTGAACAGCACGTTGCAAGGCATCCCAGATACGCTCAATAATGTTCCTGTCTGGAGAGTTTGGTGGCCAGCGGAAGTGTTTCAACTCAGACGTGTGTTCCTGGAGCCACTCTGTAGCAATTCTGGGCGTGTGGGGTGTCGCATTGTCCTGCTGGAACTGCCCAAGTCCGTCGGAATGCACAATGGTCATAAATGGATACAGGTCTTCAGATAGGATGCTTACGTACGTGTCACCAATCAGAGTCGTAACTAGACGTATCAGGTGTCCCATACCACTCCAACTGCACATGTCCCACACCATTACAGAGTCTCCATCAGCTTGAACAGTCCCCTGCTGACATGCAGGGTCCATGGATTCATGAGGTTGTCTTCATACTCGTACACGTCAATCTGCTCGATACAATTTGAAACGAGACTCGTCAGACCAGGCAACATGTTTCCAGTCATCAACAGTCAGCATTGACAGGCCCGGGTGAGGCGTAAAGCTTCGTCTTGTACAATCTGCAAGGGTACACGTGTGGATCTTCGCCTCCAGGAGCCCATATCGATGATGTTTGCACGTTGACACTTGTTGATGCCTCAGCATTGAAATCTGCAGCAATCTGCGAAAGGGTCGCACTTCTGTCACGTTCAACGATTCTCTCTTTAGTCGTCGTTGGTCCTGTTCATGCAGGATTTTTTCCGGCCGCAGCTATGTCGGAGATCTGACGTTATACCTGATTTCTGATATTCACGGTACATTCGTGAAATGGTCGTACGGAAAAATCCTCACTTCATCACTACCTTAAAGATGCTGTGTCCCATGGCTCGTGCGTCGACTATAACACCACGTTGAAACTCACTTAAATCTTGATAACCTGCCATTGTAGCAGCAGTAACCGATCTAACAACTGCGCCAGGCACTTGGTGTCATATAGGCGGTGCCGACCGCAGCACCGTATTCTGCCTGTTTACATACCTCTGTATTTGAATGTCTATACTAGTTTCCATGGCGCTTCAATGTATTATTTAATGCCGCTGACGCAAAGTAAACAGTTTAAAAGTTCGTATTTTTTATATACTCAGCACCTTACAGCCCCGGATCCATGCTCCCTGTCATTTCTGAAGCTATGATCTTGTTGTCAGTTCTTATAATTTTTTATTAAAATGGTTCAAATGGCTCTGAGCACTATGGGACTTAACATCTGTCATCAGTTCCCTAGAACTTAGATCTGCTTAAGCCTAGCTAACCTAAGGACACCACACACATCCATGCCCGAGGCAGAATTCGAACCTGCGACCGTAGCGAATTTGCTATTGCATATGTTGACTATACATTACTAGTCGGATCACTAACCTATATTGGATAATGTCGGAAAAGGAACAAACCTGTGACCTTGCTGAGTGCGCGATCCTAACATTCGTCGTAAGTGACCTGGCTAAAACATGGAACACCCTATCAGTAAGAAAGGGCGGCGGTTTGAGCCCCACTTACAACAATATTGTATCACTCCTTAACCTTCCCGCCTCTTTGCTCGCCAGTAGCATTCCAAAACACACAACTTCTACTCCTTAGTTTCTATCCCCAGTCGTTACCCAAAGATTTAGTTGACAGTAAAGAGATGTTCTGCATCAGAAATGCTCAGCTAAGGAGCAGCACAATCTTGACGACCAGTGGATCTTTATACTCCGACAGGAACAACACCGATAATGTCTAGAGCCTGCAAATATATAGCGGTACGCTCTCTCAACAACTGCTTCCGTTCTGGCAGAATGTCGGCACTTTAGAGAGGGCGAGCGAGGCCGTTATTTTGATGGGTGGCCACTTCTTCAGTCCGCTCTCCCACAGTGAAGGCGCTTGCTGATTTGATTACCTCCGGCGTACGAGCTATGCTGTACACCGGTACCACAAGGAAGAGCAATACAAAGAAACTTCCCTGCGACTCGGTCTAGCAATAGCATAGGTAACAGTTTGCAACTACGCAGGAGAAAGTTGACGAGAGAGAGAGAGAGAGAGAGAGAGAGAGAGAGAGAGAGAGAGAGAGAGAGAGGTGGTTAGTATGGAGAAGGAGTTGGTGGCAGTAGTTTAGATTGACCATCCTGACTGATTAAAAGCATGTATCAGATCCCGGAATCTTAACCGGACACTTGCCTTTTGGGGAGACTGCTCTCACCAACTGAGGTTTCTCGGCAGAAACACTTCCAATGTCCCTGCCTACCCTGAAACGCTATCACATACCTTCGCTACTTGTTGTCAAACGGTATGGTTCAATTGGAAATGAGTGTGGTTGTGTTTTGCTTGAAGACGTGGATATGACTTTTTGTGGTATCACATGCACCTAGAGAGCTTTCTATTAAAATTGATAAAACACCACTCTGCATCATTTTAAATTACACCTTGTGAAAGGAATCGCCAGTCTGTAAGGACACATGCTGTTTTTTTGACGATGAGTGTAATTTTTTTTTCACTTATAAAGAACGATAGTGACATGAACTACAATAAGTAGGGACCGGATTTTAAAGGCCTGAAAACAGCGAAATATGCAAGTATTTATGACCTAAGATTTAACACATAAGACACTAAAAAATAAAACATGATTTTATATAAGTTTATTTAAAACTTTTTGTTTTTGTATATATCATCGAATACAAAACACATTTCTGATCAAATTATGAGTATACTACTAACTTTTTGCAGTATTTGAAACTAATTAGCACTTGTGAAATTTCTGCGAGTGTCTGAAAAAACACGAAGTACAATGAAAACAATAAAACTTGTCCAAACAATAAAACCATGATTTCACTACCGCACACTAGTCGTTTAAAGCATTCCAAATTAACTAATAGGTCGTATAATTTCAGTTTCTGCAGAATTGCACTGGATCACAAAGAAAATTTACAAGTTTTCCATTTGCAAATATCTACAGTCCTCGCTGAGGGTAGTTTTGCAGCTGGTAAGGCTCCTTTCCACACCACAGGACGTCACGAGGTCATTGCTGGCCAGCTTTGATTCACTGATTTCAAATGTTGTGGCAGTTCCAGAACGACTGTCATTAGTTTTGCACATGATTCCGCAAGAGAACACTTTGCAACTTTTTACTGTAGCCTTCTTTTGAAAAGCAATTTATATGCCAAGATCGCTGTATAAATAGAATTACTGGATTCTTATTTTGGGGAGTATCTATTGCCATCCTTAGATCTGTAAAACCGGACAGTGGTAACTACATCATACAGTGCTTACACCACAGTGTGCATAAAAGGGTCGAGGCATCACAATAACAATCCAGGTGTTGTGCGTATAAAACTTTCAACACAAACATGAGCTTCGTGGCACAAAGCCACGTTTGGCTGCGACAGAGTACCAGAGAGAGAGAGAGAGAGAGAGAGCTCATAACATCAAAGTGCCATTATCTCTGTCCTACCTTCCAAGGCCTTAGAGCGCCTGTGTACCGAGCATTAGCCGCGTACAGGTAACTGCAATCCAAAGAGGAAGTAATAATTCTTCGGAAGATGGCATGGCTATAAATTACTAAAAGTATAGTGTTAAATATTACGTACACAACGGAACTGAAAAGTTATATCGTGTTTTAACGCATATCATCTTGTCATTTTGTACATTATGGTATGCAGTACCATTTCTTAGGCATTTTCTGGTTTACATTAACGTTTTTTTCTTTTTGAATATGTTCCTGTAACACTACATGCAGGAGTCTTATGGCTTTTCTTCAAGCTTTCACACAGGTAAAAAGTTACACTCCTGACCCTGTGCTACAGTAGAAAGTTCATAAATTTTTGCAAGCAGCCGTGCGAACAAAATGCGTGAGATGTAGAGAATACGTCCAGTATTTCCGAGAGGTGTATTCTGACCTGCACGAAAGGATTCACGGTGCGAGATAACAACTCTGTAAAGTGGAAATTAACATTATCAAGGAAAGAGTACAGAAGTCACAAGAGTTCACAACAGCCTTGAGCAAGTGAATGCCTCAGATGCTTGGTAGGATCGCGAGCAGTGATGAAAGAGGAACACAACTCGCAATTAGACAGGCGCCAGAGGACAGCTACTAGCTGTTTGCTTCCTCGCAGCTAAACAAGTTTAGTCCGTCCTTTTCATTCGACCCCTACTAGAACAGTTAATATCATCCCCGGCGCCATTTCTGTGTCCCCAGCCACTAAACAATTTTCCTAGATGTTGACGTAGTTTACCGGCAGCTTTGAGAGATAGGGAGGAGTTTCTTTGCTCAGTAAGGTCTGAGAAACGAGTACAGGGAAGAAGAGTGGATTTTTTATGGTCTGGGAGGCAAATGTAGACACAGACGGAGAGGATAGAGGAGGAGGAGAGAGAGAGAAAGAGGAAATTAATTTCATGCCAGGAAACAGTGTGGACGGCGGATTCGCTGTAACGAGTTCTGCGTTTGCTCTGGTCGCACGGTAACCCCCCCTACGCCCAGCAACCGCCACCCCTCAATGGGGCACACAGGGGCAAAAAAAGGAATGAACTGGAGTCGGAACGAGAGCGACACATTATGAACGAAACACGTCCAGACACTCCTCGGGAAACAGAGGCTCAGAGACTGTTTCGATATAGCACAGTTACAGTAACACCTACTGTTTTGAAGATGATTTGTGTCTTAAACACCCACAGTGACCCTGAACTGCTGCGAAAAATTTCGGAGGTTGGTCACAGCAACTCCATTTTAGTATTTCGGTGTAAGAGACCCGTGGACTCTGGTGGCTCGCAAGATAGTAATACTATGAGGTGACGAGAGTCATTTAGCGATATGCGCATGTACAGATGGCGTTAGTGTCGCATAAACAAGGTACAAAAGGGCAGTGCATTAATGGAATGCCCGCATCTCGTGGTCGTGCGGTAGCGTTCTCGCTTCCCACGCCCGGGTTCCCGGGTTCGATTCCCGACGGGGTCAGGGATTTTCTCTGCCTCGAGATGGCTGCGTGTTTGTGATGTCCTTAGGTTAGTTAGGTTTAATTAGTTCTAAGTTCTAGGGGACTGATGACCATAGATGTTAAGTCCCATAGTGCTCAGAGCCATTTGAACCATTTGAACCATTAATGGAACTGTAATTTATACTCAAGTGCCTCATGTGAAAAGGTTTCCGACGTCAATATGGCCGCACGATGGGAACTAACAGACATAGAATGCGGACTGTTAATTGGAGCTAGACGCATGGACATTTCCATTTCGGAAATCGTTAGGGAATTCGATATTCCGATATCCACAGAGAATGAAGATGGCGCTGAGTAATTTCAGGCTTTACCTCTCATCGCGGACAATGCAGTGGCCGATGGCCTTCACTTAACGACCGAGAACAGCGTCGTTCCCGTGTAGTTGTCAGTGCAAGCAGGTAAGCGACACTGCGTGAAATAACCGTAGAAATCTGTGTGAGACGTACGGCGAACGTATCCGCTAGGACAGTGCGGCAAAATACGGCGTCAACGCTCTACGGCAGCAGACGACCCATGCGAGTCTCTTTTATAACAACACGACATCGCCTGTAGCGTCTCTCCTGGGCTCGTATCCGTATCCTTCTGACCCTAGACGACTGGAAAACCGTGGACTGGGCAGCTAACTCCCGATTTCAGTTGGTAAGAAGTGATGGTAGAGTTCGAGTCTGGGACAGATCCCACGAAGACATGAATCCAAATTATAAAAATGGACTGTGCAAGCTAGTGGTGGCTCCATAATGGTGTGGGCTGTGCTTACATGGAACGGACCAGGTGCTCGGATCCAAATGAAAGGATCATTGACTGGAAATGGTTAGGTTCGGCTACTTGGAGACCATTCGCACCCATTCACGGATGGAATTATTATGGATGACAATACGCCATGTCACTGGGGCACAGTTGTTCGCGTTTGGTTTGAAGAACATTCTGGACAGTTCGAGTGAATTGTTTGGCCGTCCAGATCGCTCGACATGAATCCCAACGAACATTTATGGGACGTAATGCACAAAATCCTGCACCCACTACTTTTTCGCAATTATAAACGGCTATTGAAGCAGCAAGGCTCAGTATTTCTGCAGGGAACCTCCAAAGACTTGTTGAGTCCACGCCACGTCAAGTTACTGCGCTACGCCGGACAGCAGAAGGTCCACCACGGTATTAGGAGTTATCCCTCAACTTTCGTCGCCTCGGTGTCATGAATGACTTCTTAGGTATGTTACCGCAGTTACTTCGTTTCGGCGAAAATACCTTCACGGCAGTGAAGAAAGCCTGTAATATTCAATCACCAAAACATTCAACACAAAACGTACAGTAATGCAATAACCCTAGGACAGATGCAAAAGTAGTGGATGTGGTTGCGTTCTTTTGTAGCAATTGAGTGGACTCAAACACGAGCCGTATGTTGGCCAAGTAATCATCAATCAACCTATTCATAGTTAACGTACAACTATCGGCCTGGGGCTCCAACGGCAAAGCGCGTGCCTGGAAACCGAAAGGTCGCGGGATAGAACCCCGGGCGGATCACGTCAATTTTCAGGCTGTCTTTAATCTAGTCTTTACTTCTCAACGATGCGGAGAATCGCCAGGGAAATGACACGCGGTGTGGATTCCAGTTAAACTCTAGGTCTCCTTTCCCCCGTTGTATAACTGGAAATGGTTTGAAATACCCAAGTCGCCGAACTTGCGTCCAATTGAAAGACTTGCACTCGGTCTTTGAGCCGCACATATTTATTGTACATTAACAAACAACTGACACTACCGGAAAAGAAAACCACAGACAGAACCGCGTTGTACTCAGTGCAAGGTTGAGGGCAAAGAATAAAATGCGCGTTAGCTGGTTCAAAAATGGTTCAAATTGCTCTGAGCAATATGGGACTTAACATCTGAGGTCATCTGTCCACTAGAACTTAGAACTACTTAAAACTAACTAACCTGAGGACATCACACACATCCATGCCCCAGGCAGGATTCGAACCTGCAACTGTAGCGGTAGCGCGGTTCCGGACTGAAGCGCCTAGAACCGCTCGGCCACACCGGCCGGCGCGGTAGCTGGTATCAATAGCAAGTACCATTAGTGAATGGAACAAGACTGTTTCCAAGCGTTTCACCATACATACCGTAAACATTTGCACAGCTGTTCGGATTTTTTTTGCTTCAAAGCAATACAGAGATAATTCGTCACAAAAAAATCAAATGCAATTGAGTCACTGGACAGAGCGTGTGCCTTATACCAAAATATTCAAGAAAGATTCTTGGACAATCTCTGAAATTTTTAGGTGGAGTTCTATTTCATCCTCTATATCTATTGGGTTGGTGTTTATCCAAAGCCTTAATATATATACAACAGATACACATAAGAGAGATTTTAGTCATCAGTAATACACTCCTGGAAATGGAAAAAAGAACACATTGACACCGGTGTGTCAGACCCACCATACTTGCTCCGGACACTGCGAGATGGCTGTACAAGCAATGATCACACGCACGGCACAGCGGACACACCAGGAACCGCGGTGTTGGCCGTCGAATGGCGATAGCTGCGCAGCATTTGTGCACCGCCGCCGTCAGTGTCAACCAGTTTGCCGTGGCATACGGAGCTCCATCGCAGTCTTTAACACTGGTAGCATGCCGCGACAGCGTGGACGTGAACCGTATGTGCAGTTGACGGACTTTGAGCGAGGGCGTATAGTGGGCATGCGGGAGGCCGGGTGGACGTACCGCCGAATTGCTCAACACGTGGGGCGTGAGGTCTCCACAGTACATCGATGTTGTCGCCAGTGGTCGGCGGAATGTGCACGTGCCCGTCGACCTGGGACCGGATCGCAGCGACGCACGGATGCACGCCAAGACCGTAGGATCCTACGCAGTGCCGTAGGGGACCGCACCGCCACTTCCCAGCAAATTAGGGACACTGTTGCTCCTGGGGTATCGGCGAGGACCATTCGCAACCGTCTCCATGAAGCTGGGCTACGGTCCCGCACACCGTTAGGCCGTCTTCCGCTCACGCCCCAACATCGTGCAGCCCGCCTCCAGTGGTGTCGCGACAGGCGTGAATGGAGGGACGAATGGAGACGTGTCATCTTCAGCGATGAGAGTCGCTTCTGCCTTGGTGCCAATGATGGTCGTATGCGTGTTTGGCGCCGTGCAGGTGAGCGCCACAATCAGGACTGCAGAGGTATCTCTTTAATCAGCGTTGTGGGTAAAATCTTCTCAGGTATTGTTGAAAGGAAAGCGCGAGTATTAGTTGAGAACCAATTAGATGAAAATCAGTGTGGGTTTAGGCCCCTTAGAGGTTGTCAGGACTAGATCTTTAGCTTACGGCAAATAATGGAGAAGTGTTATGAGTGGAACATGGAATTGTATCTATGCTTTATAGATCTAGAAAAGGCATATGACCTGGTTCCTAGGAGGAAGTTATTGTCTGTTCTACGAGATTATGGAATAGGAGGCAAACTTTTGCAAGCAATTAAAGGTCTTTACATAGATAGTCAGGCAGCAGTTAGAATTGACGGTAAATTGAGTTCATGGTTCAAAGTAGTTTCAGGGGTAAGACAAGGCTGCAACCTGTCTCCACTGTTGTTCATATTATTTATGGATCATATGTTGAAAACAATAGACTGGCTGGGTGAGATTAAGATAGGTGAAAACAAAATAAGCAGTCTCGCATATGCGGATGACTTAGTTGTGATGGAAGATTCTATTGAAAGTTTGCAAAGTAACATTTCAGAGCTAGATCAGAAATGTAAGGACTATGGTATGAAGATTAGCATCTCCAAAACAAAAGTAATGTCAGTGGGAAAGAGATATAAACGGATTGAGTGCCAAATAGGAGGAACAAAGTTAGAGCAGGTGGACGGTTTCAAGTACTTAGGATGCATATTCTCACAGGATGGCAACATAGTGAAAGAACTGGAAGTTAGGTGTAGCAAAGCTAATGCAGTGAGCGCTCAGCTACGATCTACTCTCTTCTGCAAGAAGGAAGTCAGTACCAAGACTAAGTTACCTGTGCACCGTTCAATCTTTCGACCAACTTTGTTGTATGGGAGCGAAAGCTGGGTGGATTCAGGTTACCTTATCAACAAGGTTGAGGTTACGGATATGAAAGTAGCTAGGATGATTGCAGGTACTAGTAGATGGGAACAATGTCTGGAGGGTGTCCACAATGAGGAAATCAAAGAAAAACTGGGAATGAACTCTATAGATGTAGCAGTCAGGGCGAACAGACTTAGATGGTGGGGTCATGTTACACGCATGAGAGAAGCAAGGTTACCCAAGAGACTCATGGATTCAGCAGTAGAGGGTAGGAGTCGTGGCAGACCGAGGAGAAGGTACCTGGATTCGGTTAAGAATGATTTTGAAGTAATAGGTTTAACATCAGAAGAGGCACCAATGTTAGCACTGAATAGGGGATCATGGAGGAATTTTATAAGGGGGACTATGCTCCAGACTGAACGCTGAAAGGCATAATCAGTCTTAAATGATGATGATGATGATTACTTATTGAAAGCCCCTCGTATAAGGAGTTTTGTGAAAGCAGAACAGAACTCTTCTTTTACACTCAAATCATTTTATGAGAACACGAGAGTATGCTGAAGCGGGCAGCGCTTGTTCTGTCCACAAGTTGCGTGCCAGAACACCACGGCAATAGCTATGACACATTTCAGTCGGACGGAACAGGATGAAAGTTGGAAACCAAAACATCTCGAACACTAATTAATAGCAGCCTGTGCCAATGTTTGCCGCAAAATACGGTGGCCATATTGCTCCTGCCGAATTTTAGCCGTATCATGCAGCCGAACAATTTGCACGTTAAATATCGAAAGCCATGATGAAACTATGGCATACAGCTAGCTAGGTAGCTAGCGCTCTCTCTCTCTCTCTCTCTCTCTCTCTCTCTCTCTCTGTGTGTGTGTGTGTGTGTGTGTGTGTGTGCGCCATGATGGTTATTGCAGACTAGTTTTCATTTCCGAATGAATTGCTGCAACGCCGTAACAATTTACGGTGTCCAATTACGCAGGGTTACGATCTACTGAATTCCATGTTATAGAGCTGAAGTGCTGTCACGTTAGCGTCAATGGTTTATGTAACGGCCTGACAGGAAACGTACGTTGGAACACGCATATAAAATAATACTTATTTCGATGCTGCAAAACAGCAGCAGCCATCTAGGGTTGTACTGTTGAAGTCATGGGGAAAAGGCTTTTCAATTGCTCTTTGTAGGACAGAGGCACTGATCTGAAATTTATACCCGACGTCAAATCTGATCGGCGCTGAAGTAATTTACGCAGAACACGGTAAAGCTGAGTTAGGAAGACCGAACCGAGGACTGAACTCAATTCTTCCGTGTAAGGTTCACTTGTCTGCAGCCATATTACTTGGTCCAGTATCTGTCAATCTTTTTCATGCGATAGTGATATTTCTTACCTCGCATCTATTGCGGAAATAAAACAGCCCGTTAGTATTACAGCATTAGTTCTATGATGTCAGCAGTTCGCGAACACACCACGTCCTACTTCTCCTACTAGACTATATGTCCTTACTTAGACTTATCAATATTTTCTGACAATTTTGTGCAAAGATCTTTATTGAAGGACAAACGTTACAGACGCAGACAATTTCATTTAAGCGCTCAGTTTGTGAAATGTTATTTGTTTTGACGATGGAACACCATTTTTTTCTACTTATACATCAACTTAATTAGCTGTTTTAAAGAGTGTTTTGCAATGGTTTTCTTCAAATGGCAGATTAATGATAAAAAATTGTTCAAATGACTCTGAGCACTATGGGACTTAACATCTGAGGTCATCTGTCCCCTAGAACTTAGAACTACTTAAACCTAACTAACCTAAGGACATCACACACATCCATGCCCGAGGCAGGATTCGAACCTGCGACCGTAGCAGCAGCGCGGTTCCGGACTGAAGCGTGTAGAACCGCATGGCCACCGCGGCCGGCATTAATGATAAATTATGGGGGTTTTGGCAGTAGCTAATAACCTTTAAAAACGAGTTAGTCTTAAATGAAGTAGTGACACTTATTTTCTGAAGCTATTATTTTAAGTTTGGTTTTATCAAGAGTAAATATAGCGACCAGAGCGTGGATTTTCTTCTTTGTATACACTCGTAATCATTCAACCATTTCTTGTATATGAATCACAGCATTATGGTGAACAAAAGTCACCAAAGCAATGTTTCAATACAAGTTTGTTGGTGCTTACCAAACTTCCATCGATTTAATTCGAATGTAGCACTGGTTCGTTGCCTTTGGAGATATGGACCATTTTAATTACGTCTAGAACGTTTAGAACTCAGTGATTAATCAAGCTTAAATTAATATATTACAAAAGCAGTTAATGTAAGAACGCATTACATTAATTCAAATATAATACTTTGGTTTAGCGCCCACGGGGTGCTCGTGAGTACTACAGAGCAGCTGACAGAAGTAATTCATTGATACTGATTGACAGGTGTCAGCAGGAAAAAGTATCGAACATACTTAAGGAAATGGTAAGGTTGAAAACAGAAATAAAGCCTACTTTCATAAACTTATGTACCGAAACTATTGCCTTTGGAGATATGGACCATTTTAATTACGTCTAGAACGTTTAGAACTCAGTGATTAAGAAACGGCTCATTTCTTAATACTTGTATTTGTTCCTCTACTTATCTCACAGGGTGCAATACGTAAATCACTTACATCCAGCTTACAGTTGTGAAAATGCTTGTGTCAATGGATCCAACGTTCACAGCCTTGTTTTCAATAACGTTCGGGACGGAATTCACACAGAGTGAAATAATGAATGACCACAAATAACTACATGTGGGCATAAGCAATTTCTCGAGCGATCATTGCAGAAAAGCAAGTTCAGTTAATACCACCGTGTGGGTACGAATTGTGGCAGGCTCGAAATACTGGAGAAAGTCACTCCTGCAGAAGACAGAACAGGGGTATACGCACTAGGGGCGCTAACAGTTTTCTGCTTTTTTGAGTCATCAGTCTTCTGGCTAGTTTGATTCGACGCGACACGAATTCCTCCCTTGCGCCAACCGCTTCATCTGAGAGTAGCCATTGCACTCTACGTCCTTAATTATTTGTTGAATTTATTCCAATCTCTGTCTTCCCTTAAGTTTTTACTCTCTACAGCTCCCTCTAGTAGCACGGAACTGATTTCCTAGTATCTTAACGCATGTCCTATCACCCTGTCCCTTCTTCTTCGCCGATTCGCACTCTACGTCCTTAATTATTTGTTGAATTTATTCCAATCTCTGTCTTCCCTTAAGTTTTTACTCTCTACAGCTCCCTCTAGTAGCACGGAACTGATTTCCTAGTATCTTAACGCATGTCCTATCACCCTGTCCCTTCTTCTTCGCCGATTCTGTGAATTAGTTGCTCATTCCTTATCAGTCCGCCTAATTTTCAACATCCTTCTATAGAAACTCATCTCAAAGGTTTCAATCCTTTTCTTCTCCCGTTTTTCCGCAGTCCACGTTTAACCAGCACACAGTGCTGCCTTGCAGATGTACAATCTCAGATATTTCTTCCTCAGATTACGGTCAATGTTTAGTACTACTAGACTTCTGTAGGCCAGGAACGTTGTCTTTTCCTGTGATAATCTTATTTTTAGGTCCTCCTTGTTTCGTCCGTTGTGTGTTGTTTGTCTCCAAGGGTAGCAGAGTTTCTTATTTTAGTCTACTTCGTGGTTCCCAGTGTTGATGTTAAGGTCGTTGCTAATCTCAAATCTCCTATTTCTCATTAGTTTCGTTTATCTTCAGTTTACTCTAAATCCATATCCTGTATTCATTAGACTGTTCATTCCACTCAGCAGGACCTGTAATTCTTCTTCAGTTTCATTGAGGACAGTGGTAAGTGGTTGAATATTACAAAAATCACCAGTATTCACCTTCGAATTTTTGGAAACACTGCTCAGAAATCATATTTTAATCGGGATTCATACCACTATAAGGACATTATGAATTGTCAGTGCAGAAGGGTGAAAACTGAGGTTCAAGAACTCTATTTTTCGTGTTAATTTGTCCGTTTTCAAGGGCTACAAACAGATAAAGGCATACTACGTAGACACATGCAGTATATCAGCTACATTCTATTTTTGTTGAATAGTATTAATGAACTTTTAAGTATTTAACTTATTGCTATTACCGAAATTTCCTTCCTCTTTTACAATTTTGTAGAAATGGCACAGAAATCTTAAAACTTGTAAAGGACATCCAGCGACGACAGCTAGAAACTATCGTATAGCACAGATGCGGGAATGTCTTGCACACTGCACGTAGACGAGTACCTTTAGCTACGACACACGATAACAGGGACATTATAGTCTCAGCTATTGTCTTATCCCATGTGCTTGTTGCCCGTTTCCGTCAGCAATGTAATTAAAACAGCACTGATCGGTTTTCCCATAACCCATAATAACGCAATAATTCAAACGAATGCAAATTTTATGAATAAGAATTAATCGTTTTTTTTTAAAAAGGTTTATTTACAAATTAAAAAAACACCAGTTATAAGAGAGACTAAACACTGTGAAAAATGTAAGTTATTCATAACTAAAATACCGGTATCGATTTTAACCGGTCGGTTTGCACCATCCCTAAGTACGCCCTAAGTAACTTTTTCATCTGATCCTTTTTAAGAGTGCCACGGCCGAGAGGAATTATAAACGGTGTAAAGTCATACTAGTACACAATATACCTTCTGTTACACACTGCACGGTGGCTTGTGGAGTGCAGTTATTTTTAAATGTACGCTCCAGAGTCTTGTTAATAGTTATAACTTTCTGTAAGTCTCAGACCATCTGTTGGTATCAGAGGCGGTTGCAACTACAGTTGCATACTGGTGCAGGAATAGCCCTCGCCAGCCCGTGGTGGGATGCTGAGTGCACCATGGCTGGAGAAAGTCGACGAGTTGCAGCGTGAGAACGGTCCAGCAGGCAGGGCGCGCCGCGATTAATCAGGAGCGCCCCCGGAAGGACGGAGTGCTGAGCCGGCACGTTCACGTTCACGTTCACGTTCACATGGCGCCGCTCGCCCGCCCACGCCTCAGGGAAAGTGAGAGCAGCAGATGAGCTCAGCTCGGTCCATCCCGTCCAGCGCAGCGTCCGCATTCCAGCGCCGGCCGGCCGCTGGACGGCTTTCGCCAGTCCCTGGCGTGAACGCCTGGGCGCTCTCCGGCGAACGTGTGGCGACCCTGCGCTCTGGAAACGAGGCTCCAGTAACGAGGCGGCGCCAATTGGGACGGCGGCAGCACGCGATTCCGCCTCCCAGAAACACCCGCCCACTCGCGCTGCCTGCTCGCAACTGCCGCCCTGCTAACTCAGCAACAGGTTCCCGATAATCACGCACTGATTTCGGCAGACCCGTTCCATATTAACGGCACAGTCAGCTGCTGCTCCCACCTCGCTTTTTATCGGAGTCTGAAAATACAGTCTACAATGGATGTCAGCTGATTAGTGACGGAAACCACTGGTCATAATTTCTGATGCGAGTATTTCGCATTTATAAATTTTATTTATTTTCTTGGTGAATTTAATGTTCAAACATGGTTCAAACGGCTCTGAGCACTATGGGACTATCATCTGAGGTCATCAGTCCCCTAGAACTTAGAACTACTTAAACCCAACTAATCTAAGGACATCACACACATCCATGCCCAAGGCAGGATTCGAACCTGCGACCGCAGCGGTAGCGTGGTTCCAGACTGAAGCGCCTGGAACCGCTCGGCCACACCGGCCGGCTTTCAAAGACGTTTCGGGCTTGCCGCACAGTCGTTTTTCATTTAAATGCGCGACGTTTTGACTGGGCACATGCTAGTCAGCTTCCATTTAACACTAACGCAGACTGCTCCGACCCCTAATGCACCGGGAGGTTACAATTAAAGTGCAGCTACTCACAAAGGTCCAGTGTGGGCTATAAATATCATACGGCAGCGAAACGTGGTAGGTATTCTAAAGCGTTAATGCGAATCCGATCAACGCTGGAAAAAAAAAAATTAGCTCCAATTTTGGCCACCTGGTGCAAATCTGGCTCTGTGAATGAAAGAAAGACGTACAGAAATGTCACACCTGAGTTTTTGCCGGCGTATACAATGTTCAGATAACTTACGGGAACCGACGTCGTCGACAACCGCCGATATTTCGACAGGAGCACATACTGCCATTTTCAAGGCGAAACTGCAGCAAGTAAGCGCTGTGCAGAGGAATGTAATACCTTGGTCTTCAGAGAAACTCTGAAAAGATAACAATTACACACACTGCAAACACTAACGCCATCACAGACCAAAGATGAGCGACCTCAGAAATTGTCGATAGTGAAGTAATGATCTACGGGTGAGATGAGAAACTCTTTGCCTCTGTTTTTTGACAAGGGAGAAAGTAGGATTCCATGGAGAATTTAAACATAAACCATCATTTCTGTTTATAAAGTTACTTGCTAATTTAATTTCAACGGATTTTTTAATGACACTACCTCAACGGCTGGAAGTGCTTGCCAGAATCTCCGTGTTTTTGTATTCCATAGGCTGACTGGTGCCAAGACAATGTTCTGCAATGGCGGCTTTGCTCGGATGCTGAAGATCATCCTTTACAGAACCTAAAATTTAAGCAACAATTCTGCATGGAATCCTGCTCTCTCCCTTTTTAGAAAACAGAGGAACAGAGTTTATGCCGTCTCACCCGTTGAGAATTACTTCGCTGTCGACAATTTCAGACGTCGGCGGCCATCTTTGGTTTGTAATGGCGTTGGCGTTTACAGAGTGTGAGTGTCATCTTTCCGGAGTTTCCCCTAGAAACGTCGTTTTAAATTCCCTCGCACAGCCCTTACTTGCTGCAGTTTTGCCTTGAAAATGGAATGGTGTGCTGCTGTCGATATACCGGCAGTTGTCGAAAACGTCACCCGGATGCATTCCCGTAAGTTATTCAAATAAGTGTAGAAATGTTTCCATGTGTAATGGAATAGGAACGGGACGTGGGCAGAGAGGGTCAAGTAAGAGAGAAAGCCATGATGTTGATTTTATCATTAGCCATCGCTTATCCAATTTGTTCAATGAGCACCGGAGACGTCGTCGAGATGCTGTACAGCGCCAGATTTGCACCTAATGGCCAAAATTGGAACTACTTTTTTTCGAGCAAAAACCGGTTGCGCGTTAATGCATTAGAATGTCTATCAAGTTTCGCTGCCGTACGATAGCTGCACTTTAGTTGTAACGATCCTTTATTAGCGCGCTGTGTGTATCCCGCGCATACTTTAAAATCGTGCTGACAACTTGACAACTTTACCAGGCGGGTAGAACTGTCGCTGTTGGAACTGCAAAACTAAGCTGTCCTCAGGGTTGTCGCTAGCCGTTTAGAGAAAATCGTGGTAACTATGGATTCCACGCACTATCCAGCTGGTTGCCGCACTATCACGCTTCGTCAGATTTTCCGCTATGCTTGTTTTCGCGGTTTCTTTAATAATAACAACAAAGGTGCGCCTTAAAGGCACCCAGCAGGGAGGCGACCACGGTGAGCATTTTCGTAGTCTGTGATTTGCTGAATTGGTCGCAGATGAAAGAATAGTAATGCAGGGAAACCGGTACTCCTTCATTTATTAACCCATTTTTACGCGTTTCGGTGTTAGCTATCATCAGAATCCTAGTTCACATAAAAACCGGAGGATTACGTAGTTACATGACTAACTTGTAAAGAAGTATTCTGCTCATGTTCGTTGCACGTCAACCATGTTACTATGTAATTCTCTGTTTTTTATCTGTAGCAGAAACACGTAAAAAGGGTTAATAAATGTAAGAACACTGGTTTCTACTTTTCTCTGCTTTACAATTCCTTCATCTGCGACCAGTTCAGCAAAACTGCTAACTAGACATAATGCTCAAAAATAGCAGACTTGGTTGCAATGGGGAGTGCAGCGTTCTTTCGCGGTGCGGAAGCTGTACCACTTTGGCAAGTTATTTTGTGAATTCCAGTTTTCTGCAATAACAAGTCGTTCTTTACTGATCCCAGATGGTGTGCATTCTTAAATACCTTGCGAATGTTTCACACAGGTGAGATCACGCACACCTTGGAAGAACGCTACACCTGACATCAACACTGTGGTCAGTCTGTCACAACGAACTTAACGCATGCGTGAAATACACACAACGCGCTAAGAAATTGTGGAGCTGGGGAAATCTTCGTCTGATCAGACTTTGATAGCTTACTAAGAATGACTGGCAACAGACTAGTCGTAATATCACGCAGCGAAATGAACGGCGACTGGCTACAGGCCCAACACGTTTGGAATACAGGGTTATTACAAATGATTGAAGCGATTTCACAGCTCTACAATAACTTTATTATTTGAGATATTTTCACAATGCTTTGCACACACATACAAAAACTCAAAAAGTTTTTTTAGGCATTCACAAATGTTCGATATGTGCCCCTTTAGTGATTCGGCAGACATCAAGCCGATAATCAAGTTCAGCCCGCATCTCGTGGTCGTGCGGTAGCGTTCTCGCTTCCCACGCCCGGGTTCCCGGGTTCGATTCCCGGCGGGGTCAGGGATTTTCTCTGCCTCGTGATGGCTGGGTGTTGTGTGCTGTCCTTAGGTTAGTTCGGTTTAAGTAGTTCTAAGTTCTAGGGGACTTATGACCTTAGATGTTAAGTCCCATAGTGCTCAGAGCCATTTGAACCATTTTTGATAATCAAGTTCATCCCACACTCGGCGCAGCATGTCCCCTTCAATGAGTTCGAAAGCATCGTTGATGCGAGCTCGCAGTTCAGGCACGTTTCTTGGTAGAGGAGGTTTAAACACTGAATCTTTCACATAACCCCACAGAAAGAAATCGCATGGGGTTAAGTCAGGAGAGCGTGGAGGCCATGACATGAATTGCTGATCATGATCTCCACCACGACCGATCCATCGGTTTTCCAATCTCCTGTTTAAGAAATGCCGAACATCATGATGGAAGTGCGGTGGAGCACCATCCTGTTGACCGTCGGCTGTGCTACGTTTAGCTCCCTGCTTGCTTTATTCGTCGACTTCCGCGGGCTACGCGTGAAACTTGCCCGCACGCGTTCAACCGTTTCTTCGCTCACTGCAGGCCGACCCGTTGATTTTCCCTTACAGAGGCATCCAGAAGCTTTAAACTGCGCATACCATCGCCGAATGGCGTTAGCAGTTGGTGGATCTTTGTTGAACTTCGTCCTGAAGTGTCGTTGCACTGTTATGACTGACTGATATGAGTGCATTTCAAGCACGACATACGATTTCTCGGCTCCTGTCGCCATTTTGTCTCACTGCGCTCTCGAGCGCTCTGGCGGCAGAAACCTGAAGTGCGGCTTCAGCCGAACAAAACTTGATGAGTTTTTCTACGGATCTGTAGTGTGTCGTGACCATATGTCAATGAATGGAGCTACAGTGAATTTATGAAATCGCTTCAATAATTTGTAATAGCCCTGTACTTCACATCTGATTGTTGTCGTCTTTCACACGAAGACTGGTTTGACCAGCCCTCCACGCTGTTCTATGCTGCGTTAACCTCTTCATCTCTGCATTACTACTGCAACGTATACTCAGTTAAAACTGTTTACTATAGTCAAGTCTTGATCTCCATTTCCCCCCCCCCCCCCCCCCGTACTTCCTTCCAAAACCAAAAATTCATTGATGTTTAAGAGGAGGAGAATGCTAATGTTTACCGACTAGCCGACAACAAGGTTAATAGAGAGGGAGCGCAAGCTCGGATTAGGGAAGGAAATCGCCCTTTCAAAGGAACCATCCCGGTATCTGCCTAAAACACTTTAGGTAAATCACGGAAAACCCTAGATCTGGATAGCCGGACGCGGGTTTGAACCGCCGTCCCTCCGAATGCGAGTCCAGTGTGCTAACCACTGCGCTACCTCGCTCCGTTTGATGCTTAAGGACATGTCATATCAACCGGCTTCCATTCACTCCTCCTTTATTATCTTCTCTGTTCAAGTAATCTACACCATATTTCTGCTCTTCTTGTCTGAATTGTTTAACGTTCACGTTTCATTTGTACAAGAGGCTCCACAACAGACAAATACTATCGTTACCAAATTCATGTCTTTTAGAAACTCTTTTCATGGTATTGCCAGTCTGCATTCTCACTTCGGTCATGTCACTTATTTTGCTGTGTGGCCAGCAAAACTCATGTCATAACCCTATTCACCGATCGAGGTGGCGATATGGTCAGCACACCAGACTCGCTTTCGGGAGGACGATGGTTCAAATCCCAGTCCGGCCATCCAGATTCAGATTTCCCGCGATTTCCCTAAATCGCTCAGGGCAACTGTCGGGATAGTTCCTTTGAAAGGGAGCGCCCGATTTCCTTTCCCACGATTTCTTAATCCGAGCTTGTACTCCCTCTGTAATGGCTGGACGTCAAACTCTAATTTTTCTTCCTTCTTTTCCAACCTTATTGCCCAGCGTCGCCTGATTTAATTAAATTGTAGACCACTACCCTTGTTTTACTATTATTGATCTTCATCCTATCACCTTTTTTCAAGGCAGTGTCTATTTCGATCAGCTGTTTTTCTAACTGTAAATCTTCTGCCACCTATGGTACAATTACAATTCCACCCCTCAGTTCTATATTTTTATTTCTTCAGCCTGAACTTTCTGTTTTAAACATGCCCTTGTCGTAGGATCAGTATTGCCTAGTATGTTGCCACATTTCCCCGGAGCCCAAACTGATGTTCCGTGAAGCCAGCCAGCCTCTACTAGACTTTCCATTACTCTGAAAGTCGTAATTCGTATCGGTGTTTTGCAACTACGACTCATTACACTGATGAGTCTTTAATATTCATATCTGTCAGCACATGCCGTCTTTGGAACTGGAATCACGACATTCTTCTTGATCAATGAGGGTAATTTGCCTGTGTCACATATCTTGCACAGCAGATGGAGTAGCTTTTTAAAAAAAATGTTTCCAATTTTAACAAACGAAAGTTTATTGACTACATTACTTTCTGACTCTTCGTTTACTATTCTCTTACTAGTGCAATGTTTATTTTTTATTCCTCGAAAATATTACTTAATTTCTTCTCTCATTTGCTTCCGAGCCTTGTATATTCCACGTTGCAATCACCATACCAACGATCCTCTGTTTTTTTTCTTGTTAGGACGTCTTTGCTTGGATCCATCAATCATTCTAGGTTGTTGACATTTCACACTGCTTTGCTTCCCATCTAAGTGATTACACGTGGCCGGCCGTTATGGCCGAGCGGTTCTAGGCGCTTCAGTCCGGAACCGCGCGATTGCTACGGTCACAGGTTATCCTGCCTCGGGCATGGATGTGTGTGATGTCCTTAGGTTAGTTAGGTTTAAGTAGTTCTAAGCTCTAGGGGACTGATGACCTCAGATGTTAAGTCCCACAGTGCTCAGAGCCATTTGAACCATTTTATTACACGCGAGAAGACGCAGTAGACCATTAGTAATGTAATAAATGTTAAAGTAATTTTATGGGTGTCCACATTAATTTACTTCTGTGTTACAGCTTTATAGAAAACAGATATTTCACAAACATTTTTGTGTTTCTGTTTCATGACGAGTGCACGAGTGGCTCAGCATGCCAGGGGTAGAATCTTCGCTGTAGCAGCCACCGTCGCGACAGCTGTCGACCTCAATAATATCCCGATACTCACTGTTGCAGACACCATCGTGGACTACCATCGACATAGGCCTTGTTATGACTAAAATAGACCATTCCCCTTCCCTGCACGAGTCGGATGGCTAAAGTGTACCAGTGAGATCGAAAATCAGCGTCGACAGGCTGCTGCGTATTCTACGAGAGGATTTGGGTGTAAAAATATAACAAACATCTAACAGGAAGTGTGTGGAACAATTGCAAAAATAAGCTGTAAAAATTAAATAACTGACTGACTATTACGTCCTTTTCAAATAATCCACTTCTTGTTTAGTCGATATGAAGAACACAGGCATTGAAATTACGAACCACTGTATACAGGGTGAGTCAGGAGGAAAGGTACATGCTTTGAGGGGTGAATGGCTCTGACTTATAATCTATGGTCATCAGTCCCCTAGAACTTAGAACTACTTAAACCTAACTAACCTAAGGACATCACACAACACCCAGCCATCACGAGGCAGAGAAAATCCCTGAACCCGCCGGGAACCGAACCCGGGAACCCGGGCGTCGTAAGCGAGAACGCTACCGCACGACCACGAGCTGCGGACGCTTTGAGGGGTGATAGTGATTCTGAACAAAAAAAAAAAAACTTCGTATGGACGTATGCCCTATTCCGAATAGTTTCAGAGATAGAACACATTTAATATCTCTTTTGTACGTTTTTCTTGACTAACTCGAAAACCGCACCCTCCAGCGGAAACGTGTAGCACTACAAAATTAAACTATATTAATTTTCCTACAAAAAACAACCTATTTATTTGTTTTCTTTAGAAGTAATGGTTTGTGCGAACAGAGCGCGAGAATGTTGAAAAACTCGCTCGACGCGCATGCGCTGTAGCTAACGTAGTTTTGTAGGCTAATTGGAGATAGTTTCCAGACTTGGTAGACCACAAGTGTCCCATATCAAACTGTTCGTCTTAACTTGCTACCTCAAATTGGCCTACAAAAACTACGTAAGCTACAGCGCATGCGCGTCGAGCGAGTTCGTCGACCTTCTTAGTACAAACCATTAGTTCTAGAGAAAAAAATGAATACGACCTTTTTTGTAGGAAATTTAATATAGTTCAATTTTGTACTGCGACACGTTTTCGCTGCAGGATGCGGTTTTCGAGTTATTCAAGAAAAACGTACAGAAATGATATTAAATGTGTTCTATCTCGGAAACAATTCGGAATAGGGCATACGTCCATACGAAGTTTTTTGTTCAGAATCACAAATACTATCACCCCTCAAAGCATGTACCTTTCCTCCTAATTCACCCTGCATAACATCTGTATTTCTGTTACGAATAAAATACATTACATAGAGAGTGTTTCCACGCAATGACAATACAACCGTTTAAAAAAATGAAATAAAATATTTATGTCATTACGTAGATTTTTCTGCACGTATCACCTCGTTCTACCACAAGATCTCGCCTTCAGCCAACAAAATCACAATTACTTGGGAGGATAGTCAACTGGGGTTTGCATGGAATCATGACGTGAAATCCTCGCAAACTTTAACGTCTGTTAACAGTTATTTTCTGTGCGTAACCAGAAGTACTCTGAACATGACGCACCAAAGTGCCCGTCTGCAGTGACTAAAATAGGATTTAAATCGTCACCGACGGCTGTAACTAACTCCTTTATCAAGTGTACGTTGGCTCGTAAATACTGGAATTCTGCAGTTGACCTCTGCGACCCCCCCCCTCTACACACACACACACACACACACACACACACACACACACACACAGAACAGAGAGAGAGAGAGAGAGAGAGAGAGAGAGAGAGAGAGAGAGAGAGAGAGAGAGATACATGCTACCAATAAGACCTCTCAAGCGGGAAAAATATAACTGCAGCGATGATGCATTCGCGGAACTTAAAGATGGAGGTTGAATAAAGTAATTTTCACCCGCAGCGGTGAGTGCCTCACATGTGACCTCCAGTGGAATCTAAATTCCCAGTACGGCTTATATGGCTCCAATTTGCTGCTACACTCTGCGAAATGCACCATTTCTCAGAATTACATTATTCTATCTCTCCTGTTAAACCTGATTAAAGGAGGAGCGCAGATTTTGCTTCGGTCTCATTGTAACGTCAAAACTGGCATTCCACAGCGCTATAGAATTTCATACGAAGTCGGACAAATAAATATTCGTCGGAAAATAGTGTTAATGACACTGCCATTGTATTTTAGGCTTTGTTCATTTTTAACCATCATGACATTCTTGGAATTTTACTGTCATACACATTTTCATACTACTCATCTCCGAATGCGACCTAACTGGTAAAATAATTTGCAGAAAATGCTTTACATTTCGTTCTCATCTGCTCTCTGACGTACACTGTACATCTCTGATGCTGATCGAAATTCTTAATGAGATATTCGGTACCCTCCGTCCAGTATTCTTTACGGAACTCCAATCTTTACTTGTTAAACTTTTTAATCACAACGTTTTGTAGTCTATTTTTACTGTTCAAGTGTTTCGACTTTTTCGAATACTCTAGTAGCGTTTAGTCAAACTTGTTATTTTGCGTAATTCTGGATTTGCAATCAATCCGTTACCATTAATTTCTATGACGTCTTAGCGACTTGTGTACTCAGAGCGACAGAAACCAGCTTTTACCTTGACTCACTATTGTCACATACGTCTTTAGCTGGATATAAAGCACATCCACTTTATCTAAGATGTCACAGTTACAGTCCGTCTTTAGTGCACGCACAAGATTCCGAAATCTGTTTTCCCAGTCGAAAAGCTCTCATTACAATAAATAGTTGTTCCGCATTCACGTTGGCTAGGTCGCGAAGTAGAAGTCAAACATCAGGCAAGGAATTACTTTATTGTTTATATGACGCGTTTCGGAATTTATCGATATTCAGATATATACAATATCTACAAAAAAACCAGATACAAAAATATTTTATAAAATATAGTGGTGATGGCTACAGCATTCCACTTCGATTGAAAACACATGGCGCAAATTGTAATACGCCACCTAGGAGCGATTGCTGCACGTACAAGTACCGTTTCCAGTTGTATTTGAAACAGACATGCGGAGACTGCTGCCATAATTCTGCAGAGTGCGGTTCGAGACGACATTTTTGGTATCATCGGGCATTACAAAATACACTCCTGGAAATGGAAAAAAGAACACATTGACACCGGTGTGTCAGACCCACCATACTTGCTCCGGACACTGCGAGAGGGCTGTACAAGCAATGATCACACGCACGGCACAGCGGACACACCAGGAACCGCGGTGTTGGCCGTCGAATGGCGCTAGCTGCGCAGCATTTGTGCACCGCCGCCGTCAGTGTCAGCCAGTTTGCCGTGGCATACGGAGCTCCATCGCAGTCTGGTGATCGTCGAGGGGACACTGAATAGTGCACGGTACATCCAAACCGTCATCGAACCCATCGTTCTACCATTCCTAGACCGGCAAGGGAACTTGCTGTTCCAACAGGAGACAATGCACGTCCGCATGTATCCCGTGCCACCCAACGTGCTCTAGAAGGTGTAAGTCAACTACCCTGGCCAGCAAGATCTCCGGATCTGTCCCCCATTGAGCATGTTTGGGACTGGATGAAGCGTCGTCTCACGCGGTCTGCACGTCCAGCACGAACGCTGGTCCAACTGAGGCGCCAGGTGGAAATGGCATGGCAAGCCGTTCCACAGGACTACATCCAGCATCTCTACGATCGTCTCCATGGGAGAATAGCAGCCTGCATTGGTGCGAAAGGTGGATATACACTGTACTAGTGCCGACATTGTGCATGCTCTGTTGCCTGTGTCTATGTGCCTGTGGTTCTGTCAGTGTGATCATGTGATGCATCTGACCCCAGGAATGTGTCAATAAAGTTTCCCCTTCCTGGGACAATGAATTCACGGTGTTCTTATTTCAATTTCCAGGAGTGTATATAGTAGCAGCAAGGAACATCAGCTACTTTCCCTTTATCGTCCCGTAGATCTGACGGTTGTGAACCAACTTATTATTAAAGAAATATTTTCATTATACAAGTGATAATTACTTTACAATGTTAGAAGGTTACACAAAATATTTGTTAAATTCGGGAGTATTATGTGGCGCCACACATGGTCAAAAGCTACAATCACAACAACTGTGCGTTAAGACAAGTGACATAAAATGAAAATATACAATAGCAATAGAAACATGTGCGACAAAAATACACGCAGTAACACAGGGTACGGAGAATGCAATATTGTTTCGTTAAAACTAGGACTGTCCCTCTGTCAAACTCAAGTCCGGTACCAGAAAGTACCCAATATGCGCTACTGCGCTTACGTCAAATAGAAGAACAATGTTTTGCTAATGAGCACAGCCAGTTTTTTTAAGAAACGTAGGAAGTATTATTGTAAACAAACATCAGCCATGGGGGATTAGGCGTATGTCCGTATAACTAAGGAATATTACTTGGTTCAAAGTGTCAGTAAACGTAAAAATCGTAGTCTTGTGACACAAAGTATAAAATGCATAGTGTAATCGTACAACTCAAAATAAGTAACATAAGACTCAGTAGAAATAAGGGGGAGGGGAAGGAGTGGGGAAGAGAGAAGGAAACAAGTATTTTATAAAACACAGGAAATATGATTTTAGTGTAGAGAAAAATCAGTCGTGGGAGATTTCTCGTCATATCAATACGAAACTAAAATGTCACTTGGTACCACACCCCGTTCAAAAATGGTTCAAATGGGTCTGAACACTATGCGACTTAACCTCTGAGGTCATCAGTCGCCTAGAACTTAGAACTAATTAAACCTAACTAACCTAAGGACAGCACACTCATCCATGCCCGAGGCAGGATTCGAACCTGCGACCGTAGCGGTCGCTCGGCTCCAGACTGTAGCGCCTAGAACCGCACGGCCACTCCGGCCGGCACCACACCCCGTCAAACGTTAGAAAACGAAGCGTCATGTGTCGCTTTCGAAAGCTGTAAACTAAAAGTACAAAATAGATAGTGTAACCGTACGTCCCAAGACACGAAATATGAATCACTGACAGTAGAAACTAAAGGGGGTGCGCAACAGGGGGAGGGGAGGGGAGGAGGAAAGGGGAAGAGGGGGAGAGCACAGAGGAGGTGCACTATGTAAAAGTTAAACGGAAACAGAAGCGTTAATCAGAATAAGTGACTGGTGCCACACAGTCTCACTCATAACACATCGCGAAAAATAGCCTATCATTATATAGTAACACGAACTTTGTTTTGGTAATTTGGAATTTAAATACGTTTATGGGAGTAAATTATCAATGCTTCTCTCAAACAAAGATACGGCCAGGAGTTCGATACTTAGATAATTAGTTACTTAAGTTTTTTTACATATTTAGTTAAAAAAGTTGTACTGTTGACAAAGTGGGAGTATTATTTACCGTTCAGTATGACACGCGGGTCACTGCGTATCTTTTTCGATAAGACAATCAGCGCAGCAGGAGCAGTGGCAAAATAAAGAAGACAAATTATAAGCAAGCTGTGTCACTGGATACGATTAATCGGCTACTTCTCAAATTACTACCGCTGACACAAAACGAGGACGTAGCTTGTTATTTGGAAAATATGCTTTTCAGTGTCGAACATGAAATTTTCGGTACAAAAGACGCAGTCTTCTTTACCAGCTCTGATTTCTCATTACCGTGATCTTACAATCACTAATACCTGAGACCCCTTTTGATGTATAATTTGTTCCTCTATTTTCCTCTGCAAGGTGGACTGACGTAGCGTAGCGGCGTTCTGAATTGGTATCTCTCTTGTTACATCGGCTCCTTTTCCCAGAACCCTGCCAGTGAAAGACAGTCGGCCAATTAACCTCGTTACTGAAAGCACTAAGCCAATCTCACGTGCGCTTTTGGAAAATATCTTAGTAGTCTAGTGCTACACAGCCTAGCTCTGAACTAGTATCAGTGCATAGTAGCGACCAAATGCTCAAATAAACTGCGACTAGTTCTATTTTGTTAATTATGAGGATGTTTCGTGTATGTCTTTTGGAAAGTGGGAAAAAGATTAATTTAACGCCCGATCATTAGAGGAGAATTACAAATTCAGATAGGAAAAGTATGTGTAGAGGAACTGACAGTTTCGGTTCTAAAGGTATGATACCAGTATTCACCTTAATCACTTTAAAGAAACCACGAAATATTGAATCTGTATGACCGTATTGAACGCAGTTCCTCCCGAAACCGTATCCATTTTCTTAACCATGATGCAACCTCACTCGATATGCAGTGTCGGTGAATGTAATATGACGTGTAATAATGGTCTCAAAGGAAAGCCTTTGCATACTTCCTCTCTCAATTGTTGGAAGTGCGCCACCTACTGCATCAGAATATATACGCATCGTTCTGTTACTAGCGGTGTCAGCACTGGGAGCAAAATATATGTTGTTCGAGGGAGAATAGTAAATATTTTAGGAGGCTGTATTACAGACCAATTGGAATAAAAAATTTCCTAGAACACGTGTCCATTTTTTACAGGCAGGGCTAACATAGATACAGCTGTCAGAAAGTAACCCAAGAAGGTGCTCGGCAAAGGTAAGTTAAAAGCTGATTTTCATGAGTTCCACCATCGACTTCAACGCACTTCCGAATTCTCTTGGCAGCTCCATATGTCGCTCTCCTGACGTCTTGGAAATTTTCTACAGGTTCAGCGCTATTCGTAATTCGATCGATAAATTCGTCTCATGTGTTTACTTTTGTTTCGTAATTTCGTCTTTCAACCATCCCCACGGCCACATGCCTAATGTCACGTCCGTGATCATTTATGCGACTCACCTTCTGTCAGGTTTAGATGATGTGCCACCATACTATCAGAATGTGCAGGTGCCCACTCACGCTGGAAGAACATACCGATCCTCGTAACCAAAGCAACCTCTTCTAATAATGATGGAAGCTCGTTTCCAAGCGAGTCTAGATAACGAGGCCCCGTAACATGACATTCTTAAACGGCCAATAAACCACAGTCAAAGCTAAAGAAATTCAGTCACGTATAAACAAGCACAGCTTCACAATTTGAACTAGGGAACAAAAATGACAATCGACACACAAACCGAGCGGAACTGGAGTTTCAGCACGTGAACTGAATACTTACGAGGCTGTTCGGAAATTAAGGTCCGATCGGTCGCGAAATGAAAACCACAGTGAAAATCAAAATTTTTTTTATTCAGAACAGCTAGCCACAACTTCCAGCTACCTCTCTAAACAGTCGCCGCTCCGACGTAGACATTTGTCGTGGCGTTGTACAAACTTTCCCGTACCATCGTCGCAGAAAGCAGACGCCTGTGCTTTCCGCCAATACTCTACGCTGGTCTGCCTTTCGTTGTTTGTGCCAAAATATTTTCGTAGCCATCGGTTCATGTGAGGAGAGATGTATAACGGAGCGAACCAATTAAGGGCTGTGTTGTGGATGATCAAACACTTCCCATCAAAACTGCTGCAGAAGCGCCTTCATAGCCCCTGCAGAATGCGGCTGAAAATTGTCTTGAAGAAAGAAACGCCTGACATTTATGTTATATGGGCTGCATAGCTTCAGGCGAAGTCTCTCCCCAGATTCACATACTTGGCGGGACACACTGTTGTTTTAGGCATTTCTGAGTGATCACTTTGCTCTATGAACTGAAAGGAGGGACATGAAGCGACCGACAGAAACACTAAAGACACTGCCCAACACAAATGTGCAAGGTTCCATCGGATTTTCATAGTGGTTACCATTTCGCGCCTAATCAGACCTTACTTTCTGAATACATCTCCTATCTCTGTAATCAGCTGTACCTCTCTAATTAATAGAAATAGGACATGTGTTATATAAAACGTTTAATGCGAATTAGTCTGTACTAGCATCTTCTAAATTATTTACTATTCGTTCTGAAACATCCTGTATAGTCTGGTACGAACACCTCTTTAGAACCATTTCAAAAAACGTACGTTTGTTGGGACGCGTATTACCAGAATCTCGGTTACGAAATCGGCCACCTTCAGTTTAGTATTGGAAGAAGTATCTCGTCGACTGCAATTATAGCTTATAGCAACCAGCAACATCATTTGTCAAGCACTTCAGTGGTCCATAGTCGACAAGTACTGATAGGAGGGCCTTGAAGCCGGTTGTGGCTATAAATGGCTAGACGGTAGCATTTCATACAATATTAGAGCTCAAAACATATACACTGGTAGCGGTATCTTCAAAAATACGAAACAGTGGTAGGCTGTCAGTCAGTTGAATCGTCGTTCTTCAGATGATGCAGTGAAGTGTTTCTAATATCTAAGAATTTGCTGAATATGTGTTCATAGACACTCTTTCACATGAGTAAGCAAAACGTTTCTCAGTTTGGCACATATATACCTTGGATATTAACAGAATTCTTCCCGACCGAAGAACCCGTTCACATACAGAGAACGCAAGGAGGAGTTATCACGTCGACTTTCTCCTACTGTGGCGGAAATTCAGAGACTCTGTGGGACTCGTTGATGCACTGTGGTACTGGTCCACTTGTCCCACAAACCTGGTTACAGGGTGGGATTTTATCCCATTCTGGACGCTCTTTCTCACCCAGTGCTAAGCGAATCACCAAATGCTTGTGAAAGACCTGTGTACTTAGTTCCCATTCAGACATTTAGACTGCCCGAGACAAGAGAAACGTTTCTCCTTTAGTCATCTGGATATAACTGAATCTTTTGAGTGGAATTTTGGAGGACACTTTGCAATATTATTTTCCAAAAGAGTGGATATGTATATCTCCATGTACTGTGCATGACACAGAAAACCTATAATTTGTGGTGGACGTGGAGTAAACAAGAACACAAGAATTTTGTTCGAAATGGACGAAATTTTCATACGAAGTATGGACAACAGCGTGAAGCTTGTTCCATATACACTCCTGGAAATGGAAAAAAGAACACATTGACACCGGTGTGTCAGACCCACCATACTTGCTCCGGACACTGCGAGAGGGCTGTACAAGCAATGATCACACGCACGGCACAGCGGACACACCAGGAACCGCGGTGTTGGCCGTCGAATGGCGCTAGCTGCGCAGCATTTGTGCACCGCCGCCGTCAGTGTCAGCCAGTTTGCCGTGGCATACGGAGCTCCATCGCAGTCTTTAACACTGGTAGCATGCCGCGACAGCGTGGACGTGAACCGTATGTGCAGTTGACGGACTTTGAGCGAGGGCGTATAGTGGGCATGCGGGAGGCCGGGTGGACGTACCGCCGAATTGCTCAACACGTGGGGCGTGAGGTCTCCACAGTACATCGATGTTGTCGCCAGTGGTCGGCGGAAGGTGCACGTGCCCGTCGACCTGGGACCGGACCGCAGCGACGCACGGATGCACGCCAAGACCGTAGGATCCTACGCAGTGCCGTAGGGGACCGCACCGCCACTTCCCAGCAAATTAGGGACACTGTTGCTCCTGGGGTATCGGCGACGACCATTCGCAACCGTCTCCATGAAGCTGGGCTACGGTCCCGCACACCGTTAGGCCGTCTTCCGCTCACGCCCCAACATCGTGCAGCCCGCCTCCAGTGGTGTCGCGACAGGCGTGAATGGAGGGACGAATGGAGACGTGTCGTCTTCAGCGATGAGAGTCGCTTCTGCCTTGGTGCCAATGATGGTCGTATGCGTGTTTGGCGCCGTGCAGGTGAGCGCCACAATCAGGACTGCATACGACCGAGGCACACAGGGCCAACACCCGCCATCATGGTGTGGGGAGCGATCTCCTACACTGGCCGTACACCACTGGTGATCGTCGAGGGGACACTGAATAGTGCACGGTACATCCAAACAGTCATCGAACCCATCGTTCTACCATTCCTAGACCGGCAAGGGAACTTGCTGTTCCAACAGGACAATGCACGTCCGCATGTATCCCGTGCCACCCAACGTGCTCTAGAAGGTGTAAGTCAATTACCCTGGCCAGCAAGATCTCCGGATCTGTCCCCCATTGAGCATGTTTGGGACTGGATGAAGCGTCGTCTCACGCGGTCTGCACGTCCAGCACGAACGCTGGTCCAACTGAGGCGCCAGGTGGAAATGGCATGGCAAGCCGTTCCACAGGACTACATCCAGCATCTCTACGATCGTCTCCATGGGAGAATAGCAGCCTGCATTGCTGCGAAAGGTGGATATACACTGTACTAGTGCCGACATTGTGCATGCTCTGTTGCCTGTGTCTATGTGCCTGTGGTTCTGTCAGTGTGATCATGTGATGTATCTGACCCCAGTAATGTGTCAATAAAGTTTCCCCTTCCTGGGACAATGAATTCACGGTGTTCTTATTTCAATTTCCAGGAGTGTAGTACTCCTCCTCTAACTGACAATTAATGATCGTCTTTCACCCTCTACAATCTCACAAAACACAGTTTGGTTAAAGACCATCTGATCCAAAGAATCGGTCATTTCGCCTTCTCATTGCTACTCTACATCAGCAACGCCGTGTACTCATCTTGAAACTCGAAGATCAGACTCGTGCTCTCCCCGTTTATGATCTCGAGTATGAAACTTGCTCGCAGATTAAAGCAGTGTGCCAGACCGTGACTCGTACCTACGGCCTTCGCCTTTCGAGGGCGCTGTAACTATCCAAGCACAACTCACGACCCGTCCTCACAGTCGGCACAGCACTTGTCAGCGAAACGAAAGGTCCGTAGTTCGTGTCCCTGGTCTTGCACACAGTTTTAATCTGCTACGAAGTTTCGCATCAGTGGACACCTAGCTGCACCAAGAAAATTCATTGTGGAGTACTTCTTGTACGACAGCTATTCGGCAAGTAAGGAACGATCGGTCGCGAAATGGAAACCAAAGAGAGAATCCGATGAAGCTTTGCACAAATGTCTCGGGCAATGTCTTCAGTATGCCCTAGATAGTGTCGCGTTACTCTTTTCAGTTCTGAGCGCACATTGAGGGCGTAAAGATGCTATGGGGTGACGCTGCAATGGCAGGCTTAGTTTTGAGTTTTATTCGAGCAGGGAGCTTTTATCACTCAATCTCTGGGTTTGCCTCATTTGCGTGTTGAGCCTGGCCTTTGGCCTAGGGTTTTAGATTGGGGTTTTTAGTATGTCTCTTGGTGTTTGGCTTTTCCTTTTTTGTTTCCATGGCCGGCGAACCACTGCAAAACTCTGTATGTTTTTAATTCCTTTTTTATGGCCTTTGTCTGTGTCTTTCTTGTTCTGTGTGGTCCCTTGTTACCTCCGTTGCTTGTTTTTATTCCTTGTGAGTTTTCATGGCCGTGGACACAGGGACCGATGACCTTTGCAGTCTGGTCCCTTCAACCCCACCAACCAACCAACCAAGATGCCTAGGAAATAGTGCCTACTGGGTGCCTGCAGACAGATTTCGCCTGATTTCATGCATTCCCCTATAACGTAACTGCCATACACTTCCTTGTTCATAACACCTCTCTGCCGCACACTGCAGCGGCAATGAGGATGCGCCTGTGGCGTTTTCGATACGAAGTGTTTGATCACCCACCATACAGCCCCGACCTGGCTCCCTCTAGTTTTCAACTCTGCTCAAATGAACCACTGGCTATGAAAACGTTTTGGCACAAACAAAGAATAGCAGTACAGCGCAGAAAGCTGTCGGAAAGCACGGGAGGCTGCCTTCTATGGCAGGGGCATTGGAAAGTTAGTAAAACACTACGACAGTTGTCTAAGACGGAGGTGAAAGGTGTAACTAACTGTTGCAAATAAAACAGTTCTAATTTTCACGGCGGTTCCCGTTTCGCAACCGATCGTTCCTTACTTTCTGAATATCCCTCGTAGGCACACTGGCTGTCGTGATGGTCGAGTAGGACCAGCGGTTCAAAACCTTTCGCTTAATGTTGACGCTCCGCTTTCGGAAGCAGCGTTGGCTGCGCGTGACCAGACCACAGCTCACATCACCCCACATCCTGACTGCTCTCTCAAGGCGTGAGAAAGCGAGCCGCGGACGTAGAACGCCAGCGAACTGGGTCGGCCGGCGCGGCGCGCGGAAACCCTCGCCTCATTTGCCGCTATTCTGCGGCCAGCATCTCGTTACGCACAAGTCTGCAGCAACAGAAACCGCAAAGGAAAAAAAACCTTGTGGGATCTGTGTGTTTCCTCGGTGTACAGCAAGAGTCATTTACGAGACGTCTGCACTGCCAGCGTCACACACAAAAGAAGCTACTGCGGAAGACGTTTCAGAATTTACCTTCCGTACACAGCAGGAACTAAGCACTGCCTCAATTCGAGAAGCATGATGTATTGGCAGAAATGGAGAAGGCGGCAAGAGGTAAGGAGGCTGAGAGTGGAAACAGCCATGGATGTCACAGCATTTGTGTGATTAGGATATTAAACAACCTGTTCCTATACACCTACGGCCGACCACGGCGTGCCAGACTTCACGCAGGCACAGTACGCGGGCCACGGGCCAAGTCTCCGCTTGTATCGTCTTTGCTCGTTCCTACCGGAAGTGCCAGGTACAACTCGACGTTTCGTGTAGTACTGCAGTGTGGCACTTTTATGTCAGCACGTTCTTTGCACAAAAAGAGGCAGTCTAGCGATCTTGTCCATTATAATTATCCGGGCTGTTATGCCGTGGTCGGGTGTCAATTCCCAAAGTTTCGTCTCCGACTGCGTGAGACATCTTCAAGGGGGTTCGTAGTTCGCTACTGACAATAGCGAGCCAGTGGGTGTGTTGGACATTCCATCGGGCTACGGACCCCCTTGAAGATATCTCACGCAGTCAGAGACGAATCGTTGGGAATTGACACAGAATTCATCAACCGACCACGGCATAACAGCCCGGATAATTATAATGGACATGATATTTCCGGCCGTGAAAGTCTACATTTTAGTATTAGTCTAGCGACGTATCGTCATAGGCCTTTAAAAAAGAATTGGAATGACGGAAGAGAGGAATGACAATTTTTGAAAACCAACTCAGTCTGTCTCGCCTGGCCACCAAGAGCTGTTGCAGGACGATTTGTTTCACGGATCCAGTTATATGGCTCCTTCCGTGTATAGCGATTTTACGACTATGACGAGTGGGGCCTGAAGATGGCATCAATGTAATGCCGAAACTGGTAGCACATAGAAGTTCATAAAATAAAATAAACTTCTACAAATCATACGGCTGTTGGTAAATTATTGTATCAAGGCGTCCAGATGTCGTGGGGTTGGGGTGCCACCCCTCATTACAGATGTCTAATGTGATAGGCCGGGCAGACTGCTCACACAGGACAGGCGGCGAACTGTGGCGGACCTAACCTCAGACTTTAGAGCTGGGAAGAGTACAAGTGTGTCTGAACACACAGGGCGCCGAACACATCTAACGATAGGCCTCCGCAGCCGACGACCCACGCATGTGCTAATGTTAACACCTCGACGTCGGCGACTACGGCACGTGACCATCGGTACTATATGCTGGCGCAGTGGCAGACGGTTGTATGGTCTGATGAATCCCGATAACTTCTTCACCGTGCCGTTTGGAGGGCGCGAATCGATCGTCATCCAGGGGAACAGCTACTTGACAAGTGCACTGTGGGACAAAAACAAGCAGGCGGCGGCTCCATTATACTCTAGGGAACATTCACGTGCGCATCCATCGTGGGTCCAGCGGAGCTCGTGAAAGGCACCATGATGGAGTGTCGTACACTGATTGCAAAGCATGTACACCCCTTCATGACGATCATGTTTCAAGAAGGCAGTGTCATTTTTCAGCAAGATAATGCGCCATGTCACAAGGTCATGTGTGAAGGAGTGGATCGAGAAAGACAGTGACTAATTCCAGTTGGCTGCCCCAACTCGCCTGATGAGAACCCGATCGAACACATCTGGGATGTGATCTAATGTGGCGTCAGAGTTCATTGCCTCCTCCCCGGAATTTACGGGAATTATGGGTCTTGTGTGAGCATGATGACTCTGAGCACTATGGAACTTAACATCTGAGGTCATCAGTCCCCTAGAAATTAGAACTACTTAAACCTAACTAACCTAAGGACATCACACACATCCATGACCGAGGCAGGATTCGAACCTGCGACCGTTCCAGACCGAAGCACCTAGAATCGCTCTGTCACATCGGCCGGCTGTTGTGTGTACAGATGTGGTGTCAGTTCTTTCCAGCGACCTACGAAGGCCTCGTCACTTCCATGCCATGACGCGTCATCGACGTTATCTGTGTCAAAGGTGGACTTACTCGCTATTAGGTAGATGGTCATAACGTTCTAGCCGATCAGTGTTTTTGAGTATCCAGCGTCAGTATAGCGTACCGTATTGTGTTATTCAATTCACTGAGAAAACCATATATACTGTCCGTCCTCAGGCGCCGGCGAGCCTGCAGGTACGGAACGACCGCCATGTCATGCTCCTCCAATGGCGCCATTGGTTGCGGTACGGAGAGGCTCACCACAAGACTATACAGAAACTCCAGACATTCGCAGAACCCGTTTATTCTGAATCTGGGGAACTACGACGACAACGATAGATGGAAACATAAAAGACCAAAAGACATACTTGCAAGGACATAACATCTATGGCCAAGCATACGCAAACATAAAGGTAAAGGCAAGCCCCTGTTAATCAGACGCATTTACTGGATATCCAGCTGAAATACACTGCCGAATAACTGGCACCACACAGGGAAGCCGTACCGTACACTGCATGCAAACAAAATGGTTCAAATGGCTCTGAGCACTATGGGACTCAACATCTTAGGTCATAAGTCCCCTAGACTTAGAACTACTTAAACCTAACTAACCTAAGGACATCACACACACCCATACCCGAGGCAGGATTCGAACCTGCGACCGTAGCAGTCCCGCGGTTCCGGACTGCAGCGCCAGAACCGCTAGACCACCGCGGCCGGCGCATGCAAACAAGCTCCACACATCCGCCACACAGTGAGATGATCTATGGCCGATCTCCCACTACTGTATAACGATCTTGATTGTTCCAGGAATGTAGCAGCTGCAGCAACTGGGACACATCGCCAACGCTTGTCACGGTAATGACGCATGATACCTATACTAACAAATCCAACCTTGCATGAGCTATCGCAGCTAGTAAGCCACTACTGCTCTTACTACCCATCCCACTGTCGCAGAGGTTTTTTTCCCACTGCACGAGCCATGGCACTTTTTCCCCTCTGCTCTTCAAATCGCTACCCTCACTCCCGTTTCGTCCACTATCTATCACCTGATGGACCGTGTTAATGCGTAGCCTTACCCAGACGCACGGACATCATCACAGCCCAGCATCCTGTGATCCACTTACTAGATAACTAACATGTTTACGGAGGTGTAGTAGTAGTAGTAGAAGGGTTTTGTGGGCGCACGACAGCAAGGTCTTCAGCGCCCGTTCAGTATCATAGTGAGACGGGTGCCAAGAAAAAAAAAAAAACTCAGAACATTTACATCAAACGGAACATAAAACACAGGGAACAATCATAAAAAATGTGCTCACCCACACCGAAGCGTGGGATGAAGCAGGGCGTCAGCAGTAAAACATGGACAACACAGGAAGAAAAAGGTAGAGGGAGCTAAAACAATGGAGCAGATGGAAGTGGCTGGCTGACCGCAAGGAAAAAAGGGAGGAGTCAGCCACTCTGCAATACACTAAAACCGCCAGCCTAAAAGTTTAGGCCAGAGTCCAGACACATCACAAAACTTAAAAACCCTAGACACACACGTCTCATCGTTAGCTAAAACACAGGGCAGATCCCCATCAACTTGTGCTTCTGCCCTTGCATCACGGTATAAAACGCAGTCTGTTAAAATGTGCCGGACAGAGATGTGCACACCACAAGCATCACAAAACGGAGGATCCTCCCGCCGTAATAAATAGCTATGTGTCAGAGGACAGTGCCCGATCCGAAGACGTGTGAGGGGCACCTCTTCCCGCCTGAGCAGCCGGCAGGAGGAACGCCACGGCCGAGTGGTTGACTTTGACAGTAGAACATTTGGTTTGGTCACCACGTTGGTGCGGGCGTGGAGGGGCCCCATCTCTTTTTTAGGCATACCGCTGTCCTGGCCGTTGTCAGTTTTCGTGACCTGGATCCACTACTACTCGGTCAGGTGGCTACTAAAAAGTCTTTACGGGGCCGAGCGCACGTCGACCCAGTCCTCCCACCATGGGAAAATCCCTGGCAGCACCGGAAATTGCACCTTGGTGTTCTGCACGGCAGGCAGCAGCCGCGCTGCCCACTCAGTTACGGAGCGAAATAGCGTATCTGTGCAGATAAATGTATGACTGATCTTATTTGCCGAGTTACAGTGTGGAACGGTGCCAAACGCCTTTCGCAAATATGCGGCGTTATTGAGACTAGCTTCCTCATTATTTTAAGGAAAATTATTTGCTCGAACGGAGAGAAAGGTATTCGGTGAACACTGTTAATAATACTCTTTTAGGGATTAACCGCACAGACTCTTTCTCCATGCCTGAGTACATGAGGTGCCCTAGAAGCGTGAAAAGAAATAACTCGCAGGCGCGGCGCCCGAGGTAAACACGGAAAGTGAGTGTTTGCGCCGTGACCGGGTATCGACCGGCGGTCGGCGCACAGCTGGTCGCCGGCACACCTGCTGGCTGCGCGCCTGCCTTGCGGACGCTGCGACCGAGACTGCGGCTACTGGTAGCACGCTCCTGTTCTCTGGCCGGTTGCCGCACGGCTTCCAGCCGTGGCAGGAACTGCCACCGAGCCAAATACGCCTCACCTGCTTTACTAGGCACGTGTTTTTTGCCTACATTTCACGGTGTGTTTCACATACGCTGGAGAATAACATTATTATGAACCTCTCCCCTGTACTGAGATTTACAGGATGTAGATCGCAACATTCATCGTCTTTATGATTTACCACGTTTTTAGGGCACTTTCTTGTCTGTGTGGCTGTTCATTACAAATATTGCAACTCATGTTAAACTAACTTTCCGATGGGCAAGAGAATTCAAATTTTAAACATAGCTCAGAGAGGGATGACACTGCAATATTAACTCTCTTTCTTGTATGTCTGATTCAAAGGGGTGTGGATGATAAGGGCTGGTAACGCCAGACACATCGGCCAGACCGCAGGACTGGCGTGTAGTGCGGGTAGTACCAGAAAGCGATATGCGTTCCAGGCGCTGTGCTAGCGGAGAGACGGTCTGGCTCTGAGCACTATGGGACTTAACTTTTCGGGTCATCAGTACCCTAGAACTACTTAAACCTAACTAACCTAAGGACGTCACACACATCCATACCCGAGGCAGGATTCGAACCTGCGACCGTACCGGTCGCGTGGTTCCAGACTGTAGCGCCTAGAACCGCTCGACCACTCAGCCGGCAGAGAGACGGTCTGTCTGTTTGTTCATTATAAACTCTGCTATTGATTTTAAACTTATTTCCTAATGAGCTAATGACTTTAAAAAAAATGGTTCAAATGGTTCTGAGCACTATGGGACTCAACTTCTGAGTCATTAGTCCCGTAGAACTTAGAACTAGTTAAACCTAACTAACCTAAGTACATCACAAACATCCATGCCCGAGGCAGGATTCGAACCTGCGACCGTACCCGTCTTGCGGTTCCAGACTGCAGCGCCTTTAACCGCACGGCCACTTCGGCCGGCTAATGACTTAAAACTGAAAACTGTCAACATAGCTCACAACTTGATGATAATGCAATATTAAATCGCTTTTCTGTCTGGTTTGTTGTGGTGAATACTTTGTGTACCACTGGCATTTCCCCCTTTTCCAGTCACGAATGGTGCACTGGAAGAACGACTGTTGCTAACATGACATACATAAAAGTGAGTTGTTGATTTTGTTTGCCTTTAATGGAAAACAGAAGAAGGTAAAATAAAAACAATGAAAAGATACTTAAAACTTTTGCAGGCAGAGGACCATCTCAAAAACAAGGATCGCGTTTTCATTATCAACTGAAAGAACTACACTTCAGTCTGGAACCGCGCGCCCGCTACGGTCGCAGGTTCGAATCCTGCCTCGGACATGGATGTGTGTGATGCCCTCAGGTTAATTAGGTTTAAGTAGTTCTAAGTTCTGTGGAACTGATGACCTCCGATGTTAAGTCCCATAGTGTTCAGAGCCATTTGAACCATTTTTTGAACTACGGGAGGGAAGCATTAAGAGTAGGATGTAGATATTAGCACAGGAGTCTGTTGGGTTGTATCTATAGAGATGAGGTTAGACAACCGGATGAATTGTGGGAAGAATGTAAACAATCGGTTCGGTCGGTTGTTGGGAAACAATGATTCATTCTGTTGTAATATATGTATGGGTTGGATTACTATTTATTCATTTCTTTCGAATGAAATCAGTCTGTGGGAACATCGGAATGAAAACTGTCGATACAATCCGTTGTTTTGCATACCGACTGAATTATTCACACTTTATTTTCAACTGAAAATAGTCTGTGGTTTTTCTGTTGGTTGGATTATGTATTTGATCTTTCAACTGAAACTTCTCTGTAGTACTTCATCTGACTGAGCTACGCATTCATTCTTCCACGTTGAACTAAACCAGTAGTACACAAGTAGGGTACGCCAAAGCTAAAATAAGCATTGCACGTAGTCATTTAATAACGTACTGAATAGGCTAGTCCTTCTTTTTATCAGTCAAAACTGATTAAAATATTGCAATGGATTATGTTGTTCCAGATGCAGTCAACATGAAACTAATTAAACTTATGTTTCACTAGGGTTTAACGTTGCGTGTAACAGTTACCTTAGGGTTAAGTGAAGGAGTAAAGGTCATTGCTAAACGTTAGTCACAATTCGCATTCCGTTTTACTGAAGAGGTGTGATGATGTCTGTAGTTAAAAGCCGTTTGAATCTCGCCCTTAAACACTTCTTCCGATATTTATTTGTGTGTAAGGTAAATGCAGCGTACCCTACCCATACGTACAAATCCTACCCATACAGACATACATACATACATACATATCTGCCTTTGAAAACTTGCAATTATAGTATTTGAAAGACATGACGAGGTGCGATACACATTCATACATTGGAACCTCAACTTCACACTTAAGCCTATTTCTAAGCATAACTGTAAACAGTCTGCAACCACGTTCGCATCCCTCGAGATCGCTGGAAGTGACAGCTGAAGTCTCCTGATCCTGGACTCATTCAATTCCGTGCGGAAATATTCGATTGTTTTGGCGCTGTTAAATAATTATTGTTAAGTGCACTCTGTTATCGCCTGTCGCCATTGTTATAGCCGTTACGTGATTTGCTTTTTACTGAGAGCCAATAAGTAGCTCTTAGCTCAGTTTTTCTTCTGTGTTTATGAATAGGTGTTTACTAGTAAAATTTGTGTCTGGATCAAAATGTCGAAATGCTCAGAGGCGTGGGAATGGAAGAAATAATATGACTAGATAAAAAGTGAACATCAATGTAAATACAGTGCGATATACACTCCTGGAAATTGAAATAAGAACACCGTGAATTCATTGTCCCAGGAAGGGGAAACTTTATTGACACATTCCTGGGGTCAGATACATCACATGATCACACTGACAGAACCACAGGCACATAGACACAGGCAACAGAGCATGCACAATGTCGGCACTAGTACAGTGTATATCCACCTTTCGCAGCAATGCAGGCTGCTATTCTCCCATGGAGACGATCGTAGAGATGCTGGATGTAGTCCTGTGGAACGGCTTGCCATGCCATTTCCACCTGGCGCCTCAGTTGGACCAGCGTTCGTGCTGGACGTGCAGACCGCGTGAGACGACGCTTCATCCAGTCCCAAACATGCTCAATGGGGGACAGATCCGGAGATCTTGCTGGCCAGGGTAGTTGACTTACACCTTCTAGAGCACGTTGGGTGGCACGGGATACATGCGGCGTGCATTGTCCTGTTGGAACAGCAAGTTCCCTTGCCGGTCTAGGAATGGTAGAACGATGGGTCCGATGACGGTTTGGATGTACCGTGCATTATTCAGTGTCCCCTCGACGATCACCAGTGGTGTACGGCCAGTGTAGGAGATCGCTCCCCACACCATGATGCCGGATGTTGGCCCTGTGTGCCTCGGTCGTATGCAGTCCTGATTCTGGCGCTCACCTGCATGGCGCCAAACACGCATACGACCATCATTGGCACCAAGGCAGAAGCGACTCTCATCGCTGAAGACGACACGTCTCCATTCGTCCCTCCATTCACGCCTGTCGCGACACCACTGGAGGCGGGCTGCACGATGTTGGGGCGTGAGCGGAAGACGGCCTAACGGTGTGCGGGACCGTAGCCCAGCTTCATGGAGACGGTTGCGAATGGTCCTCGCCGATACCCCAGGAGCAACAGTGTCCCTAATTTGCTGGGAAGTGGCGGTGCGGTCCCCTACGGCACTGCGTAGGATCCTACGGTCTTGGCGTGCATCCGTGCGTCGCTGCGGTCCGGTCCCAGGTCGACGGGCACGTGCACCTGCACCTTCCGCCGACCACTGGCGACAACATCGATGTACTGTGGAGACCTCACGCCCCACGTGTTGAGCAATTCGGCGGTACGTCCACCCGGCCTCCCGCATGCCCACTATACGCCCTCGCTCAAAGTCCGTCAACTGCACATACGGTTCACGTCCACGCTGTCGCGGCATGCTACCAGTGTTAAAGACTGCGATGGAGCTCCGTATGCCACGGCAAACTGGCTGACACTGACGGCGGCGGTGCACAAATGCTGCGCAGCTAGCGCCATTCGACGGCCAACACCGCGGTTCCTGGTGTGTCCGCTGTGCCGTGCGTGTGATCATTGCTTGTACAGCCCTCTCGCAGTGTCCGGAGCAAGTATGGTTGGTCTGACACACCGGTGTCAATGTGTTCTTTTTTCCATTTCCAGGAGTGTATAATATCTGAAAGGATGATTTTCATATTCTAAAACAAATTAATTAAAGTAATACGAAGAAAATTAACGCTTGATGACAAATATTTCTCGTGGAAAACTACTTCCGACAAGTAACAGTATACATCTAAAAAGCAATTGATTAACAATTAAACATCTTACATGCTTTCTGTTCACCAGAAAGAGAGAGAGAGAGAGAGAGAGAGAGAGAGAGAGAGAGAGAGAGAGAGCGCTTCGATAGATTTTAAAAAGAGTATGATTATGATGCAAACCGATCCTAGACGTCGTTTATGGGTGCATAACGTACAGAAAATTTTATGATTTAATTAAAGGAAGATTTATTTAGGAGTATGGCTCTTTAGAATGTTCTCACTCGTACGTAAGTCAACAAAAAAAATGTTTTGTATGTAACCGTACGAAAACTCTATTTGTCTTCTGACAGTTTAAAGCCGCTCAGAATTTAATCAAAGGTTCAAGAAACAAACACTGATTACATAAACCATTCTACAACTGAACATACTGTGATGGCTCAAGAATTAGGATTATAGAGGAAGAAGATGGAATAAAGGAGGAAGACGATCATATATACTGGTCTGTTTCTCAAATGTCAATTTATAATGTAGTTGGAACAATAAGTAATTAAAATGAAAATGGAAAGGAAGCGAACGTCACATGACAGAAATGAAGTAAATTACAACAGCATTTACGTAAAACAAATGAGGTGGGTTAGTTTGTAGTGGGAAGGTAGCGAAGTGCAGCCATCTTCGCTAGATGCCTTAGGTTACTCTCAGTTCCATAGCTTAACTTGGCTACAGTCATTGTGGTGCTGTAATGAAATACGCTGCTCTTCTTTGGATCTTCTCTGTTTTCTCTGTCAATCCTATCTCGTACGCATTCGAGTTTGATTATTATTCATGTACCGGTATAACAAGAGTTTTGTAAGCTACGTACTTGGCAGGTGGACTATACTTTCTGAGAATTTTTCCAATGAAACTCAGCCTGGCATTTGCTCCCCTGCGATTAGTTTTATGTGCTCGTTGCCCACTTTTAAGTCGCCCGGAACGTATACTTCCAGATATTTCACGGATGTGACTAATTCCGGTGATTGACCTGCTGTGGTACAATCACACAGCAATTACCTTCTTATGTGTGATACGTTTCACTTGTTTGTGTTGGCAGGCCCCGCACCAAAATGGGTCCTCTGCAGGTCTTCCTACATTTCGCTACAATTTTCTAGCGTTGCGACTTCTTTGTTTATGACAGCATCACCCGCGAAAAGCCTCGTGGAACTTTAGACGTTATCCACAAGGTCATTTAGGTATATTGTAAGAAGTAATTGTCGTATAATACAACCTTGAGGTACGCTCGAATGTACACTACTGACCATTAAAATTGCTACACCAAGAAGAAATGCAGATGATAAACGGGTATTCATTGGACAAATATATTATACTAGAACTGGCATGTGATTACATTTTCACGCAATTTGGGTGCATAGATCCTGAGAAATCTGTATCCAGAACAACCACCTCTGGCTGTAATAACGGCCTTGATACGCCTCGGCATTGAGTCAAACAGAGCTTGGATGGCGTGTACAGGTACAGCTGCCCATCAGCTTCAACACGATACCACACTTCATCAGGAGTAGTGACTGACGTATTGTGACGAGCCAGTTGCTCGGCCACCATTGACCAGACGTTTTCAATTGGTGAGAGATCTGGAGAATGTGCTGGCCAGAGCAGCAGTCGAAAATTTCTGTATCTAGAAAGGCCCGTACAGGACCTGCAACATGCGATCGTGCATTATCCTGCTGAAATATAGGGTTTCGCAGGGATCGAATGAAGGGTAGAGCCACAGGTCGTAACACATCTGAAATGTAACGTCCACTGTTCAAAGTACCGTCAATGCGAACAAAAGGTGACCGAGACGTGTAACCAATGACACCCCATACCATCACGCCGGGTGACACGCCAGTATGGCGATGACGAATACACGCTTCCAATGTTCGTTCACCGCGATGTCGCAAAATACGGATGCGACCATAATGATGCTGTAAACACAACCTGGATTCACTCGAAGAAATGACGTTTTGCCATTCGTGCACCCAGGTTCGTCGTTGAGTACACCATCGCAGGCGCTCCTGTCTGTGATGCAGAGTCAAGGGTAACCGCAACCATGGTCTCCGAGCTGATAGTCCATGCTGCTGCAAACGTAGTCGAACTCTTCGTGCAGATGGTTGTCTTGCAAACTTCCCCATCTGTTGACTCAGGGATCGAGACGTGGCTGCACGATCCGTTACAGCCATGCGGATAAGATGCCTGTCATCTCGACTGCTAGTGGTACGAGGCCGTTGGGATCCAGCACGGCGTTCATTATTACCCTTCTGAACCAAACGATTCCATATTCTGCTAACAGTCGTTGGATCTCGACCAACGCGAGCAGCAATGTCGCGATACGATAAACAGCAATCGCAATAGGCTACAATCCGACCTTTATCAAAGTCGGAAACGTGATGGTACGCATTTCTCCGCCTTACACGAGGCATCACAATGTTTCACCAGGCAACGTCGGTCAACTGCTGTTTGTGTATGAGAAATCGGTTGGAAACTTTACTCATGTCAGTACATTGTAGGTGTCGCCATTGGCGCCAACCTTGTGTGAATGCTCTTAAAAGCTAATCATTTGCATATCACGGCACCTTCTTCCTGTCCGTTAAATTTCGTGTCTGTAGCACGTCATCTTCGTGGTGTAGCAATTTTAATGGCCAGTAGTGTACTTTGACGTCTGAAGGTTTCTCTCCGTTAGGAATGACGTGCTGTGTTCCCTTTGCTAGGAACTCTTCAGCCCAATCATACAGCTGGTCTGATATTCCTTATGCTAGTATTTTGTTCATTATGCGGAATTGTATCGAACACGCCTTGTAGAAGTCAGGGAACACAGCATCAGTTGAAGAGCAGGTATCCGCCTCTTCCTGTCTCGTGAGTGAACATAGCGGGATGGGTTTCATAGGATCGTTGTTTTCGGAACCCACGTTGATTCCTGCAGGGCAGAGCATAAAACATATTTCAAAATTCTGCATCGGCGTCAGAGGCCTATAGATTTGTGTATGTGTTTAACGACGATTACTGTCAACCGGGAACGACCTGCGCTTTTTCCTAATCACTAGGAACGGTTCGTTGTTCCAGTGACCTACTGGCGGTGCCCTGACGGCCGGCGCTGGAAATGTCATCAGATACGGGGTGGCGCCGCTTTTGGAACTGTCGCAGCCAATACGCCAGTGCGGCCCGGAACGCGACACGGCCGGCCGCAGACAGTTGAGCAACGCTGGGCGTGGCGCGCCGCGCCGCGCGGTGCACATACTCGTGACTCAGCCGAGTCGGGGGGGCGGAGGCCGCCCCCGCAGACAATGCGCGGCTGCCCGCGTAGCGCCAGTTTACTGGCGTGGCGCGTCCTCGGAAGCGACGACGTTCCACACGGTCTCTGAGGACGGCGTCGTGGCTCGCGAAAGATGCCGAAAGGGGGCCTCTTAGCGCTCACGGGCTGCCGCAGGCGGCCACGTGAAAGATCATACTGGAATTGGTTCCATGGAGGGCGATATTGAGTCCGCTCTTGTTGTAATATCCACACCACCCTGAACATAACTGTCAGTTAACTCTGTATATAATAGATGCCAAAGGCTATGATTAATCCGCAGCGAATAATCACAGATATGGACTTACTTTTTCATTTTATCGTTTCACATCTGCTACCATTTTACGACGTTCATCTGCCCTCTTGGGAGCACAGGGCAAACGTTTTCCTGCTGTCAAGTAATCAGGAGTGTCCGCTGTTAGAATAATCTGAATGTTTAATTTCGCTAGATACTGAACTATATTAGCCATGATGAGCAACTATTATTGGACTCTGTATAGAAAACGTTGGGAAAATCACTTTCTTTAAATAAATGTAATGTGTAATGTCTCTCTCTCTCTCTCTCTCTCTCTCTCTCTCTCTCTCTCTCTCTGTGTGTGTGTGTGTGTGTGTGTGTGTGTGTGTGTGTGTGTGTGTATGAGAGAGAGAGAGAGAGAGAGAGAGAGAGAGAGATAAGCATAGTTATGTATAATACAGTGCATGCACGCAATAAAAGAACCTTACGAAACCATGTTAAGTGGTCAGGATGTGCCATATTTTACGCTGAAAAAATGGTTCAAATGGCTCTGAGCACGATGGGACTCAACATCTGAGGTCATCAGTTCCCTACAATTTAGAACTATTTAAACCTAACTAACCGAAGGACATCACACAACACCCAGTCATCACGAGGCAGAGAAAATCCCTGACCCCGCCGGGAATCGAACCCGGGAACTCGGGCGCGGGAAGCGAGAACGCTACCGCACGACCACGAGCTGCGGACGCTATGTAGTGGTCGCTGGTGAAACTCGCAAGGATTGTCCTGTGCCCAATAACGAAAATTCTGTTTGTTCACGAATGGGCTTTGTCTGATATCCATAAGTTACCAAGGAAATTCGCGTCCTCGTTGATTTTAGACAATATCTGGCTACTAAACTCCATACGTGACGCTGGGTCTCGTTCATGTAAGTGTTGCACAATCTGCAACTGATAGGGATGGAAGTCTAATTCGTGCAGTATTCTTTGTAAGCTTCGTCGCTTAATCCATAGCGAAGATGCATGTTGTCGAACGGAGCGGCGAGGACTTCTCTCGATTGCAGCTGCTAGAGCTGCAATGTTCTCTGGGGTACGTACCGTTGGAATGCCACCTGGAGGTTTCTTTTTCAAGGCAGATCCTGTTTCTTCAAAATTACGCACCCACGTTGTAATCGCATGCGCAAATGGGACACGTCCATGACGTCCAAGCTGGTAATGCTGTCGAAATGTTCTCTGCGCGGCAGTCGCACTATCACCATTTTTGTAAAACGCTCTCACAGCTACTGCACGTTCCGCACCAGTCCAATTCTCCATGATTACTAAATGGCAATGCGTTCACATCAATTGTGCAAAGTTTCGAACATCTGCCGGCGCTACAGTGCTGCCAACTGTAACGTTCAAAATTTCCTGTTCCCCTGCGCCACCCTGTATAATGAGATTCTGGAAGCAATGTTTGATTTCTACATAGCCGTTCGAAGTATGAAAAAAGGAAAAGCTTTTTCGACAGAAATGTTGAAAATAGGAGGCAAAGTAATACGAGAAGATATCGAAAAACCTTAAGTAGCACACACGTGAGAAAGATTCTGAATTCCTAGCTGAAGACTAATTCGAAGATTACAAGACTTGGTTTTCGTAGTAATTCTGAAGAATATTTACTCTCTCGACACGAGACTGTGGGATTAGATTACAAACGATCCGGATCATATGAGAAGAAACAATTAGAAATTCACAAGAATACACTGAAGTATTATCTCTAATAAGACCATTCTTTTACATACACTGTTGATAAAATTCACAGGCGTACTGATGATGCTTTTTAATACAAGAAGTATGAAGCAGCACTTCCACTCTCTCGTGTATAATTGTATGGCTTGTAGCACTGCCACTGCAACCTGCAAACTCCGTGAATTTTCTGTGGAACTTCGAAAGGGACTCTTAGGTAATGATTTGTAAAAGAAACGTCCGCGCTGCAGCTGTTCCGAAGTCTTTCATTTTTTTATGCAGAACTATAGTCAGGAACTCTTAACGCATACTCTGCATGCAATAAGAAAGACACTATGCGAAGTGGTGGACGGGAATAGTAATCTATTGTTTACCAGTTAAGACAGTCGCGACGCAACTGAGTAAGCTGGTTCAAATGGTTCAAATGGCTCTTAGCACTATGGGACTTAACATCTACGGTCATCAGTCCCCTAGAACTTAGAACTACTTAAACTTAACTAACCTAAGGACAGCACACAACACCCAGCCATCACGAGGCAGAGAAAATCCCTGACCCCGCCGGGAATCGAACCCGGGAACCCGGGCGTGGGAAGCGAGAACGCTACCGCACGACCACGAGATGCGGGCACTGAGTAAGCGAAAACTATTTGGCATATACATACATTTAAGAAAATGGCCTTTGTGCATAGATTATTACCATACACAATACAAACTAGACTTAAGTCACCGTTAACTAAACACACATAATGGCGCTCACCTTCTTTTTCGAGCTCGTTTGTGATGTTATACTTAGCGCTATGTGAGATGACCCTCTGCATTCAAAAAGTAGCTCACCTGAAACAACAGAAACAAACGCTGTAAATTACAGAAGACGTTTAAGTACTTCGATGAAAGAAAACATTACACCATGAAGCAAATGTGCATTCAGCCAGTCATTTACGATAAGGCAGTGTCAAACAGTGAACTTGCGGCCGTAGTGTGTCGACGTTGTTGAGTCACAAGTTTCAATGGAGCAACATTTCTAAATTGTGTGTTCAATTCTTTCTCCAGAATGTTTTGAAGAGATGAGAAGTTTGTTGGAAAAGTTTGTCCCGCACAATGTGATACCCGAAAAAATACAGAGTCGCATGGACACCTGCCGCAAGCTACACTGAAATGGAAAAACGCGGACACTTCTTTTGTGGTAAAACTAATAACGGGTGACGTGACTTCCTATTATAAATAGTGACCTACTACAACACGACAAAGTGCAGAATGGGTTTTTGGTAGTTCGTCGAGACCGAAGAAGGTGCGAAGACCACATGCGAGTTGAACATCATCCCAAACAAGAACTACTGTGAGTTTCACGTGGCTGTATGAACGTTCCGTGCGATGTACTCAAATGGCAGTAGACTGCGTAGAGCACCCGAAGCATTAAAACCGCCATCTTAATTTTTCAGTATCGCTTGTGATGAAACTTGTTAGGCTGAAGGGGTTATGTACTTCACATCCACCTGGAATAGCAAATTCATTAACTGAATTTCTTTTCTCGAACGCCAGACGGAACAGTAAGGAGATAAACGACACGTAAATATCATACAAATTTATCCACACAGCGGCATTTCAGTGAAGCAAATGTAGTTATTTTCATACGTTTAGAAGAAACTTTCGAGTTAGCATCGATTAAAGTAGCTGTGATCGCTGGTAATAAGACGTAAGACGTATACCATTATCTTAAGGTTCCTACTGCCTAAACGAATTCGATATCATATTTCTGCCACTGTGGTATATTAATTGCAACATCATAAGTAATACGCAGTTGGTCGTTTGACACACAAAGAAAACTATCAACGACTCCAAAGAACAGAAGAGTTTGTGTACAGATCATGACCCTGCACTGTGCGTCGGTGTACCACGTTAAATTCCGAACACGTCCACTGTACCATGCGAAACGACGACATAACCCACCTTAATGGTGACCTGGACAAACTATCAGGGAGATTATTCGAGAAGGACACGGAATTAACTGCCACCGGCTTCTGTTAATTTCCATATGCAAAAGGTCACACGTTAAATCTACAATCACCTGTACTCCTAAAAGCCATCCACACAAAAGACAGACTTCAAGAGTCGAGAAGGGATGTCGCAACCTGCCAAACGAGCTTGGGAAGCTCTGTGTGCCTTTCCCTCCAATAACGTCTGAAGAAGAAAATTTTTAAACTGCCGACGTGTCCCACACATTATCTCACATTATGTACTTGTATAATGTCCGATGATGACACCTTAGATTGGACGACACCGGTCATCAAAAATAAAATTACAACTGGCGATCTTGGCAGCTGAAGTTTTTACTTCTATATTTGGCAATACGTTAGATTGCCTCCACACCTGATTGATGTCAGGCATACAGAAAGCATACGTGACATCCACACGAGACTGCTTGAGAACACTGAACAAATTGCTTCTTGCTGCGTACTGTTTCAGAGTTTGAGATGTGATGTTTGCCATGATCTGATGACTAGTAGTGATGCATGATGACATGATAGTAGTTCTCAAATGTTCGCGAGACACAAATTATACATTTTAGTGTCGTAAGTGAAGTTCACGAAGTTTGTGTGTATACCTGTCAGAACATTATCAGTGTTTTCGAATAGGAATTTCTTTTTCCGCATTTTAAGCAATGAGTAAAGTTACAGAAATAATATGTTTAAGATGAATAGAAAGTACTTCCTGTTAATGGAAAAGACTGAGATTACTCGTGTCCCTTAACATCACACGAAAGAGACATATGAAATATATATTGTACAACTCTAAACCAAAGTTTCAAGTTTATCAGTTTCCTATACGTATCTCGCTATTATTTTCCAAAACCGAAATTTCTTTTTGCCTCATTATTTAACCGATAATTTTACACAGCATGGAGGATAAACGAAATTACGTTTTGGAATGACCAACATAATATAAAATAATTGTTCTTTAATAACAGAAAAGAGAAAACGTCTCCTAAAGATTTAACAACACTTTCCATTTGTGTTACTTTGAACCCACCTTGCGCAAAACATTTCTTTTTATTCGCCCAGATATGTTTCGACACCTAACAACGAGATGTCCCCACAGTGCAATCGACTTTTTGAAACTATCTATACGATGATGTAGGTTAAGATCCCAGGTATCACACGCTGCAGGCGTTCATCCTGATGGGCCCTCGTTTGTAAGTAATTGGCGAAAAAAATTAAGAATTTTGTGTGATACTGAATAGCGTTTTAAAAGGTGCAATATGAAGTGTGATTGTGTGGTGTAATGGATACGACAACAGTTTGGCATGCAGGAGGGTGTAGATTCAAATCCTGTCAGGAGCACAATTTTTTACATTTTTTATTTTTAAATCTTTATCGAAATGACTTTCCGCATTATTTTTAATACAATTAATTGGTTTAAAACTAATTTTTTATTTCAATTCATTTTTTCTTTGTATCATTCTCTTTACGATCGAAATTTTTGTGAATATGAATTTCATTATATTTATCTATTATAATATTCAATTATTTGAAAATTCCGATCCATCAGTTAAAAAACTAGACGAAATAATCTATTTACATTTATGCAATGGTGGGAAAAATGTATTTTCGTTACCAGATGTGCATTTTTTTTACACGGTAATTGTGATACAAACATTTAAAACAAAACCTAAACACCTATTGCACTGCAGACAAAATAACGCAGATAAAAGTTTAACTGAACGATGGATTTATAAATAAAACAAAATTCAAGCAAAATGGAAAATAGCTATAATGAACGCAATAATGTGGACGAAAAACAAGATTTGGTTTTGTTTTGCCTTAGGGCGTAAAAAACAACTGGGGTCATACGTGACCAAGTCAAAACTATAGAACACGAAGACAGATAGGTGTTAAAAAACGATTATACGTCAGTCTCAATTTACATAACAGAAGACAGTTAAAAACAGGCATTGGGAAAAAGGGCTAAAAAAGACACCATACAGAAACAGAGCTCCAAAACTAAAAATTAAATGGCCTTCGCCATATTGCTTTGGCGGATAAAAAGTAAAACGCGGTCGACAGCCCGCGCGTCATTTGCTAAAATGGCCGATAACTCAGACGGAAAACCCAAGCGGGAACGTAAACGGTTAAAAAATGGGCGTTCCATCAGGAAGTGGCAGACAGTTAAAACTTGGGCGCACTGTGTACAAAGTGGTGGGGTAGCGCCACTTAGCAAATGACGGTGGCTAAAAAGGCAGAGCCCAATACGCACCCGAGTTAAAATGACATTGTCCCGGCGGGAGGGCCGAGAGAAGGTCGTCGAAGCCGCTGGGAGAGGCTGAATAAGCCGGAGCTTATTCCCTTGAAGGGAGGACCATTTGCGATGCCAAAGGGACATCACCTCCTGACAGACGGCAACACAGAGATCGTCAGTGGGAATATAGAAACCAGCGGGCTGAGGTACGAGGACCTGGCAGACCGACATGACCAGAAACCCATAGAAACATCACAGTGGCTCCAGGTGATAAAACAACGGAAATTAAATCAAAACGCACGAATGAAGATTTCAAGTGGAAAAACAATGAGAGCAAATGAAGAAGTTAGTATTATGATAAAAAGTAGGTGACAAAGGAATGGAACGAAAAAAATTACATTTAAATCAATTAATTGAATAAAAATGACGATCAATGTCATTTCGCTAAAGATTTAAAGATAAAAGAAAATTTGGGCTGCTGACAGGATTTGAACCCACAACCTCCTGCATGAAAACCTGTTATCTTATCCATTACACCACGCAAGCAACACTATGTACAGCATTTTTTTATTGTTTTTGAGTGTTACACAAAATCCCGATTTTTTTTTTTTTTTATTACACGCAAACGAGGGCGCACCAGACTGCAGTGTATGATACGGGATCTTAACCTACATCACTGTATACATAGTTTAAAAAATTCGACTGCACTGCTAGGGATCTCTCCTTGTAAGTGTCATCTTGTGCGGGTCAAATTTATTTTTCTAAAGTATAAAACAAAGCATAAAATCGTATACCTATTGTAGGCGTAAAAATTATAATATGCGTATTTTGTTTGTTTTGTTTCGATTGCTCACCTTAAAATTACACTGCCAGTGAAAATGCATTTTTACAGATCGATTTTTGTGCCTTATTTTCCATAATGTTATAGACGTCAGCGGGAGCTTACAACAGTTGCAGTATTTTTCACATTTATAAACGTTTCAAATGCATATAGATTTATCAGTAGTTTTTCATACATAATGGAAAAGATTTTAGTTATTTCGTATCTTAACAGGATTTTTTATTCTGTACCATTCGCGTCGATAATACGACCTACTTCCGACTTTAAGGATTCAAAATTTCTAGGTATTTTGTACATATCTACAATTTTTACAGGGTTTTGAAGTGAAATAAAACTCGTACAAATCCGCTATCAAATTAAGAAAGAAACTGTATCAGTGAATTACACATTTATTCTTATTGTTGACAAGTGCAACGCAATCTAAGTGACTAAGTTACTCAGCATTGTTCGAATCTTCTAAAGTTGGGTCTGGTTACCTCTACTCTTAACACAACAATCTACGCGAGACAATAAGGATGTGTCGGCAACATTTACATAAGCCGTTTGTTTGTAATAATAATAGAACCCAACATCTTTACACTCACTCATCCATGACCCCTCCTCAGAATACTGAAACGGAAAGTCAAAACAGCTGTCACGAAAGTTCAGCCACTCGCTAACAGCTAGTACAACCGCCACCCCCCCCCCCCCCCCCCAAAAAAAAAAAAATCGGCTCTATCCCCCACGCTCTCTCTCACTCATACGCACACAGACGGTACAGACAGCATGAACAGAAGTTAGTAACGAACATATACTTCGTTAGGTTGGCGACACATAGGTAAACATACCAAAGACGATGAAACACGTAATGGAGTCACAATATTTACGCTGTGAAGAGAAGTGTACGACGAAATAGTTGTATCGAGTGACAGAAGAACGATAGTCCACCACAAAAAAAGAGTGACAAACTTGCTGAACAGTATGTGGATGGCGAAAACACGAAGAGGTGAATATACAGGGTGTTTCAAAAATGACCGGTATATTTGAAACGGCAATAAAAACTAAACGAGCAGCGATAGAAATACACCGTTTGTTGCAATATGCTTGGGACAACAGTACATTTTCAGGCAGACAAACTTTCGAAATACGGTAGTTACAATTTTCAACAAAAGATGGCGCTGCGGTCTGGGAAACTCTATATTACGATATTTTCCACATATCATCCATGCGTAGCAATAATATGGCGTAGTCTCTGAATGAAATTACCCGAAACCTTTGACAACGTGCCTGGCGGAATGGCTTCACATGCAGATGAGATGTACTGCTTCAGCTGTTCAATTGTTTCTGGATTCTGGCGGTACACCTGGTCTTTCAAGTGTCCCCACAGAAAGAAGTCACAGGGGTTCATGTCTGGCGAATAGGGAGGCCGATCCACGCCGCCTCCTGTATGTTTCGGATAGCCCAAAGCAATCACACGATCATCGAAATATTCATTCAGGAAATTAAAGACGTCGGCCGTGCGATGTGGCCAGGCACCATCTTGCATAAACCACGAGGTGTTCGCAGTGTCGTCTAAGGCAGTTTGTACCGCCACAAATTCACGAAGAATGTCCAGGTAGCGTGATGCAGTAATCGTTTCGGATCTGAAAAATGGGCCAATGATTCCTTTGGAAGAAATGGCGGCCCAGACCAGTACTTTTTGAGGATGCAGGGACGATGGGACTGCAACATGGGGCTTTTCGGTTCCCCATATGCGCCAGTTCTGTTTATTGACGAAGCCATCCAGATAAAAATAAGCTTCGTCAGTAAACCAAATGCTGCCCACATGCATATCGCCGTCATCAATCCTGTGCACTATATCGTTAGCGAATGTCTCTCGTGCAGCAATGGTAGCGGCGCTGAGGGGTTGCCGCATTTGAATTTTGTATGGATAGAGGTGTAAACTCTGGCGCATGAGACGATACGTGGACGTTGGCGTCATTTGGACCGCAGCTGCAACACGGCGAACGGAAACCCGAGGCCGCTGTTGGATCACCTGCTGCACTAGCTGCGCGTTGCCCTCTGTGGTTGCCGTACGCGGTCGCCCTACCTTTCCAGCACGTTCATCCGTCACGTTCCCAGTCCGTTGAAATTTTTCAAACAGATCCTTTATTGTATCGCTTTTCGGTCCTTTGGTTACATTAAACCTCCGTTGAAAACAACAACGCTGTTGCAACAACACTGTGTTCTAGGCGGTGGAATTCCAACACCAGAAAAATCCTCTGTTCTAAGGAATAAACCATGTTGTCTAGAGCACACTTGCACGTTGTGAACAGCACACGCTTACAGCAGAAAGACGACGTACAGAATGGCGCACCCACAGACTGCGTTGTCTTCTATATCTTTCACATCACTTGCAGCGCCATCTGTTGTTGAAAATTGTAATTTCGAAAGTTTTTCCGCCTGAAAATGTACTGTTGTCCCATGCATATTGCAACAAACGGTGTATTTCTATCACTGCTCGTTTAGTTTTTATTGCCGTTTCAAATATACCGGTCATTTTTGAAACACCCTGTAGAACAGTAATAAAACTGGTAGTGCGACCTCCAGACCAGATGTGAGGAAACGAAAATCACCAAATCGTAAGTAATTACATGTTTTACAAAAAATCGCGAAGTGAACTGTTTGATAATCTAGAACTAACAAGACTGTATCATTATAGATCCCACTGATGATGCCTTGAAACAGTATAAGGCGAAACGCGTATGGATTAAATAAAATAAATAGCAGCAGGAAAAGGCAGTTTGATTTGCAAAACAAGTATTTACATAAGCATTTTATACATAGTTTAACGGCTGCCAGCTACTTCGAGGAAATGCCACTGAATTAAGCCTTACTGCAGACATACAGTTTCGTTCAATTTAGATGCCACTGATTACTTTTAAGTCAGAGAAAAAAAAAAGGAAGCACTGCTGGTATTACTATTTACAGCTCGAAAGTGTAAATTTAGCTGTGCTACAACAGCAGAAAGAAAGAGACCCAAAATACTATTCGTGTGGCATGCACTAAACTGCACTAAACTCTATAGGACAGAATCGTCGTTTTGCCTCAGTGTAGAGACGCCTTTCCCATTGTGGGACTTATCTGTGATCAAGCTGTGACCAAGGCATCGAAACTCTCCGTGTTCCTCCGTTCACGACTCTTAGCAAAGTTACGCTGTGCGGATACAAAACTGCTTTCGAGCTGTGGTTGCAGTTCTTATCCCCATCTGTGTCCTCCAAAAGTTTACAATATCGAGAGGCTAGGAAACAGCAGGCGTTGATAACACTGGCGAGAAACATTGCCCATGTTCAAAATTGCAGTATATCTTATGCAAGGGCCTAATAGTGAAATACTTGTCTACTAAATGTACAAGAATTAAATTCCCAAACGCTGAATATCTGAGCTATTTATTTTTTCATTCATTTTAGTCTTCTTTCAAGATACAACAGTGGACCGTTACATGTCAAATTACACTGACTTAAATTATTACGAAAATCTTCTTTCTGGTTTTTTCCTGTTCTGAATTCTGAACCAAGTTTACAGTATATATCATGCTATTTTTCTTATATTTATTTGTTTCTGCAATCACTTTAGCACTTACCTACCTATACGTTAATCTATGGCATCTTTTTTTTCACTCTCAGTCGGGTGTTTGTTTACAGTGACGGATAAAATGTCATACGTTTTCGTTATTTCAATCTGTTTTAAATAATTTCAGAATTATCTTCAACACCTGATACTATTAGTGCTATTACAACTCCATATACCACTATACTACTACTATTACTATTACTATTACCACTACTACTACCACCACCACCACCACCATAAGTTTCCTACACGAACCAAGCAATCACTACTAAGACCTAGACTATTACTAATATCAGTATTTCTACTACTATGACTTATGATGTTAGAGTCGCACAGTTAAGTAGGACATTGATTAGGGTAGCTACACTTAACTTCTGAGTTAGGCATACGTATTTTTGTGAAGTATCTAAGTTCCTCTATACGTTCTGTACCAGAATGGGCAGGCTGTCGGCTCCATCAGTATCTTTTTGCCTCTAGATCCGGGTTAAATTCAAACTAACTTCTCAGCTATAACACTTATTGTCTGGAAATAATTACTGTGAGGTTATAAACAACGTAGCTCTCATAGAAATAGGGGTGCCGATGACAAGAATCGCTAAAGTACTTATACGACATCTAGGCTGCCCTGACGGACCAGTATAACATGTAGGTAGTATTGGAATGCGTTTTCGGGGGTGTATGTGCAGACGGGCGTGGCTGAGCAGAGAGCTACAGTTTTATATCCACTATATTTCTGTTGTCACCTGTTATTGTACTTCCCAAGTAGTAAAATTACTACTTGAAGTAGTATTTAATTTCCAATCTTAATATTTGCCCTTACTTGTCTGTTCCATTTATCTATCACCGTTATTCAGCCTTGTTTGTATTTATTTCTAGCTTGTGGTTGTCGAAAGCATCAGACAACATTTTTAACATGTTGTTCCTTTTTTCAATCTGCTAGGACTGCTATCGCATCAGCAAATCGAAACACAGTTTATTTATCTTTTTTGTCGCTTTTTATTATTCGTAATAATTAAATTAAGTAAATACGGAGAATCTGTCTCAAGTCTACCTCATTTTTACTCGGTTTTTCAAAGAATATCTTCCAGTCTATTGTATCAAATGATTGTTCTATATTATTGAACGGGTCACACGTTTTCTTGGTCGTCTCAATTATTCTTCCTAGGATCTTCCGAACTGCCATTGTAGCTCCTCTGGTTCTTTTTCCTCTCCTAAATCCACAACGGTCTTCTTCTAAATATTGGTTAATCTGAGCTGTTAGCTTTAATATAGTAACTAAAATAGAAAGAGAATAAAAGTATACCCGAAAATTAATTCTAAAGTAATGCATAATAATAATAATAATAATAATAATAATAATAATAATAAATACTGGCCCAAGCAGAGATGATACAAAATGCACCGTTTGTGAAGAGAAAGGTTTCAACATCAAATATAAATTTTAGTGGCAGGAAGTGTTTTCTGAAGCCATCTGTCTGGAAGGTAGTCCTGTGAGTCGTCATACCTATCGTTAACTGCCTGGTGCATGTTAAAATTTTCAAGCGTGTGCTTATATAATTGAAATGGTACGGAAACGCTTAGTACAACATTTTCGATATAAGTAATAAAGAGTTTAACGCCCTTTAACGACTTCTGAGCCGCGGGTAACGACACTTGGGCCTCCTTAAACGACCTTTGAAGGGCGTATATAAAGTTTATTACACAAACGTAAAAACTGCACCGCAGTAACTGGTGGCTATGACGGAGAAATATGGGGCAGGAGTTAATTTATCATAACGTGGAAGGTTAGGACTGTGATCGCCGTTCTACTACCCATATGTAGACCAGAAACATGCAGTGTCATCGAAGGACTGTACGTGCGTTTCCTGTTGGTAATTAATAGACAACAGCAGACGATGAAGGTTATTGTTTACAACTGAAAATGTAAGTAATTATAATTCCCAATGAGAATGCACTACTCCTTGTATTGCATACAAAAAGGGCTTATTTGAGAGTTACTTCTACAGTTTCTAGCTGGTTCGAATGGCAGTAGTTTAGTACATAAAGCAAAACTGAAATTCTAACCTTCTCTGTAGTACTTTAACTAGTAAGCTATTGGAACAAGACACTACTGGCGGTGATCTCCTTTAGTAATTCTCAGAAGAACAGGCTATGTACCTCCGCCAACTTTCACCCTTTGTCTTCTTCCTTACACATCCAGAACACAAGGATGACATTACAACCTCTACACATTCGTCAATGCTTTCGTTACGTTTCCGACCCAAAACGTATATTTATTGACGGTCGAGCTGAGAAAAGTGTCTGGAAACACAGGCGCTGAAGTATGTCTCGTGAAATGATACACCCTGTGCTCTAAAATTTTATCGTATGGGAGTAATAAAGATATAAGAGATTTAGCACGTTTGAGTTACCATGTTAAATGAATGAAAAAGTCATGTGTTATTCATATGAAATAAGTTTCTAATTCGTCATGAATAAGCAAAGAGTCACTCACGTTGTTGAAACTGTAGGTCCTATACACACTTGTATATGGACTGATAAATGACATCCGTGATAGGATCTCTATCACAGGGTGGGTCGCTAATTATAACAATATGTTTACTTTTGTGCTGTAACATATAGCTATAATCAGCGGTGGAAATATACACTCCTGGAAATGGAAAAAAGAACACATTGACACCGGTGTGTCAGACCCACCATACTTGCTCCGGACACTGCGAGAGGGCTGTACAAGCAATGATCACACGCACGGCACAGCGGACACACCAGGAACCGCGGTGTTGGCCGTCGAATGGCGCTAGCTGCGCAGCATTTGTGCACCGCCGCCGTCAGTGTCAGCCAGTTTGCCGTGGCATACGGAGCTCCATCGCAGTCTTTAACACTGGTAGCATGCCGCGACAGCGTGGACGTGAACCGTATGTGCAGTTGACGGACTTTGAGCGAGGGCGTATAGTGGGCATGCGGGAGGCCGGGTGGACGTACCGCCGAATTGCTCAACACGTGGGGCGTGAGGTCTCCACAGTACATCGATGTTGTCGCCAGTGGTCGGCGGAAGGTGCACGTGCCCGTCGACCTGGAACCGGACCGCAGCGACGCACGGATGCACGCCAAGACCGTAGGATCCTACGCAGTGCCGTAGGGGACCGCACCGCCACTTCCCAGCAAATTAGGGGCACTGTTGCTCCTGGGGTATCGGCGAGGACCATTCGCAACCGTCTCCATGAAGCTGGGCTACGGTCCCGCACACCGTTAGGCCGTCTTCCGCTCACGCCCCAACATCGTGCAGCCCGCCTCCAGTGGTGTCGCGACAGGCGTGAATGGAGGGACGAATGGAGACGTGTCGTCTTCAGCGATGAGAGTCGCTTCTGCCTTGGTGCCAATGATGGTCGTATGCGTGTTTGGCGCCGTGCAGGTGAGCGCCACAATCAGGACTGCATACGACCGAGGCACACAGGGCCAACACCCGGCATCATGGTGTGGGGAGCGATCTCCTACACTGGCCGTACACCACTGGTGATCGTCGAGGGGACACTGAATAGTGCACGGTACATCCAAACCGTCATCGAACCCATCGTTCTACCATTCCTAGACCGGCAAGGGAACTTGCTGTTCCAACAGGACAATGCACGTCCGCATGTATTCCGTGCCACCCAACGTGCTCTAGAAGGTGTAAGTCAACTACCCTGGCCAGCAAGATCTCCGGATCTGTCCCCCATTGAGCATGTTTGGGACTGGATGAAGCGTCGTCTCACGCGGTCTGCACGTCCAGCACGAACGCTGGTCCAATTGAGGCGCCAGGTGGAAATGGCATGGCAAGCCGTTCCACAGGACTACATCCAGCATCTCTACGATCGTCTCCATGGGAGAATAGCAGCCTACATTGCTGCGAAAGGTGAATATACACTGTACTAGTGCCGACATTGTGCATGCCCTGTTGCCTGTGTCTATGTGCCTGTGGTTCTGACAGTGATCATGTGATGTATCTGACCCCAGGAATGTGTCAATAAAGTTTCCCCTTCCTGGGACAATGAATTCACGGTGTTCTTATTTCAATTTCCATGAGTGTATTTGCGAACGCCGACCGTGTGCGGCTGTTTCTTGTTGGATCGTCTGATCAGTCGGAAGTTGCACTGCAGAGGAGAGTAAATGCCTATTCAAAATATAATTATTTTTGGATAGCTCAACATGAATTTCCTAAGGGACCGTAGTCTATCATCCATTTACCGGTAGAATATGGCGCGGAGAAAATATTTCGCCGCAAGCAACTTCCGACCGTTTTCGCCGAAAGAATTCGTGACTGTCAACTCTTTATTTGGCAGAAAGATAAAGAAATTAAATAACTTCATAAAGGAGTGAGACATGGATTCTATACTAAATAAATAGTCCATACACCAGTTCCATTTAACTCTGAATTTATGGCAATTAATAGATGAACTTACACTGCAATGAAGGATTTAACATGGATGCCGTTTTGACTGGCACTTCTCTTCTCGTAATGAAAATAATTCCTTCGACGTTTTCACATACACGTCGCACAATAAATCTACTGCTATGCAGTATTGCAGTTTTAGTATTGCACTTTTACTTTACACAAAAATAATATTATTTTTAACAATAATAATACGGCGGCAAGACATGCGCGTGCGACACAAGTTACAAGAGACAAGAGAAAACGAGTAACCGAGTAGCTGTTCATCGAGACTATCTCGTACATCAAAAGAATGTGTAAAAGTGGTCTTCTTCTGTCCGTTTTTCGCGCCGCGGTTTTCAAAGTCAGTAACTCATTTCATCTCTGACAGCGCTTCGACAATAAACACGGTACGTCACAGGACGTTCACCTTTTACATTCTCGCAACATTATTTGCTAACTGTAGCTGTTGCCGAGCGACTGCTCGATTAGTGAATGATTTCAAATGATAAGGCAATCACATAATGTTACAAGTCTCATCCGAAATGTTTTGGTGCCACGAGGTTTGTTGCGATACACCTTAGACTTGAGGGCTCCCCACCCAAAGTAATCGCAAACTGACGGATGAGATGACCTGGGTGGCCAGCTATGGCTGCGACGAGACTGAGCTCTGCTGACAACTCTGATAGGTGTGAAGACTGTGTAAATGTGCTCCAAGGTTGGGCCGGCTGTATGGGCAGTTGCTCCATGCTCTTGGAAGTAATTGTCGGTCTTTCCTCCTCCATTAATACTGCCCCAAATTCATGTACAATCGTATCCACCGGTCCGGACCACTTGTATGCCCCATCCTGTACTAAGGATTGTAAATGTTATATAGTGTTGTTGTCGCCTTACATCGCACAAAGGGACTAGAGTTCGCAGCTAACTGTACCCTACCACGACAGCGCTAATAACTGTTTTCCTACAATTAGCAAGTAATGGTTTGCCCTTTGCTGGTAAATATAAGAAGCAACGTAGCAGAATTAAATACTCGTCTGGACAAGCACGTACAGTTGCAGTGCTTTGGAAACGTACACTTGTTCATCTGTTTTTGATACTTACGATTCTAGCAAACATTTCAGTGATACATTTGTGGTAAACGCACTCCCACAATTGCTTCCGTGAAGCACACTTACTTCATCAATAAGATAAACAAGGGCTATGGAATGCAGTCGAATAAAATCAGGCGATGCTGAGGGAGTTAGATTAGAAAAAGAGACACTAAGAGAAGTAGATGAGTTTTGCTTTATGGGAGCAACATAGCTGAGAATGGGCGATGTAAAGAATATACAAATTCAGACTGGCAATAGAGAGGGAAACATTCTGGAAGTGGGTATTTTGTGAGCACAGAAAACAAAATCCAGTCCGAGCACGGAAGTTAAACGTGGGCGATGGATATGTGAGACGAGAAGACAGTGGTAGATTTTGAATTGTGGCGCTACTACAGACTGCTGAATATTAGGTACGTGTATGTTATAATTAATAAAGAAATACTAATCAAACGAGGGAAAAAAGAAAGTTTGTGGCACAACTTAACCAAATGAGAGGAGCGGTTGATAAAGCACATGCTGAGGCACAGTTTGGTAATGGAGGGGGTGCAGGAGAGGGGGGTGTAAAAAATTGTAGACGGAGACCAAGATAGGTTCAAATGGATAAAGATAGCTGTAGTTATGCAGCAGAAATAAAGGGCTTACACAGCATAGGCCAGCATCGAGACCTGCATGACACAAGTCTTTGGCTGAAGATTGGCAGAGCAACAACAGCAACAATAACAACAACAACTACTACTACATACAGGAGATTCGTTTTTAAAAGCACAAAAACAATAAAAAAGAAAAACAATAAAAAAGAAAAACAATTTTACAACAGCATCATTTTTACACGAGAGTCTGGACTTCAATCTACCAGGTGGCTCTAATTAAAGTGGAGCTACTAACGGAGGTCCAGTGTGGGGTGAAATTATTGTATCACAGAAAAACTTGGTAGATATGCTAATGCGTTAATGTGGAACTGGCTGATGGTGGGAAAAAAATTAGTTCGAGTTGTGGTCATCAGATGCAAACCTGGCACTGTACACTGCTTGTATGATGGCATAACATCAATGCTTATCATTTGACAAGCCAAAACATGAGGGAACAGTAAGGCAATCAAGAAGAGGTACCCTGTGCTGTTAGTGAAACTGTTCTATGTGAAGGGCAGCGATTACAGTGCTGAATTCAGAGAGCATCACCAATTGAAAGAGCTTAGGAGGGGCCTGCTGTCATTCCTATCGTGGTGGAAGTTATTGACAAGGTTGCTGCTGTTGTAACGGACCATGCAGCACATGTCCTGGGTAAAGAGCGCTCAGGTAGATGCAGTAAGTAGATGCGCTGATGGCAGGGATGTGTGGGGAGAGTTGTAGTGGTGGGGGCTGTGGACAGTACTGTAGGGAAAATGCCGAGCACTGGAGGGGAACTGCCGTTCTAAACTGAAGCCTGTACTCACATTTTTTTTGTAAATATTAAGGGGGAGGGGAGTCCTAACGCCCACACTTGCAAGGTGACCATTCAAAAAGATCTGTCACCTCATCTTTGGTTAGTTGTTGTTGTCTTCAGTTCTGAGACTGGTTTGATGCAGCTCTCCATGACACTCTATCCTGTGCAAGCTTCTTCATCTCCCAGTACTTACTGCAACCTACATCCTTCTGAATCTGCTTAGTGTATTCATCTCTTGGTCTCCCTCTACGATTTTTACCCTCCACGCTGCCCTTCAATGCTAAATTTGTGATCCCTTGATGCCTCAGAACATGTCCTACCAACCGGCCCCTTCTTCTTGTCAAGTTGTGCCACAAACTCCTCTTCTCCCCAATTCTATTCAATACCTCCTCATTAGTTATGTGATCTACCCATCTAATCTTCAGCATTCTTCTGTAGCACCACATTTCGAAAGCTTCTATTCTCTTATTGTCCAAACTATTTATCGTCCATGTTTCACTTCCGTACATGGCTACACTCCATACAAATACTTTCAGAAAGGACTTTCTGGCACATAAATCTATACTCGATGTTAACAAATTTCTCTTCTTCAGAAATGCTTTCCTTGCCATTGCCAGTCTACATTTTATATCCTCTCTACTTCGACCATCATCAGTTATTTTGCTCCCCAAATAGCAAAACTCCTTTACTACTTTAAGTGTCTCATTTCCTAATCTAATACCCTCAACATCACCCGACTTAATTCGACTACATTCCATTATCCTCGTTTTGCTTTTGTTGATGTTCATCTTATATCTTCCCTTCAAGACACCATCCATTCCATTCAACTGCTCTTCCAAGTCCTTTGCTGTCTCTGACAGAATTACAATGTCAAAACCTCAAAGTTTTTATTTCTTCTCCATGGATTTTAATACCTACTCCGAATTTTTCTTTTGTTTCCTTTACTGCTTGCTCAATATACAGATTGAATAACACCGGGGAGAGGCTACAACCCTGTCTTACTCCCTTCCCAACCACTGCTTCCCTTTCATGTCCCTCGACTCTTATAACTGCCATCTGCTTTCTGTACAAATTGTAAATAGCCTTTCACTCCCTGTATTTTACCCCTGCCACCTTTAGAATTTGAAAGAGAGTATTCCAGTCAACATTGTCAAAAGCTTTCTCTAAGTCTACAAATGCTAGATACGTAGGTTTGCCTTTCCTTAATATTTCTTCTAAGATAAGTCGTAGGGTCAGTATTGCCTCACGTGTTCCCATATTTCTGCGGAATCCAAACTGATCTTCCCCGAGGTCGGCTTCTTCCATTTTTTCCATTCGTCTGTAAATAATTCGCGTTAGTATTTCGTAGCTGTGACTTATTAAACTGATAGTTCGGTAATTTTCACATCTGTCAACACCTGCTTTCTTTGGGATTGGAATTATTATATTCTTCTTGAAGTCTGAGGGTATTTCGCCTGTCTCATACATCTTTCTCACCAGATGGTGGAGTTTTGTCAGGACTGGCTCTCCCAAGGCCGTCAGTAGTTCCAATTGAATGTTGTCTACTCCCGGGGCCTTGTTTCGACTCAGGTCTTTCAGTGCTCTGTCGAACTCTTCACGCAGTATTGTACCTCCCATTTCGTCTTCATCTACATCCTCTTCCATTTCCATAATATTGTCCTCAAGTACGTCGCCCTTGTATAGACCCTCTATATACTCCTTCCACCTTTCTTCTTTCCCTTCTTTGCTTAGAACTGGGTTTCCAACTAAGCTCTTGATATTCATTCAAGTGAATCTCTTTTCTCCAAAGGTCTCTTTAATTTTCCTGTAGGCAGTATCTATCTTACCCCTAGTGAGATAAGCCTCTACATCCTTACATTTGTCCTCTAGCCATCCCTGCTTAGCCATGTTGCACTTCCCGTCGATCTCATTTTTGAGACATTTGTATTCCTTTTTGCCTGCTTTATTTACTGCGTTTTTATATTTTCTCCTTTCATCAGTTAAATTCAATATTTCTTCTGTTACCCAAGGATTTCTACTAGCCCTCATCTTTTTACCTACTTGGTCCTCTGCTGCCTTCACTACTTCATCCCTCAAAGCTACCCATTCTTCTTCTACTGTATTTCTTTCCCCCATTCTTGTCAATTGTTCCCATATGCTCTCCCTGAAACTCTGTACAACCTCTGGTTTAGTCAGTTTATCCAGGTCCCATCTCCTTAAATGCCCACCTTTTTGCAGTTTCTTCAGTTTTAATCTACAGTTCATAACCAACAGATTGTGGTCAGAGTCCACATCTGCCCCTGGAAATGTCTTACAATTTAAAACCTGGTTCCTAAATCACTGTCTTACGATTATATAATCTATCTGAAACCTGTAAGTTTCTCCAGGCTTCTTCCATGTATACAGCCTTCTTTTATGATTCTTGAACCAAGTGTTAGCTATGATTAAGTTGTGCTCTGTGCAAAATTCTACCAGGCGGTTTCCTCTTTCATTTCTTAGCCCCAATCCATATTCACCTACTATGTTTCCTTCTCTCCCTTTTCCTACTACCGAATTCCAGTCACCCATGACTATTACATTTTCGTCACCCTTCACTATCTGAATAATTTCTTTTATTTCATCATACATTTCTTCAATTTCTTCGTCATCTGCAGAGCTAGTTGGCATATAAACTTGTACTACTGTAGTAGGTGTGGGCTTCGTATCTATCTTGGCCACAATAATGCGTTCACTATGCTGTTGGTAGTAGCTTACCCGCACTCCTATTTTTTTATTCATTATTAAACCTACTCCTGCATTACCTCTGTTTGATTTTGTATTTATAACCGTGTATTCACCTCACCAAAAGTCTTGTTCCTCCTGCCACCGAACTTCACTAATTCCCACTATATCTAACTACAGCCTATCCATTTCCCTTTTTAAATTTTCTAACCTACCTGCCCGATTAAGGGATCTGACATTCCACACTCCGATCCGTAGAACGCCAGTTTTCTTTCTCCTGATAACGACGTCTTCTTGAGTAGTCCCCGCCCGGAGATCCGAATGGGGGACTATTTTACTTCCGGAATATTTTACCCAAGAGGACGCCATCATCATTTAACCATACAGTGAAGCTGCATGCCCTCGGGAAAAATTACGGCTGTAGTTTCCCCTTGCTTTCAGCCGTTCGCAGTACTAGCACAGCAAGGCCGTTTTGGTTAGTGTTGCAAGGCCAGATAAGTCAATCATCGAGACCGTTGCCCCTGCAACTACTGAAAAGGCTGCTGCCCCTCTTGAGGAACCACACGTTTGTCTGCCCTCTCAACAGATACCCCTCCGTTGTGGTTGCACCTACGGTACGGCCATCTGTATCGTTGAGGCACGCAAGCCTCCCCACCAACGGCAAGATCCATGGTTCATGGGGGTAGGTTTGGTTAGTATCTAGAAGGAATTCTGCTGAAAATGGAGCGATTTATATTCGTCTGGTTTGTTAACCATTTGTAACCTTCAAAGAAGTGTCATGAGTCGGAAATTTTGAGTAAAGCCTGCACATTTCTCTTGTTGCCATATTAAAATTAGCTTCTTCTATCAAAACTCAGGAGAATTTACATAGTGTCACCTCACTAACTTTGTTGCACAGAGGCAGTTGTGAGAGAATTCTGAAACGGTGGTTTATTAAGTGAGGAACTGAGGAAAAGGAAGGTCAGTATCTTGTGGAAAATCAGATCCTGGGTGCAAAATAAACGTGTAATGACTTCGCTTATGTTTTTCCAAAATACATAGCATTTCTCGTTTCACCAGCTAGCGATGGCCCTTAAAAATTACATTCTTTCAACGGAAAAGTCTGTAGCTAGTAGTAGTTAATGAAGTTCGCATAGTAACCATATTCAAAAATACTCTCCCCTTTGTGTGCTGTGATTTGCCGAAATTTCATTTCGATATCCCAAACCATTTATGAAATACTAGGAAAGTTGTGGATATTTCACTCTGGCTTCATAGCTGGCGTGGTTCAATCGCAAGTGAGTGCGCTACGTCAGGTCAATTTTCTCGACAAATAAAGAGCTCCATCCAAGTCCAAAGAAAAATTCAATACGTTAGCTAAATTTCATATGCAGCCACAGATTATATAATATGGACCAAACTTAAAATCATAGCGACCCCTATTTTTCATTGTAAACTTTTTCGAATTTTGGGCAGTGTCTTACTTCCACATAAATATCACGATAACTACAACCATTAACGAAATGATGGGCACATCATAACGAACCTGACATACAAAGCTAAAAGTAAAGCACAAATGATTTCTTTTACCAAATAATTTCTGTAACATCGTTTGAGAAAGACTGCAAGGCGTGCGCATTGATTCTGTCATCGCTGACCGGCTGAAAGGTAGCAAACGCTCGTCGGCCTCCGCTTCTGAACAAACTAATGAATTCGCTCAGCACTTTGGACGAAAGCTGGTCACAGCACATCGGCCACCGTATCCTGCGCAACCTATAGTGCAAGTGCCCGTGCAGTGTCACGAGAATTGTCCGTCCCACGGTCAACAGTGTGGAAAGTTTTGTGGTCTGTTTTACACTGGTACTCGTGCAAGGTCCAGAAGTTGCAGCAACTGAAACTTCATGATCCGCAGCAACGGTCATGTCTGGTACGGTTCGAAATTAATGACAAAAATGGTTCAAATGGCTCTGAGCACTATGGGACTCAACTGCTGTGGTCATAAGTCCCCTAGAACTTAGAACTACTTAAACCTAACTAACCTAAGGACAGCACACAACACCCAGCCATCACGAGGCAGAGAAAATCCCTGACCCCGCCGGGAATCGAACCCGGGAACCCGGGCGTGGGAAGCGAGAACGCTACCGCACGACCACGAGATGCGGGCTAATTAATGACATGTGGCTGGGCAATATTCTGTGGAGCGATGAGGCACATTCTGCACTGCAGGGTGCAGTGAATAAACAGAACTGCAGAGTTTGGGGTAACGTTAAACCGCAAGTTGTGCATGGAGAGCCACATCGCTCGCTACATGTGACTGTATGGTGTGGCTTCACTAGCACTTTTATTTTCGGTCCATTTTCTTTGAACAGCATACATTCAGAGGGACGGTCAGGTTTGCCCCATGACATCTGCACACGTTATCATGATCTCGTACAGCATGTATTTCCTGCTTTGTTACAGCACAACTGTGTGAAAACCACTGCGTTCAAGATGGGGCAACATCTCATCTCGCCCATACAACGAAAGATCTGCTTAATGCAACCTTCCACGATCGTGTTATCTCCAGAGGTGTTCCCTATGCATCACCTGCAAGATCACCTGATCTGAATCCACGTGATTCTTGGCTCTGGGAATATTTAAACGAACGCGTTTACCAGGGTCACGTTCGGTCTCTACTTGAACTGAAGACCAATATATAGGAACATGTTGCTGAAATTTCAGCAGAACTGTTGCGAGCAACAGTTGATCACGTTGTTTTACGTATGGAGAATCTTGTCGACGTCTCGTGTGCTCATCTTAAACAAACTGTGTAAGCAGCGGTTAATAATAAAACCAACATTATGCCCCATTACATATGGAAATAAATTTATATGCCTTTCTAACATTCACGGCGCCAAAATTGCACCTGGTGCCCAAAATTGGAACTATCTTTTCTTATAGCATACATGGCTTCTGATCAATGCATTAGCATATTACTAAGTTTCGTTGCCATGCGATAATTACAGCCCATACTGGATCTCTGTGAGTATCTGTACTCGCTAGTATTCAACATGATTGCCACCTATGTTAAGGTACTTTTCGTGTCCTATTGTATTGTATGTTAACCGGGGACCTGGAAACGACGGAGAGGCTCCGTCCCTGCCGCAGCCGCAGTGGTGCACAATTCCACGACGACTACCCCAGTCCACCGCTCCGGCGCCCCACACCGAACCCAGGGTTATTGTGCGGTTCGGCCCCCGATGGACCCCCCCCCCCCCCACTCCCAGGGAACGTCTCACACCAGACGAGTGTAACCCCTATGTTTGCGTGGTAGAGTAATGGCGGTGTACGCGTACGTGGAGAACTTGTTTGCGCAGCAAACGCCGACATAGTGTAACTGAGGCGGAATAAGGGGAACCAGCCCGCATTCGCCGAGGCAGATGGAAAACCGCCTAAAATCCATACACAGATTGGCCGGTTCACCGGACCTAGACAGAAATCCGCCGGGCGGATTCGTCTCGGGGCCAAGTGCTCCTTCCCACCCGGAAAGCCGTACGTTAGACCGCACGGCCAACCGGGCGGGCCTTCGTGACCAAGTCTGTAACCGTTCTGTCATAGTTTGATACACAACCCTTCTTGAAACGCGAGGTGAGGCATGAGATACAGATTCATTCGCGTAGCGCCCGTCTCCTCGAATTTGTCATCGAATTTTGGAACAGTTCATCAGAAATAGCGGATAGCGACCCACTTCGATTGCCGCGTTTCTCTTGCTGCACATTTGTGTACCCATTTTTAAATGTTCTGCATCATTTTCTAACTAATCTACTGCATCATTTTCTAACTAATCTAGCGCTCACAGTGTTCTATCTGCTTCAGAAACCTACCGACAAATTTTGGTAGATCTGATGTCTCGTTTATGAAACTAATAACAGTGCATATTTCACAACAAGCGACATTTCCAGTCGGATGAAGCAGTTTAAATATATATAAATAAACTTTCAAGCAAGCGACAGCCGGGAGTTAGGGGGGTTATAATTACAGTGGACCTACTTACAGAGGTTCAGTGTGGGCTGTAATCATAGTATGGCAGCGAAACTTCGTATCTGTTCTAATTCGTTAATGCAGAACCGACCTACGCCGGAAGAAAAATTAGTTTCAATTTTGGCCACCACGCGCAAATCTGTGCGGAAAAGGTGAACAAAGTGAAAACAGAAGTAATGTTGACTTTGTTACTAACCACCCCTTACACGATTTGTCTGCTATAAAAACCGGAGACGTCGACGAGATGCTGCGCAGCACCAGATTTGCACCTGGTGGCCAAAATTTGCACTATTTTTTCCCATCTTAAACCTGTTCCGCGTATCTACCAAGCTTTGCTGCCATATGATAATTACACCCCACACTGGACCTCCAAGAGTAGCTGTACTTTAATTGTAACCACCCTGTACAGGAGGTCATGTACAGTACAGCAACCACAAAGTTGCAGTGGTCTGCAACTTCCTTCAAAACGCGCCTCGCACATCATGAATTGTGTTGCTGATTTTTAAGATTGTAGCCTAGAATTTTTGACATCGAAATGTAGTTGGAAGGAGGATGAGCAAACGATTTCTGTAAAATTCTGTGACAACACCATAAATTAGTAGAGCTTCGCATGGCGAACGTGCCGATAATGTGCCTAACCGCTATTTGGCCCGGGGACGTTGAGAGACAAACGTGAAGTTGGAAACTGTGTAACAGCCGAGGCGGACCCACTGCATCGGGCGGGTCTTAGGAGATAAAAACACCCCCATTTACATAACAAAGCGAGCCACAAACGCGGGCCGCCCGCAGGCCTGCCGGCTCTTTTTCGGCCTTCCTCCGCCCCCGCACACGAGTCTGCAGGTTAAGCCCCCGGTGCAATTTAGCGGCAGTTAAATTCCTTTTTAATGCGTCCGGCCGGCTGAATTTAGTGCGGCCCGCAGGAAAACGCGGCCATCCTACACCCCACCTCGCCTCCCACGCGCCGACGACAGGCGCGCCGTCGCGCCGCCAAATTACCCGCCGCCTCTGCTGCCGCCGCGCCATCGGTGGAAGGTTACACCGGGAGGCGCGAGTTGCTGAGGGCCACTTTGCCTCGCTGTGAGCACTCCCTCCCTCCCTCCCTCCGTCTGAGAGCTGCCGCAGTCAGCCGCTGCCCGCGGGCTGGTCTTCCACGGCTGTGTATAGCTTCAGCTGCAGTAGCCAGGTACAGGGCAACATTTACTCGAAGGGCACCTGCCCCTTAATACAGTGCTTGCCACCCAGTGGTAATCATACCACGCGGTGGGGGAAGGGGTAAAGCTGATTATTATGCACCATGTTATATTACTTTCTAAAAAATAAACAATCATTGTATTGTATGTTAACCGGGGACCTAGGAACGACGGAGAATTTCCGTCCCCACCGCAGCTGCTGTGGTTCACAACCCCACGACGACTACCGCAGTCCACTTCACCCCTCCGTCGCCCCACACCGAACCCAGGGTTACTGTGCGGTTCGGCCCACGGTGGACCCCCCAGGGGACGTCTCAAACCACACGAGTGGTAGAGTAATGGTGGTGTACGCGTACGTGGAGAACTTGTTTGCGCAGCAATCGCCAACATAGTGTAGCTGAGGCGGAATAAGAGGAACCAGCCCGCATTCGCCGAGGCAGATGGAAAACCGCCTAAAAACCATCCACAGACTGGCCGGTTCATCGGACCTCGACACAAATCCGCCGGGCGGATTCGTACCGGGGACCAGGCGCTCCTTCCCGCCCGGAAAACCGTGCGTTAGACCGCACGGCCAAGCGGGTGGGCTAACCTAACATTACTGTTGCGTTAGACTTCACAGGACGACTATATATAATTCATTCGGTTTCGGAGTTCTACATATTCGGAGAAAAATTACGTTTACAAATACATTACATGACACGACGCACCACGAAGGAATCGGTAGATGTCATGTACATTTACAGACAAACAAATGATCGCAATTACAGAAAAAAATGGATGTTTCATTCAAGAGAAAGAGCTTCACAAATTGAGCAAATCAATAACACTTTAGTCCATCAACTTGCCGTTATGCAAGTAGTTATCCGGATTGGCACTGATTGATAGACTTGTTGGGTGTCCTCCTGAGAGACGTCGTGCCAAATTCTGTCCAATTGGTGCGTTGGATCGTCAAAATCCCGAACACGTTGTGGGACCCTGCCCATAATGCTCCAAACGTTCTCAATTGGAGAAAGATCTGGCGACCTTTTTGGCCAAGGTTGAGTTTGGCAACACGAAGTGGAACCCTCCCCACGTGTGAGAGGGTATAATCTAGCTGAAATTTTAGCCCAGGATGGCTTGCTAGAAGAGCAACAAAACGGGGAGTGGAATATCGTCGACGTACCACTGTACTTTGATGGTGCCGCGGATGACAACCAAAGGGGACCTACTGTGAAATGAAATTGCACCCCAGACCACCACTGCTAGCTGCCGGGCGGCATGGCGTGCGACAGTCAGGTTACCATCCCGCCGGTGTGGCCGAGAGGTTCTAGGCGCTTCAGTCTGGAACCGCACGACCGATACGGTCGCAGGTTCGATCCTGCCTCGGGCATGGATGTGTGTGATGTCTTTAGGTTACTTAGGTTTAAGTAGTTCTAAGTTCTAGGGGACTGATGACCTCAGATGTTAAGTCCCATAGTGCTCAGAGCCATTTTAACCATTTTTTTGGAATCTCGTTGACTGGACTAGAATTGTCTTCAGTCATGATTCCCGCTCCCAACTGAACGCCGATGACCAGCGAAGACGGACCTGGAGACGCATTGGACAAAAATGCAATTATCTAATTACTGGCCGAATCTTAAAATTTAAAATACTATCATGGTTTACTAACTAGGAGGCATAATCTGACGTTGAAGGTTTAACACAATAAATCAAGTATTGCATTTAGAAACCGTGTACATGTCTTGAGACAGATTACCCAGATTACACGCATCCAGTATTTGAGAATGAGAACACCCAGTAACTTCCAATAAACTTCACACCTAATTTCAAACCTTTTTTGAAACTTTTTCTCCCTGACACCTCTCCACAAAATAATGAAAGGAATAAATTTTACACTTACTACTTTTTCTCTATACACGCAGTGAAACTTTAGCACCAGGCATTTACTCGTATTACTTCTTTAAAACGAACTATTTGCATAATTAATGGAAAAACTAGTAGAAGCTGACCTCGGAAAAGATCAGTTTGGCCTCCGGAGAAATACTGGAATAGGTGAGGCCACACTGACCCTACTACCTACCTTAGAAGATAGGCACAAGGAAGGCAAACCTACGTTTATAGCATTTGTAGACCTACAGAAAGCTCTTGACAATGTTTTCTAGAATACTCTAAGTTTCCGAAAGTAAGGAGCAAAATACAGGGAACGAAAGTTTTTTTACAACCTGTACAGGAACCAGACCGCAGTTTTCAAAGTCGAAGGGCATGAAAGAGACGAGAGTGAGACCGTATCCTATCCCCACCGTTATTCAATAAGCTGCGAAGGAAAACAATGAGAAATTTGAAAAGGGAATTAAAGTTCATGGAGAAGAAATAAAAACATCACTGTTCGCCCATGGCATTGTAATTCAGTCAGGCTCAGCAAAATACTGAGGGAATTAGATTATTAAATGAGACATTAAAAGTGACAGATGAGTTTTTGCTGGCAGTAAAATACCTGATGATGGCGAGAGTGGATATAAAACGTAGTCTGGTAATGGCAAAAAAAATGTATCTGAAGAACAAAAATCTGTGAATATCGAACACAAATTTAAGCGCTATGAAGTCTTTTCTGGAGGTATTTGTCAGGAGTGGAACCACGTACTGAAGTGATACGTGGACAATAAGCAGTTCAGACGAGAAAATAACAGAAGTTTCTGAAATGTGGTGCTACAGAAGGATCCTGAAGATTGGATGGGTGGATTGTGTAGCTACTTAGGAGGTGCTGAATAGAGTTGGGGAGAAAGGAGATTTTAGTTATAACTTAACTAAAAGAAGAGCTTGGTTAGTAGGATATATTCTGGGATATCAAAGAATCGTCAATTTAGTATTGGAGGAAAATGTGAGATTAGAAATTGTAGAGGGAGACCAAGAGGCGAGAAAAATAAGCAGTTTCACATGGATATGGTTTGCAGTAGTTATTCGGAAATGAAAAGGCTTGTACAGCATGGAGTAGTGTTTAAAGCTGCATCAAACCAGACTTGGGACTGAAGATAACAACAAACTACTAATTCTATTCGCAAAAATTGTTCAGGCACCGTCCACATATACCACTGAATGCATCTACAAAATTATATCATTCTACGCCACACTGTTCAGGAGATGTGTTGTCACAAACATTGAGATTAATGAAAAACCAGCTGTTTTATACATGGGCTATCGATTTTTTAAAGAATCGGTGGTGGGATGGTTACTGGTGTTTACTAGATGATCGTCATCATGACATTTGACAAGCAGTGCTAGATAAAGGCTTTTCGTACGTTTATACTTTTTTTCAGGTTATCTTCAGGAGTTTGTTCTGTGAAACACTGTGTGTTGTTGAGTACGGAAGTGATAACGAGATGCACTTTCAAAGCTTCGCGGAAAATTATGTTCCAATATCTAGCTAAACGACAAAGCATAACACAAAACTCTGCTACCTTTGCGTACTATCACATGCTCAAACCTCGTTTCGATACCGCGACCTGTTTAGTAAATATGAGAGGTACCCTTCTTAGAAGAGAAATCATATGTATAAATACGAGTAACAGACTTGACATTGATTCCGGCAGCGGCATAACGTACAGTTCTTCTTCTTTTTCTCCTTCTTATTCTTGTAATATTTCGGCCCTATACCTTCCGGCAATCTTTAGAGTGAGTCGACACATTGAAGCTACGAAGCTACAGTGCTCGTTGCATAGTTTTAAACTACAGATACACAAGCGCCAGAGACGTTGATCGCCAGCAGAGAGTAAGAATAAATTGAATCTGCGGCAACCAGGTCGATCCATGCCGGGATATCGAATTAAAATTATTAGCTGCACTGTAGCGACGTTTCTGTGAGTTTATTAAAGAAAGCATCACATTCCATGATTTGTTCATTTTGAAACCCCTATCTCTGTTAATTAAATTCTTCGCCAAACGAATTTCAACTGCTTCGTTCACTATCGAGACCGAAAAGTATGAAGTCCATCGGCCAAAGTTCACAATTTTGCACTGCCCGTCAATACCTGTATGAACATCAATTTGTGACTAATCTGCGTAACTCCTTCGTGGTGCGTCCTCCTTTTTGTCTTAGACTGTACATCTGAAAAAAAGAGATAATTGCCGACGTCGAATATACACTTAAGTTTTAGAAAGTCTTTTCTGCAGATATTTGTCTCGAGTTTAGGCTTGTGCAGAAATCAAATATGGACAACAAACAGTTCAGACAAGAAGCGAACAGAAGCTTTCGAAACGTGATGCTACAGAAGCTTGCTGAAGATTAAATGGGTCGACGGAATAATTACTGAAGAAGTAATGAATCGAATTGGAGAGAAAAGTAACTTACGCCACATCTTCGCTAAAAGATTGAGTGGTTATGTAGGACAATCGTCAGACAGCAAGAGTCGTCAATTTCGTATTGGAGGAAAGTGTTGTGGGGGGTATTGTAGAGGGAGGCATAGAATTGGGAGCAATAAGCAATTTCAAACGTATATAATTTGACACACTTACACACAGAACAGGCCGTGGGGATATACATCAAACCATTCTTTGATGACAACTACTTCAACACAGAAAGTTATTTAAGTGTAGGGGACTGCAGCCTTCTCCTTTGAGATTCATTTCGTCTGCTTTAAAGTCACTGGTTTCGCCGCGAGATACCAAGTAGAAAGTTTGAGCATAGCAACTATCTTCAAATTGTCTCACTAGCCAAGCCGAAACCGTACTCGGCCGTTAACCTGTTGCGACATCGCATGCCTAGGCAACGTTCTGACGCGCGCCAACCGTACCTGCCCAGTCCAATGTTTTCTCTGTTGGCACGCTCGTTTAATGTGGTTTCCGATACCATCTCTTTCTTTCCTACTGCTTGATAAGACTGCGATTCCGCCTCATTAAGACGAGACGTTTTCGTGACATTCTTGTTCAATTCTTGCTCTAGACACTTTTTAAGGTGTCTGATATTTTAATATATTTTTGCCATTACTCTTCCCTTCTTAAAGGCATATTGTCCGCTTCCTGCACCATCAGTGTGAATAATTTCCCTTAGTTACCAATGTTACATTGATCCATACTGAGCAGCTTAATACATTCCTTTGTGCTATCAGATTCTTTCCGCCACTAGTTTATTACACTGCTACACTTCCCAATTCATAGAATACCCCTGTAAGAAGGTTTTTTGATTTAATATACTGGCTGTCAGCGTGTGTTCTTATGTGATTAACCTACATTGCGTCCTTTGTACTGAAAGGCAGTAGAACAATCCCATGCACCGCTGTCTGCCTTCTGAATCCTCTAAACAAATCGACTTTATTAACAAAGGAAATATATTTCCTGAGTCGGTATGCTGTCATTGTGAATATTTTCTGAATAAAGCCATGTAGATCGCTGTCAGTTCGGCTCTAAAATCTTGAATCGAATTGACTGCTGATGCCCCACTTACGCAAACGTTCTCTTTATACTGACACTGAACGCCGTATCGCAAGTTTTAAGTATTGATCAGATGATGGCAGCAGCTGAAACGTCGCCATAAGTAAAGAAATATATTAACCCGTGTAGACGGCTTCATTCACAAAATAGAGTGACTTTTACTCGATGGCAACTTTTTGTAATCCACGTTCCCGCCAGCAGAGAAGCAACTGGATGGGTGACTCCAATCTGTTTCTTGAAAATATGGAGGGGACCAGAAAAATGTAGATATCTTTGATAGTAAATATCTTTGGAACAAAACGACATAAGGTTGCCATTTTAAGTACGAAACCACGATGGGCTACAACGACAATGGCATAATGTGTACGGAACTCAGCCACCAACACGTACAACAGTTTACCACAAAATCTACAACAAGTCCAACTTCCAGAACTACTTTGTTGCAACATTTTACTAGGTCACGTCAAACATTTGTGTGGCACTTGAAAGAGGAATAAGCTGATCAGGTGTACGACGAATTCTGAAAGCTGCAAAGTGGAAAGTGTAAGTTCCAAGATCGCTGCACGCCATGGACAAGAACGACCCTGGTCGACGGTTGGAGTACTGCGAGTGGTTTGAAGCAATGCTTCACGAGGATGAACGGTTTGCAGGCGGAATTCAAATTGAACGGTACTGTAAACCTCCGCAGCTGCATATACTGGGCTCCGGAAAATCCTCCCGTTCACGTGGACAAACATATTAATCGCGCGGTTTGAGTGGCCCATTCTTCTTCGTAGGTACCGTAACTGGTGAGGTGTACCTTCATATGCTGCCAACATAGATTTTACCTGCCATCCGAGAAATGTTTGGAAATTAAAAGATTTTACCTACGACAAGATGGCGCTGCGCCTCACTACCACAGAGATGTGAGAGCCTACTTGGAGGAAAATCTACCCGGACGATGGAGAGAATAAAGAGGAGCTGTTAAGTACCCACCACGTTCTCCAAAACTTACACCTCTTGGCTTCTACCTAGGGGAGATCTTGAAAAATGAAATTTATCATCAGAAGCCAGCTACACTGAACGAGCTACGAGAAAACATCGAGTCGTCCCCAGCGGCTGTCAGATCGACAACACTAACACCCGTAGTTTGGTCAACAGTTCATCGGGATCGACATTGTTTGGCTGCTAATAGGGCTGACTTTGAAAACACAAAATATCCTTCCCCCTGTGCGAGAAGTGTAACGGTATGTCATTTTGTTCCATTAATATTGATATCAAAAAGTGTCTACATTTTTCTGGACCACTCTGTACGAGAGCATCTCATGGGTCAGCAAAGTGGCTTTACACGAAACATATGCATCGTCTCTACAGAATGACGACAGCGGTATAGGTATGAATCTTTGCGGACCCGTCGCGCGCCTTTTCACTAGAGATCAGAAACGGAGCGCGTTAAGGGTCTGAAGCTGAGGATTGCATATGTTAGAAGCCAAAGTGCTGCTGTTAAGTCAGTGTTACACTGGCTTGCTTCCTGTCTCTCCGCTAGGCCCGCAAGCATGACAAGTCTCATTAGCGTCTCGTGGTCGTGCGGTAGCGTTCTCGCTTCCCACGCCCGGGTTCCCGGGTTCGATTCCCGGCGGGGTCAGGGATTTTCTCTGCCTCGTGATGGCTGGGTGTTGTGTGCTGTCCTTAGGTTAGTTAGGTTTAAGTAGTTCTAAGTTCTAGGGGACTGATGACCATAGATGTTAAGTCCCATAGTGCTCAGAGCCATTTGAACCATTTTATATTTGCACCGCTACGGTCGCAGGTTCTAATCCTGCCTCGGGCATGGATGTGTGTGATGTCCTTAGGTTAGTTAGGTTTAAGTAGTTCTAAGTTCTAGGGGACTTATGACCACAGCAGTTGAGTCCCATAGTGCTCAGAGCCATTTTTTGAATCTCATTAGCGGTGGTGCGTTTGCCACCTACTCGTAGACTCCTCCTCTTTTATTGAAGCGTGCAGGAGTCTAAGGCTAGTCGTGACAATCTTACTGTTGTAAAGTAGCACTGAAAAGGCGAAAATGACCGACTGTCGGGATCAGATGGCCTCTAAAGACGCTTAGTTTCGCGAGACTCTGGAGACGAAAATTCAGTTCTGCTGTCTACGCGATTCTGAATGTGAACGGTAAGAAACAGAGTGATAAAAAGGTTTTTCTCCGACAGGTGGACTATAGCATCGAACTTGTTTTCCAAAGTTCATCCAGTGCAAACAAAATGGTTGTTTTCTTGTTTATTCCAGCTCCAACACGACAAAACATAAGTGATCCGTCAAACGAAAACAGGCCACAGAGCAACGCCACTGTTATGTCCTTGTGATCGAAAAGCACGCTGTTTCTGTATGCTTTTGATCACGGTAATTTGTGTTTATGGGCGAAATGCGGGTTGTGTTACTTGACATTCACTTCTGTAACTTTCTCGAAGATTGTGGTAAATTTATTTCAATAATTAATCAGCATTTAGACAAAACACTTGTATTCTCGTCACAGACTTCGTAACATGTCGAAAGTGTGCGTATGCTAACGTAATTGTTAGATATTCCCTGAACAAGGATTAAATATTAACACAAATTTACAGCAGTCTTCGAAAAAGTTATATAAATACGCGTATATACGAAGTATTTGCACCAAACGTTTTAAGTGATGGATCACGTTCAAATGGCTCTGAGCACTATGGGACTTAACAGCTATGGTCATCAGCCCCCTAGAACTTAGAACTACTTAAACCTAACTAACCTAAGGACAACACACAACACCCAGTCATCACGAGGCAGAGAAAATCCCTGACCCCGCCGGGAATCGAACTCGGGAACCCGGGCGTGGGAAGAGAGAACGCTACCGCACGACCACGAGCTGCGGACCGTCCTTTACAATTCGCCGGTCCTGAGAGGGCGATATTTCACCGAAACTAGCTGACTATCAAAACAATAAAGAAATGTCGAATACACATGAGCCCTAAAATGCATAGCTTAAGACCTATGAGCACTACTTCATCTTCGATACTACGAAACAAATCTCTTCTACTGCAAGCTCTTTGCCTTGCACCAAAACAAGAAGAAACTGTCCAGTAAACATGAGCTCTATAGTGTATTCCTTAATAACTATGGGCACTGCTTCATCTTAGGTACTATGAAGCACATCTGTTCTAATGAACAAGTGCTCATAGCTCTTTAGCTACGTTCTGTAGAGTCCTTGTGTACTAGGCACAGTTTTCGATATTGCCTCTCATAAGAGTCGTCACGGGAATTTTCTCAGGCGTTTCGGCAGATATTTGCAATTTCGTTTTGTGCAATGTATGGTTGGAGTGAGTCCAAACAAATGCTGTTCATCACGTCTCTTCTGCGAAGCTCAATGTCGACGGAAAGCGTTGGTTTCTTTCCAGTTACAAGAAAAACTAGTTTCAAAGCCGTCTTTAACGTGCCCATTGTACAGAGCGGTGCCACATTAGTATAATGCAATACTAGGTGTATCGACCTGTATTAACACGGAGCGACTGATAAGCGCTCCTGCATGGTGGTAGCAGTCAGTGCGAGCCGGGGCTGTGCTGTCGTTGTTGAAGTTCCGGCTACTCTTGTTGTTTTATTGTCTCTGATAACAAAAATGGCTCTTGCGAGCACTATGGGACTTAACTTCTGAGGTCATGAGTCCCGCCGGCCGGAGTGGCCGAGCGGTTCTAAGCGCTACAGTCTGGGACCGCGCGACCGCTGCGGTCGCAGGTTCGAATCCAGCCTCGGGCATGGCTTTGTGTGAAGTCTTTGGTTTAGTTAGGTTTAAGTAGTTCTAAATTCTAGGGGACTGATGATCTCAGATGTTAAGTCCCATAGCGCTCAGAGCCATGTAATGCATCAGTTCCCTAGAACTTAGAACTACTTAAACCTAACTAACCTAAGGACATCACACACATCCATGCCCGAGATAGGATTCGAAGCTGCGACCGTAGCGGTCGCGCGGTTCCAAACTGTAGCGCCCAGAACCGCTCGGACACCCGGCTGGCCTCTGATAACAGACATCGCTGAAACGGATATCACACTACACTGATTTGGGAGCACACTATCGAATGACCAAGCAAAATTCTGGTTTGGTAATCATTTTGTTCGCAAAGGGAAACAAACCGACGCTTTCCGTCGACACTGGGCATCGCATGAAGGACATGATGAGCGGTATTCATTCGAGTTGACTATAGCCATATAGTGCAGAAACGAAATAGCAAATATCTGCCGAAACACGAGAGAAAATGCTCCTAGTGACTCTTAATAGGGATACCTGTGTATAATGTTTGTGTGTGTGTGTGTGTGTGTGTGTGTGTGTGTGTGTGTGTGTGTGTGTGTGTGTGTGTAAACAGAACACAATATTCATTGCTAATATGTCAGTAATTGTACTGGTGTATAATTGTCGTCATGCACAACGGTTGCGTGTGTAGCGGCAATGGCACGAATCCACGGTTATACCTGCGAACCGGCGTACTTGTTCTCCTTTCTACGCTGGGATGGTCCACGTGTACCCGGCCACAGACTCAAGTGACGAATTAGCAGCAGCGGAGACTAACGAGGCAGGTCTCAGAGCGTACGGAAACGCCGAGTTCGGAGATGACGTCATACGAGTCGCTGGAGAGTTTAGAGGAGTATACAGACCTTATTCCTACACGCTACTTTGCATTAGTGCACGGAGTTTTTATTCAGACAACGTAGTATTCCAGCAGACTGGAGTAAGCGCTGCTCTATTCCGTCCTGTAGAAAGACAACCGGTGGTCCGTTGTTGGGAAGCGGGTCGATGTTTGCAGCCCCGCTTGTGGGTTTGTACGGTATAGGCGGACGGCGCACTGGAAGGCTGGAATGGAGATGGAGCGCTCCCTGGAACGGAAAGAGCGCGGCGGAGCGTGCTGCCGGTGAACTGCGGCCGTGCAGCGCAACAGGTCTGTCTGCCACAAACACAATGGCGAGCCCAGCCACGGGCACCGCTGTTATGCCGCGAACCAGGGGCACCGCGGCCCAAAGAGTGACCGTCCAGCACCCGGGAACGTATCACTGAATACCACGTATGGATATACACGTTACCTTCATATTCAGACAATCCGCTGGCACTTTTCTCTTTGCACGCGATACAAGTACTACTGTGAAAGATAGGGAACGTAACGTAGTAAATGATCTATTGTATATTACCCATTACATATTATACAGATAATATATTATCTATGTCATCTACATTACAATATATATCTACTATATATCGCCGGCCGCGGTGGCCGAGCGGTTCTAGGTGCTTCAGTCCAGAACCGCGCGACTGCTAAGGTCGCAGCTTCGAATCCTGCCTCGGGCATGGATGTGTGTGATGTCCTTAGGTTAGTTACGTTTAAGTAGTTCTATGTGACTGATGACCTCAGATGTTATGTCCCATAGTGCTCAGAGCCATTTGAACCATTTTACTATATATCATATTATAGAAATACAGCAGCTAGCCACTTCTATTCAGTACGTACAATATTGAAACATCGACAGCAGTTTGGATACTGCAGATGGCCTGTCCAAAATTAACAATTTTGTTTAGCTGCTACGCTTCGCGAGCAGTAGATTAACGAAGTGTACCTATTTTCTGCTCTTCTTGGTGCTATTCCGATTTTGCGTTTGTTGATGTGGCACAAACACTTTTTCACTTGCATCCCGCACAAAAACATCGCAGTATCCGCCATGTTCCCGACTCAAATCTTTGTTCGCATCGAAAAATTATATTTATGATCAAAGTTATATTTTTCTTACAAGTTTTAAACGCGTTGCATAGCTCTGTGGTAGAATGCTCGCCTGTCATGTGGACGGTCTGGCTTCGATTACCGACTGCTGTAAAATTTTACAGAAAAGGAGCATGCGCCATGAACATTTCCATGAAGCGAAAATAAATGAAGATAAAAAATTTAATTTGTAACTTTTTTTTTAATTTGAAAAAGATCGCTAATTAAATATTTATATTTTGTAATGAGAACTTGATTTCTCCGTGCGATATGAAATTAGAACGTTCGTTTTTCATAAAAATGACGTACTAGTATGTGATATTTAGAATACCACGCAGTAATTTTATGTTTAAATGAGAGAGGTATTCGATATGAACGGAAAGACCGAAAAAATAATCACCAAAACGAGACTCGATCCAGCGATTACCGATCTCGAGCGCTACTGATTTATTCTCCACCTTTATGTAGTAGGTTGGTAAGTTCGTAGCATTTTTGTTTTGCATGTTGGCATTTCGGTTGCTATGGGTTTATTTATTTATCGACTGTCATTTTTATTTGCAGTTCACTGTTGCTATTTGAGTTTACATATTGTCATTTTGTCATTTAGAGATACTGAGTGGAGCTGCCGACGCTGGAAAATGGAGAAACTGGAACACTTCCGACGTATTCTCCACTTTCAGTAAGTCCTTCGGTATTTGATGAAGATGGTTTAAAGGGACTATCTACAATGATACACGCCGATATACTCGAGAACTGGAAAATGTGATGGACTATGATCATTCCACCATTGTGCGACATTTGCATGCAATGGGGAAGGTTCAAAAATCGGGTGTACTGGTACAACATGCGCTAAGCCAAAATCACAAAACTCGGCGGGAGGCCATAATGTGCATTTCTGCTTACTCATCGTCAAGTGGCTCGTGAACCACGCTGACCATCACTGTCCCGTGTCATTGTTGGGGACGACAAGTGGTGTCTTTACGCCAGCATAAGGAATGTTTGGGCCCAAACAAAGCAGCAACATCTCGTACAAACACATGCACGCATACAGAAAAGATAATGTTACGCATCTGGTGGAGCATCGACGATGTGGTGTGCTATGAACTGCTTCCCAGAGCTTTAACCATCACTGCTGACATTTACTGCAACAACTGAAATGTCTTGCAGACGCAGTCCACGAACAACGCCAGGGATACTGTGTGAAAGTGATGCTACTCCGCGATAACGCCCACCTGCATTCTGCAAGACTGACAAAAGAACATTAAACAGGAGTTCATTTGGAAAGTTATTTCTCACCCACCTTATGCATGTGATCTTGCGCTCTAGATTTTCAATTGTTATGCACTCTATCAAACAACTTTCAAGAAACTTCCTTTCCGGGTGAAAATGTGGTCCGAACGTCGCTCTACGAGTTCTTAACCTCAAAAAACGAGCGATTTCTACAGTGGCTGAATCGAAAAGTTACTCGAGCGTTTGCACACTGTTCTGAATAGTCAAGGAAAATATATCACTGATGGCTAAAATCTCTGTTATGTGTATCTGTTGTGTTTATTAAACTTATGGAGAAACACTATGATCTTATACGCAACCTAATATTATATGCATCACGGAAATTCACATAGTACTTTTGATTAAAAATTTGCATCAGCCGAGCATCGAACCGTGATTCCCCACTTTGCAGGCGAGCGCTCTACCACAGAGCCACATTGCCTGTCGAAGAACAGGTCTTACTTTAAGGTATTAAACACGGTCGGAAAACTTCAAATTCGATTTCTTAGAGACTTTTAGAGAGTTGTACCTAAATGCTTTGTGATATTGATATTTTAGTTCGTAACTTCACGTACACTAAATATAAAGAAATACAAAAATCCGACTGCCATGATGGCCTGTTTGTCAGTTGAAATATTTGCTTGTGATATCCTCCTGTTCAGCGTAGGTACACTATGTGATCAGAAGTATTCGGACACCCCCCAAAACATACATTTTTCATATTAGGTTCATTGTGCTGCCACCTACTGCCAGGTGCTCCATATCAGCGACCCCAGTAGTCATTAGACATAGTGAGAGAACAGAATGGGGCTCTCCTCGGAAATCATGGACTTAGAAAGTGCTCACGTGATTGGGTGTCACTCGTGTCATACGCCTGTTCGCGAGATTTTCACATTCCTAAACATCCCTACGTCCACTTTTTCTGATGTGATAGTTAAGTTGAAACGTGAAGGGACACGTGCAGCACAAAAGCGTACAGGCCGACCTCGTCTGTTGACTGATAAGAGACCGCCGACAGTTGAAGAGGGTCGTAATGTGTAATAGTCAGACATGTATGTACCCAGACCATCACACAGGAATTCCAAACTGTATTAATATCCACTGCAAGTGCTATTACAGGAGGGAGGTGAGAAAACTTGGATTTCATGATCGAGCGGCTCCTCATAAGTCACAAATCACGCCGGTAAATGCCAAACGACGCCTCGCTTGGTGTAAGGAGCGTAAACATTGGGCTATTGAACAGTTCTGAGGAATGACGAATCACGGTGCACAATGTGGCGAACCGATGCCAGGGTGTGGGTATGCAGAATGCTGGGTGAACGTCATCTGCCACCGTGTGTAGTGGCAACAGTAAAATTCGGAGGCGGTGGTGTTATGGTGTGGTCGTGTTTTTCATGGAGGGGGGAGGGGCGCTTGCATCCCTTGTTATTTTGCATGGCACTATCACAGCACAAGCCTACTGATGTTTCAAGCACCTTGTTGCTTCCCACTGTTGAAGAGCAATTCGGGGATGGCGATTGCATCTTTCAACACGATCGAGCATCTGTTCATAATCTGCGGCCTGTGGAGGGGTGGTTACACGACAATAACATCTTTGTAATGGACTGGCCTACACAGATTCCTGACATGAACCCTATAGAACACCTTTGAGAAGTTTTGGAACGCCGACTTCGTGCCAGGCCTCACCGACCGACGTCGATACCTCTCCTCAGTGCAGCGCTCCATAAAGAATGAGCTGCCATTTCCCAGGAAACCTGCCAGTACCTGATTGAATGTATGTCTGCGAGAGTGGAAGCTGTTATCATGGCTGAGGGTGGGCCAACACCATATTGAATTTCAGAATTACCGATGGAGGGCACCACGAACTTCTACGTCATTTTCACCCAGGTGTCCGGATATTTTGATAACAGAGGTATTTTTCGTAGTAGCTGAGATTTCTTACTAAGTAATGTGTTATTTGTCCGCACACACACACACACACACACACACACACACACACACACACACACACACACACACACACACACGCACTCACATTTTTTCGTGTTTTATGAACTGTCTGGTTGTTTATCTGCTGACTCGTTCCAACACCAAGAAGCTTCAGCTCTCATGGTCCAACCCAAACCGATAAATAAAAATAAATAGTGTCTGTAGCAGTTATCTTTTAAGCTTAATTTATGGGGAGTGTCGTAAGTGATTCTCACGTCCTTTGGTTCGTGTTTAAAACAAGTGTCGCAAAATTCTTACAGGAGACAATACTGCCAAAATTGGAAAAAATTTCCTGTAATTATACGTGCAGAGACGAATACTTTTTTAGATATGGGCCGTTTTACTTCTGTCGAGAACGGTTAATGTCCAGTCGAGTAGGCTGTTCTTGTTGAGGAAATGAGGTGAAATGTAGGCGTAAGAATGTGTGGTGACCACATTAAAGACATCCTGTAGTGTCAATAGACTGTTAGTTGTCATAGAACAGAAAAGCGAATATTCACTTGTTTGAAGTGGATGTGAACCCTATAATTGACTGGCTCAACCGTCACACATTTATGTTTCCATAATTATTTGACGGCACCTACAGATGAAGCTTTAAGCTTCGAAACTGGTCGTGGAATAGATTAAGAAAATTACTGGCAACTGAAAGGGATTTTTATTCTACAAGGATTTCTTTCAGTTACCTCCTGTACTATACTGTAGCAGTTCTTTCTATGTGTGGTCCAAGTTTCATCGAGCTATGTCACTTGGCAGTAATACATATGCGAAAGTTACTTTGGTCTTTTAGTTTTGCACACCAGTGCATATACGAAGGATGTTCGGAAAGTAAGTTCCGATCGGTCAAGAAATAGAAACCACAGTGAAAATCTAATAAAGCTTTGCACATATGTGTTCGACAGTGTCTCTAGTATGCCTGTCGGTTACATCACTTCGCTCTTTTCAATTCTGACCGCATGGTGAGCACATAAAGATGCGTAGAAAATAGTGTGTCCCGCCAAGTATGAGGTCCTGGTGAGAGATTTCGCCTGATGTTATGCAGCCCAGATTACAGAACTGTCAATACTGTTTCTACTTTGTGACAATTCTCGATCGCAATCTGCAGGGGCAATGAAAATGCTCCTGCAGCGTTTTCGATGGGAAGCGTTTGATCACCCGCACTACAGACCGTAATTGGTTCCCACTGTGTTTCAAAAAAATGGTTCAAATGGCTCTGAGCACTATAGGACTTAACATCTATGGTCATCAGTCCCCTAGAACTTAGAACTACTTAAACCTAACTCACCTAAGGACATCACACAACACCCAGTCATCACGAGGCAGAGAAAATCCCTGACCCCGCAGGGAATCGAACCCGGGAACCCGGGCGCGTGAAGCGAGAACGCTACCGCACGACCACGAGCTGCGGTCCACTGTGTTTCATCTCTGCTCACATTAACTACTGGCTACGAATACAACATTTTTGCACAGACAACGAGATATAGAGGAGCGTAGAGAATTGGCGGGAAGCACAGGCGGCTGACTTCTACAACCAGAGTATTGGAAAGTTGGTACAGCGCTACGACAAATGTCCAAGTCGGAGTGGTGACTCTGTAGAGCAGTGGCTGGAAGCTGTAGGTAACTGTTGCAGATAAAATATTTCTGATTTTCAAAGTAGTTTCCATTTCGCGATCAATCGGAATTTACTTTTCGAATAGCCCTAGCAATTATTTTAACCTGATGTAATGGTTGCTTTTGGTGGCTTTTTGTGTTTTAAATGCATTGAAGCTGTTCAGCATTGTTTGCAGAAAATATTCATTTATTAGCTCACAAGAATGAAATATATAAAAATAAGATATAAATTATGGAGCCGGCCGAAGTGGCCGTGCGGTTCTGGCGCTGCAGTCTGGAACCGCGAGACCGCTACGGTCGCAGGTTCGAATCCTGCCTCGGACATGGATGTGTGTGATGTCCTTAGGTTAGTTAGGTTTAACTAGTTCTAAGTTCTAGGGGACTAATGACCTCAGAAGTTGAGTCCCATAGTGCTCAGAGCCATTTTTTTATAAATTATGGAAACAGAAACTGCGACACAGAAATATCCGCACGTTCCAAAATTCATGGGCTACAAATGTAAAGCGGTTGTCACTTAGCGGTGTTATTCGCAACTCTGACCAGCATTGGTCTAGATGAAGCATTGATTCTCTGCAATATGTTGATCGTCTTTTGGTACTGACTTCAATATTTCTTTCGGAAATTCGAGCTCTCATTATCCCGTAAAGAACAACGGTCAAATTGCCGTATTTTCTGCGCAGCAATAGTGCTCCAAGAAGTGACTACTTTCCCGGCTTCCAAATAAGATATTACATAAGCAGTGAATTTTATACATAATATGATGCAGTCTAATTCTTATTATTAGGTAATCCAGTGGCAAGCATGTCCCGATTCAACTAATGAATTACTGCTTTAAATTTCAACGCATGTTATGGACTTATTCCAACACAGGTACAACCCTCCACAGTGATAGCAAGGCTGTAATCAACGTGAAAGTTTCTCGTAAATAGTGGGTTACTAACAGGAAGTAAGATAACGGTATAAAGCCGCGTCGACGTGTCCGTAGCACTTCCTCAACCTGTCTGAACCACACTAGCGGTCTCCAGAACTGATTTCGAAAAACCACGGAGGACTTTCGCTAGAAGAGCCGGATAGCACCTACAACCACTACTCCTGAACGCTTACAGTTCGTTGACGGGTCAACCAGTTAGCAACGTATCGCATGCAAATACGACTAAGCGATTCACGGATGAAATGGAGCACTGTTTAAGGTTTTTGACTCCCATCTGGAAAGGAGAGAGGCAGGTTGAAGTCGTCCTCTGGCTTGTGACGTTGATGTTTCCGATGATTTCACTTAAAAGATTAACGTGAATGCTTGTATGGTTATTTTGCAAACGCGTGTTATCGTATCCGAGCTATTCCTCAGTCTGTAATGGTACTGCTGCACAAGGCTGTCACTGATGAAGGACGGCTGTCCACTACGCTCTTCGTAACTGATATTCTACATATCCATCTACGGTACTTCCCTCCAATTCAAAGTTTAGTGTTTGGTAGAGGGTTCGTAGAACCACCTTCAGACCGTTTCTCGAACGTTCCACACTTGAATAGCACGTGGGAAAAATGAATATCTATATGTTTCAACGTGAGCTTTAATTTCTCTTATATTATTACCACATATGTGGCAATCAACAAAATATTTTGGCTTTCAGAGCAAAGGTTGATGACTGAAATATAGTAAAAACGTGTCGCTAAAATTAAAAACGCCTTTGTTTCAATATCTGCCATGCCTCACCATAACCGTGACTCTGTCTTTCTCTTCCCTGTTTCGCGATAGTACAAAACGAAATGCCTTTCTTTGAACATTTTCGACGCTATCACTCCTATCTATGAAGGCACCCATACCGCACAGCAATATTCTAGCAGAGGACGGACAAACATAGTCTAGGCAGCCTGTTTAGTACATCTCCTGCATCTTCTAAGTATTTTGCCAATATAGTGCTTTCTTTTGTTCGCTTCCCCCACAACATTTTCTATGCGATGTTTCCATTTAACTTCATCAAAACGGTAATCACTACGTAGTTCAATTGACAAAAAATTTGCCTGATTTACCATGTAATCGAAAGATAATTAATTTTGTCTTTGTACTCATGTGAAGGACTTCACATTTTTTATCGTTTAGGGATAGTTGGCACTTTTCGCAACATGCAGTTATCTTATTTAAATGATTTTGCAACTCGCTTTGTTATTCTGACTACTTTGCTAGATAGTAAACGTCGTCATCATCTGCTAACACTTTAGAAGACATGGTCACATTGTCTCGTAAATTGTTAACGTAAATTAAGGACAACAGAAAAGCTAGAACACTGTCTTGGGGAACCCCACAGAAAAATCCGTTTCATTAGATGACTTCCCTTCAGTTAGTATAAAGTGTGGCCTTTCACACAGAAAATCACCAATCTGGTCGCACAACATACTCCACAGACACGAATTTGATTACAAACTGCTTGTGAGGACGTCAAAAGCCTTCTTGTAGTCTAGAAATATGGCATCAACTTAAGATTACCTGTCGATAGCACTCATAACTTTATGTAAATAGGTAGCTACTCCGTGTTGCTTGTGTGTCAACAGATCATTTTTTTCGAGGTGTTTCCTATTACTGAAAAACAGCAGATGTTACAAAATCCTATAAGTCGATGTCAATGATATGAGTCTGGAATTCGGCGGATTGCGCCTATTTCCTTTCTTGTGTATTGGCATGACTTATGCTACTTTCCAGTGTTTAGGAATGGATCTTTTGCCGAGCAAGTGGCTTCATACGATTGGTAAAACTGTGGCTATGTCACCAGTGTACTCCGAAAGAAACCTAACTGGTGTACAATCCTGACCTGTAGAATTCCTTTCATTAAGTAACTGAAGTTGCTTCGCTGCACCAGACCATCTATTTCCAAATTACTCATGTTGGCAGCTGTTCATGATTCGATTACTGCGGCATCTTTGATTTAAAAAATTTCGGAAAATTGTTTTTGTAACTCAGATTTAGGGGTGGTGTCGTAGGTAACATGACCATTGCTACACCGCAGTGGAGGTATTGTCTGTGTCACGCCACTGGTGCACTTTAAATACGAACAGAATCTCTCTGGATTTTCTGTCACATTTCGAGACACAATTTCGTGGTGGAAACTATTAAAATCACCTTGCCCAGAAGTCCGCGCTAGGTCTCTAACATTTGTAAGCCGTCACCAATATTAGAGATTATGCGTTGTAAAAATCTGGCATGCTTTTTCCTTTGCTTCTGCAACAGTGTCCTGACCTATTGCGTCTACCATCTCTGTTCCGTCTCTAATTAATTTACTTAGTATAAAATTCTCAATTTTTGTCAACGTTATTTCTTTAAATCCAAACCACATCTGGTCGACGGTTACATTGTTAGTACGGAGAGAATGGTGACTGCCTCTTAGGAAGGCTTCGAGCAAATTTTTGGCATTTACTTTTTGTGATGTGGATGTTACGGTATTCAACCTCGCTACACCGACCTTGTGGTCACAAATTCCTGTAACCGAGGCTCTGTATGTCCTCAGCACCATTTATCGCTACTATGAAGAGTCTGCGAGATCCCTCCAGAAACAACGCAACATCGGCTTGCTGACGTCCGGCATACGAACTCGTCAGAAATAACGGCGCTATGCCAAAAACATTCAAAAACGAAAATACAAACCCGACACCGCAACTGGCGGGAGAAAGCGTCACAACTTCCATATTCGCAGTCACGTGTCGCCTGCGATACTTTGAAGGATATGGAAATGGCGGATGTACGACTGCCATGTCAGGTATCTCTCTCACATGTGCAGTCGCCTTTAGGAGTGCACGGCCTACCCAACAACTTCAACGATCATGTTTCCCGACGGCAGCGGAATTTTTCAACAAGATAATGCGCCCTGTCACAAGGCCAAGGGTGTGATGGAGTAGTTCGAGAAACACAGTGATGAGTTCCAATCGATTTGCTGGCCGCCCAACTAGCCAGATCTGAAGGGGAATTAGGTACCTATGCTATGCCAACTCCCTTCAAAGACCTACCAAGGCCTCATTGCTTCCATGCCACGACCCGTCGACGTTGTTATCCGTCCCATAGGTAAATGTACCGGCTATTAGGTAGGTCGCCATAGTGTTCTGGCTGATCAGTGCATACCATGACTGTTATAGAGATACTGTGAGTATAAGTTATGACAACAGACACTGCAGTGGTTGGTTTCAAGTGAATCAAAGTCAGTGTAGTTTCATAATGCTAGTTTTGAACATAGAGCTCATGTTGAATTTCATTTTGAGTCTATTGTTGTTTCTTCACTACAAGCCAGTTCACGACCATGTGCAAGCCAGTAGGTTAGTGTTACGCTTTCTCCACTACTCCACCTGTTCGCTTTTTTTTCCTGTCTTTTTGAGGTTGTTTTGTTTTGGAAACCATGTCACATCTTACCTTCTTCTATATTTTGTCTTCAATTTCTTGCTTTTTTATGCCACTTTCACCTTGGTTTTCGTTCACTTTCCTAAGCCAGTTGGGTTTGTCTCTCATCTTTTCAGAATGCTTTACAACTTTACTTCTCAGTCTGCTAGCACAAAAAAAGGCTCTAAGCACTATGGGACTTAACATCTGAGGTTATCAGTCCCCTAGACTTAGAACTACTTAAACCTAACAAACCTAAGGACATCACACACATTCATGCCCGAAGCAGGATTCGAACCTCCGACCGTAGCAGTAGCACGGTTCCGGACTGAAGCGCCTAGAACCGCTCGGTTGCTTGCACACATTCTTTGGCAGTGACCACACAATATTAGTCCTCTTTCCTTAATATCGTCTGTAATTCGTTCGAGATTAGTCAATACTTCTTACGTTTAATGTTACTACTGTCGTTCTAGTTCCTTATATCTTCTTTTCAACTTCCTCACCTAGGTGAAATCGTCTCGGGCTACCAACAGCGAAGATTTCGTTAATGAAATTCGCCGAGAAATCCTGCATTCGCATATAACCTTCTTCGCTTTTTCCTGAATTAATTTTCCTTAATCAATGGTAAAATTTTCCATATTCTGACATAATTGTCGTACGGAGTGTGACCAAAATATAACTTAAATGTTTATTTGACACTACAATAGTGAAGCTCTAGTCACAGTGCATAATTTTTTTTTCTTTGAAAAGATAGGGTTCATTACTGGCATGCCCTCTTAGTAACAGACGGCTACCAGGCAAATGGAGCAATGTCATGTTAGCAAGTTAATAGTGTGCCAGCCCTACGTGAAAGTACATAGTGTTTTGAGATAGTTTTTCGGAACATAGTTAAATTATGCGCTGCATTCCATATGGTAGCTTGCTGTGCTTGATGCACTTACGACTTGTGAATTTATATCAGCCATACGATATTTGTGTCACAGAAGGCCACACTGCAATGATTCTTGGCAGTTTTCACCATGGTGTAGTTTTTATCTATTCGACATTAGGACATGGAATTTACATTTGGGCAAGTATGAGCATAACTTGTAGTGACTTGGTTGTGCCACCAATGCCTCGGTTGCCTGGTCTCATTATTTAGCGTAATTTTTGTCAGATGTATGGTTATAATTCCCATTATATATTCTCCAACTGATGTTTTACATTTTAAAATGACGACGTAGTTCGTTGAAGCCGGTACTGCAACCCTTTCTTTTTAAAGAAAAAAAATTATTTACTGCGACTATGGCTTCATTATTGTGGTGTCAAATGAACATTTAAGACAATCGTAAAATTGGTGTTCCTGATGCAATGTGAATTCTTGGCGGAACATTGTCTTGTAATGATGAATTTTTGCATGTCTAAGAGTGATTATTTTTTACTAGAAAGTTTTTTTTTAAGTTCTTCTTTCGTAATCTCAGTATAATGGCTTCTTTCAAAAATAGTTCAAATGGCTCGCAAGCACTATGGGACTTAACATCTGCCCGGGTTCCCGGGTTCGATTCCCGGCGGGGTCAGGGATTTTCTCTGCCTCATGATGACTGGGTGTTGTGTGCTGTCCTTAGGTTAGTTAGGTTTAAGTAGTTCTAAGTTCTAGGGGACTGATGACCATAGCTGTTAAGTCCCATAGTGCTCAGAGCCATTTGAACCACTTAACATCTGAGGTCATCAGTCCCCTAGAACTTAGAACTACTTAAACCTAACAAACCTAAGGTCATCACACACATCCATGCCCGAGGCAGGATTCGAACTTGCGACCGTAGCGGTCGCGCGGTTCCAGACTGTAGTGCCTAGAACCGCTCGGCCACCCCGGCCGGCAATGGCTTCTTTTTCCCTTCCGTTATGAGAGACGACTTTTGTTAGATATTTAAATTTGTCTATTATGTTCTGAACTTTTTCTAATTTGTTATTGTATGACGCTATTAATACATTTCGTTGTGACACAATAACGATCTGTGGTATCAGTTCGATAACACGATGACTAATTAATTAATCGAGAACGCAGCGACAACGTTATTACACACACACACACACACACACACACACACACTCTACACACTCCGCCTGTGCCGCTACAGACAGCACTTCTCACACAATATCGACATTCCAAAGAGAGTACAACGAAGACAAACCCTCGGCAAGAGCGACCTCATCGACCATATGGGGAACAGTCTACCTGAGAATCGCGTGCCGTGACTGCGCCACCAGGTCCCGCGTCGCAGCATGTAAACAAACATTAACGCCGCTAGCGTAATTACGGCACAGTCTCGCTACATAATCGCCGCTGATTGCGCCTTGCAATTCCCTCGCGTAAAATAAGCGCCGCCGGAGTGGGATCCGGCGATATGGCGTCGCCAAACGCCCATTACTAGCGGGGCGGGCCCTGCGCCCGTACACGGCGGGCCCATTACCGCCGAACTGCGTGCGGGACGGCGTGATTGCGTCTCCGGGACTTGCGTTTGTTTACGCAAACCGGCTCGTAAAGCAATCGCGAAGCACCAGTCAATACCGTTACTTCAATAGAGGTAGATTCACACATGGCCCTCTAAAGAGCTCATTGAGCTAAAACGCTACAAATTTATAACTCTGTCCTTTCTGCCTCGCAAGATACCGCATTAATTACCAGAAAGATATGAAAAACTTCCAAATTCGATCACAGATGGTAGCACTACACTACCAACGCTCTGACTTCGAACGTTCGAACATTACGGTTCTTCATAAAAATAAAAACTATTTACTGATATAGAAATATTTACATTGGGCTAATTGCGAAGCTAATGGGCTTCATCATGAATCTTTTTAGGTCCAATGTCTGAGTGGACCCAAAAGATAACTCTGTGTAAACTATACAATGGGTTCTGTCCGAATTTTCACAGCCAAGCGAAGAGTGGGAAATGGACAAATGGAGTATCAAAATGACCAGCGTTAGGTCTAGGTTTGAAACAAAATAAGAAAAAAACGTTTAACTGCCTGAGACTAATCACGGTAATTAAGAAAAAATGATTGATTTAAGGGAAAATCTAAATTTTTCACGAGTAGCTCCTGCCAGTTGTGTAAATGAAGTGTCAAAAAATTCATTTATTCAAGGCTCTGGTGCATACAAAGTTGCATTGGTGTCATAAAAAAGAATGAAATGGCATTTTTTTCCGGGAGACCTCATCTGGAGTTATTCGGCCATCTAGTGCAAATCCTTTTATTTGATATCACTTCGGTGACTAGTGCGTCGATGATGATGATGATGATGATGATGATGATGATGATGATGATAAAATGCCGGCCGGGGTGGCCGTGCGGTTCTGCGCGCTACAGTCTGGAACCGCGCGACCGCTACGGTCGTAGGTTCGAATCCTGCCTCGGGCATTGCTGTGTGTGATGTCCTTAGGTTAGTTAGGTTTATGTAGTTCTAAGTTCTAGGGACTGATGACCTCAGAAGTTAAGTCCCATAGTGCTCAGAGCCATTTGAAACATTTTATGATAAAATGTCGAGGAAAAAACAACACCCAGTCCACCAGCGCATAAAATTTCCCACCCGCCCGGAAATCGAACCAAGTCTCCCTCATGACAGTCAGCTGCATTGACCACTCAGCTAATGAGGCGGTGTTTGACCGCCAAAAAGGCTTCCTTCGAAACAAGTACTAAATTTAGGACATTTCAGGAACAGAAAACATTAGGAAGGCAAATGAGGTATCAAAACGTTCATCTCTTCATGGCCTAGCTGTTTCGTGAATAAAAAGTTGCAACGGTGTGATATTTATCTTCCAAAAAGGCCTCCTTCGAATCAAGTACTAAATTTCATTTCAGGAACAGCAGACACTAGGAAGGCAAATGAGGCGTGAAAATATTAATCATTACACAAAAAAAGTTGCATTGGCGTGAAAATGGCTTCCTTCAACAAGGATATTTCGAAAAAAGAAAACGCTGGAAAGCAAATGTGTCAATAAGATATTTTCTAAACAGAACTTTAAAATAAAACCGATTTTGGAAAGGAAACAAACATTTTTGTGCAATGATTTGTCTAATACTAAGAAATAGAACAGACCAGAGAAAGATTTGGCGCGTCTTTGAATGATGCTCTAAATCATACACAACAAATGAGGTGCCATCTGAGAATTTAAAGTTCAACTTATAATTCTGAAGAGTAGTAGAGGAAATTTGCCCGCTGCATTGTTTACACCTTGCAGTCACCGGTTGTGTGACGTTCGCATATTTCTACGATCTATGCTCGAAGTTCTAGAAGTTTCCAACAATGTTTCAGTCTCAAAAATTTTTGAATAGAGAATCCTTCAAATATCAAGAAAGAGAAAGCGCATTCTCAATCGGGAACTCATTTTCTGTGCGTGATTTCGATTATCATTCTAGGGCGCATCAAATATTTTCTAATCCAGTTTATTTCTTGCTTTTAGACAAATAATTTCACAAATAATTTGACAGGTTTTTTTTCTATTTTTAATTGATTGATTAAATCGAGTCCAACAGTCAAGCAGAGGTGTAGAAGGAAGATGCAATAGAATCATAGTTCGCTCCCCAACTAACTATATCGAGGCACACAAATTAGTATACAGGATGAACCTTAACCATTTTTTTTTTTTTTGGATATTCTAGGTCTTTTTTCGTTCCGAGCTTGCTAAGGAGAGGAATTGCCCCTTATATAACACACCATTTACTTTTGTTTTTTTCCTAAACATATATCAAGATTTTCGGTGCTGCCTTCAGCGGGTTCTCCTTTATTAATCTGCCTCACGTGACGGGATCAGTTATTTTGTGCTGGTAGTTTCATATGTACCACACACTTTATAGCTTTCATGGTCTCTGAAGCTTAGGACTTGTTTCCTGTTTTTTAATGTGTGTTACAAGGCTTTCATGGTCTCTGAAGCTTAGGACTTGTTTCCTGTTTTTTACTGTGTGTTACAAGGATTGATTACTTTGCTATTTGAGGGGAAGCGTTGCACACGCATTTTATTTATTTTAACATGAATCACAAAGTTTCTGCCTTAGTTCACATGTTATTGTAGCAGTAACGTTTTAACATGTCGACAGCGAAGAAAATACATGTTTCGACACGTCGGAGGCAAAAGAAGTCAGAGTAAAAGATTAGTGTTCATACACATATACATACACGTATATGCTAGATATACGCTTAAGAGCCACAGAACCTGGTACATTTTACAAATATCGTGTAGGGCGACCACCAGCACGCAGAAGTGCAGCAGCACGATGTGGCACGAACTCGACTAACGTCTGAAGTAGTGCTGGAGGCAACTGACACCATGAATCCCGCAGGGCCGTCCATAAATCCGTATGAGTAGTAGGGGGTGGAGATCTCTTCTGAACAGCACGTAGCAAGGCACCCCAGATATGCTCAATAATGTTCATGTCTGCCGAGTTTGGTTGCCAACAGAAGTGTTTAAACTCAGAAAAGTGTTCCTGGAGCCACTCTGGGACAATTGTGAACGTGTGGGGTGTGGCATTGTCCTGCTAGAACTGCCCAAGTCCGTCGGAATACACAATGGACATGAATGGATGCAGGTGATCAGACAGGATGCTTACGTACGTGTCACCTGTCAGAATCGTATCTAGAGGTATCAGGAGCCCTTATCACTCCAACTGCACACGCCCTACACCATTACAAAGCCTCCACCAGCTTGAAAAGACTCGAGCTGCCAAGCAGGGTCCATGGATTCATGCTTTTTGTCTCCATACCCGTAAACGTCCATCCGAGCGACACAATTTGAAACTAGAATCGTCCGACCAGGCAACATGTTTCCAGTCATCAACAGTCCAATGTCGGCGTTCACGGGCCCAGGCGCGGCGTAAAGTTTTATGTTGTGCAGTCATCGAGGGTACAGGAGTGGGCCTTCGGCTCCGTAAGCCCCTCGAACTGGCAGCGCTAAAAGTGAGTTATACAGCTAGCGCCATGTACAATTCATGTTGGCGTATCTGTGTTTTTTTATTTTTTATTTTTTTAATGCGACAATGAAACAGTTTAAGTGCAGCGCATTGTAGGCGCTTCATTAATGTCGCGATCATTCTGGTTGTGTCCCCTATTTTAATGACTCAAGACAGTATGTGTGACATCTCACTCATGTGGTACAAATAGTCTTCAGCTGTGAAATTCCCACTGCTTCTTGTTTCATCGAAACTACAAAAAGGGCAACAAGAAGAGGACTATACGTTTCTCGTACGCAGTGAGGTTTTCACGATTCTTCATGTGTTAACACTGCAGAAGAAACTATACTGTTGCTTTTACAAATAATGTCTATATTACCAAACGCCTAACATGGAGCACCGTTCCCCATTGCAGGTTGCCTATCTAACGGCTTCGAGGGGCAAAAAAAATATTTTCAATATATCATACAGTTACTCAGTTACTGGACTGGGCGAATATGAAAATTTAAAATGGTGTTATAATTTGCACATTAAGGGTTTACCACAATAAGTCAAGTACTACAGTCAGAAACCGTGCAAGTGTCTTAAGCCAGCATGACCCACGGTGCGAAAATTACACTGTCAGTGCACTACGATCGTGGTATGACAGGAAAAACCGAGAAGCCGCCACCACCAGCCATAGGGAGCCCAAACAATCTGAGGATGGCTTTTAACATAAGCCGAAACCGGTTATAATAAACAAATGTCATTCCGATCTAGACAATTGTTTTGAACGATAGTATAGCACCAGATCACTGCGCTCCACTGACAATGTTCTCTAAATTTGTGCTGTATAAATATTCCGGAAGTATTTTTGGCGGCAGAATAGAATGCATATTGTGATTAACGCGAGTATCGCAGCGTCAAACAGAGCATATTTTGCCTTACGGATCGTGCTGTGCAGTAGAGAAGTTTGGAGTAGTTATAGAGTCAGAGTATTCTCCCGGTAACTCTATATGGATCTGAAACATTCACGTTCAGGAAAAAAAATGAAATGCTAGCTTTCGAGAGAAAGATATCAAGGAAAATATTTGGCCCCAAGATGGACTCCCAGTCACAGTAATGGAGGATATTGAAAACCAGGAACTGGCAGACCCATTCTCAGTTGCTGATATTGGCCGAAGTGAATAAAAGGGGACTGATGTTGGCAGGACACCTGATTAGGATGGAAGAGGAAAGACCACCACGGGTAGCAGCCTCAGAATCCGTAAATGACAGAAGGGGCCGAGGAAGGCCACGGACAAGATGGAACGATGATATTAACAGAGACGATGGCCTGTGAAATGAAAAACGAACCACGGAAGTCAGGAACGGAAATGATTGGCGGAGAAATTTGGGAACGCATATGCTCTCCCAGGTCAGAGCGACAGTTAAGAAGAAGAATATTCATCCATTATTTGAGAATGAGAGAATCTGGCGACTTCCAACAAACTTTACACAATATTTCTTACCTTTATGACACTTTCCGGGCCGGCCGGGGTAGCCGAGCGGTTCTAGGCACTACAGTCTGGAACCGCGCGACCGCTACGGTCGCAGGTTCGAAACATGCCTCGGGCATGGATGTGTATCATGTCCTTAGGTTAGTTAGGTTTAAGTAGTTCTAAGTTCTAGGGAACTGATGGCCTCAGGAGTTAAGTCCCATAGTGCTCAAAGCCATTTGAACCATTTTTTGAACACTTTCAGTCATGTTAGGATAAAAGTTTACATATCGCTTACTAAATTTTCGCTGTTCATGCAGTAAAGCTACAGAATTCCACTAACTTTTACTACTTCTTTAGTATAGATTCTAATCGCAACACATTTTTCAGACGGTATCCCCATAAACCAGCGAATCTACAGAATTATATCATTATAAGACACATAGTTCGGGAGATATGAAGTTTTATATATAGTGATACGATTCTTTAAAGAACCGAGGGACAGGTTACTGGTTACGATATATTTTCCATGGTCAGGTGTTTAAGATTCAGACCACGTGCAGGGCCTTAATTTAGGTTATTAGCGTAGCTAGCGCGTAATATATGATACTGCTACTTTTACAGTTTATCGCGTCGACACAAATATTCGTATCAGTTGATCCCTTAGATTACCGAAACTAGATAGAATCCTCGCCAATGAAATATTACGGCATATTTTATATTTAATTGCATACAGAATACGATACCTGTATGCTAAATGCAGAGGCTGAAATTATACTGTGAACCACGTTTACGGGAGTGCAACACGCTCGGTGAACAGCCAGTACAGCGGTAGCGCAACGTAAATGAGCCGCTGTGGGTCGTTAATCTCCACGTGAGAAACTAATCAATGATGTAATCGTTTTTCAGAATTAAGCTCTGAACGTCCGCCATCAAATAATAAGCCTCTAATCACTCACCCATTAAATATTCAAAAGGGAGGAATGCTTGCTATTTATGTTCATTTTATTGCCAGTATCGGTACAGTCGCTTCCATATGTAAATCAGTATTTCTCAGATTCGTCGACGTCGCAATAACTTTCAATTTGCGTATATTTTGAAAACTGAGGGTTCTGAGATCTTGGAAATGTAAAGGAAGCACTAATTAGATTAAGGGATTGACTTATTATCCTCTGCTCGTCTTTCACGACCGAGAGAGGTAGATGCTTTACGGTTTTTCATTTCTATAAGGAACTTAGCTAAATTTTCATTCAGTGCAGTATTTTTGAGCAGCTTCAGACATATTATTTCTTTTCACTTCCTCCATATCTGAAGAAAATACAAAAAGCGTCTGTTTTGGAACTACTGTTTTGTCAGCCTTGCGACATTACTTTATAATGACAAATCCATCTGATATCTTTCGTAACAGTGATATTGTAGGCACAGTCGGCTGGTGTGCAATGTCAAAAGTATGTTTAACTGATGACTTCGTGATACACCGGCACCCTAGTTTCGGTAACATCTCATAAAAATAGAAAGTATGAACGTATTAGAGAGTGTAAATTTCCGCGGTTAGTTAATGCCAGGAAATCTTCGAACCTACTTACCACTACGTTCTAAGACACTGTCAATGGCGCCTCCTGAAAGTAATATGAACACCAAGTACCGATATATTAAGATGAGACATACATTGCATTTTTATACTCACGAGAATTGTAGGCAAACTTTTTTTCTTTTTTTTTTATTGTGGTCTGCTACGGTTCAAATGATCTATTAAACTATTATGTTTCCTGCTTAAGACGACTCTGATGTGGCAAGGTTGCTGCAATAAAGTGTTTCACACGAAGTATTTTAGTTAGTAACACAAGGCTCTGGGCAGTCCAGTCCATTTCAGGAATGTTATTGGTCCACAAACCATTTTCACAGACGCTGTTTTATGACAGCATGCATTCTCGTGCACCGTCTTCGAACTGTTTCTACTGCACGTAGCACAAATTGTTGTAAAATTTTTTGTTATCCTTCCGCATTTAGCATTTCTTTGGGCACAATGTGGACGCACACTCTAACCAGGTATAACACCTTCATACAATAACATCACCTCATCTACATCTACATCTACGTGATTACTCTGCTATTCGCAATGAAGGGACTGGCAGAGGGTTCAATGAACCATCTTCAAGCGGTCTCTCTACCGTCCCACTCTCGAACGGCACGCGGGAAAAACGAGCACTTCAATTTTTCTGTGCGAGCACTGATTTCTCTTATTTTATTGCCCCCTATGTAGGTGGGTGCCAACAGCATGTTTTTGCAATCGGAGGAGACAACTGGTAATTGAAATTTCATGAGAAGATCCCGTCGGAACGAAAAACGCCTTTGTTTTAATGATTGCCACTCCAATTCACATATCATGTCTGTGGCACTGTCTCCCCTATTTCGCGATAATACAAAACGAGCTCCCCTTCTTTGTACTTTTTCGATGTCGTCCGTAAGTCCCATTTGATGTGGATCTCACACTGCACAACAATACTCCAGAATAGGGCGGACAGGCGTGGTGTAAGCACTCTCTTTAGTAGATATGTTGCACCTTCTAAGTGTTCTGCCAATGAATCGCAGTCTTTGGTTTGCTTTACCCACAACATTATCTATATGATCATTCCCATTTAGGTTATTTGTAATTGTAATCCCTAAGTATTTAGTTGAATTTACAGCCTTCACATTTGTGTGACTTGTCACGTAATCGAAATTTAGCGGATTTCTTTTAGTACTCATGATAATAACTTCACACTTTTTTTTTATTCAGGGTGAATTGCCACTTTTCGAACCACACAGATATCTTATCTAAATCATTTTGCAATTCGTTTTGATCATCTGATGACTTTACAAGACGGTAAGTGGCAGCCTCATCTGAAAACAATTTAAGACGGCTAATGAGATTGTCTCCTATGTCGTAAATATAGATCAGGAACAATAGATGGCCTATAACACTTCCTTCGGGAATGCCTGATATTACTTCTGTTTTACTCGATGATTACTACGAACTGTGACCTTTCTGACATGAAATCACGAATCTAGTCGCACAACTGAGGCGATATCCCATAGGCAGACAGTTTTGTTAGAAGACGCTTCTGAGGAACGATGTCGAAAGCCTTCTGAAAATCTAAAAATATGGAATCAATTTGATATCCCCTGTCGATAGCACTCATTACTTCATGAGTATAAAGAGCTAGTTGTGTTTCAAAAGAACGATGTTTCCTGAATCCATGCTGACTGTGTGACAATAAATCGTTTTGTTGGAGGTAATTCATAACCTACGAACACTGCAAATCGACGTTAGTGATATGGGCCTGTAATTCAGCGGATTACTCCTATTTGCCTTTTTGGGTTCAAATGGCTGTGAGCACTATGGGACTTAACATCTGAGGTTATCAGTCCCCTAGACTTAGAACTACTTAAACCAAACTAACGTAAGGACATCACACACATCGATGCCCGAGGCAGGATTCGAACCTACGGCCGTAGCAGCAGCACGGTTCCGGACAGAAGCGCCTAAAACCGCTCGGCCACAGCGGCCACCACCTTTTTTTTGGGGTATTGGTGTGACTTGAGCAATTTTCCCATCTTTAGGTACGGAACTTTCTGTGAGCGAGCGGTTGTATATAATTGCTAAATATGGAGCTATTGTATCAGCATACTCTGAAAGGAACCTAACTGGAATACAATCTGGACCGGAGGCCTCGCCTTTATTAAGTGAATTAAGCTGCTTGCTACACCGAGGATATCTACTTCGATGTTTCTCATCTTGTCAGGTGTTCTTAATTGGAATTGAGGAATAATTACTTCGTCTTATTTGGTGAAGGAGTTTCGGAAATCCGTGTTTAATGAAGCTGCTTTAGTGGCACTGTCATCAGTGGCTTCACCGTTGTTATCGCGCAGTGAAGGTATTGATTGTGCCTTTCCACTGGTGTGCTTTATGTATGGCCATAATCTCTTTGGGTTTTCTGCCAGATTCCGAGACAGCGTTTCGTTGTGGGAATTATTAAAAGCATCTCGCATTGAAGTACGCGCCATATTTGGAGCGTCTGAAAAGTTTGCCAATCTTGGGAATTTTGCTCCCTTCTCCTCTCCGTCCGGTGACGTCAGTCTTTACACCACCTCAAGTGCCGCTCAGCCCTGACAACAGAGATGTGTGGACTGAGGAGCTGCCTGCTCATTACGCCCTATTCTCTTTAACCCCCTAGCGAGTTACGGCGCTGGCTGGACTGGACTGCTGGTAGCACTTGGGAACTACCGAATGATTCCTTTCGCTGATCTGATGCAATTTTTACAACTCCTCTACGCAGTGCTCGACGGCCCCTGTCCGTCAGTACATGAGGTTCCCCTAGTCTTGTGATCGTTCGTTCGCGTTTCCACTTTACAGTCGCATCAAGAAGTCGACTTGGGCAGCTTTAGAAAGGGCCAGGCGTAACTGATGGATTTGTTTGTTGTTCAGGTGACATGCAGTGACTGGTCCACGTTCGAAGTAAATGAGTTCCCCCGAACGACCCATTCTGCTGTAGCTGCTTCACTGCCGACAACACAGTACGAAGGGCGTTTGAAAAATCCGTGCAAAGGCCGAGAGATGGCACCACCGGTGCGTATCGAGGTCATCTTTAGTTATTAGCATCTTTGGAAAGAACGCACACCAAGTTTCAGCCATATTGGTCTATTTCTTTGTGTTTAGCACTCGCGTGAATCAAAGAAGTCGAGTGATTGTCAAAAAATGGACGAAAAAGAATTTCGTGTGGTGACTGAACACTACTTGATGAAAGGCAAAACGCCTAAAGAGAAGCTTGATAAACATTACGGTGACTCTGCACCTTCGATTAAAACAGTTTATAAGTGGTTTCAAAATTTTCGGAGTGGCCATATGGGCACAAGTGATGCTGAACGTTCTGGACGCCCTGTGGAGGTCACAGCTCCAGAAATCATTGATAAAATCCATGATACGGCGATGAGTGACAAGAGTTAAGGTGCGTGAGATTGCTAGTGCTGTGAGCATCTCGAATTAACGGGTACATAATATTTTCCATAAAGATTTGGACATGAGAAAGCTATCCGCAAGACGGATTCCGCGATTGCTCACGCTTGACCAAAAACGAAATCGCGTGAAGTGTTGCAAGGAAGGATTGCAGCTGTTCAGGAAGAATCCGCAGGACTTTAAGCGTCGTTTCGTCACTGTGGATGAAACATGGATACATTACTTTACTCCTGAAACCAAGCAACAATCTAACCAATGGGTTACCAAGGGAGAATCCGCACCAAAAAAGGCAAAAACCATTCCTTCGGCCGGAAAGGTTATGGCGACTGTCTATTGGGATTCGCAAGGGATAATCCTCATCACCTACCTGAAAAAGGGTAAAACTATTACAGATCAATATTATTCATCGTTATTGGGCCGTCTGAAAACCGAGCTGCAAGAAAAATGCCGGCGATTGGACCGCAAAAAAGTCCTTTTCCATCACGACAATGCACCAACACACACCTCAGCAGTTTTGGTCGCAAAATTAATGGAAATAGGATTCCAACTCGTTTCACACACCCAATATTCTCCAGACTTGGCTCCCTCGGACTACTGTTTGTTCCCCAATTTGAATAAATGGCTGGTGGGACAAAGATTTTATTCAAACGAGGAGGCGATTGCAGCAACTAATAGCTATTTTGCTGACTTGGACAATTCTATTATTCAGAGAGGATCAACAAATTAGAACAGCGTCGGACGAAGTGTAGAAGTCTAAAAGGAGACTATGTCGAAAAATAAAAAAAGGTTTACCCTGAACACGTAAGTCGTTTTTATATTTGCACGAGCCGGCCCATGGTGGCCGAGCGGTTCTAGGCGCTTCAGTCCGGAACCGTACTACTGCTACGGTCGCAGGTTCGAATCCTGCCTCGGGCATGGATGTGTGTGATGTCCTTAGGTTAGTTAGGTTTAAATAGTTCTACGTTCTAGGGGACTGATGACCTCAGATGTTAAGTCCCATAGTGCTCAGAGCCATTTGAACCATTTTATATTTGCACGCACGGACTTTTCAAACGCTCCTCGTACTCCCCGGCTACCTATATACTGGTGGATCAGCCTCTCCTGGTATCTAGTGGTGAATTCTGTTTTATATTGGGGTGTCCGAATACTTCTGATCAGATAGTGTATAATACTATCAAAGCTGGGCCACTTTCAACAAATATTCTCACAAAGTAGTAGTTGTAAGGATAACTGGAAGCAGAATATTATATACTGAGATGTCAAAAGTCATGGGATACCTCCCAGTATCATCTGGAGAAGTGTACCAACTCGACATGATATGGACTCAACGAGTCGTTCGAAGTCCTCTGCAGAAATATTGAGCCATGCTGCCTGTAGCAGTCCATAATTGCGAAAAGTTGTCGGCGTCGGTTGCTGTGCACGAACTGACCTCTCGATTATGTCCCACAAATATGTCCAGACTCTTCTTCAAATCAGTCGCGAACAATTGTGGTCTGCTGACATGGCGTATCGCCATCCATAAAAATTTCATCATTCTTTGGGAACACGAAGTTTATGAATGGCTGCAAATGGGCTACAAGTATCCGAACAGAACCATTTATACACTCCTGGAAATGGAAAAAAGAACACATTGACACCGGTGTGTCAGACCCACCATACTTGCTCCGGACACTGCGGAGGGCTGTACAAGCAATGATCACACGCACAGCACAGCGGACACACCAGGAACCGCGGTGTTGGCCGTCGAATGGCGCTAGCTGCGCAGCATTTGTGCACCGCCGCCGTCAGTGTCAACCAGTTTGCCGTGGCATACGGAGCTCCATCGCAGTCTTTAACACTGGTAGCATGCCGCGACAGCGTGGACGTGAACCGTATGTGCAGTTGACGGACTTTGAGCGAGGGCGTATAGTGGGCATGCGGGAGGCCGGGTGGACGTACCGCCGAATTGCTCAACACGTGGGGCGTGAGGTCTCCACAGTACATCGATGTTGTCGCCAGTGGTCGGCGGAAGGTGCACGTGCCCGTCGACCTGGGACCGGACCGCAGCGACGCACGGATGCACGCCAAGACCGTAGGATCCTACGCAGTGCCGTAGGGGACCGCACCGCCACTTCCCAGCAAATTAGGGACACTGTTGCTCCTGGGGTATCGGCGAGGACCAGTCGCAACCGTCTCCATGAAGCTGGGCTACGGTCCCGCACACCGTTAGGCCGTCTTCCGCTCACGCCCCAACATCGTGCAGCCCGCCTCCAGTGGTGTCGCGACAGGCGTGAATGGAGGGACGAATGGAGACGTGTCGTCTTCAGCGATGAGAGTCGCTTCTGCCTTGGTGCCAATGATGGTCGTATGCGTGTTTGGCGCCGTGCAGGTGAGCGCCACAATCAGGACTGCATACGACCGAGGCACACAGGGCCAACACCCGGCATCATGGTGTGGGGAGCGATCTCCTACACTGGCCGTACACCACTGGTGATCGTCGAGGGGACACTGAATAGTGCACGGTACATCCAAACCGTCATCGAACCCATCGTTCTACCATTCCTAGACCGGCAAGGGAACTTGCTGTTCCAACAGGACAATGCACGTCCGCATGTATCCCGTGCCACCCAACGTGCTCTAGAATGTGTAAGTCAACTACCCTGGCCAGCAAGATCTCCGGATCTGTCCCCCATTGAGCATGTTTGGGACTGGATGAAGCGTCGTCTCACGCGGTCTGCACGTCCAGCACGAACGCTGGTCCAACTGAGGCGCCAGGTGGAAATGGCATGGCAAGCCGTTCCACAGGACTATATCCAGCATCTCTACGATCGTCTCCATGGGAGAATAGCAGCCTTCATTGCTGCGAAAGGTGGATATACACTGTACTAGTGCCGACATTGTGCATGCTCTGTTGCCTGTTTCTATGTGCCTGTGGTTCTGTCAGTGTGATCATGTGATGTATCTGACCCCAGGAATGTGTCAATAAAGTTTCCCCTTCCTGGAACAATGAATTCACGGTGTTCTTATTTCAATTTCCAGGAGTGTAGTTAATAGCTACAGTTGGACCGAAGGACTTGGTACATTACACTGAAACACAGCGCTCATCGTTATGGAGCCAGCACCTGCTTGCACAGTGCCCTGTCGACAACTTGGGTCTATTGCTTCGTGGAAGTCTGCGTTACACTCGAACAGTACCATCAGCTCCTACTATCTGAAGTCGGGACTCATCTGACCAGGCCACAATTTAGCAGTCGTCTAGCGTCCAACCGGTATGGTCACGTGCCCTGGAGAGGCGCGGCAGGCGATGTCGTGCTGTTAGCAAAGACACGTCGGTCGTAGGCTGCCATAGCCCAGTAACGCCAAATTCCACAGCACTGCTCTAATGGATACTTTCGTCGTACGTCCCTCATCGATTTTTGCGGTTATTTCACGCCTTGTTGCTTCTTGTTCGGACGGACAATTCTACGCAAACCCGCTGCTCTCGATCGCACTGCGTTGTCCCTGGTGAGAGGCAACGCCTGAAGTTTGGTACCTCGGCACTCCCTTGGCACTCGGATCTCGGAATATTGAATTCCCTAACGATTTCCGAAATGGAATGTCCCACCCGTCTAGCTCCAACTAACCATTCCGCGTTCCAAGTCTGTTATTTCCCGTCGTGTTCCCATAATCACGTCGGAAACATTTTTACATGAATCACCTCAGTACAGATTACAGCTCCGATATCGCTCTGCCCTTTTATGCTTTGTGTCCGCGATACTACCGCCATATATATATCTGCCGCTGTCCCGTGATTTTTGCCACCTTAGTATAAGTCACTCGTTCGCAGCTAACCATGTTTATGGTTTTCACCAGTAAAGGTCAGCTATGGTAAAAATTGAGGTACAAAACAGGTCGATAGCTCGCAATGAATTTACACTACTGGCCACTAAAATTGCTACACCACGAAGATGACGTGCGACAGGCGAGAAATTTAACCGACAGGAAGAAGATGCTGTGATATGCAAATGATTAGCTTTTCATACCATTCACGCAAGGTTGGCGCTGCGGGCGACATCTACAACGTGCTGACATGAGGAAAGTTTTCAACCGATTTCTCATACACAAACAGCAGTTGACCGGCGTTCCCTGGTGAAACGTTGTTTTGATGCCTCGTGTAAGGAGGACAAATGCATACCATCACGTTCCCGACTTTGATAAAGATCGGATTGTAGCCTATCGCGATCGCGGTTTATCGTATCGCGACATTGCTGCTCGGGTTGGTCGAGATCCAATGACTGTAAGCAGAATATGGAATCGGTGGGTTCAGGAGGGTAATACGAAACGCCGTGCTCCATCCCAACGGCCTCGTATCACTAGCAGTCGAGATGACAGGCGTCTTATCCGCATGGCTGTAACGGATCGTGCAGCCACGTCTCGATCCCTGAGTCAATAGATGGGGACGTTTGCAAGACAACAACCATCTGTACGAACAGCTCGACGGCGTTTGCAGCAGCATGGACTATCAGCTCGGAGACCATGGCTGCGGCTACTCTTGACGCTGCATCACAGACAGGAGCGCCTGCGATGGTGTACTCAACGACGAACCTGGGTGCACGAATGGCAAAACGTCATTTTTTAGGATGAATCTAGATTCTGTTTACAGCATCATGATGGTCGCATCCGTGTTTGGCGACATCGCGGTGAACGCACATTGGAAGCGTGTATTCGTCATCGCCATATTGGCGTATCATCCGGCGTTATGGTGTCGGGTGCCATTGGTTACAAGTCTCTGTCACCTCTTGTTCGCATTGATGGCACTTTGAACACTGGACGTTTCATTTCACATGTGTTACGAGCCGTGGCTCTACCTTTCATTTGATCCCTGCGAAACCCTACATTTCAGCAGGATAATCCACGACCACATGTTGCAGGTCCTGTACGGGCCTTTCTGGATACAGAAAATGTTCGACTGCTGCCCTGGCCAGCACATTCTCCAGATCTCTCACCAACTGAAAACGTCTGGTCAATGGTGGCCGAGCAACTGGTTCGTCACAACACGCCAATCACTACTCTTGATAAACTGTGGTATCGCGTTGAAGCTGCACGTGCAGTTGTACCTGTACACGCCATCCAAGCTCTGTTTGACTCAATGCCCAGGCGTATCAAGGCCGTTATTACGGCCAGAGTTGGTTGTTCTGGGTACTGATTTCTCAGTATCTACGCACACAAACTGCGTGAAAATGTAATCACATGTCAGTTCTAGTATAATATATTTGTCCAATGAATACCCGTTCATCATCTGCATTTCTTCTTGGTGTAGCAATTTTAATGGCCAGTAGTGTAGTAGATACAATTGGGATGAGTCATTAGTGATCTCGCGAATTTTTGGCGGGGAACACAGTAGACGCTCGCGCCTGGAACGCAAGGTCGCGCTATCTGATTTGTCATTGCCGTCACGTGTGGCCCGCCGCCTACAACTTCCGGTGCATGGCACGCGGACGACTGCCCAGCTGGCCACAATACGGCCGGATTGCAATTCTGCTCCCCCCTCCTTCGCGTCTCTCTCTCTCTCTCTCTCTCTCTCTCTCTCTCAAACACCGCGCTAACTCTGTTAGCGAGATGACGAGCACACACAGTAGGAGGGACAGCTAGACGTGCCACCAGACTTGCAGATTTCTGTCGCCGTGCTGCGTAACTTCGAGACGACTAGTTGTGCGGCGTGCCCAAAACCTCCACGGGAACGTAACAAACCGGAGACCGCAAGGAGGGCTTCTGTGAAGTTTGAAAACCGAGATTCTCTCAACTGAAACCGCCGTCGAATTTTCTAGAAAATTTAGACTATTCATCTCGAATCCCGTTCACTTCCGTCCTTCAGCTAGAAGAGGGGATCAGGAGTTTTTAATTTCGCCCCACAAGGGAGTTGGTTTCAGCTTTCCAGAATTGTCGGAGCACGTCACACAATAGGTGTAGATTGGTCCGGATTCGACTAAAGTAGACACGTTCTCTCAGTGGTTTCATAGAACTGTATGACTTTTTATGCACTGTGTAAGTGGAAGCTTCTGGGAGTTCATACATTGTTAGTATGGCTCACAAGAAACTAAACATGGGTTACTACTGGTGTGACAACAGTGGATCTTCAGTACCGCTTCGATAACGGTAGCGGGCGCTTCTTCGAGTTCATGAAAAAGGATCAGTGATGAGACAGATGCAGTGGCAAAAACTGCGAAACATAATCGTTGACTCTTCATGTTAATGCTAGAAAAGGACATTCCGGACTGTGAACGATAAAGAAACACAGTTCCAGACGCCAATTAAATTAGCACCTAGCCTTTCGGAGGGACTAAGCCGTACCTAGCTCTCATATGGTTCCTTACTTGAATACATTTATTTCGCTTATTTTGGCATGATTATTACTTTCGATCACTATAAGAAATATAAAAATACACAGAGGACAGAGTGATTATCATTAATGTTTCACCACTTGAGAGGCCCCCATGAAAACCGAGTGATCGTATGATAATGAAACTTTGTGGAAACATTTGTAAGGGCATGCGGAAGAGAAATAACTAGTAAACCTTTGAAAGAAACACACTTTAATTTCTACACGAGAGGGTAACATTTCTTAAGTGCGTACCACGTCTGCGTTTCAAGTTACAAACGTTGCTCCATGTGATGACCATCTTCATCTATGAGAGGCTGGAACCACATTGGAGATTGCTGTACTGCTGCCCGAAACATGTCAGGCGGGATGTTAGCTACATTACAGTCTCGATAGTTGTAGGTGAACCTGTCTAGGACCACATCGAATTACTGAAAATCTCAGACTATGTGGGAAAAAGAAATAAAACGATACTGAAAAGAATAAACCATACCAATAATGCCCCACGCATTTTTCAAACCCCCACTTCTTTATAGTTTTTCGATTGAGAGACCCTTGGCGGCATTTCTTTCAAGAAAACTGTTCCAATTTAAGTCGGATTCTTCATCGATCACTAATAGTAACTTCGCTGAGACCGTATTCGACAGCAAGTCTTCTTACTGTCTCTCCTTTCTTAAGTCGTCTCAGTGCTTCTAACTTATAAACATTCGAAGTCACAGTATTCCTTTCCTTTCTTACAGCACTCATTTTTAGATGTATAAGCAAAAACACTCAACAAATAAAACGAAATAACACTCTGCTGCACGACATTGAAAAACATAAAAGACTCCTTTCAACAAAAGGTTTGCTTGTGTAAACAATTAAAAACGTGGAGAAGCATATACAGGGGTATTACAAATGATTGAAGCGATTTCATAAATTCACTGTAGCTCCATTCATTGACATATGGTCACGACACACTACAGATACGTAGAAAAACTCAAAGTTTTGTTCGGCTGAAGCCGCACTTCAGGTTTCTGCCGCCAGAGCGCTCGAGAGCGCAGTGAGACAAAATGGCGACAGGAGCCGAGAAAGCGTACGTCGTGCTTGAAATTCACTCACATCAGTCAGTCATAACAGTGCAACGACACTTCAGGACGAAGTTCAACAAGATCCACCAACTGCTAACTCCATTCGGCGATGGTATGCGCAGTTTAAAGCTTCTGGATGCCTCTGTAAGGGGAAATCAACGGGTCGGCCTGCAGTGAGCGAAGAAACGGTTGAACGCGTGCGGGCAAGTTTCACGCGTAGCCCGCGGAAGTCGACGAATAAAGCAAGCAGGGAGCTAAACGTACCACAGCCGACGGTTTGGAAAATCTTACGGAAAAGGCTAAAGCAGAAGCCTTACCGTTTACAATTGCTACAAGCCCTGACATCCGATGACAAAGTCAAACGCTTTGAATTTTCGGCGCGGTTGCAACAGCTCATGGAAGAGGATGCGTTCAGTGCGAAACTTGTTTTCAGTGATGAAGCAACATTTTTTCTTATTGGTGAAGTGAACAGACACAATGTGCGAATCTGGGCGGTAGAGAATCCTCACGCATTCGTGCAGCAAATTCGCAATTCACCAAAAGTTAACGTGTTTTGTGCAATCTCACGGTTTAAAGTTTACGGCCCCTTTTTCTTCTGCGAAAAAAACGTTACAGGACACGTGTATCTGGACATGCTGGAAAATTGGCTCATGCCACAACTGGAGACCGACAGCGTCGACTTCATCTTTCAACAGGATGGTGCTCCACTCCACTTCCATCATGATGTTCGGCATTTATTAAACAGGAGATTGGAAAACCGATGGATCGGTCGTGAGCAATTCATGTCATGGCCTCCACGCTCTCCCGACTTAACCCCATGCGATTTCTTTCGGTGGGGTTATGTGAAAGATTCAGTGTTTAAACCTCCTCTACCAAGAAACGTGCCAGAATTGCGAGCTCGCATCAACGATGCTTTCGAACTCATTGAAGGGGACATGCTGCGCCGAGTGTGGGAGGAACTTGATTATCGGCTTGATGTCTGCCGAATCACTAAAGGGGCACATATCGGACATTTGTGAATGCCTAAAAAAGCTTTGAGTTTTTGTATGTGTGTGCAAAGCATTGTGAAAATATCTCAAATAATAAAGTTATTGTAGAGCTGTGAAATCGCTTCAATCATTTGTAATAACCCTGTATTTGGAGCCACTGGCACCGATATAACTAAGAGAAGTGGTGGTTCAATAGGGACTGTGCTATGTGTGGGTGGGAAAAACTGATATAGGATCGATATACTGCAAAGCAGCTTAATTTTCTACAGGACTCGGATTTATGGGAAACTCGTAATTCCGAGACTCGAAATATCGGCCGGAGAACGGGTTCCGAACGGCCACGTGGCACTGCCGAGACGGAACACAATCATGTATGTATTGATCTGGCGCATCGTACTGCGTCTGCAGCAGCAATTTGGGAAGCAATAGGCACCACAGTGACACAACGAACTGTTACAAATCACTCACTTCACTTCAAGAACGTTTCCGAGCCAGGCGCCCTGTAGCGTTCTTTCTACTGACCTCAAACCACTGCCATTTGCGACTTCAGTGATGTCAATAGAGAGCTCAATGGAAAGGCATCTGTTGTGTTTTCTGATCAAAGCTGGTTATGCTTCGCTGCCAGTTGGTTAGAACATCTACATCTACATCCATACTCCGCAAGCCACCTGACGGTGTGTGGCGGAGGGTACCTTGAGTACCTCTATCGGTTCTCCCTTCTATTCCAGTCTCGTATTGTTCGTGGAAAGAAGGATTGTCGGTATGCCTCTGTGTGGGCTCTAATCTCTCTGGTTTTATCCTCATGGTCTCTTCGCGAGATATACGTAGGAGGGAGCAATATACTGCTTGACTCTTCGGTGAAGGTATGTTCTCGAAACTTTGACAAAAGCCCGTACCGAGCTACTGAGCGTCTCTCCTGCAGAGTCTTCCACTGGAAGTTTATCTATCATCTCCGTAACGCTTTCGCGATTACTAAATGATCCTGTAACGAAGCGCGCTGCTCTCCGTTGGATCTTCTCTATATCTTCTGTCAACCCTATCTGGTACGGATCCCACGCTGCTGAGCAGTATTCAAGCAGTGGGCTAACAAGCGTACTGTAACCTACTTCCTTTGTTTTTCGGATTGCATTTCCTTAGGATTCTTCCAATGAATCTCAGTCTGGCATCCGCCCCACCGACGATCAACATTATATGATCATTCCATTTTAAATCACTCCTAATGCGTACTCCCAGATAATTTATGGTATTAACTGCTTCCAGTTGCTGACCTGCTATTTTGTAGCTAAATGATAAAGGATCTATCTTTCTGTGTATTCGCAGCACATTACACTTGTCTACAAAATGATTCAAATGGCTCTGAGCACTATGGGACTTAACATCTATGGTCATCAGTCCCCTAGAACTTAGAACTACTTAAACCTAACTAACCTAAGGACATCACACAACACCCAGCCATCACGAGGCAGAGAAAATCCCTGACCCCGCCGGGAATCGAACCCGGGAACCCGGGCGTGGGAAGCGAGAACGCTACCGCACGACCACGAGCTGCGGGCACACTTGTCTACATTGAGATTCAATTGCCATTCCCTGCACCATGCGTCAATTCGCTGCAGATCCTCCTGCATTTCAGTACAATTTTCCATTGTTACAACCTCTCGATACACCACAGCATCATCTGCAAAAAGCCTCAGTGAACTTCAGATGTCATCCACCAGGTCATTTATGTATATTGTGAATAGCAACGGTCCTATGACACTCCCCTGCGGCACACCTGAAATCACTCTTACTTCGGAAGACTTCTCTCCATTGAGAATGACATGCTGTGTCCTGTTATCTAGGAACTCCTCAATCCAATCACACAATTGGTCTGATAGTCCATATGCTCTTACTTTGTTCATTAAACGACTGTGGGGAACTGTATCGAACGCCTTGCGGAAGTCAAGAAACACGGCATCTACCTGGGAACCCGTGTCTACGGCCCTCTGAGTCTCGTGGACGAATAGCGCGAGCTGGGTTTCACATGACCGTCTTCTTCGAAACCCATGCTGATTCCTACAGAGTAGATTTCTAGTCTCCAGAAAAGTCATTATACTCGAACACAATACGTGTTCCAAAATTCTACAACTGATCGACGTTAGAGATATAGGTCTATAGTTCTGCACATCTGTTCGACGAACGAGGCCAGCTGAGCACCTGCACCTGTCTGCTTGCTGTACACAAAGGATCTACACCTGGAGTTTTGATCTGGAGTGCAATTTCCTATGACAGCAAGAGCACTCACGCTGTTATCTTACGCAAATTTGTACGTCAGTCTGGTGATGCGACCTGTTGTGCTGCTAGGAACGAATAGCACTCCACGGCGTGTTTTTCAGCAGCATAACGCTCGCCCTCATACCACTGTTGCAACCCAACATGCTCTACGGAGTGTCGACAAGTTGCGTTGGCCTGCTCGATCACCCGATCTCTCTCCAGTCGAACACAGATGGGGCATCATCGGACGATAGCTCCAGCGTCATCTGTGGTGTCACCGCCAGACACCGCACTTGCTAGGTGGTAGCTTTTAAATCGGCCGCGGTCCGCTAGTATACGACGGACCCGCGTGTCGCCACTGTCAGTGATGGCAGACCGAGCGCCGCCACACGGCAGGTCTAGAGAGACGTACTAGCACTCGCACCCAGTTGTACAGCCGACTTAGCCAGAGATGGATCACTGACAACTACGCTCTCATTTGCCGAGACGATAGTTAGCATAGCCTTCAGCTACGTCATTTGCTACGACCTAGCAAGGCGCCATAGCATTGATATTGAGATTATAACATGTACCGTCAAGAGCGATGTACACCAATTGTGGTTTAAAGTTAAGCATTATATCAACTACGTACTTTATTTGTTACTATTAATTCCCTTAACTGTTCCAGACCTCACGCCAGTCAGCGTGTAATTAAACGCGTGCATTTCGGCCTCCTCTAGCAACACAGTGTTGGCTCTTCTGCCAACACTTCATCATCCACAATCGAGATCAAACGTCGCTGTATTTGACCGACCAGGTGCAACAAGCATCGAACACCATCCCACAAACTGACAAGCGTCAACTATACAACACAATACATGCTTACATTCAATATTCCGGCGGTGACAGCGGTTGTTATTGTACCAGCATTTCACAATTGGAAAGGCTTATCTCGCGCTTGCATTAACCTGTGCGCTTGCAATTTTAGTCGCTTAAATATTAACGCAGACAAACGTATTCTTCACATGGTTCACATGGCTCTAAGCACTATGGGACTTAACATCTGAGGTCATCAGTCCCCTAGACTTAGAACTACTAAAACCTAACTAACCTAAGGACATCACCCACATCCATGCCCGAGGCAGGATTCCAACCTGCGACCGTGGTAGCAGCGCGGTTCCGGACTGAGGCGCCTACAACCGCTCGGCCAAAGTGGCCGGCACAAACGCATTACATTACTCCATATTAATTATTTTTTGGAATAGAATAGATTGCTACTCACCGTCAAGATGACCGGTTGAGATGGAGACAGGCACAACGAAAAGACGTATGTAAATTTTCTTCTCGTTTCTTTACTGAGGAATGGCCGACCGGTGTGGCCGTGCGGTTAAAGGCGCTTCAGTCTGGAACCGCGCGACTGCTACGGTCGCAGGTTCGAATCCTGCCTCGGGCATGGATGTGTGTGATGTCCCTAGGTTAGTTAGGTTTAAGTAGTTCTAAGTTCTACGGGACTGATGACCACAGATCTTAAGTCCCATAGTGCTCAGAGCCATTTGAACCATTTACTGAGGAATGTTTTTACCGGAGGCTCATGTTTATCAGCCTTTTCGTTGTGCCTGTCTGCAACTCAATTCGTCGTAATAATGTATCGTATTCCTTACATTGTTTTTATTCCGACCTGGAGTTTCCACTGTGGAATTATTGTTTGGTGTTACGAGCTTTTTCTTCAAATATTCAAATGTGTGTAAGTGTTATGAGACTTAACTGCTAAAGTCATCAGTCCCTTAGCTTACAAACTATTTAACCTAAATTATTCTAAGGACAAACACACACACCCATGCCCAAGGGTGGACTCGAACCTCCGCCGGGACCAGCCGCACAGTCCATGACTGCAGCGCCTTAAACCGCTCGGCTAATCCCGCCCGGCACGAGCTTTTTCAGTCCGTGTGTTATAATATGGTGTTCCAAAGCTTTAGGCTCAAAAATGTCATAAATGTTTAGAAACTACACTGAGAAGAGGAACCAATGTTCGGAAATGAGTATTTAGGGTTTTATTGGCATAAATTATATTCTGGGGGAAAATTGAGGCGCAACAGTCGCTATTTTGTATGTGTTTACTTCTAAATTCCACCCGTAGTAATAATAATAATAATAATAATAATAACGTTGAATAATAATGTATGCTATTCCTTACATTGTTTTTATTCCGACCTGGAGTTTCCACTGTGTAATTGTTGTTTGGTGTTACGAGCTTTTTGTTCAAATGCGTGTGACGTCTTATGGGACTTAACTGCTAAGGTCATCAGTCCCTAAGCTTACATACTACTTAACCTAAATGTACAATACTAGCAAATAGAAACACCAGAAGGCATGACAATGTAGCAAAAATAATACATCAACAACTTGCCATACAAAATAAACTAATAAAACAAGACATTCCCACATACAAGTATGCACCACAAAATGTACTGGAGAATGATGAATACAAATTATACTGGAACAGAACCATTATAACAGATAAAACAACGCCACCTAACAAACCTGACATCATACTCACCAATAAAAAGAAGAAATTAACACAACTAATCGAAATATCCATACCCAATACAACAAATATACAGAATAAAACAGGAGAAAAAATTGAAAAATACATCCAACTGGCTGAGGAAGTCAAGGACATGTGGCATCAGGATAAAGTTGACATTATACCAATTGTACTATCAATTACAGGAGTCATACCACACAATATCCACTAGTACATCAACGTAATACAGCTACATCCAAATGTATATATACAACTACAGAAATCTGTAATTATTTATACATGTTGAATTACCCGAAAGTTCCTAAATGCAATGTAACATATACCGTACAGTTAAGAGGAAGTCACGCTTGATCAAGGTCCACGTCATTTTCCATTTTTAACCAGACATAACGTCTGAGAAAGGAAAGGAATAATAATAATAATAATAATAATAATAATAATAATAACAATGCACATTTAAACAAATTGGGTCAAAATGGAAACGCCTTTTTTCTTGTTCGGCAGACTGACGTAATTAGGTTATATTAATGTAGATGTAATATTTATCGTTCCGGCTGCTGACGATTGTGCTGCAGGGCTGACTGGCTGCCTCCAGGTGGAGACGGAAGTACCGTTAGCGGAATGTGACTTTTTGTGTCGCTCCCCCAACGAAACAGGCCGTCTGCTGCTGGAAAAGAGGGGGGCGCCTAAAAGCGGTGTCCCTTTTTTTGCGTTTTGTGCTCCTGCCCTCCGCGCGCAGTTGGAGGGACGTCAGGCTTTAAAACACGGCGGGCGGGCAGCAGCAGCAGCACCTCGGGCACAGGTAGATAGCGGCCCGCGGCCCTCGGAACGGCCGCTGTTAAGCTTAATGGCCGCGACCTCCCCGCGGCCGGCGCGCGCACACCTGATCCCTGCAGTTTCAGCTGCAGCCGCCCCCAGAAATCACCCGGAGCCTCTACCCTACTGTACTGTACTGCTCGTAACGTTGCGAGACGGAAACCTCATCAGCCCGCTGCGCTGGCGGTCGGTTCGCGAAGTACACTTCAACGGCACCTCCAAAGCTTCGACGTGTTCCTACATATCTGAATCCGCCTAAATAAAGGCGCCGTTAGGAGGATTACTTGTCCTCCTCTCTTCAATTTCACTCGCGAACCAAAGCTGGAGACATGTCTCCCTGTCTCCGTACCAGTTCCAGCCCCTCATTTTATTCGTATGGCCCTCCGCGAGATATACGATGGAGACAGAAGAACTGTTTTACAGTCTCTCCCGAATATTGGTCTTTAAACTTTTCCAATAACATTTAAGGATAAGAACGCCATCTTTCTTCCATGGAAGATCCAAGATTATCATCGTTAAACTCACGGAAGGAACTGAGCGAAACCAGTAGTTGCAAATAGCTCAAGTCCTTTGCTGCAAATAATGTCTGTGTTGTCCCTAAAGTCCGACAGATACAAAAACATATTTTATTCGGAAGACTTGGTGCACGGATATTGCTTCCTAGAAAATGGAACAACGAAATTCAGTGTATGTTAACACCGTTCGACATTATTTATAAATTACCTTAAAACTGTGCCTTCATAACGGCGAAATCATTCCCTAATTCTAAGAACTGATCACCAACTGGCGAATCAACGGTGTATTTAACTAATACACTAAGTTTTTGGTACAACGAAAACAGTTTTCTGTTTTATTTATTTTGCCACTACGCGTTTCGATGGATCATGAAAATTAATAAGTGACTGACGCAGGAAACTGTTTTTGTATTTATCAACAGTTGCAGCCCTCGTAATGCCATCCTTTATGGACTAAATATCCATTAGTTTTTTGTATTATGCATTGCCGTGTCGAAGCACTGTAGAACAGACGAACACGACATTTATTATTCGTAAACAATCCAACAAACGAAAACGTAGGAAGATAGAATTTCCCATTTGCGGAATGCTCTCCTTAAATAACAAATCAGCTGTAAATACATTTTTCTTGTTTCTTCCGTTCAGGTGTATCAGTTACGGTTATTCCTGGTATAGAAAAATATATAACTTTATATTCTGCGGAAGAAACTACTGCGAATTTTAGAAAGTGTAAAAGACATAGTAATGGTGTAAATTTTTTTTTGAAAGTAAACAGTCCATTATTATTTAAAGCTATGGTCAATCAGAAGGCTTGTTTGAACAGAACACTCTTGGGTGCTATTGAAAATTGTATTCCGTTGCCTTCCTCGAACCTCTGAACTGATTTACCCTCCCAGTTCCACGCAGAGTACAGACTATGGTGCAACTCCCTATTTATCACGTTAACAAAAATTGCCTCAAGTAAAAAAGCGTGTAGTGACACAGCAAAATCCTAGGAGTTGCCGGGTACAGAGCCCGTACATGGACACTGCTATGAAAGTGGTATAACCACATTTCATTATAATTTGTGAAGTCACGGACACGTTTGGGTGTAATCTGCATTAACGTGAGATACAAATCATTGCTAGAAATTGACATCTCGGGGAAAAAAATACGGATCGGATCCGACATGGCCTACCTAATCTCACGCTCTAGGCACAGAAAAAGTCAAAACTTTTCGTTCACGCTTGTCCTGGGCCCTTTACTTACTATGTGATATTAAATCTGTGTCTAAGAGAAGAAAACAGTGAAACTAAGTAAAAAACAACAGGGCAGATGGAAATTAAAAAGAAACTATGAGGCTTTTTCAGAACATCTTGATAAACTGAAAGACATTCACGTCAATACATATGTGTTGTTAATGGATTCTCCCGTTGTCGCAAAATATAACTCTCCCTCAGTTTCGTAGCTCGGCCATATTTCTGCTCATCTGCACGATTGTCAGTAGGTACTATCCGAAAAATAACCACTGGAAAAAAGCAAGAAGAAAAGCTTCCACATATAGATAGCAGTAGTAGAAAAGAAACATTTTGAATGAATACTCCATGCACCGTGCAATGGTACACCACCTACTACGTTAAAATCATTATTCAGCAAAGACAGGATAAAAAGTAGATGGGTACACATGCGCACATATATGCACACACGCCTTAAGAATTTTCGATTAAAGGACACTGGAGCTAAACAGTGGAAGAACATCGGCCGGAGTCATGCGTACTGTACGAACATAGATTTAATGTCTTACGAAGTTAGTGCTACACAAATTTTGGCGCATATGATAAATAGCGCCGGCCGATGTGGCCGAGCGGTTCTAGGCGCTTCAGTCTGGCACCGCGCGACCGCTACGGTCGCAGGTTCGAATCCTCCCTCGGGCATGAATGTATGTGATGTCCTTCGGTTAGTTAGCTTTAAGTAGTTCTAAGGGACTGACGACCTAAGATGTTAGGTCCCATAGTACTCAGAGCTTTTTTTTTTTTTAATAAATGGCATCTGCAGTTTCTTTGAAAGTCTTCGCTCTTACGCGCAGCAGAGCATTGTAAAACTCTAAGTATTAACAAACTGTAGCACAATACCAACACTTGGTGGGACTTTCGTTACTTTTACACCATGTTTCTAAAGAACCTCTTTTTATTGCTAATGACAAGTCATTCAACCGAAGATAATGAATATCCTACAAACTAAATAAACTAGTAGTTAAAATAAAAATACAAAAATCATTTTCATTGTTAAGGTCAAAGCCCTTGATGTTTTAGTTACGTAATATGGGTACGAAAACGTTGTCTTTAACGAAACCCCCACAAAAAGAAGTCAGGGAGTGTCAAATCCGGTGACCGTGGAGCCCAGCTGAGACACGCTAAGTCGCCAGCTCCTTGACGACCAATGCAACGGTTCGGTAGAGTTTCATTCAGATACTCACGCACTGTGCGACTTCAGCGAGGGGGTGCCCCGTCTTGTCGAAAAATGAAGTTGTCTTCGTGAAGCCTCGGAAACAACCAGTTTTGTAACATAGCGAGATACTGCTGACCGTTAACCGTGTTTCCATCAAAGAAGAATGGGCCGTAAACAGATGATCGGGATATCGCACAAAACACATTGACCTTGGGGGAATCTCGTACATGTTCAGTGGCTGCATGTGGGTTCTATAGGCCCCAAATTCGAACACTGTGTTTGTTTACCTGACCACTAACGTGGAAAGTCACTTCCTCACTGAACACGATGCGTTGTGCGAAAGTATTATCATTCTCAATAGCATCAAGAATCTCGTTACAAAGTGCCACACGTTTGCGTTTGTCATCAGGGCGCAGAACTCATAGCAGCTGTAACTTGTACGGCTTCATAACCAACCGACGTCTCTAAACACGACAAAATGCTGTTGTAGGCAGTTTTATCTCCCGACTGGCACGACGAGCTGATCTGGAAGGACTACATTGGAAAGCAGTTGGAATTCGTGCAACATTTTCTTCAGGAACACGAGGGCGCCCAGGACTTTTTCCTTTACATACATATCCTGTACCTAGAAACCATCTCCGAATGTTCCACACTTTCGGAGGATCAATTTGGTACCTCAACCAGAAACGTCTTTGCACTGTAATTGCACGTGATGACTGGGTGTTGTGTGCTGTCCTTAGGTTAGTTAGGTTTAAGTAGTTCTAAGTTCTAGGGGACTGATGACCATAGATGTTAAGTCCCATAGTGCTCAGAGCCATTATGTTTTTTTTTTTTTTTTTTTTTTTTTTTGTAATTGCACTTCGCAAACTGGAGAACACAAAATTATTTCTGCTGTGGAGTAGCCATTTTAAACATATGACGGCAACCAAGCAAAACAGCAGACAAGTGACATCTAGCGGATATTAGTATAAACTGGACTATGTATTCGTTTCTCCAATAGCTGAGCCGAGGCGTAGCGATCAATAGTTGGAACAAAATAATACTTTGTAATACGTATATTCTTTTTGAAACACACTGTATATCACAGGGTTTTGGCAATGAGACTGAGAAGAATTTTACTTTTGCAAAAACAGGTAGGATCTACTCTTTTAATATTTCTGTAAACACAGCTTTCTAGAAGTTCGAAAACAATTAACCTTCACAGGTGAGGTGTAGTATTAAGGAGGAAAGAGGTATTCCATACCAAAACATATCATAAAAGTTTACAGATATTACAAAAACTACTGTAGAAGTTTCCTACTAAGAAATCATTTTTACATCCTTATTGAGGACCAATTGGATGAAAATCAGTGTGGGTTTAGGCCTCTTAGAGGTTGTCTGGACCAGATCTTTAGCTTACGGCAAATAATGGAGAAGTGTTATGAGTGGAACATGGAATTGTATCTATGCTTTATAGATCTAGAAAAGGCATATGACCGGGTTCCTAGGAGGAAGTTATTGTCTGTTCTACACGATTATGGAATAGGAGGCAAACTTTTGCAAGCAATTAAAGGGCTTTACATGGATAGTCAGGCAGCAGTTAGAGTTGACGGTATATTGAGTTCATGGTTCAGAGTAGTTTCAGGGGTAAGACAAGGCTGCAACCTGTCTCCATTGTTGTTCATATTATTTATGGATCATATGTTGAAAACAATAGACTGGCTGGGTGAGATTAAGATATGTGAACACAAAATAAGCAGTCTTGCATATGCGGATGACTTAGTTGTGATGGCAGATTCGATTGAAAGTTTGCAAAGTAATATTTCAGAGCTAGATCAGAAATGTATGGACTATGGTATGAAGATTAGCATCTCCAAAACGAAAGTAATGTCAGTGGGAAAGAAATATAAACGGATTGAGTGCCAAATAGGAGGAACAAAGTTAGAACAGGTGGACGGTTTCAAGTACTTAGGATGCATATTCTCACAGGATGGCAACATAGTGAAAGAACTGGAAGCGAGGTGTAGCAAAGCTAATGCAGTGAGCGCTCAGCTACGATCTACTCTCTTCTGCAAGAAGGAAGTCAGTACCAAGACTAAGTTATCTGTGGACCGTTCTATCTTTCGACCAACTTTGTTGTATGGGAGCGAAAGCTGGGTGGATTCAGATTACCTTATCAACAAGGTTGAGGTTACGGATATGAAAGTAGCTAGGATGATTGCAGGTACTAGTAGATGGGAACAATGGCAGGAGGGTGTCCACAATGAGGAAATCAAAGAAAAACTGGGAATGAACTCTATAGATGTAGCAGTCAGGGTGAACAGGCTTAGATGGTGGGGTCATGTTACACGCATGGGAGAAGCAAGGTTACCCAAGAGACTCATGGATTCAGCAGTAGAGGGTAGGAGGAGTCGGGGCAGACCGAGGAGAAGGTACCTGGATTCGGTTAAGAATGATTTTGAAGTAATAGGTTTAACATCAGAAGAGGCACCAATGTTGGCACTGAATAGGGGATCATGGAGGAACTGTATAAGGGGGGCTATGCTCCAGACTGAACGCTGAAAGGCATAATCAGTCTAAAATGATGATGATGATGATGATGATGATGATGATGATGATGATGATGATGATATTTTACATTAGTGATTCTAGCGAGTATCCCAAATAAAATTAACGTGAGCTAACTGGTGTTCTACTTTATTAACAAATCAAACTCCTCCCTTACTACGCACAAAAGTGGAGAAACGCGCATCGCCTAACACAGCATTTGGGGCGACGGGTCTCTCCGGTAGCCGGTGAAGCAGGAGGGAGCCCCAATCCCGCCGAGCGGTTCCCCCTCCTGGGCTTACTAAATAATAACTGCCGCTTAAAGCACAGTTCTGTTGAGATTAAACTTGCAACTGAGCGACGCCAGCGGCTGCTGTGCGTGTACGGGTCTGATTCTGCATTCAGCAACCACTCTCCATCGTTGCCATACTCGTAAAAAACGCACGATCGCTGCTGGTCCAGTGGATGAAAAAGAAGAGAGGAAACAACCCCTGAACTGCGTGACATTGTTGTTCTCTTGCGTTGGCGGCTCTCAAATTTGCTCTGGCGCCATTCTAAGCGGCGTGGATCCCGCCAACACTGGTCATGCGAAACCCACTTCGCGATTTTTTTATATGACGTCCTGAAACCCGATGATCGAGACAGTCAAGTGCATGCCGTATTTCTTGACCTCCAAAAACCATTTGAATCACAACAACGTTAATGTTTACAAACAAAAGCATATCTATATGGTAGCCGGCCGAAGTGGCCGTGCGGTTAAAGGCGCTGCAGTCTGGAACCGCGAGACCGCTACGGTCGCAGGTTCGAATCCTGCCTCGGGCATGGATGTTTGTGATGTCCTTAGGTTAGTTAGGTTTAACTAGTTCTAAGTTCTAGGGGACTAATGACCTCAGCAGTTGAGTCCCATAGTGCTCAGAGCCATTTGAACCATCTATATGGTGTTTCGAACAAATTTTATGTCTGGGTTGGCACGACGCAGCATGTTTTCTTGATTGGAGAGTCATCGGCAGATATGCCCCACGGAAGTATATAGGGACCGGACGCCATTCATGTCGGATATTTATGACATGATAGACGATGTCAATAGTAACTTCAGACGTTTTGTGGATGATGCAGTTATCTGTAATGAAATATTATCTGAAAAATAAAACTTTTTAAATATCCAATCAGATCTATTAAACCAGACGTCATATCTGGCGTTCCCCACAGAATTGTTACAGGTTTTCCGCTGTTCCTGATCTATACAAACCATATAGGAGACAATATGAGCAGTCTCCTTAGATTTCTTGCAGATGGTGCTGTCATTTACCGTCTTGTAAAGTCATCAGAAGATCAAAACCAATGCAAAATGATTTAGACACGAGATCTCTGTGGTGCGAAAAGTGGCAGTTGATCCTGAATAATGAAAAACGTAAGGTTATCCACAAGAAAACTAAAAGAAATCCGTTACATTTCTGTTACACAGTGAATCACACAAATCTACAGGATGTATATTCAACTAAATATCTAGGAATTATAATTACGAGCAACTCAAGCTGGGCCGGCCGGTGTGGCCGTGCGGTTAAAGGCGCTTCAGTCTGGAACCGCGTGACCGCTCCGGTCGCAGGTTCGAACCCTGCCTCGGGCATGGATGTGTGTGATGTCCTTAGGTTAGTTAGGTTTACTTAGTTCTAAGTTCTAGGCGACTGATGACCTCAGAAGTTGAGTCGCATAGTGCTCAGAGCCATTTGAACCAACTCAAGCTGGAACCAAGACGGACCAAATATTGAACGTTATTTTCGAACAATTCGAAGATGCAACTTGCTTACACTACGCTTGTCTGTGCCCTGCTAGAGTATTGTACAGTGTCGGATCCGTACCAGATAACACTGACAAAAGGCATCAAAAAAATTCCAAAAAATGCAGCTCGTTTCGTATTATCGCGAAATAGGGAAGAGGGTGTTACGGATATGATACGCGAGGACGGATGGCAAGAAGTTTACCGTTGCGGAGAGATCTATCCACGAAATTTCAGTCTACAACATCCTCCTCTGAATCTGAAAATATTTTACTGTCGCTAACAATGCAGGAAAAGACAGACTGCTACTCCCTGGCTCTCACAAACCTGGTAATGCAAAAACACATCTCCATGGCGCAGACATCCCAGAACCAACTCTGTTCCCTGCGCAAGATAATGCTACTCTGCAATACCTACTCCGTATATCACTTTATGGTAAGTAGCAATCTGTCTGCTCCTACGTTGTAGGTTTTCCTACCCGGAGTTTCAACTGTCTCATTTATTGTCGCTAACCTACATAGTAAAAATGGTCATGTTGTTGTTGTGGTCTTCAGTCCTAAGACTGGTTTGATGCAGCTCTCCATGCTACTCTATCCTGTGCAAGCTTCTTCATCTCCCAGTACCTACTGCAGCCTACATCCTTCTGAATCTGCTTGGTGTATTCATCTCTTGGTCTCCCTCTGCGATTTTTACCATCCACACTGCCCTCTAGTACTAAATTGGTGATCCCTCGATGTCTCAGAACATGTCCTACCAACCGATCCCTTCTTCCAGTCAAGTTGTGCCACAACCTTCTCTTCTCCCCAATTCTATTCAATACTTCCTCATTAGTTATGTGATCTACCCATCCAATCTTCAGCATTCTTCTGTAGCACCACATTTCGAAAACTTCTATTCTCTTCTTGTCTAAGCTATTTATCGTCCACGTTTCACTTCCATACATGGCTACACTCCATACAAGTACTTTCAGAAACGACTTCCTGACACTTAAATCTATACTCGATGTTAACAAATTTCTCTTCTTCAGAAACACTTTCCTTGCCACTGCCAGTCTACATTTAATATCCTCTCTACTTCGACCATCATCAGTTATTTTGCTCCCCAAATAGCAAAACTCCTTTACTACTTTAAGTGTCTCATTTCCTAATCTAATACCCTCAACATCACCCGACTTAATTCGACTACATTCCCTTATCCTTGTTTTGCTTTTCTTGGTGTTCATCTTATATCCTCCTTTCAAGACACTGTCCATTCCGCTCAGCTGCTCTTCCAAGTCCTTTGCTGTCTCTGACAGAATTACAATGTCATCGGCGAACCTCAAAGGTTTTATTTCTTCTCCATGGATTTTAATACCTACTCCGAACTTTTCTTTTGTTTCCTTTATTGCTTGCTCATTACAGAGATTGAATAACATCGGGGATAGGCTACAACCCTGTCTCAATGGTCATAGTAGTAAAATAATAGAAATCAGAGCTCGTACGAGGTTATTGAGGCCTTAGTGATTTCAGGTAAGAAACGAACACCGTTCTAACCTATACATTTCGCATTTACTTACTTCTTTGTATTTTATAGTCGTATTTCTCATTAAACTTTCCGTAAATGTCACTCTGTGAAATTACCACACCGGTGTGTGATGTGTCGCTAACGTAAGCGACGAGATATCAATGCACTGGTGTAAGCAGTAACCAGATGTCTCTCGAATAAGCAGGCACCCACTCGTCCTTTTTTTTTTTATTCATGATAATGTTTTAATTCCAATAAGAACATCATTAGATACTGATCACTAAATAACAGATTCTACTTACTTAGTAAGGATGAAGGACAATATTTAAACATATGTTGCGAAATATATGAAATGCTTGCTTATATTATCAACTTCATTCATTAAAGTAATCAAGCCAGACAACAAGTTTGAAGCACTCAATTTTTAATAAATAACAACGAGAGACTTATTTCTTTGGAAGATTTTCTCTTTTTTCCTCAAATCTCTGGTGTAAACCAACAAATCGTAATGGATCTTGAGCTTACAGCTGAAACTAATGGGTGATTTCCGAAACAACGGTAGTTATGCAGCAGGTTTAATGAAAATTTCAATAATTTTATTGCAGGAGAATGATTCTACGAAGGGGTGTTGAGGAAATTTGGGTGATATATTTCAATTATTTGCGCATAGACGTGATAAGAGGTATTACAAACATTTGTTTTTATAGAATATGTTGTTCTCGCACTTTGTCGTTGCCGTACAGGGATGTCTAGATCCTTAGTGTTGAGGCATACTTCCTTGCACACGCCTTTATGTTGTACTTTTCATAACAGCACTTCACCTGTTCACTGCATTTTTTTAGTTCTTCCCCACAGACAATTTGAATGTGGTGAGAAGGTATACCGCAAAGCAAACGCGTGCAGTTTCAAGCGACTCAGTGAAACATTGAAGCGCGTGCTTTAAAGTCTACCTCGTTGGGAAAACTTAACGATCTAATATAATTATGCAGCATGAATAGTTCACGAATACCAGGAATGAAATATCAGCGAGCGACATCTCACAAAATGCGACATCGCTCAACATGAGTTACGCTTAGTACAGTAGCGTAATTTGGATTCTGTATGGTCATTTGACGATAGGCTCAGGTTCGAAACGCGTTAGTAATAAAATGCTCATACCAAGAAATATACCTTTTCTCTGACTGCTATAGGCATGATGAAAACTTAAACACACAATTATCACACAGCATTATATAAACATCTAAATTAAAAGTTATTAGATATTCATTTCAAACTCTGGGCTTTGCATGCTTTGAAACTGCAGGAACTTAAATAGTAGCCATTATATGTGCTTTGGCGACGTTACTATTTCGCTTATAGCAATATTATCTAGCTTATTTACATGAAAAAGAAAAACATATATCGCAGAGTCGACACGTGGCAACATGAGAAAGTACCAATTATTAGTGCTCACTCTTGTTACTATTTCTGCTACAGCGTGCCCACGAATATTGCGGCGAACGTTTTCACTTTCATGCTACATTTTTGTCGCACTTTCACCTGTTCACTTTATTCGTCCGTCAATTCATACAGAGACGTGTAAAAAAAATACACAAAACCAATTTACGATTATTCACATCATTAACGAAAGCCTGGCCTAGTGTAAATGTTATCCTGTAGCGAAATCACTAACATCTGATGTATTCCCATGTAAAAGACTATCGTAAGAGTATCTCATTGCCTGCAACAGACGAAGATTCGGATGAAGTCTCGGTCATAGGGTTACTCTTTGATGGAGTTTCTTTACAGAACATACTTCTCTTCGTACTAGAAGATTCTTTTCGGTGACTTTAAACAATTGCAACTCATTTTAAATCTACTGTGTATTAGCCTTATTTATTTATATAGGCCTCTGGCGGACCTCCTATCTGGGTGCTCTCGTATCCTCCGAATTACCTACGACAGTCACCAAATAGCCCACCAGAACCAGAGAGGACAATGTTCACTTTATCGTCTCAGGGAGTTGCCACTAATTAGGGGCATTAATACACTGCCGGGAAAAAAATTTCTTCACCAGGGAAGAGGATCTCGATTTTGATCTGATGATGGATGTTCCACCTAGGGGACCGTAGTTGTTGTTGTTGTTGTTGTTGTTGTTGTTGTTGTTGTGGTCTTCAGTCCTGAGACTGGTTTGATGCAGCTCTCCATGCTACTCTATCCTGTACGAGCTTCTTCATCTCCCAGTACCTACTGCAACCTACATCCTTCTGTATCTGTTTGGTGTATTCATCTCTTGGTCTCCCTCTACGACTTTTACCCTCCACGCTGCCCTCCAATGCTAAATTTGTGATCCCTTGATGCCTCAAAACATGTCCTACCAACCGATCCCTTCTTCTAGTCAAGTTGTGCCACAAACTTCTCTTCTCCCCAATCCTATTCAATACCTCATCATTAGTTACGTGATCTACTCATCTAATCTTCAGCATTCTTCTCTAGCCCCACATTTCAAAAGCTTCTATTCTCTTCTTGTCCAAACTATTTATCGCCCATGTGTCACTTCCATACATGGCTACACTCCATACAAATCCTTTCAGAAACGACTTCCTGACCTTTAAATCTATATTCCATGTTAACAAATTTCTCTTCTTCAGAAATGCTTTCCTTGCCATTCCCAGTCTACATTCTATATCCTCCCTACTTCAACCACCATGAGTTATTTTGCTCCCCAAATAGCAAACCTCCTTTACTACTTTAAGTGTCTTATTTCCTAATCTAATTCCCTCAGCATCACCCGACTTAATTCGACTACATTCCATTATCCTCGTTTTGCTTTTGTTGATGTTCATGTTACACCCTCCTTTCAAGACACTGTCCATTCCGTTCAGCTGCTCTTCCAAGTCCTTTGCTGTCTCTGACAGAATTACAATGTCATCGGCGAACTTCAAAGTTTTTATTTCTTCTCCATGGACTTTAATACCTACTCCGAACTTTTCTTTTGTTTCCTTCACTGCTTGCTCAATGTACAGATCGAATAACATCCCGGAGAGACTACAACCCTGTCGTACTCCCTTCCCAACCACTGCTTCCCTTTGACGTCCCTTGCCTGTTACAACTGCCATCTGGTTTCTGTACAAAGTGTAAATAGCTTTTCGCTCCCTGTATTTTACCCCTGCCACCTTCAGAATTTGAAAGAGAGTATACCAGTCAACATTGTCAAAAGCTTTCTCTAAGTCTAGAAATGCTAGAAACGTATTTTTGCCTTTCCTTAATCTGTTTTCTAAGATAAGTCGTAGGGTCAGTATTGCCTCACGTGTTCCGATATTTCTACGGAATCCAAACTGATCTTCCCCGAGGTCGGCTTCTACTAGTTTTTCCATTCGTCTGTAAAGAATTCGCAGCCGTGACTTATTAAACTGATAGTTCGGTAATTTTCACATCTGTCAACACCTGCTTTCTTTGGGATTGGAATTATTATATTCTTCTTGAAGTCTGAGGGTATTTCGCCTGTCTCATACATCTTTCTCACCAGATGGTAGAGTTTTGTCAGGACTGGCTCTCCCAAGGCCGTCAGTAGTTCCAATTGAATGTTGTCTACTCCCGGGGCCTTGTTTCGACTCAGATCTTTCAGTGCTCTGTCAATCTCTTCACGAAGTATTATATCCCCCATTTGATCTTCATCTACATCCTCTTCCATTTCCATAATATTGTCCTCAAGTACATCGCCCTTGTATAAACCCTCTATATACTCCTTCCACCTTTCTTCTTTCCCTTCTTTGCTTAGAACTGGGTTCCCATCTGAGCTCTTGATATTCATACAAGTGGTTCTCTTTTCTCCCAAGGTCTCTTTAATTTCCCTGTAGGCAGTATATATCTTACCCCTAGTGAGATAATCCTCAACATCCTTACATATGTCCTCTAGCCATCCCTGCTTAGCCATTTTGCACTTCCTGTCGATCTCATTTTTGAGACGTTTGTATTCCTTTTTGTCTGCTTTATTTACTGCGTTTTTATATTTTCTCCTTTCATCAATTAAATTCAATATTTCTTCTGTTACCCAAGGATTTCTACTAGCCCTCATCTTTTTACCTACTTGGTCCTCTGCTGCCTTCACTACTTCATCCCTCAAAGCTACCCATTCTTCTTCTACTGTATTTCTTTCCCCCATTCTTGTCAAATCTTCCCTTATGCTCTCCCTGGAACTCTGTACAACCTCTGGTTTAGTCAGTTTATCCAGGTCCCATCTCCTTAAATTACCACCTTTTGTAGTTTCTTCAGTTTTAATCTACAGTTCATAACCAATAGATTGTGGTCAGAGTCCACATCTGCCCCTGGAAATGTCTTACAATTTAAAACCTGGTTCCTAAATCTCTGTCTTACCATTACGTAATGTATCTGAAACCTGTCAGTATCTCCAGGCTTCTTCCATGTATACAGCCTTCTTTCATGATTCTTGAACCAAGTGTTAGCTATGATTAAGTTGTGCTCTATGCAAAATTCTACCAGGCAACTTCCTCTTTCATCCATATTCACCTACTACGTTTCCTTCTCTTCCTTTTCCTACTGACGAATTCCAGTCACCCATGACTATTAAATTTTCGTGTCCCTTCACTATCTGAATAATTTCTTTTATTTCATCATACATTTCTTCAATTTCTTCGTCATCTGCAGAGCTAGTCGGCATATAAACTTGTACTACTGTAGTAGGCGTGGGCTTCGTATCTATCTTGGCCACAATAATGCGTTCACTAGGCTGCTTGTAGTAGCTTACCCGTACTCCTATTTTTTTATTCATTATTAAACCTACTCCTGCATTACCCCTGTTTGATTTTGTGTTTATAACCCTGTAGTCACCTGACCAGAAGTCTTGTTCCTGCTGCCACCGAGCTTCACTAATTCCCACTATATTTAACTTTAACCTATCCATTTCGCTATTTAAATTTTCTAACCTACCTGTCCGATTAAGGGATCTGACATGTCACGCTCCGATCCATAGAACGCCAGTTTTCTTTCTCCTGATAATGACATCCTCTTGAGTAGTCCCCGCCCGGAGATCCGAATGGGGGACTATTTTACCTCCGGAATATTTTACCCAAGAGAACGCCATCATCATTTAACCATACAATATAGCTGCATGCCCTCGGGAAAAATTACGGCTGTAGTTTCCCCTTGCTTTCAGCCATTCGCAGTACCAGAACAGCAAGGCCATTTTGGTTAGTTTTACAAGGCCAGATCAGTCAATCATCCAGACGGTTGCCCCTGCAACTACTGAAAAGGCTACTGCCCCTCTTCAGGAACCACACGTTTGTCTGGCCTCTCAACAGATACCCCTCCGTTGTGGTTGCACCTACGGTACGGCTATCTGTATCGCTGAGGCACGCAAGCCTCCCCACCAACGGCAAGGTCCATGGTTCACAGAGGGGGGACGGGGACAGTAGATGCACTAATAATGGTTTCAAAGTCGCCCGCCAAAAGATAGCGTAGTGGCATGGCTACCAGAGCGCCATCTGTGTCTATCCTTTAATACGAAATGTTCACAGCCAGAAGGCTCATTGTGGCGGAAACGTGCGAAGCGAGAAGGTAACCATGCCATGGAGGAGGATTCGTGCTTCCTACAGCCAGCTGAGCGAGTTTGAAAGGGGTCAAATTGTGGCGTTCCGAATGGCGGGAGGTCCTTTCGAAGAATTGCCACGCAAGTCGGACGTGCTGCGTGGTGCTGACCACGTGAACATTCTCATACCCGTGGGCGAGGTCCTGGACGTCCACGCAGCACAGGCGGCCGTTAGAATCGTCGTATTGTAAGGGCAGCAGTGGCAGATCGTACAGCTACCACAGCACAGATACGACGCATGTCAGCACGAACTGTTGAGAACCGGTTATTAGCAGTGGGCCTATGGACACGCGCACGTTTAGCCCGCCTTTCACTCACGCCACAACATCGACTGATGTCGTCAGAGGATCACTCTGAAGATGGATTGATGCACCGCGGTCTTCAGCAGTGATAGCAGATTCTGTCTGCACGCAGGGCTGGGAACAGTCTTGTAGGGTGCACTCGTCCGAGACACACTGGCCTCAACCCAGGCCTTATGGTCTGGAGTGTGATAAAGTACGACTCTCGCTCACCTTTGGGTTTCTGGAGAGACGCTAACCAGCCAGCTCTCGATACGTGCAGAACGCTGTTGGACCGGTTCTTTTGCCTTTCTTGCAGCAGGAAGGTGACGTGTCATTCCAGCAGGACAATGCTCGCCCACACAATGCCCGTGAAACTCAACGTGCTCTGCAAGATGTGCAGCAACTTCCCTGGCCAGCCCGATCTACGGGCTTGTCTCCAATCGAGCATGTGTGGATATGATGGGAGGAAAAGTGATTCGGCCGACTCGTCAACGTCGAGCGGTTCTAGGCGCTGGAGTCCGGAACCATGCGGCTGCTACGGTCGCAGGTTCGAATCCTGCCTCGGGCATGGATGAGTGTGATGTCCTTAGTTTAGTTAGGTTTAAGTAGTTCCAAGTCTAGAGGACTGAGGACCTCAGATGTTAAGTCCCATAGTGCTTAGACCCATTTTTTGACTCGTCAGCCAACAACTCTTACAGAACTACAGTACTGGATGCAGAGTCAGAGCCTGCACTGCCGCCCACGGTTGCTACAGCTCATATTAATATGGATGTTTCAGCGTGGGTCGAGACCTGTTACTTCAGAACCGCTTGTGCTGCTGATCAGTAAATGTAATCATTTCATGTACTCCGCGTGCACTGTTGCAGCAATAAATCTTTGAATTGCAAACCCCTAAGAGGCTGTACTACCTTTTCTTATGGCAACATACACTCCTGGAAATTGAAATAAGAACACCGTGAATTCATTGTCCCAGGAAGGGGAAACTTTATTGACACATTCCTGGGGTCAGATACATCACATGATCACACTGACAGAACCACAGGCACATAGACACAGGCAACAGAGCATGCACAATGTCGGCACTAGTACAGTGTATTTCCACCTTTCGCAGCAATGCAGGCTGCTATTCTCCCATGGAGACGATCGTAGAGATGCTGGATGTAGTCCTGTGGAACGGCTTGCCATGCCATTTCCACCTGGCGCCTCAGTTGGACCAGCGTTCGTGCTGGACGTGCAGACCGCGTGAGACGACGCTTCATCCAGTCCCAAACATGCTCAATGGGGGACAGATCCGGAGATCTTGCTGGCCAGGGTAGTTGACTTACACCTTCTAGAGCACGTTGGGTGGCACGGGATACATGCGGACGTGCACTGTCCTGTTGGAACAGCAAGTTCCCTTGCCGGTCTAGGAATGGTAGAACGATGGGTTCGATGACGGTTTGGATGTACCGTGCACTATTCAGTGTCCCCTCGACGATCACCAGTGGTGTACGGCCAGTGTAGGAGATCGCTCCCCACACCATGATGCCGGGTGTTGGCCCTGTGTGCCTCGGTCGTATGCAGTCCTGATTGTGGCGCTCACCTGCACGGCGCCAAACACGCATACGACCATCATTGGCACCAAGGCAGAAGCGACTCTCATCGCTGAAGACGACACGTCTCCATTCGTCCCTCCATTCACGCCTGTCGCGACACCACTGGAGGCGGGCTGCACGATTTTGGGGCGTGAGCGGAAGACGGCCTACCGGTGTGCGGGACCGTAGCCCAGCTTCATGGAGACGGTTGCGAATGGTCCTCGCCGATACCCCAGGGGCAACAGTGTCCCTAATTTGCTGGGAAGTGGCGGTGCGGTCCCCTACGGCACTGCGTAGGATCCTACGGTCTTGGCGTGCATCCGTGCGTCGCTGCGGTCCGGTCCCAGGTCGACGGGCTCGTGCACCTTCCGCCGACCACTGGCGACAACATCGATGTACTGTGGAGACCTCACGCCCCACGTGTTGAGCAATTCGGCGGTACGTCCACCCGGCCTCCCGCATGCCCACTATATGCCCTCGCTCAAAGTCCGTCAACTGCACATACGGTTCACGTCCACGCTGTCGCGGCATGCTACCAGTGTTAAAGACTGCGATGGAGCTCCGTATGCCACGGCAAACTGGCTGACACTGACGGCGGCGGTGCACAAATGCTGCGCAGCTAGCGCCATTCGACGGCCAACGCCGCGGCTCCTGGTGTGTCCGCTGTGCCGTGCGTGTGATCATTGCTTGTACAGCCCTCTCGCAGTGTCCGGAGCAAGTATGGTGTGTCTGACACACCGGTGTCAATGTGTTCTTTTTTCCATTTCCAGGAGTGTATAATCCACCTAAAGTCATAGCTACATTTAAATATTTGTGAAACCCTGGAACAATGATCAGAATCTTATCAAAAGAAGTCAGAAGAGATAGTGGTCATACGTTTTCAAAATCTGCAATTCCCACAGAGTATCTCGCCCTATCATTGAGTAAATAACTATCCCTTCCGAACTGAGAATATATATGTCTGCAGCTGTCATCCTGCCCTACTATCGCCGTGCTGCCGGTTGCTCGCTGATCGGCTGCTATCAGTCCACGAGTCGTATCGGTGGCTGCGAAGCTCACTTCGGCAAAGTGTTCTGTAATATTTTCACATTGATATACAGAAAGCCCTCCAAGCTGGCATTTTGTAGATTCCTCAGCACATGTTTTATTCAAGGTAACCTGAGAGCTAGGTCGCGAGGTCAGCTATCAGAATAAATCACGACGATCGCGCAATAGGTGATCAGTCACTAACCTAGCGGTTGGTCTCCTTCTCCATATCCTCATATCCTGAGCTATTTTTATCTCCATGTAAGTACTACGACCAATAATCTCCTTTGCACAATCCAATCTTTATCTGCTCTTGCGTTCTTCTTCCTTTCTACAGCTTCTTGTTGCTTCTAGCTAACAATTCCTTTCATTTCTTACCTCACCCACCATTATTTGTAGAATTTCATCCTCGTGCTTTACATACCCAATTAATTTTTATCGTCCTTACGTAGCACAGCTTTTCAAATTATTTCCCAGTACATATTCCCTACAGTACACATTTTCCCTATTATATACGCTTCAGTTCTATACAATTATCTGATTCAGGCGTACAATTTCCAATTCATGGCAATATCGGGTATCAGTGGTTTTGCACTGACTAAATCGGTCTTCGTCTACGCCAGTCTCTCTCTGCTACATCCCTTGTATCAGTTACCTAGAGTAATCTTGCTTCTTCCTTTTCAGAGTCACTCCCAACGTTAATGTTAAACAAGGCGCTATTGTCGTCTCTACCACTGAACATCGTCATTGCGTACCCTAAATACGTAAAGTGATTCTATATTACGTTAGCACCCAAAAGGTAGACATAATCCTGGTCATGAAATGTGTATTGAAATGAGATTTTTTTAAATGTAGTCATCTTGATTGTAGTTGTTAGAATTTTATTTTACCTTTGCAATTTCGGCATTAAGACTTTTCAAGCATCCACAAAACATAATTCAACGCAATGAGAAGAATTTATAGTTAGATTAACAGCAGGTACAACTATTTTGTAGTTTATTGACATTAATATACCGCACTTACAAGATTTTGGCATATAGGTTTACGTTAGGCAAAGATAACCAAGTAATATAGACACCAAACAGCAACTATTCAGCGACTAGTCAGTCTTCCATTTTGTGTACATTTACTCTAGTGTTTTGAAAGTGCAAAATGTTTGATATATACAGTACACTCAGAGTCGCAGTACATAAAATTGAATATTTTAATTTTAATTGAATCAACCTGTGGGTTCTTGGTGAAACATCGTAAATTAACTAAGCAAACTCTGCTTTTGGACTAGTTTCACAAATTTTTATTATTATGTTACAGCACAACCCAGGTTTCGGGTCATAAACCCATTTACAAGTACATTACTGATTCCCACAGATATTACTCAGTTATCTCTGCCTAATGGAAACCTGTATGTCAAAGTCTAGTAAGTACGGTATATGAATGCCAACTGACTACTAAACTGGTTGTAGTTACTGCTAATCCCATTGTAAATTGTTCTCATTAATGTACTATGTTTTTTATATGCTTGAAATTGGCTTAATGCCGAAATTACTCTCTTAAAATGAAATTCTAAGAGCTAAAAGCAAGATAACAAAGTTTAAAAAGTTTGTAAATGCTGTGGATCTATATCACAAAAAACAATTAAGTGAAAGTTATCTTAATTTATAATTTACAGAGTGAATTCAACTTGTTCGGCATCATATAACTCAATCAAAATTTGAATAACGTGCATGACTTTGGCATGAATAATAGCTATGTATTCATCCCCTTTGAGTGGTAATATACACTCCTGGAAATGGAAAAAAGAACACATTGACACCGGTGTGTCAGACCCACCATACTTGCTCCGGACACTGCGAGAGGGCTGTACAAGCAATGATCACACGCACGGCACAGCGGACACACCAGGAACCGCGGTGTTGGCCGTCGAATGGCGCTAGCTGCGCAGCATTTGTGCACCGCCGCCGTCAGTGTCAGCCAGTTTGCCGTGGCATACGGAGCTCCATCGCAGTCTTTAACACTGGTAGCATGCCGCGACAGCGTGGACGTGAACCGTATGTGCAGTTGACGGACTTTGAGCGAGGGCGTATAGTGGGCATGCGGGAGGCCGGGTGGACGTACCGCCGAATTGCTCAACACGTGGGGCGTGAGGTCTCCACAGTACATCGATGTTGTCGCCAGTGGTCGGCGGAAGGTGCACGTGCCCGTCGACCTGGGACCGGACCGCAGCGACGCACGGATGCACGCCAAGACCGTAGGATCCTACGCAGTGCCGTAGGGGACCGCACCGCCACTTCCCAGCAAATTAGGGACACTGTTGCTCCTGGGGTATCGGCGAGGACCATTCGCAACCGTCTCCATGAAGCTGGGCTACGGTCCCGCACACCGTTAGGCCGTCTTCCGCTCACGCCCCAACATCGTGCAGCCCGCCTCCAGTGGTGTCGCGACAGGCGTGAATGGAGGGACGAATGGAGACGTGTCGTCTTCAGCGATGAGAGTCGCTTCTGCCTTGGCGCCAATGATGGTCGTATGCGTGTTTGGCGCCGTGCATGTGAGCGCCACAATCAGGACTGCATACGACCGAGGCACACAGGGCCAACACCCGGCATCATGGTGTGGGGAGCGATCTCCTACACTGGCCGTACACCACTGGTGATCGTCGAGGGGACACTGAATAGTGCACGGTACATCCAAACCGTCATCGAACCCATCGTTCTACCATTCCTAGACCGGCAAGGGAACTTGCTGTTCCAACAGGACAATGCACGTCCGCATGTATCCCGTGCCACCCAACGTGCTCTAGAAGGTGTAAGTCAACTACCCTGGCCAGCAAGATCTCCGGATCTGTCCCCCATTGAGCATGTTTGGAACTGGATGAAGCGTCGTCTCACGCGGTCTGCACGTCCAGCACGAACGCTGGTCCAACTGAGGCGCCAGGTGGAAATGGCATGGCAAGCCGTTCCACAGGACTACATCCAGCATCTCTACGATCGTCTCCATGGGAGAATAGCAGCCTGCATTGCTGCGAAAGATGGATATACACTGTACTAGTGCCGACATTGTGCATGCTCTGTTGCCTTTGTCTATGTGCCTGTGGTTCTGTCAGTGTGATCATGTGATGTATCTGACCCCAGGAATGTGTCAATAAAGTTTCCCCTTCCTGGGACAATGAATTCACGGTGTTCTTATTTCAATTTCCAGGAGTGTAATTCCGGATCACCCTGTACACCCTCTGGAATGTAATACACACGTTTCTACTGGTATTGTACATCACACTAGCTTTAGAAAGGAAACGCTACTTCGTCTACGATTCTGTCATTACACTTCTTGCAGTTCCATTGCTGTTCTGCAATTTTCTATGGCTTCCTTCACCACAGTTCCTTTCTTTTCCCCCTCATTTTTTCCGGTCGTTATATGGGAAAATATGGTTATCTGACACCTGGAAAATTTCGCAGAGGAAAGAAAACACCCTTTAATAATGGTTAGGTCTAACCAATCCTTCATTCTCAGCAACTTCCATAAGCCACTTCGCAGTATCATCATCACTTGCAGAGCTTCTATCGACATTTCATACTGGCAAAACCGCGCGAAACGCACACGATCACTTGGGCACGTCTGAGCTCCAAGTCTGTTGTTATACAGGGCGAACAAATTGCACTCGCTGTCTGATGGGTAACATCAGTACCAAACGACGAAAATGTTGGCCTGCATGTGACAGCTAACCGGGCAAAAAAAGTAACAAAAACAGAGCGTCGAAGGCCGTGGAAAAGTTTGAATCAGGCACCTATTTCACCACTTTCATATGCAGAAAGACATTGTTACAGGTAAGCGAGGAAGGTGTAAATGATACCAACACAGTACAAAATCAAGGCATTGTACAGAATGGTTCGGTAATATACAGAATCCCTAGAACACAATGATATACTATGTAGATACATTCAGCGACATATGTGGATACCGTATGCGAAATTTATTTCGGCCAGAGTTTTTAATAAAGAAGTAATAAATTTTAACGTCATGTATGATGAGGCACGTTTTCACGAATCTCATTGTTTATGACGGCACATTTCCTGAGTTACGGGTCGTACAATCATACAATTTTGCACTTACATTGAGTGCTGTATGTGCATGCGGTCTGCAAAATGTATCGCGTATACAGTTAGCGGTTCTTTTACTGCACGAACAGCGGAAAAAATTTCGTGAACGTTTGAAATTATGTGTTAAGTTTGTTTCAAGTCGTTAAGTGCTCTCATTCTCAAATCCTGGGTGAATAAAGACTGAGAATTCATGCATCGTGGGCTTCGCTTCTTTTTCACCCCTGCCCCTTTTAGAGGTAGGTGGTTCTTATCCCTCACAGCGATTCTTGCCTGACAGTAAGATATTTGCGTACCACGTTAGGTTGAAATCGGTCAAGTGATTTGGGAGGAGATGTGGAACACACACACACACACACACACACACATACACACACACACACACACACACACACACACACACACACAAACACACACACACACACACACACACACACACACAAAACATGAAAACTACCATGACTCTGTGTGTGTGTGTGTGTGTGTGTGTGTGTGTGTGTGTGTGTGTGTGTGTGTGGAAGTTGTTTTATCCTGAAGTAGGCGTGTTTTAATAACTTAACAATTACTGAAATGTAATGAACCATTAAAGCAGTTTTTAACAATTAATACGAATCTATAATAAACAATAACTGAGTCAAAACTTTTAAGTTTTACTTATTTGGAAGCTATGTTTCTTCTATACTTTATTTAACGCAATAAGCAGAAGTTAAATGGCATTGTCAATTGCAATTAACTTTCCTTTCTACACACAAATACCCGAGGTTCTGACTTTTATTTTTGCACATGTATTTCGCAAATCCTTGTCCAGTTCCGGCAGATCGCTGAGTTGCAGCGGACTTGGTAACGCTTCTTTGTCCATCGGAACATCCATTTGCGCTATCATCAACCAAAAAATTTTCACAAATCATCATGTGTGGTCTCTACTTTAGCGAAAGTGACACTCTAACACAACCGATCTCCAACCTAACTGGACTGAAACTGTTACAATAATTGTGTCTGTGGATCTTGTACTGTCATATTACTGAAATTATCTTTCGGTCATGCTTTGCCTTAGAAGTGACCGGCATTCTATTAAATGCCTACTCAAAGTATTAAGTAATACGCATTTCATGCCCCGCCTAATGACTTTTGGTATTTTATTTATTGCTTAGGCATTCCACGAAATGCCAGATTTCATAGTTTGCCAATAACATATGCAAAAAATGACGGTATTTCTGCAGACGCAGTCCTGACCTTGCGTTACTCCAGCAGCGGCAGTCTTTACGGAGGAAGAGATTCGCCTTCTGATGGCCCAGAGAGAAGCCTCTTCCCATGCTCGAAAGTTTCGTTTGCTTCCATTCCAGCCGAACTGCCTGGGAGCGCAGCGCACACAATGGCGCCGTTTTCTTTCGCACGAACTTGGCAAGCAGAAGCCACTTTCTCGTAGCTAATCTGTGCGCTTCCCAGCTATGTGAAGATCCGCAAAGATGCGGATAACTGAATTACCACGAGATTCTCTCTCAGTAAACTGGCGCCGGAATGAGATGGAAGGCAGACCGTTACTCGTAAGAGAGTGAGCATCTCCCCTTCCCCAGCTCCTTTTAGCGCCAAATTGCAAATATAATCGAATCAGCTCATTCACAGAACAAGGAAAAGCGCGCAGCCGAGGGAGAAACTTCAGGCTGGTATAATGCTTCTATACGAATTTTCGCACAGCTTATAGAAGAGACGGCACTCATAATGTGGCAAATATTTTGGAAACAGAGCAGGAATGCAATGAGGGAAGCAAATCAAAAAGACGTACGTAATATACTAGCCACTAAACAGATACTAGTACGTAATGTGCTACACGCTAAACAGATATGAGGCGTGTTTTTTTAAGTAAGAACCTTTTTGAAAATAAAATTAAACAGGTAGATTTTTGTTAGACACAGCTCTCTAATAAGGAAGAGACGAAGGATGTAGAAGCAGAATGGAGGAGGATCAGACAGGCCCTAGTCCTGACAGCGTACGAAACATGTGGAAGGACGTCAACACAAGCCAGACACAAAGAAACTTCATGGTGGAATGAGTGAATCACATAAGCTGTAAAGAAGGAGAACAACGCATGGAGAGAATGGTTCAAAAACAGAACGGAATATAACAGAGACAAATGGAAACGACTAAGCAGAGCAACAACGAAAATGATAGTATTGGCTAAGAAAATATCTTGGGAATAATTTAAAAAAAGAAATAGAAGATAATTTTAAGGATGACAAGTAGATACTGAATCGCATATTAGCTAACAGAAGGAAAGAAAAAGAAAATACCTCACAAGTCATCAACAAAGAAGGAAAACCCGTGTTTGAGGAAGAGAAGTTTTCAAACTGCGAAAATAATACTTCCAAAATGTATATGAAGAATAAGATGAAACAAATACACATGATGAAATAGAGGAAAACGAAAGAAATATCACCATCGCAGACGAAACAGAAGCGAAAGATCTGCAGATGTTGGGTGTAGAGAAAGCTGTATTAGAAATGAAAAATGACAAACTTACTGGAGTAGACAATATCACAGTGGAAATGATCAAAGCCGCAGGACCTGTCGGAAATCAGTGGCTGTACAGATTAACGACGATAGTATGGACATACGGAAATATTCCAGTTGATTGGGTAAAGGCAATTATTGTGCCTATCTTTAAGAAGGGTTACACACCGCTTTGTGAGAAATGCATGAAGATTTACGAAAAGATAATTTTACAGAAAATCAGGAATAAAGCAGAACCACAGTTAAGAGAGGAAAATCAAAGATTTCGACGTGGAAGATCAACTATAAATGCCACATTTACAGCCATAAAAGTTCTACAAAAGAAATGGGAATTTGGGAAAGAATCATAGATGTATTCATCGAAACCGAAAAGGCTTATGACACTGTTACAAGAGAAGAGATATGTCAGGTTCTGAAGAGACTGGAACTGTCAAAATATATGCAACTGAGAATCCGAAACATATACAAAAAAAGCCTGAATTGTGTTATAATAGATGACAGGAAATCAGAATGGGTTATAACGGACAGCGGGATTCGGTTAGGACATGACCTTTCACCAGTGCATTTTAATATAGCCGTGGACAACATTTCAAGAAAAGTTCGCTAAGGGTCAACAGCGGAAAGTATGAAAATCGTAGCATATGCAGATGATGTGATGATTCGGGAAGAGTATGGTATTCAATGCTAGTTGTACGGTAAGTGCCTTAATATCGGTGAGAATTATATAGAATAGAAGATTAAAATAAAGGCTTTCATACGAAAATAAAATTATTAAGAAAAGTCTTTTCGTTTTATTTTTATTTTAGAACGTTACTTACTTAAAAAACTTGTCTCGTTTGTTTCATTAATGTTTACCTTATGGTAACAAATATTGTCTTAGTATTACATTTCTTTTGTGTTTAGTAGCTGGTTTACGATTCCATTAATCCGACACAGATCCATGGTCAGTTACATCGTATCATCTATTGGTCAAACAGGTTTTACAAAATACATTTTCGTCAACGTTGGGGTCGTCAGAGGCGAGATGCCTGGTTAGAAAAGCGAGGTGGAAAGAATATACCGCTGTCCTTTCAGAGAAACCTATGAACCCGCTCTTTGTTATTCCGCGGCCTCCTCTGCGTGCCCATTGTGATACACACACACCCCCACGCCAAAATAATAGAGGTGGTTCTCGACGACACAGAGGTGGTTTATCCGTGTAGCACATACATATAGCACCCGCTACGGGCCTCGTGCTATCAATGGCCCCGCATTAGCATTGCCGAGTTTTTCAGGGAAAAATTAATCGTTTGCAGTTCTGAGCTGAAATTGATTATATTTTTTTGGATTATTTGCCCATGACAGTCCGTTGTTATTAAAGCACAAGAGGTAACATATCGTATTTAACAGAAAAATTATAGTATTTTCGAACGTTTGAAAAACACATTTGACGAAACTCTATTTCATTGACCATGTATTACATATTACACATAAGCACAAAAGTTCTGTAATAATCTGCAGAGCGTTATTACGAACTTGCGCCACAATATTGTCGGCAAAAGTTATTTCCATTAATTGGTTAACAACGCTCGTCTAATAGTCGACCAACAGCACCAAACGACGTAGGCCACTTAGCGAAACGGTGCGTTCAGTCTCTCCAGATGAATGTTACGGTGTAATTTTTCCAAAACATCACGACATTTTACTGTAAGGCACAGAACCATGGCGTGTTTAAATACTCTCTTTAAACAGGACGGTTCAGCTTCAATGTACACCATCTGATCAAAAGTTTCAAGCGTTGATTGCTGGACATTAATATGTGGTGTGTCCACCCCTGGCCTTTACGACGTGTTGAGCCCTGCTGGGGATACTTTCAATGTCCAAATGTCTGTGGAGGAATGGCAGTCCATTCTTCCTCAACAACCGAAGTCAGAGAAGATAGTGATGTTGGAGTCAGGGGTCTGGAGCTAAACCGACGTTCTCACTATTGTCAAAGACGTTCAACTGGGTTTAGGTAGGGACTAATGGGAAGGTCAGCCCATTACACAAATACACACATAAAAAAATTTGGCATAACTCCAGTTCCCAGAAATCCTGAAGATAGATGTTGACTGTGGGTATTGTAGCACTGACACAGTCCCTTTGACTGTTCAGAGATGTCACTAGACCCGCCCAAAGATGTAAACAACCATGCACGAGCAGAGCTTATTAGACGGAGGGCGTCCGACAGCTGATCAGTTCCAGTCATTCCACCAGGAAGGAGGTACACGGTTCGTGTTGTCTGTAGTTCAACCAAGCCTAGACAGTCCATACCGCGGTTCGATCGCGTCCGCATTCTTACTTTGTGCCAGGAAGGGGTCTCAACAAGGCAAGTGTCCAGGCGTCTCGGAGTGAACCAAAGCGGTGTTGTGCGGACAGGGAGCAGACACAGAGAGACAGAAACTGTCGATGACATGCCTCGCCAGGCCTCCCAAGGACTACTACTGCATTGGATGACCGCTACCTACGGATTATGGCTCGGAGGAATCCTGAAAGCAGCTCCACGATGTTGAATAATGCTTTTCGTGCAGCCACAGGACGTCGTGTTACGACACAAACTGTGCGCAATAGGCTGCAAAATGCGCAACTTCTCTCCCGACGTCTAAGACGAGGCCCATCTTTGCAACCACGACACCATGCAGTGTGGTACAGATGGGCCCAACACAATGCCGAATGGACCGCTCAGGATTGGCATCACGTTCACTTCAATGATGAGTGTCGCATATGCCTTCAACCAGACAATCGTCGGAGACATGTTTGGACGCAACCAGGTCAGGCTGAACGCCTTAGTCACACTGTCCATCGAGTGCAGCATGATGGAGGTTCCCTGTTGTTTTGGGGTGGCATTATGTGGGGCCGACGTACGCTGCGGTGGTCATGGAAGGCGCCGTAACGGCTGTACGATACGTGAATGCCAAACTCCGACCGATAGTGCAAACATATCGGCAGCGTATTGGCAAGGCATTCGTCTTCATGTCCGACTATTCGCGCCCACATCGTGCACATCTTGTGAATGACTTCCTTCAGGATAACGACATCGTTCGATTAGAGTGGCCAGCATGTTCTCCAGACATGAACCCTATCGAACATGCCTGGGGTAAATTGAAAAGGGCTGCTTATGGAGGAAGTGACCCACTAACCACTCTGAAGGATCTACGCAGAATCGCTGTTGAGAAATGGGACAATCTGGACCAACAGTGCCTTGATCAACTTATGGATAAAATGACACGACGAATACGGGCATGCATCAATGCAAGAGAAGTGTTACTGGGCATTAGAGGTACCGGTGTGTACAGCAATCTGGACAACTACCTCTGAAGGTCTCGCTGTATGGTGGTACAACATACAATGTGTGGTTTTCATGAGCAATAAAAAGGGCGAGAATGATGTTTATGTTGATCTCTATTCCAATTTGAAAGTGCAGGTTGCGGAACTCTCGGAACCGAGGTGATGCAAAACTTTTTTTGATTTATGTATTATTGGTCGCAAACCAGTGGGTCATAGACGCTGCTTTATGACAGGGTGCATTGTCATGCTGATACAAACAACGATCGTCTCTTAACTGTTCTTCTATTGTACGCAGTGTACAATGCAATAATATGTGTTCATATCCTTCCGCATTTAGCAGTCTTAAGCGGTATAAGGGGACCCCATCCTAACCATGAAAAACGCCAGCATATCCTAAACCATATCGGAGCACCCCTGGTGGCACTACACATGATAACAGGTAACGTTATTCAAACATTCGCCAAAACCAAACACTTGCGCAGGACTGTCATACGGGTTAGCGTGGTTGTCCAGTGGTGTCGCTCTTCACCTCAAGTGTCGCTTCGCGTTGGCCACAGAAATGAGCGGCTTGTGGGGAGCTGCTCGACCGTTGTACCCCCTCTTTTTAACTTCCTGTATACAGTACCGGTGCTAGCAGGAGCAGTTCTAGCGTTACGAACTTCGCTGGTTTCGCACGATCTTTTACAGCCTTCCTTCGCAATGTTTGACGGTCCCCGTCCGTCAGTACATGCGGTCTGCCTGGTCTTGGTTTGGCTGTGGTTGAAACTTCCTGGCAAGTTAAAAAGGTGTGCCTGACCGAGACTCGAACTCGGAACCTTCGCCTTGCGCGGGCAAGTGCTCTACCGTCTGAGCTACTCAAGCACGACTCACGACCCGTCCTCACAGCTTCAATTCTGTCAGTACCTCGTCTCCTGCCTTCCAACCTACCTAAGCCATGTCTCCGCAATATCCTTTCTTCCATGAGTGCTAGTTCTGCTAGGTTCGTAGAAGAGCTTCTGTGAAGTTTGGAAGGTAGGAGACGAGGTACTGGCAGCATTGAAGCTGTGAGGACGGGTCGTGAGTCGTGCTTGGGTAGCTCACACGGTAGAGCACTTGCCCGCGAAAGGCAAAGGTCCCGAGTTCGAGTCTCGGTCCGGCACACCGTTTTAATCTGTCAGGAAGTTTCATATCAGCGCACACTACCCTGCAGAGTGGCTGTGGTTGTTCCTTCGCGCTTCCACTTCGCAATTTCGTGACGAACAATTAACCTGGGCAGATTTAGAAGCGGTTAAATGCGCTTGAAGGATTTTTTACTGAGGAGACATCCAATTACTAGTCCACATTCGAAGCCCCTGAGCTCTCCTGGCCGCCCAATTTCGCTGTTACTGCTTCTTTACTGATAACATCATACTCCCCGCCGCCTTTTATAACGGTGGGTCCACCTCTCGTGACATCTGATGTTCATATCCGCAATAGAAAGGGCTGTCCAGATCCTTTTGATCCGTTAGTGAGGAGTGTGGGCGAAATAAAACAGTCCCGGAAAATATTTCATCCACCTTAGAAGACAAACGACCAATCTTACACCATCTGCCCTCGATGAAGATGATATAAGTTGGGTTGCCTATCGTAAGGTGTATAAACTTTTTTCTGGGACAGATTTATTTTTCCCATACGTCTGCTGCCACACGCACGGTCAAAAATCTCCTTGCAACAACTTCAGGGAATTACGAGACTGCAAATTGCTGCTCATGTCGGCACCAATGACTCCTGCCGTCTGGGAGAGGTCATCCTCAGTTCGTACAGGCGGTTGGCGGAATTGGTGAAGGCGGAAAGCCTCGCTCGCGGGGTGGAATCAGAGCTAACTATTTGTAGTATCGTTCCCAGAACCGATCGCGGTCCTCTGGTTTGGAGCCGAGTGGAAGGCTTAAACCAGAGGCTCAGACGATTCTGCGGAGATCTGGGGTGCAAATTTCTCGACCTCCGCTATCGGGTGGAGAAATGTAGGGTCCCCCTGAATAGGTCAGGCGTGCACTACACGCCGGAAGCGGCTACAAGGGTAGCGGAGTACGTGTGGAGTGCACATATGGGTTTTTTAGGTTAGAGAATCCCCTCCCTAGGCCCGACAAGACGCCTCCTGAGACGCGGAAAGGTAGGAGTAGGCAAAATGCAACAGGGAATAACAATATTAAAGTGCTAATAGTAAACTGCAGGAGCGTCTATAGAAAGGTCCCAGAACTGCCCTCATTAATAAACGGTCACAACGCCCATATAGTACTAGGGACAGAAAGTTGGCTGAAACCAGACGTAAACAGTAATGAAATCCTAAACTCAGATTGGAATGTATACCGCAGAGACAGGCTGAACAGTGAAGGGGGAGGCGTGTTTATAGCGATAATAAGTGCAATAGTATCGAAGGAAATTGACGGAGATCCGAAATGTGAAATGATTTGGGTGAAGGTCACGGTTAAAGCAGGCTCAGACATGGTAATTGGATGTCTCTATAGGCCCCCTGGCTCAGCAGCTGCTGTGGCTGAGCAACTGAAGGATAATTTGGAAAATATTTCGAGTAGATTTCCCCACCATGTTATAGTTCTGGGTGGAGATTTTAATTTGCCGGATATAGACTGGGAGGTGGAGATTTTAATTTGCCGGATATAGACTGGGAGACTCAAACGTTCATAACGGGTGGCAGTGACAAAGAATCCAGTGAAATTTTGTTAAGTGCTTTATCTGAAAACTACCTTGAGCAGTTAAACAGAGAACCGACTCGTGGCGATAACATATTAGACCTTCTGGTGACAAACAGACCCGAACTATTTGAAAAAGTTAACGCAGAACAGGGAATCAGCGATCATAAAGCGGTTACGCCATCGATGATTTCAGCCGTAAATAGGAATATTAAAAAGGGTAGGAAGATTTTTCTGTTTAGAAAAAGTGACAAAAAGCAGATTTCAGAGTACCTGTTGGCTCAACTCAAAAGTTTTGTCTCAAGTACAGATAGTGTTGAGGATCAGTGGACAAAGTCCAAAACCGTCGTACATTATGCGTTAGATGAGTATGTGCCAAGCAAGATCGTAAGAGATGGAAAAGAGCCACCGTGGTACAACAACTGAGTTAGAAAACTGCTGCGGAAGCAAAGGAAACTTCACAGCAAACATAAACGTAGCCAAAGCCTTGCAGAAAAACAAAAATTACGCGAAGCGAAATGTAGTGTGAGGAGGGCTATGCGAGAGGCGTTCAATGAATTCGAAAGAAAAGTTCTATGTACTGACTTGGCAGAAAATCCTAAGAAATTTTGGTCTTATGTCAAAGCGGTAGGTGGATCAAAACAAAATGTCCAGACACTCTGTGACCAAAATGGTACTGAAACAGAGGATGACAGACTAAAGGCCGAAATACTAAATGTCTTTTTCCAAAGTTGTTTCACAGAGGAAGATTGCACTGTAGTTCCTTCTCTAGATTGTCGCACAGATGACAACATGGTAGATATCGACAGAGGGATAGAGAAACAATTAAAATCGCTCAAAAGAGGAAAAGCCTCTGGACCTGATGGGATACCAGTTCAATTTTACACAGAGTACGCGAAGGAACTTGCCCCCCTTCTTGCAGCGGTGTACCGTAGGTCTCTAGAAGAGCGTAGCGTTCCAAAGGATTGGAAAAGGGCACAGGTCATCCCCCTTTTCAAGAAGGGACGTCGAACAGATGTGCAGAACTATAGACCTATATCTCTAACGTCGATCAATTGTAGAATTTTGGAACACGTATTGTGTTCGAGTATAATGATTTTCTGGAGACTAGAAATCTACTCTGTAGGAATCAGCATGGGTTTCGAAAAAGACGGTCATGTGAAACCCAGCTCGCGCTATTCGTCCACGAGACTCAGAGGGCCATAGACACCGGTTCACAGGTAGATGCCGTGTGTCTTGACTTCCGCAAGGCGTTCGATACAGTTCCCCACAGTCGTTTAATGAACAAAGTAAGAGCATATGGACTATCAGACCAATTGTGTGATTGGATTGAGGAGTTCCTAGATAACAGGACGCAGCAAGTCATTCTCAATGGAGAGAAGTCTTCCGAAGTAAGAGAGATTTCAGGTGTGCCGCAGGGGAGTGTCATAGGACCGTTGCTATTCACAATATACATAAATGACCTGGTGGATGACATCGGAAGTTCACTGAGGCTTTTTGCAGATGATGCTGTGGTGTATCGAGAGGTTGTAACAATGGAAAATTGTACTGAAATGCAGGAGGATCTGCAGCGAATTGACGCATGGTGCAGGGAATGGCAATTGAATCTCAATGTAGATAAGTGTAATGTGCTGCGAATACACAGAAAGATAGATCCTTTATCATTTAGCTACAAAATAGGTCAGCAACTGGAAGCAGTTAATACCATAAATTATCAGGGAGTACGCATTAGGAGTGATTTAAAATGGAATGATCATATAATGTTGATCGTCGGTAAAGCAGATGCCAGACTGAGATTCATTGGAAGAATCCTAAGGAAATGCAATCTGAAAACAAAGGAAGTAGTTTACAGTACGCTTGTTCGCCCGCTGCTTGCATACTGCTCAGCAGTGTGGGATCCGTACCAGATAGGGTTGATAGAAGATATAGAGAAGATCCAACGGAGAGCAGCGCGCTTCGTTACAGAATCATTTAGTAATCGCGAAAGCGTTACGGAGATGATAGATAAACTCCAGTGGAAGACTCTGCAGGAGAGACGCTCAATAGCTCGGTACGGGCTTTTGTCAAAGTTTCGAGAACATACCTTCACCGAAGAGTCAAGCAGTATATTGCTCCCTCCTATGTATATCTCGCGAAGAGACCATGAGGATAAAATCAGAGAGATTAGAGCCCACACAGAGGCATACCGACAATCCTTCTTTCCACGAACAATACGAGACTGGAATAGAAGGGAGGACCGATAGAGGTACTTAAGGTACCCTTCGCCACACACCGCTTGCGGAGTATGGATGTAGATGTAGAAGAACGGAAGAAACTGGTATACCTGCCTAATATCGTGTAGGGCCCCGCTAGCACGCAGAAGTGCTGCAACGTGACGTGGCATGGACTCGACTGATATCTGAAGTAGTGCTGGAGGGAACGGACACCATCAATCCTGCAGGGGTGTCCATAAATCCGTAAGAGTACGATGGGGTGGAGATCTCTTCTGAACAGCGCGTTGCAAGGCATCCCAAATATGCTCAATAATGTTCATGTCTGGGGAGTTTGGTGGCCAACGGAATGTTTAAACTCAGAGCAGTGTTCCTGGAGCCACTATGTAGTAATTGTGAACGTGTGGGGTGTCGCATTGTCGTGCTGGAATTGCCCAAGTCCGTCGGAATGCACTCTGGACATGAAAGGATGCGGTGATCATACAGGATGCTTCCATACGTGTCACCTGTCGTATCTGGACTATCAGAGGTCCCATATCACACCAGCTGCACACGGCCCACACCAGTACAGGGCCTCCACCAAATTGAACAATCCCCTGTCGACATGCAGATTCTACGGGTTCATCAGTTGTCTCCATACACGTACACGTCCATCCGCTAGATACAATTTGAAACGAAACTCATCCGACCAGGCAACACTTTTCCAGTCATCAACAGTCCTATGTCGGTGTTGACGGGCCCAGGCGAGGCTTCCTTTCGTGCAGTCATCAAAGATACACGAGTAGGCCTTCGACTTCGAAAGCTCATATCGATGTTTCGTTGAATGGTTCGCACGCTGGGACTTGTTGATGGCCCAGCACTGAAATCTGCAGCAATTTGCGGAAGGGTTGCATTTCTGTCACACTGAACGATTCTCTTCAGTCGTCGTTGCAGGTTCTTTTTTCGGCCGCAGCGATATCGGAGATCTGATGTTTTACCAGATTCCACGGATTCCTGATATTCACGGTACACTCGTGAAATAGTCGTAACGGAAAATCGCCACTTCATCGCTACCTCGGAGATGCTGTGTCCCATCGCTCGTACGCCGACTATAGCACCATGTTCAAATTCAAGAATCTTCATAACCTGGCATTGTAATAGCAGTAACCGATCTAACAGCTGTGGAAGACGCTTTTTGTCTTATGTAGGCGTTGCCGACTGCAGCGCCGGTTTCTGCCTGTTTACATGTCTCTGCATTTGAATACCCATGCCTATACCAGTTTCTTTGGCGCTTCAGTGTATTTTAAGTATGACTTCTGTCTGATTCTGGCATAATAATGGAATTCAATCACCAAGTTTCTCGTCTGAAATCGAAAATATTTCACTGTCGCCAACCTACATAGGGAGAGATGATCATCGTAGTGAAATAAACCAGAGCTCGCACAAGAAGCTTTTTAAGTGATCAGTTTTCCCCCACGCTGTTGGAGCCTGAAAGTGGTTCGAAGAATCATTTGCAAGGCACTTAAGTGTGAATTGCAGGGTTGTCATGTAGATGTAGATCTTCCGAGGATTAGCTTCTAGTGATTTATGCTAACGACTAGACATCTAAACCAGGATGCCAGAATGGAGTTTGAGTCCTGCTCCTTCTGAATATAGATTACCAAGGTATTATATTTCTTTCTGAAGGCATTCGTCTGGAGTGCAGCCATGCATAGTTATGGACGACAAACAGTTTAGACAAGAAGATAATAGAAGCTTTTGAAACATAATGCTGGAGAAGAATGCTGAAGATTAGATGGGAAGATCGCATAACTAATGAGAAGCGAGAATTGGAGAGACAAGAAATTTGTGGTGCAATTGACTAAAACAACAGATTGGTTGATTGGACACATTCTGAGACATCGAGGGATCACCGGTTTAATATTGAAGGGAGGGTGGGTGGTAAGATGGTGAAGGGAGACCAACAGATGCTTATAGTAAGCAGATTCATAAGGATGTAGATTGTAGTAGTTATTCGGAGATGAAGTGAACTGTAGCATGGAGAGGTGGAGCAAACCAGTTTCCGGACTGAAGACCACAACAAAATGTCTCGTTCGGTGTTCCGCAAACAATACTGGTGCCAAGTAAGACTCATATACCAGATGCTACCACAGGAACGATGTAACATATATGCTGAGAAATAAAGAAGAATGAACAAAAATACCATAGTAAAGATAGATTCTTCATCGTAAGCAATCTCTCGTGGGTCCTGGTTCTGAAGCAGGAGAGACGCACTATTCGGAGTTCGCGAACTCTGAGTCTGGAAAAATACTGCCCGCAAAATTCGTGTCTCCGGAATGTTTTATCTTCTCATTGTTTATCATAACCGGTAATTTCTATAAGCATATAAGACATTTAAAGATAACATCTCGTCATATTTGCTGTTACGTGGGGTGGTGGACAGTGGGGTAAGAGACAGACTACAAGTCCAGACGTCCAGGGTTCAGTCTTAGTGGGGCGCAAGGATTTCTTCTGTCACTTATGGCTTCTGTTACCTCTCACAGTAACCGATGTGTGTGGAAAACGTGAAGTTACGTCGCGGTCCGGAATCAACGTTCAACTCTAGGTCTCCCTACAACTGGTTGGGTAAGTCATTTCAAAGATTGGAAGAAGACATGGACATACCAACTGCAATGTCATGGCTATTAAAGCCCTGCTGCGTTAAAACTTTTAAGGTCATCTGTGCCATTAACATTTTTGCTGATAACGGAACAACAAGGTTACAGATGACAGAAGAAAGTTCTTCCCAGCACGTGACAATTATACATGTGCAGAAAAAGCAAAATTAAGGTCTATTTCAACAATAGACGGCACAATAAGAGAACAGATCAACTGACTAGTCCTGGTACTATCCAGATTGTAGAAAGAGTATATTAGGAACTGTTGTATAGAAAGTGCTTGAGTAGATAGTTCAGTCATACCGAACTATAGTTCGCTAACTGTTGGCTCTAGAGAAATCAGATGTTTCAGTGTTTCTTCGATGTTTTGAAAACGTCACTTTTGATTGCTTTGATTCACTACACTGCACCCATATTTGTCTCCAAATGAAATGAACTCACATTCGACAAACTCTTGAGTCTGTCGATTACATTATTTTCCACGACCAAAATCTATTTATTGTCACATCGAAATTCTTTCCAACATATGTAAGCCTTCATTAACTTACGTAGATGAAAGTGTCGGGACTGAATGTGGTTGTGATACATCTGTCCATTCTAGTTAACTAGTTTTCTTAACTGTGCACCATGTGATCTAGCATTATAATAGAGCAATACGATGTGGCTTGCGTAGAGTACAGACCTCTTCGTTTATAAGAGATACAACGGCTTATCCAAGAAAGAAATATATACTTATTTGGTAATGGCTGTTCCACGGTTGATGAAGTTTATCATAATCACCTACTTCCACCGCATCACAACCACCACCACCACCACCACCACCCCACCAACAATGGCAAACAAATGAAGCTCTCAGTTCTCTGCGTGACTTATCGGGTTGTGCCTTCGTGCGAGGGGGCCCCGAAGGCTTCCATTTCATCGACTCCTTTTTACTCTCAGCATCGATATGAAAGAGTCACATTTCATCACACGTGGTTATCTGATGAAAGTACTGAGTAAGAGTAAACTATTAAAGGCACGATTTGCGCAGAAGATCTTTCCTGACTACACTATTGTCTAGAGCCGGACAACACATTGCACACAGTTTCTTTACGAATCAGATCATATTCCATTCCATTGCAATCAGGGATGTGTCTAGAGGTGGTGCATGTAATTTCGGATGATTTCGTGACTGACTTCCTCGCTTTACTTCAGTTTTTTGCTGGTTTTGGACGCTGCAAACGTAATACCGAATCCTCAGAAGCCACCCAAATACATTAAGTCGATTGATTATGTTTCCAATATATAAAGACATCAGCTTACCGTGATTCGATGTTACCCAGCTCTCCCCGAAAGATTCAGTAACTATGTTTGCGTAGGGCGGTGAAACGTGGAGAGTTTACGGTGGCTTACCTGAAACGACAGAGAACAACACTGAAGTAAATTTATATAAGGAACAAAGATATGAAGAAAAACAGCATTTTCGTAATTGTCTATTAAGAAATTCTTCAGTTCAACAGAAGGAAAACACGAGGACATTTGACACAATTTGCACTTAAGATTTTGTGCTTGATTACTCTACAATAATATGCACGTACTAACAACTTAAAAAATTGTCCTAGAGTTAATGTGGACGAATGTGCAAAAGAATCTCGCACAGTAATAACTTTTAGTTTATTTCTTTCAGAGAAACGCATGCAAACGAATCTTTTTGTCTCGCGATTTAGAATTTCAAATTTATCGTACACTGCCGATCTCCTGAACTATATTTTCCTCATCTCTAATGATCTGGTCGTCGACGGGACGTTAAATTCCCCTCGCCACCCCCCTCCCCGCCCATCCTTTCCAAATGAAAATGAGCGGGTTCGAATCTAGTTTATGCCCTAGGGAGCTTTTCATCTATATTACTTTCTTCGTTGAAGAACCTTTGCCTGTAATGGTCGGAAATAAGGAATCATCAATAACACCGAAAATTTTTGTCACGCCTCGAGCCCGCGCTGAGATAGCTTATTTGTAAATGCGACTGCTTGCGAAAGACACGAAATTCGAATTTGACTCGGCGATGATATAAAACTTCATTTATCACGTTGTACTCACTATGTGGATTCGTTTACCTGTAAAAAATTTCTCCGCCAGGCCAGTGCAATGCGGACAAGAATTAAGGACGGTTTAAGAAAGTCTTTGAACAGTGCAGCGCGTCAATTACGGGCCGTTTTAAAGAAAGTCTTTTCCAACTGCACCTTCAGAGCGTCTCACAAACCTTTGCTGAGAAACTCGTTACTTCTTGGCTTATTCTAATTACTCCTGGGAGCATTCTAATTAAAATTGTATGTGTGTACTGACGTGTCATAAAAAACATAGAACGCTTAATTACTAATCTCAATGGCGTTTCGACCGTGTTGCAGCAGTCCTTGTTAAGGCGTAGACGAACAGTTTTCCTCTGGTTGCCAACGAATATGCGAATCTTCGTACATTTGGAAAGTACTGTGCCTCGACAGGCATGGACACTACAACCAAGTGACTGGCCTCTTTCCGTAAAGTGATTTTACTGGTAGAAACAATTACTCGATAAGTATGTGTCACGAGAATTGTTCTGGGAACTGAAGCTGGATTTATCCGTAAAGTGTCCTTTGCTCGATACATTCACGATCCAGTCTAGGTGTTTCTGACTTCACAATAAACGGGCTTCTTTGCGTTTGCATTGTCGTGAATGGAATACACATACTACCCAGGCTACTGTGAGCTTTGCACACATGGTCAAGCAGTTGAGCCCACACAAGGCTCCTACTGTGAACAGGTTTTTATTTGTCGACCCTGTACAGCCTACGACGAATACAGAGCTTGTTTAGGAAATGTCACCAAAGCTTGATGACACTTCGTAGCACAGTCAACATGGTTAAGCCTGTGATCTGTCTGAACTGCCTGAAGGCGTCCGAAGATACCACCGTACAAAACTATGTCCAAATGATGTTACAAACTGCAAGAGACTGCCGGCCTTGGTGGCCGAGCGGTTCTAGGCGCTACAGTCTGGAACCGCGCGACCGCTACGGTCGCAGGTTCGAATCCTGCCTCGGGCATGGATGTGTGTGATGTCCTTAGGTTAGTTAGGTTTAAGTAGTTCTAAGTTCTAGGGGACTTATGACCTTAGAAGTTAAGTCCCTTAGTGCTCAGAGCCACTTGAACCATTTGCAAGAGACTACGCTGTTCAGAACTGAAGAGTAAACACAACTGACATATCATGTTCTAATACAGTGTTATCCGATACCTTTGAATCGCGTGTCTATCCGAAACGCACAGTACAATTCTGGTTTACGACGAAACTTTGTCGGTGATTCACGGTGGCTCCCTGCGCTTTCTACTACCGTTTTCTTCTTTTACAGATCACGCTTAACTTTTAGGGCACTAGAAAAAAGTGTTTTCGATTTAAAAAGGGCGTGAGGCTGTGATGTAGTCTTTCTCTCCTACTCTTCAACTTGTACAGAAGCAATGACGGAGATAAAAAAGAGCGACAGGAATGACATTAAAATCCAGGGTTACACTATATCAACAATAAGACTGGCTGAAGACATTACTGATGATGATGATGAGGATGATGATGTTATGGGTTTAACATCTATGCCCATCAGTTTCTTATTAAAACCCCAGGACTAAATCTGTGTACCTCATCTGTCTGTATCCAGACTAAATCTCATGTGCAGTTATGAGAAAGTTTCCTAAATGTTTGTGTAGCGTGTATCTGAGATGGGGCGTGTCCTACATTTATCTCGTGGTATGTGGTAAACCGCCGAAGAACAACATGCAAGCTGGCCGACTCACTACCCTCGCCTCCCCGAATCCCGGAAATAGCGCTGTAACGCGATAGGCTTTCCGGTCGGGTGAGGACAGTAAAAAATTATAAGAGCTGTTAAATGGAATGGTCTAATGAGCACAGACATGGACTGAGATTAATGAGGAGTAGCAGAAATGAGACTAACAAACTTTACATCAAAATTGGGGACCATGACGCAGACAAAGTGAAGGAACTCTGCTACCTTGAAAGCAAAATTACGCCTGACGGACGATACTAGAAGGATGTTAAAAATAGCACTGGCAAAGAGGGCATTTCGCGCCTAAAGTAGTCTCCTGGTACCAAACACAGATCTTAAATTGAGAAAAAAAACTTCTGAAAAATACGTGAAGAGAATCGAAGAATTTGAGATTTGATGCGACATAAGAATGTTGAAAATTGGGTGAATCGATAAGATAACAAATGAGGTGGTTCTCCGCAGAATCGCTGATGAAAGGAATATTTAAAAATACTGACAAAAAGAAAGGACAGAATGACAGGACATGTGTTCTGACATCGACAAAAAAACTTCCATGGTGTGTGTGTGTGTGTGTGTGTGTGTGTGTTAAATCGGGGACCTAGGAACGACGGAGAGGCTCCGTCCCGTCGTAGCCTTCAGTGGTTCACAACCCCACAACAGGCCCCAGCAGTCCACCCACCTCACCGCCGCCCCACACCGAACCTAGCTTTACTGTGCAGTTCGGCGCCCAGTGGACCCCACCGGGAACGTCTCATATTGGACGATTGTAACCCGAATGTTAGCGTAGTCGAGTAATTATGGTGAACTCTTACGTGGAGACAGTGTTCGCGCAGTAATCGCCGACATAGCGTAACTAAGGCGGAGTAAGGGGAACCAGCCCGCATTCGCCGAGGCGAATGGAAAACAGCCTTAAAAACCATCCACAGGCTGGCCGGCACACCGCACCTCGACACTAACACGCCGGGCGGCTTCGTGCCGGGGACCGGCACGCCTTCCCGCTCGGGAAGCAGCGCGTTAAGCTGTCGGCACACGGACCGTGCATCCGAACGTTGAGCGTTGAGCGTGCCGAGTTTCTGACGTCACAGCATGGAATAGCACGCTCGGGAGTCTTTGAGAACGTGCAGAGGAATATCTGGCATGTCAGATATTCTGAGCGTGAGTCTGAGCGTTGACCAATGAGATGGCCGCCTACGTCACAAGCACGCCGTCTCCCTTCAGTACAGAGTTGTGAAGCGCCATATTGGCATTCATTTCAAGTCTATACGTATATATGCCGTTCCGAGCACCAGCAAATTGAGAATCACTGCAAAACCCGTTGTTAACTGTGTGATTCGTTCCAATAAAATAATGAGAAACATCATATTCGCGGCAAAAGAATTATTGTAACTTGGGTATAATGAGAGTAGGCTATTTGAAGGCAGCGACACACTGAAGATCCACCCAAAACGCATTGTTCTTAGTACAATTATTTATAATTAAATTTCAGTTAGTAACATATCTACGATTAATGTGTTTAGCATGTGCTAAGATACTATGATTAGTACCAAAGTGTGGGATGTTGGATTAGCGTAATGAAGAGCGTCATTGTTTTGTATAGAGTTCTTTTTGTTGGGGCGGTGGTTCGCGTCCTGACACAACGAATTTTTTTTCTTAACATTCACGTTTTTATTAGGTTCCGATACTTTATTATTAGTTTAATACAAGTGTAGACTATAATATTTGATGTTATGTAAATACAAGTTCACCTTTTTTTGGGGGGTGACTTTGTTCGATTGGCTTAATCTAAAGGACAGCTTGCGCTACTTGTTTAAAGATATTTTACTCCTTCTTCTTTTACGGTTCGTAATTCACATGTTGCAAAGATTCTGCTACTGGGTAGCAACAGTGATCAAGTGAGACTGACCTTGGGGTTTTACTAAAATGTGGGAATCATGAAATAACGTTTATCTTATGCGGAGAAGTATTCCAAGTTTGTAACGCACTGTCTGTAACGGAACTTTTATAAGCCTGTGTCCTTACTGATTGGACATGATACTTTCCTTTTCGTGGACGATGGAAGAAATGTGCGTTTTAATAGAGCTAACGTGGGAATTACGCGCACGCGTTGAGTAAACAGTGTGATTTACGAACTAGAAACATCCCTCAACTGTCGCTGGAGTGCGTTGCGATCGCGTATACCACGTTGGGGCCCACGTATCGTATGCACAAGTCGCATCGTTCCTGAGCGTTCAGCAGCACGTTGAACTTGGCACGCTCAACGTTAACGCTCGACAGCACGGTCCGTGTGCCGACGGCTTTAGACCGCGCGGCTGGCCGGCTGGGCAACTTCCACGGTACTAGCCGGTGCTGTAGAGATGATGATGATGATGTTTGGTTTGTGGGGCGCTCAACTGCGTGGTTATCAGCGCCCGTACAATTACCCAATCTTTGCTCAGTCCAATTTCGCCACTTTCCTGGATGACGATGAAATGATGAGGACAACACAAACACCCAGTCATCTCGAGGCAGGTGAAAATCCCTGACCCCGCCGGGAATCGAACCCGGGACCCCGTGCTCGGGAAGCGAGAACGCTACCGCGAGACCACGAGCGGCGGACCGGGTGCTGTAGAGGCCAAAAGCTTCAGGGAAAGGCAGAGACGGGAATAGATACAGTAAATAATTGAGGACATATGTTGCAAATGTTGCTCTGAGATGAAGAGATCGACACAAGACAGGAAGTAGTGATGGGCCGCATCTAATCAGTCACAAAAGACACCTCCCCTCCCAGAAAAAGAAAAAACTACTATCGACGGCGAGCTCTGTCCATCACTCGTAGTTGGCCGAGTTCATTAACCCTGGCAGTACCGTTATCTAAACGAGATAGCTAAGCAACTCTTTTGCATCCTTTACATGGCTTCGGAGAAAAATCGCCTTAGAATTCATGTAGAGTCCTAAGTTTCCTGCAAAACTCGTTTTGTTTGAGTAGGACGTTTGAAAATTTCGCAGTCCTTTCAACGCAGTTTGCTTTATCCCAGCCGAGCGACAGATGTAACATACGCAGAACGACACAGCCTGACACACGTACCCCACATTTCACTGCATATGTATGCCACGCCATTTCTATCGTGATCCGTCGGAGCAGCGTAATGAATCATAAATCCTCGCGAGCGAGCGCTGAAATATCGGCCGGCTGTTCGCCTGAATCAGTCCTACGGAACTGCGGCAGTTTTACATCACTCACCGTTACACAACAGATAGTTAGGGGCGCTATAATCATTCCAGAATTTTTTTAAACAGTCTTAAATATGTTGTACATAATTATGCTAAGGATGGTTCGTAGAAATAAAAAATATTATTTTGAAATCAATAACATGCCATGTGTGATATCAATCCTCACAAGTAGCTGTATATTTCTGTAACTGGTACGTGACCAAGAATATAACAGAATGTAAATGATTCAACGATTTTAAACTTGGCATCCGATATTACCAGATCGAAAAAATGAAGTAACGTAATTAATTTTTTGGTTGTTTGCATGTACAATTCGCAGTTCCGGTACAGCTGAAAGGCTCCGAATCGTTTGATGTTAACTGTACTAGGGCTAATTTCCGCTCCATCATCATAAAACAAAATAGCATTCGTATATCTTGAATTATGGATCAACCGTTGAACGCACTGTTATGGCAGTACTGGGACTTCCATAATAGTCTATCAGAATAGTCGTTTTCATGTCTCGGGTTTCGTTTCACAGACAGTACGTTGAAGTACAAAAGAATTATTAGTCGAAGTTAACAAATCACCATCTATAATAAAAACTGACAATAACACGTGCAACTGAATGTGCTGCAACGGTATATATTTTGCATAAATCGTTACTAAAACTGACCAAGGCCCCACCTGTATGCATTTTGTTTTGCCAATATTACTTATATTTTGGATTGAAATAATAAACAGTTCATTAAAGATAACATAACAGCACCGAAACAACAAGAAACTGTGCTATGCTCAAGCCAGAATACTCATATCTTGTTTAATTGTTTAAGTACACACGAACATAAATAGTGAACTTTTTGATAATTAAAATACCTCGTATGAACGTATTTCTAGTACGTTTGAAAGAAGTGCCATGAAAATAAAAAAAATAAGAGGTTAACGACTCGCTGTAGAAGCCAATAGAGGCGAAGGGAGCTCTTACTCGGACTAGGCCTGGATGGGTGCAGGGGCCTATTAAAGCGACCACCCCAGCATTCGCTGCTAGTCTTTTTGGGATTTCGAAACTATAAATGCTGACGGCAGATCGAGAATTTTAACATCGCCTCTCCCAAATGTGATTCCGGCGCCTTAACACGAACACCACCATCGCAAAACCTCATACACACTATACTGTGCGACAAGAGGTACGTAACTTTCTCTACAATCAACGTTGTATCTTTCACAGACAAATTTAGCTCTATGTTGCTCTGCTGCAAATACTAGCTGGTAATATGTTTTGTCTTCATGCATGTGAACTATATTGGTAACGTACTACCCTGTTTGCCACTGCCATCCCTCGGGCATGGATGTGTGTGATGTCCTTAGGTTAGTTAGGTTTAACTAGTTCTAAGTTCTAGGGGACTAATGACCTCAGAAGTTGAGTCCCATAGTGCTCAGAACCATTTGAACCATTTGAACCACTGCCATCCCATGCATGGAACTTCCTGTCCGCACACCATGAACGTGATACATGAACACAAATCTCATTCACTAATGCCATAAAAGACGCTTACAGGGTCGTGTAAGCACTCAGTAAAGTGGTGTATACCTGGATGTACACTGAAACGCTAAAGAAACTGGTATATGCGCGCGTATTCAAATATAGATGTACGTGAACAGGCAGAATACGGCGCTGCTGTAGGCAACGCCTATAAAAGCCAACAAGTGTCTACCACAGTTGTTAGATCGGTTAATGCTGCTACAATGGCAGGTTATCAAGATTTAAGTGAGTTTGAAAGTCGTGTTATAGTCCGCTCACGAGGGACGGGACACGGCATCTCCGAGGTAAAGTGGCGATTTTTCTCGTTCGATCATTTCACGAGTGTACCGTGAATATCAGGAATTCTGAAAAACATCAAATCTCCGACATCGCTGCGGCCAGAAAAAGATCCTGCAAGAACGGGACCAACGACGACTGAAGAGAATCGTTCAACGTCATAGAGTGCAACTCTTCCGCAAATTGCGGCAGGTTTCAATGCTGGGCCACAACAATTATCAGCGTGCGAACCAGTCAATAAAACATCGTCGATGTGAGCTTTCGGAGCCGAAGGCTTGCTCGTGTACCCTTGATGACTGTACGACACAAAGCTTTACGCCTCGCCTGGGCCTGTCAACACCGACATCGGACTGTTGATGACTGAAAAAATGTTGCCTGGTCGGACGAGTCACGTTTCAAATTGTATCGACAGGATAGACATGTACGGCTATGAAGACAACTCATGAATCCTTGGACCCTGCATGTCAAATGGTTCAAATGGATCTGAGCACTATAGGACTTAACATCTGAGGTCATCAGTCCCCTAGACTTAGAACTACTTAAACCTAACTAACCTAAGCACGTCACACACATCCATGCACGAGTCAGGATTCGAACCTGCGACCGTAGCAGCAGCGCGGCTCCGGACTGAAGCACCCAAAACCGCTCGGCCACAACGGCCGGCCCTGTATGTCAGTAGGGGACTGATGAAGCTGGTGGAGGCTCTATGAAGGTGTGGATCATGTGCAGTTGGAGTGATATGGAACCCCTGATAATTCTAGGTACGACTCTTGACAGGTGACACGTACTTAAGCATCCTGTGTTATAACCTGCGTCCATTCGAGTCCATTGTGCTTTCCGACGGATTTGGGCAATTCCAGCAGGACGATACGACACCCTACGCCTCCAGAATTTCTACAGAGCACTCGTCTGAATTTAAACACTTCCGTTGGCCACCAAACTCCCCAGACATGAACATTATTGAGCATAAGTGGGATGCCTTGTAACGTGTTGTTCAAAAGAAATCTCCACTCCGTCGTACTCTTACGGATTTATGGAGAGCCCTGTAGGATTCGTGGTGTCAGTTCCCTCCAACACTACTTCAGGCATTAGTCTAGTCCATGCCACGTCGTGTTGCAGCACTTCTGCGTGCTCGCGGGGGCCCTACACGATATTCGGCAGGTATACCAGTTTCTTTAGCTCTTCAGTGTATATTTAGAATAACTGAGTATAAAATCAAAAATAGAACATTTTACGTAGTGCGCATTTTGTTTTCCAGATGCTGGATTCTGTGATGAGTCTTAGACCATAAACGTGTGTCATCGTCTGACAAGGGTTCGTTGGGAGCTAGACATATGAAAATTACAGACGAATATCCATAACGTTGGTTGGCGGCAGAGTGCATGAAAATATTCTTAGTACGAATGTAACAAATGTCCTTCAGAGAGAAACGCTTCTGTCCACAAATCGGCACGGCTTAAAATGCATCGCTCTTACGAAACTCAGCTTACCCTTTTCTCCCAAAATTTCCTGCTAACCACTGATAACGGCAACAGGAATTTCGATATTCCTAGACTTCTGGAAATGATTTTTTACACAGCTAACAAAGGTCCGAGCATGGAGAATAGGTACTCAGATACGTGAGTGGCTCGAAGGCTTCGTCAGTAACAAGACCCAATACGCTGTCCTGGTCGGTGAGTGTTCATAACAAACAAAACGTGAGGAGTGCTCCACAGAAGTATGACAGGACCGCTCTTATTCCTCATATACATTAATAGTCAGAAGGATAAGGTGCACAGCAATCATACATTAATAGTCAGACGGATAAGGTGCACAGCAATCAGCGGCTATTTGCTGATGACGCTGTTGCACACGGGAAATAGTAGTTGTTGAGTGAATGGAGGAGGATTGGGGATTTGGTGTGATGAATCGCAGCGTGCTCTAAACGTGGAAGGATGTTAGTTAATGGAGATGAATAGGAAAAACATTTATGTGATTTTCGAATAGAGTATTAGCGGTGTGCTAAATCACAGAGTCGCTTCTATTAAATATCAAGGCGTAACGCTGCATGTCATGAAACGAACGAGCGCGTAGGGCCGGTTGTGGGATTCAAACGGCTCTAAGCGCTACGCGACATAACGTCTGAGGTCATCAGTCCCCTAGAACTTAGAACTACTTAAACCTAACTAACCTAAGGACATCACACACATCCATGCCGGAGGCAGGATTCGAACCTGACCGTAGCAGCAGCGCCGTTCCGACTGAAGCGCCTAGAACCGGTTGTGGGAAAGACGAATGATCGACTTCCGTTTGTAGGGAGAATTCTAGGAAATTTCAGTTCATCTACAACTGAGGGTACGTACACAACACTTGCGCGATCCATTATTGATAACTGCTGGAATTTTACGTACATAGACTGAAGCAGCGAGTAAAAGTTTATACCCAGGCCGGAATCGAACACGTGTCTTCTGCTTACTAGGCATGTGCGCTAGCCATTACGTTCGATGCCAAGGTGTTATTCCAGAACTTGGAAAGCGTCGGAAATTCAGTTCGTGGGTAAGGGGGAATTTAAAGTAGGCTGGGGCAGCAGTAAGAATTTGGATCGAGGAGGGAGAGGTGCCAGGTTAATCGGTGCAGTTGTGCGAACCGCTGTATCAAGACTGATTACTGGCTAACGCTTCTGCCTAGTAAACAGGAGAGCCCGGTTCGATTCCAGACGTTGTTAGAAATTTTTCCCTCGCCGCTTCAGTCTATATACATAAAATCATATCTATATGAGACCAGTGAAGTCTCTGAAGCTGTGCTGTAATGTTCGCAAAGCACTCAAAGCCGTGCTGCTAGATTTGTTACAGGTAGCTTCGGCCAATACGCGAAAGTTACGGAAATGCTTCGTGAAAACAAACGGAAATCCCTGGAGGGCAGAAGTTCTTTACGCGAGACACTTACCGAGTTCGGAAGACTGGCATTTGCGTCGGACTCCAGAATAGTTCTACTGCCACCAACAACCATACCGCGTAAAGGCAGTGAAAGATACTGACAGTAGTTAATCCGTCGCTCGATTTGCGCTGGTGCAAGATACACTCGTCCACTCACCACATGATGTCTTGAGAAATATGTATTCAGATGAAGATGGTGCCATCGTTGGATCCCCGAAAGATGCCTCCGAAATTTTACTCTGGGTGACAGCAGCGCGTGCGTGCGTGCGGGAGCCCGCTAAGGGGTGACCAAGAACCGCACAGCGCGGCGAACATGGCAACAAGTTCCGCAACCTACAAGTATCACCACCAAGTAATACTGGTAGTGAAACGCAAACTCTTACTCCCACACACTGCCTACGTTAAGTCGAGGAAGGGACACAGTAGTTTAAAATGGTTTCTCATTCGGGAGGCCGACGGTTCAAATCCCCGCCCGGCAAGGTAGATATCTCTTAAGCCAAACAGAAGGATGGTTTCGCGGATTAGTTACCCGCTTGTTCCATAAATGCGACCTCTCGCTATGGTGTGGAACACAATTTACAAATCTTATAATATTTTCTCAGCGAAAATTTAGCAACAATTTGCAACTGTCTCAGTAGGAACTCAGGTTATGAATCTCCTGGTGAGCTCGAATCTGTCAAACTTTATCTTCATGATCTTGTTGCAAGACATTTGTAGCAGGAACCAGAGTAATGGTTGGCTCTTCTGGAAACGTACCTTCCTAGAATTTTAAAAATAAACTACACTGTAATACACAACATCTCTCTGGTAGCGTCTGCCACAGGGAAATGGGCCGACACTATTGCTCTTACCAGACTAACCTGTGACGAAACGCTCTGCTGTTCTTTCGATCTAGTATTTCATTAATCCTGTCTAGTAACTCTGTCTGGCTGAGGAGCAATATTCAGGTATCTCTCGAACTAAGGTTTGTTAAGAAGCCTTCTTCGTAGCTGGATTACACTTCCTGAGCGGTTTCCAACAAATCTCAGTCTCGCAGCTGCCTTTCGTACGATTTGTTTTATATGGTCGTGCCTCTTTGAATCGCTCCATCATCGATGTAACTACTCCCAGCGACTGACTGGCAATCGTTTGTTCATACAATAAGGCATCTCTCCACTCATTTATGCACAATACGTTAATTTGTTTATACACTCATGTAAAAAAAAACATAACATCTTGAGCGACTAGAGGTAAGACGTTCATATTCACAGGACACGTACAGTAGTATGTTCAGTAAATATGATTAGTGTTTGAACCATGTCGGCCCGTGGGTTCAAAGTCAACATCGGTATCGCGGTGCAACACCACCTACCGATAAAGTGTGCATGCGGCTCTCGTCGTCGCAATAAACCGAAGGAAATGGATCAGTGCGACTTGAGCAGACCTGCGGGATACCTCGCGGGCGTATGCGCCAACCGTACCGACAAATCAGTGAGTATGAAAGAGGCCGCATTACTGGCATGAGAGAATGTGACGCATTCATTCGACAAACTGCTGCTCGTGTGGGACGAAGAGTTCCGGCAGTGCATCAGATGTGCGCAGAATGTTTCACGGAAGGACATAGTACACGACGAGGTGGGTCAAGTCGCACCAACCAGACCATCCCCCGAGAAGATCACACCTCATCCGAATGGCAGTGCAGGACAGATCTGCGTCCTCCTCGCCAGTGGCTCAACATAGTACACTATCAGAGGCGACTGTTCTTCCCCATTTATTACGGCACAGGCTACGTGCGCGTCATCCACTTCTGCAGAAGTGCAGAAACGTGTTAGACGTTAGTGGTGTAAGGAGCGACGTCACAGGAATGGCATCAGATAGTGCTTTCGGACAAATCCAGGTACTGTTTGTTTGAAAATCATGGTCGCATTTTCGTTCGCCACAGGCATGGGGAGCAGCATCACAGTGACTGCATTCGACAAGACACATAGCGACAACTCAAAACTTTACAGTTTGAGGTGATATTGGGTACGACCACAAATCACAGTTGGTGAGTGTCCAGAGTAATGTGACCAGAGTGACCTACGTGAGTCACATCCTGCGAACCGTTGCCATACTCTTCCTGCACAACACCCCAGACGCCATTTTTCAGCAAAGCAATGCACGACCCCATGTTGCTGCACGAACGCGTGCCTTCTTGGTGTCACAGCATGTCAGCATTTTGCTTCGGCCCGCCAGATCACCAGACTTGTCGGCAGTCGGAAATGTGTGGGATATGGTTAAACGAGGGGTGTAGCGCTGTGACCCAATGTCAGCTCAACAGACGAACTTTGGAACCAGGTGAATGCAGCATGGATGTCTATACCACAGTATGTATTCGCGCCTTATACGCGTCGATGCCATTATCAGGGCCCATGACGGACCATGTGCGTACTAGGCAACAGGACCGACGTGCCGTATAAACCTTCATATAGGTGTGGTGTCTGTTCTTTCGGACAAGACAAATGCAGTATGGCATCTCGAAATTTAGGCTTGTGGTGTAGAGAGCGTCCTTGCTCCTAAGTGGGTTTACTTTACGTTCCTCGTTACCGAAATATCTCAGAACCTATGTTGTGTTTCAGGTAATGAAATGGATGCGCGACGTGAAATAGCAGAAAGTGACGTCACAAAACTCGTAGAGCGCCACGTCAACGTAGCAATCTCGTCCAGCATGACGACGCAGTGGGACTGGGTAATCTATCGTGGTCCAAGGACAACGTCCGCAGGACAATACGCAGGACAATACGCGACAGTGTGTCTGCACACGAAATTTGAACGCAACGGCTCCGAACCTTACAGATTTATGCCATCTTGTGGTTTTCTTAATTTAGCTGTTCGTTAGATATTATAAAAGATCCGCGGCCACCGACCGGTGGTTCTTCACCTGGGCAACATATCGATGGATTCACTCAGTCTGGCCGCTGTGGCCGAGCGGTTCTAGGCGCTTCAGACCGGAACCGCGCTGCTGCTACGTTCGCAGGTTCGAATCCTGCTTCAGGCATGGATGTGTGTGATGTCCTTAGGTTGATTGGGTTTAAGTAGTTCTAAGTCTAGGTGACTGATGACCTCAGATGTTAAGTCCCATAGTGCTCAGAGCCATTTGGACCATTTTTTGGTCCACTCGGCTGAAGGAAATATATATTGAAGCATAAATTCGATTTAGTTTATCGGCTTTTCATTCAACTATGTGGTAGGCCAGAACCGTAATTAAGCATAATGTATCAATTTGCGGCAGGAAACATTATGATGCGAGTAAACACACTTCCTTTGTACGTAACTGGACTGCACAGCTGCTAAGTCTTCTCCTCGTGTGTTACACATCTCATAAAAGTCTCAGCTTTACTGGCGCATGGTGAGTCCGGGATCATTTATACAATATGAACAACCTGTCCCTGTCGATATCGTTTTATGCAACCCCACATGACAACACATTGTTGTTAGTTCGCTCTGGAGATTTCGAAGCAGATTGTCATAATTTCAAACAATGACTGGAAAAGTATACAAAGACATCTTAATCTTAGACCTATTGTACGAATTCTGTTTTGTGAAATTACTTCGACACATTAACGCGTCAAGTGATACACTAATTTTATCATTTGTTTCCGATGGTGTAACACGTTCTATAAAGCAACGTTTTTGAACCATTTACGACAGATTAAGTGCTATAAACGGAATAAACATACAGAGACATCCAAAAATGTATGACTGTACCGCTAATTACACAAAGAAACATTGGAGATACTTGGACAAGTGTGGCAGAAGCAAGGTACATCCTGATCCAAAAATCCTACGTATCTCACGGCCAATCATCACTCGCACTCCTTAACAACACAGTCATTATTGCAGTATCGCATTTATGCGCTGACATCGGCCAAGCGACGTTGGATTAAAATGTGTCCCCTGTACGGGAATATACATAATGGATGTACGAATGCAGGTTGTAGGCACGTGGTTGACGACATATTGAAGTTTGGTCCTGGCTGTGAGCCGTGCACGGATAGCCAAATAAATCGTAAGGCGATCGCTCGGGATAAACGGGTTCGAGTCCCAGTCCGGCACAGATTTTCAATGTCGTAATTCAATTATATCTCTGATGGTTGTTCACAATCGCAAATGCGATTACGTTTAATGTATTGTATCGATGACGTGGCTGTCGCCTGCCTGGATACCATTTATGATACAGACATAGTGCCGGGACATAAAACGGCATCGGGAGGGGCAGCTATATCACAATGTGTATATTTTGTGAACAGTAATAGTTTTGCGTTTCTTTTCTGGGTTACGTCTGATTACGCTTTTCGTCAGAAAATTTCCCTCCCTTAGAGCAGAACGACAGGGTGACGGTTCAAAATTTTTTATTAAGCAATTCGAATGCATATATATTGAAGAATTATTCCCAAAAATACTATGCGCGAAGTCCAGAAAATAAATATTCTGTGAGCGTTTGAAGACTAGCGTGCAAGGCGCGCCTCGGCGTTAGAGAATCAGTTCCGCGCTCGCGCTCCTTCGTTGCGTCAGTTAGATGTTCAGTGCTCATTCGAATGGTGCAAAAATTTACCAATGTTTCGAACACGTAGTAAACTTTGAATTTTCTCATTTGGAGATACGCTCTAAAAATAACCTCCAGCCGAAGCGAAACTGTCAACACTGCTTCAAATCTGGCCGTATATCTATTCGATGTAGGCCATACTGCGTTAATGCATGTGGCAAATGCCCTTCAAATCAAAAGCGGCGATCAAATGCGCCGATTCTGTGAAGGTAGAGACGCCAGCCGCGATGGGCGCAGCAACGAAAAGGGCTTTGAGGGCGAAAATGAGGGCTTATCAAATAAAAGTAGTAGAAAGTGGACATTCACCAACCGGGGCGATAGTTATTATAGACCAGGCATCGATGACATCCCGTAAGTTTCAAGCTTTGTCCCTTTCTTTTATATGATAAATACTTGTCAAACTTTAAACGCGTTCTTCTCAAAATCTTATTTTTCGGCTGACTGTCGCCGTCCACGCTACAGTTTTTATCCGATTTTAATGATTTTTGGTTTTCCTTGAAGCAAACTGAATTCTCTTCATCGTACCCGATTTTTTTATGTTGATATTTAGTATTTTTTCGGCCAAAAAATGGGGGTCCAAAAATGACCATTTTTCCAGATGTCTATAATTTCACCAAAAGCTGTTTAGCAAATCCCTACGATGAACTAAAATTACATCTGTAAGGATCGGAGTGATACGTTGATTTCATGTTTCGGACAACCACAACCGGAGCTACAGCGACAACCGTCGATCTACCTCCTTTCAGAGCTCCCTTGGGAAAATCCAACTACACAGTGAAGATATTAATATTTTTCAATAAAAAAATACCAATAAAAACTTCAAATCCCATTTGTCTGCTACATTACAGTACGGAGAAAACAAATCCTGAATTTGGGAAATATTTTCGTCCGTCACCCTGTCGTTCCGCCTTAAGAAGGCGTGCTGCATTATATTTGGTAGGAGGTCTTCAGCCTAATCACACACAGAGTTTGGCAGTTCGTATTTCGTTCAGCTAGCGACAGTGCGGAACTGTCTTGAGCGCCTCCGAAAGTCGAGGACTACGGCATCAACCCGAGATGTCAGCTTTACTGCCTTCTGATCTCACTGACGGCTGTGTTTCACAGGATCGTTGTTTTCGGAATCCTCGTCGACTCCTACAGAGAATATCCAAAATTTTGCAACAGACTGACGTCAGCAACACAATTATGTGCGTGTGTTGTATGACACTTCTTGAAAATGGGAATGACCTGGGCATTTTTCCAGCCACTTGGAACGCTTCTTTAATTCAGCAATAACTATGATGCACTACTGCTAGAAGAGTAGTATCTTCTTTCGCATACTCTTTGGAGAATCGTACAGGTGTCCCATCAGGTCTTGACATCGCGTTTCTTCTATAGACCATTTGTAGATTTTACGCTCGTGCGACGACTCAGAGGTAGAAACGTTGTACAATTATCGTAAGTGAAAAAGGAACGTAGTATTTCGGACTTCTCTCCATCATCCTTCGTTTCGATGCTATTATAGTCAGTGATTGTCTTGGCCAGTGGTCGTCAAACTTTTCTGCTAAAGAGCCAGTACCGATATTTTGGGGCGGCGCTTCGGGCCACATACATATCGATGGTATTACTAATTGGTAACCTACTTAAATTAGAATGTTACAAGCCCCCAATAGACTACCTACAATAAGGGCGCGATAAGTTGACTGCCTGTCCCCAAATGCTCATCGCTTAAAGTCAGTACCATTCGGTACACTTCGTGCCGACTGCTCTCTGTTTCAGATTGCTGCCACCCGCAGAACACCAAAGTTGTGATTCTGCAATTGACTGACAATGTGTGGTCCATGTGAGCGGACGATTGATTGATTATTAATAGTGATTGTACATTTAAATACATTATGCAATAGAAGATACAATCACAAATGTTAACCGATCGTTTTGAACCTCATTTTTCTTCTACACATTGCTTTGTATTGTAACAGCCTTCAGCTTCATATTCCTTGCAACAAATGTGTACCGCATTTGAAGATAACCGTGTCCATAATCGGCCTTCACGAATCATTGTTACCTCAGTTTGAAATTTATACCATGGCAGCTGATAGTTACGATGCATAAGAGTTGCCAGCTGTGGAAGACAAACAATAAATCATTCAAGACACAATGGAATTAAAAGACATTAGCTGCAAGTTGAGACTGATTGATATCAAAGCGGAAAATTGAAAATTTGTGCCAGACTGGGATTCGAACCAGGATCCCTGCTTATTAGGCAAAAACGCTGATCACTACGCCATCCGTACACAGTGGTTGTCGCAACTACAGGGACTACCCGAGCACGTCTCCAGTCAGACTCAAATTCAAACCTATACTGCACATTACTGATGCAGTGCTCCTGCACATTAACTTCATTACTAGCGGCATGTCGCTGATTTCCCCAAGAGTTCGAGCTTGGTGTGCATCTACACTGAAGGGGTCATTGGCAGTCAACGCCTTAATTATATATATTGATCAGCATTATAACCAGCTGCTTCATAGCTTGTTTGTCCGTCTTTGGAACGAAATAAATCACAGATTCTCCGTATCAGGGATCCGAAAGATTGTTGGTAGGTTTGTGGAGTTATGCATCAGAAGTCTATGCACAGGTGATGTAATTTGCGTAGGCGGTGATGACTCCCGATAGCGACCCAAATGGGTTACATACGATTTATTTCAGGCAAATTTGGCCGCCGAGACATCAACGCGAGTTCACTCCTCAAACCACTGTAGCATAGTTTTGGCTCCGAGACATAGACAATTATACTGCTGAAAGATGACATAGCCGTCGGGGAAGATATCAACGTTGACGGGATGCAGATGGTTCGCAGCTGTCAGCTTGTCTTCGATTATACCACAGGTCCCATGCAAGCTCAGGCGAACGTCTTCCATAGCATAATACTGCTTCCACCAGACCTGCATCCTTGGTGCACTGCACGTTTCGAGCCGCCGTTCACCTCAATGACGGCGTTTGTGGGAACGATCATCGATCTAGAGCAGCAAAAATGTGATGCAACCCAAGAGCCGACACGTTTCCATTGATCGACGGTGGAATTCCGATGGTCCTGTGCCCACTGCAATCGTAATCGACGAAGCCGTTGAGTCAACATCTGGACATGTTGGGGTGGTCTGCTGCGGAGCCCCATGTTCAACAATGTACGATGAACAAGTGATCCGAAACGCTTGCGCGTGCACCAGCATTGTGCTCCTTCGGCAGAGCTGCCACAGATCACCACCAGACAAGCCTCCGAACCCCAAGATGTGTGATGAGTCGCGGACGTCCAACCATCTAGTGCCTAGGGGTAGTTTCACAGCCCTTCTACCTCTTTCCGTAGATGCTCACGACAGTACAGCTTCGCCATTTTCGAGATACTCGTTCACGGGCTCAGCGAAATGGTAATCTGCCTTTTTGTCAAAGTCGCTTATCTCAATGAATTTCGTCATTTTCGGCCCATATCTTCACTAGGGTGATCCCCGTCCGTACCTGCTTCGCTTACATATTTTTGTTGCCGCGTCACGTGGCCTGCAACGCGACCAGGCAGCATCCAACGTCGCAGTGGGCAGTGGTCATAATGTTCTTTCGGACATCACATATAAATAAATTATTCCCCTTCTCACATTCTGTAACCCTCAGTGCCCACGCTACTGATCCTTCTACAGCTGAGGTAAGCGGTCAACTTTATTCAGTTCACAGCTGAAGTCACCAACGACGCACATTTTCAAATATTACGGTCTCTGTATTTTTGTTTGTTACTGAGCAGGAAAACTGCCCTCTTAAGAGGCTTTTAACGTAAGTTGACGTTTTTTGATTCAGTTGTTAATCACTAGATAAACATTATTACAAAATACGGCTGAGAACAGAGGCCCACACCAATACTTCATTCGGGTCGCCGCAATTTGACGACCACTGGTCTGGATATTTAGCCTGTCAGTATATTATAGCAAAGACAGTAAATGATTTTCTACAACAACTGAGAGAAAAACTGAGACTAGAGTTGGCTGAACAAGCGAACAAGCTTTACTTCCCGCAAACCAGAAGGTCAACGTCTGAGAGACGCAGCTGTTAAGTTCGACGCCTGAGAGCGTTCCCAGTGTTAGAGCGATAAATGAAGCGCGAAGCCGCGCGGCTGGCGGATTCGACGTCGATCGTGGGACAGAGCTGCAGCCGACCGCGTTACCACCTGGCCTCTTTAAAGAGCCAAACCCAGGCCCGACCGCTCCTATTTATCTCCAGTTACGCTCCAGCGATCCACGCCCCTGGTCGACAACTTTCGGTGCAACAAGCGATTTTCTTCTCTTTTCCCCCAGTCTTCGCCTTTATCCTTTTACGCGCGAGAGCTTTTATAACTGCAAAGAGCTAGTCTCTCTCTCTCTCTCTCTCTCTCTCTCTCTCTCTCTCTCTCTTCCTCCCCCCATTCCCCCTTGGTTCTCTTCCCCACTGCCACTCACATCGTTCATGCAGAGGCACTCACTCTAAGTTAAGAAATGAAAGTTTCTTTTTTGCGACAGATTAATCAATCCGTCGAAAGCAAGCGCATTGTTGGCTCAGACAGGGAATATGAAACTTTTTTGTCGTTATCAATAATGTCAGATTCTACTGCTCGCCTGTGCCCGAGAATTGTGCCCTCGACTCTCGTACGAAATCAAGGAATGTTGCCATCATTCAAATATTCTACCACTTCAAAGATCAGTGGTAAATACCATCTCTTCAAAAGTATCTCGACACTCTTGTGTAATACCGAGCGAGGTGGCGCAGTGGTTAGCACAATGAACTCGTGTATTCTGTAGGACGACGGTTCAATCCCGCGTCCGGCCATCCTGATTTAGGTTTTCCGTGATTTCCCTAAATCGCTCGAGACAAATGCCGGGATGGTTCCTTTGAAAGGGCACGGCCGGCTTCCTTCCCTGTCCTTCCCAAATCCGATGAGACCGATGACCTCGCAGTTTGGTCTCTTCCCCCAAACAACCCAACCCAACCTCTTGTGTATTAATGCTGAATTGACCATCTTACGTCGTAAGAAGCGGACCCGGAGGCGGGGAGTATTACGTTCTCGGTACAGAAAAAGTGACAATAGAATTAGCCGGTCACGTAAACTCAGTGACTTCGCGCGTGGTCTAGTCATTTGATGTCGATGAAGAACAAATCGACCAGGAACATTTTAGCCCTTCTGCCCTAGTCGACCGTTGGTGATGTGATTATGGAAGCGGGTACTAACAATCACAGCTAAACAAGTCCAGGCAGACCTCATGTACTGATGGATAGGAATGATCTAACATTGAAAAAGGTGGCTGAAAATATTTGCGTGACAATAATGGACGGAAATACTCGTGAGTTCCAAAGTGCTACCAGCGGACCATGTAGCACAACGAATGTGCGTAAGGAGCTAAAAAGAATGGGGTATAATACTCAAGTAGCTACTCGAAACTAGACATTTCTGTAGTCTTCGTACATCCATAGTTGAAATGGACAGTGGGACGTCAGCTGGTATAAATTTATATTAAAAATGAAGAAATTCCTCCAGCTGTATTTAAGGTGTCGCACGCAGTTGACGTCAACAAGTGAATGGACCTGAAGATGACGTTGTTACAACGTTGAAACTAGTTGCCAAAATAAAATCGACACCTTAAATACAGCTGGAGGAATTTCTTCATTTTTAATATAAATTTCTGTAATGAGTGATAAGCGACGCTTGAAGTACAAAGATCAACGCCACTGCATACTGGATGACTGGATGAACCACGCGATATGCTTGTGCCAGTCCTATACGAGGGTTTGGGTTGGTGCATGCCTGGAGATCGTTACCTGCTATCATGTGTTGTGCCAACATTGAAGTACGGAGGAGGTTGGGTAGGTGCGTGTTTCTCGTGGTTAGGTTATGGTCCCCTTACTGCGCTAAAGAAAACGCTAAATGCGGAAGGGTACGAACAAATTTTACAGCCCTGTGTACTGCGTACAGTAGAGGAACAGTTCAGAGGCGACGATTGATGGTGTCAGCATGAAAATGCACCACGTCATAAAGCAGCGTCTGTGGACAACAACATTCTTGAAATGGTTTGGCCTACCCAGAGTACCCACCTGAACCCAGTGGAACAGCTTGGGAATGACTTAGAACGTCGATGTCGCCCACATCCCAGCGTCCAACGGCACTACCTTCTCTGGTTTCAGAATGGGCGATACCGATGGGCCCAGCTGGGCCTGTGGACAGAGTTTCGTTACTTTCGTTAGTGATTTCCCTAAATCGCTAAAGGCAAATGCCGGGATGCTTCCTTTTGAAAAGAGCACTGAGGATTTCTTTCTCCATCCTTTCGTATAGGAGCTTATGCTCCTTCTCTAACGACGCACTGTCTACGGGACAGTCAACTACAATCTTTCCACCTTCCTTCCTCCCTGTTTTGCAACTGGGTACCAACTGAAACCCCACGCATCTGCGAAGCTTTAGACATAAGCCTGTAATAACAGCCCCATGAAAACGTTTCAGTATAGGAGGTGTGTTCTTTAAGTAAGTACCGTTTTGAAATTAAAAAAAAGACGTGCTAAGATATCTCAATAATTTTATTTTTACATGAAAGCCTGTACCTTAATCTACTTTTCTACATAATTTCCGTCAATATTAAGGCACTTGTCGTAACGTTCTACCAGTTTTTGAATACCCTCGTCATAAAAGTCTGCCGCCTGACTTGTTTAACCACTGCATCACCACTGTTTTGATTTCGTCATCGTCTTGAAGACGCTGACCGCCCAGGTGTTTGTTCAAGTGCAGGAACAGATGGTAGTCACTGGGCGCAAGATCGGGGCTGTACGGAGGATGATCTAGAGTTTCCCATCGAAAAGATGTGATGAGATCTTTGGTCTGATTCGCCACATGCGGACGGGCACTGTCTTGCAGCAAAACGATGCCCTTGCTCAACTTCCACTGACTGTTGCTTTGATACTGGAGTTACGTGGGCCATCCATGTTTCATCGCCCATAATAATTTGGCTTAAGAAATTATCACCGTCGTTGTGGTACCGCTCAAGAAAAGTCAATACACTGTCTAAACGTTTGGTTTTGTGCACATCCGTCAACATTTTCGGTACCCGACGTGCGCACAATTTTCGGTAATTCAAGTGCTCGGTCACAATGCCATACAAAACACTACGAGAAACATTAGGAAAGTCATCCCGCGAGGAGGAAATCGTAAAGCGTCTGTTTTCTCTCACCTTATCGTCCACTTCCTGCACCCAATATTCATTAACGACCGAAGGACGCCCACTCCGTTATTCATCATGCACATTTGTTCAAAAAAATGGCTCTGAGCACTATGGGACTTAACATCTATGGTCATCAGTCCCCTAGAACTTAGAACTACTTAAACCTAACTAACCTAAGGACATCACACAACACCCAGTTATGCACATTTGTGCGGCCATCTTTAAATGCTCTCACCCACTTTCTTACCATTACATCACTCATAATGTATTCTCCGTAAACTGCACAGATCTCACGATGAATATCGATCGCTTTTAGGCCTTTAGCTTTAAGAAATCTTATAACAGCCCGTACTTCAGAGTCGGCGGGACTCAACGATTATCGGAGGCATCTTAAACACTCAGTACACAACGTAAACAAGGAAGAATCTGACTGTAATGGCGTCAGTGCGTAGATTAAGGTACAGGCTTTCATGTAAAAATAAAATTATTGAGATTGCAAGTCTTTTTAAAATTTCAAAACGGTACTTACTTAAAAAAAAACACGCCTCGTATCTGGATCACACCCACATTGCAGTCAGCGCTTTATTCCATAGTTTCAATATTCCAAAGTCCGCCCCCGGTAGGTGAGTGGTCAGCGCGACAGAATATCAATCCTAAGGGCTCGGGTTCGATTCCCGACTGGGTCGGAGATTGTCTCCGCTCAGGAACTGGGTGTTGTGTTGTCCTAATCATCATCATTTCATCCCCATCGACGCGCAAGTCGCCGAAGTGGCGTCAAATCGGAAGACCTGCACCCGGCGAACGATCTACCCGACGCGAGGCCCTAGTCACACATTTACATTTTAATATTCCAAAGCAAAATGTGGCGGTTTCTCCACTGATTTTAATAATTTTGAATCAAAACTATATTTCTGTATAGCATATAATCTGTTCCTTGTTTCGTTAGACGTGGTCACGATTTAGGATATGCCCGAACTAGAAAAAACAGTGATGTAACAATGTTATATTGCCCTTACCACTTTCAGTACTATCGGAAGCACTTTGACTAGACGGAACAGCTTCTGAGTCAAGGTTTTTATTCGCAGTCTGTCCATTGATGCAGTAGTGCAGTTCTACAAAATTGCAGCACTTGCCACGGATACAGCGCTTTTCAGTGCGAGTGAATGTTCACCGTCACAGCACGACGAATAGCACAATGGGGTATTGGCTCTGCTGTACGTATTCCCACGGCACGGTGCCGCTACCGTAACTGAATTGCAAGCTCCTCGTTTTGGTATTTAGTGTCTCGCTTTTTTTTCAAACATCGGCAAAAGTGAAGAAATGAGATTTCCCCTTTCAGTTCTCGACTCTTTCCACTACTGAATTTCCGTCCTGAATGTTCAGCTTAGTGGCAGCGGTTATAGTGAGAATTCATTGTAATCTGTGGCAATCCAAGCTGCAAATTGGACAGATTTTAAGAACTTGGGATATGACAGTATGACCAGTTTATGTTTTTTTAGAACAACATTTTTCCTTTTCCTAAATGTTTAGTACCCGAAGGGCCCTACAGCCAAAGAGACTCACGTTTGGTTCGTGGATCCCATATCTCACTTTATAACATCCATCTGTGAATAACGTACGTTGTTGGACAGCGAATTCTCTGTTGTGTATTTTCGTGTTTAGCTGTTAGCATATTAAGCTTGAATCGGAGATGGGGACTTAAATGGAAGCTGCTGCGAGACGACTTCCCGAATTCCCATCACGAACGCTCCGATTCTTCTATCTTTCAAAGTAATACCTAGTTACTATCAGAAACGCTACCCGTGATTTCGTTTAGTCTGTGTCACAGCCTTTCATTTAGCAACATTTCATGCACCGATTTACCCAGGATGAATTTTCTTTCACCATACATGAGCACTGACCGCATGGCGAGCGCTCTCTATCACGTGTACCGGACTCCATGCACTCATGCACACTGTATTTGACTTTCCTCCCTATTCGTCGCAGATTGTCGATAGAACCAGCAATTTAACAACAGCAGTTCGGCTTCTATGCAATACGGTAATCTACGAGGGTAATCCCAAAAGTAAGGTCCTATTTATTTATAGGTACATAGACCTGTTTATTCCTAAATGGTTTACGTCGGTTGACAGCTTCAACATTTAGCTATTTTTCGACATAATGACTATTTCCGTCGATGCATTTTTGTAGACGCTGTGGCAGTTTTTGTATGCCCATGTCATACCAGCTTGCAGACATGCTGTTCAGGAAGTTACGAACCTCGTTTGTCGGAGCTGAATCGCTTGCCGGCCAAATGTTCTTTTAACCTAGGGAACAGATGATAGTTACCGGGCGCCAAGTCAGGACTATAGGGTAGGTGGGTGATTATGTTCCACTGAAACTGTTGCAGGAGAGCAACGGTTTGCAGAGCGATGTCTGGGCGAGCGTTGTCATGGAGAATGTGTTCGCCCTTGCTCAACTTTCCTCTTCTCCGGTTCTGAATTGCCCGTTTGAGTTTTTTCAGTCTCACAGTACCTGTCAGCGTTAATTGTGGTGCCAGTGATTCAGCTCCGACGACGAGGTGAAAGAAGAGGTTCATAACTTTCTGAACAGCATGGCCGCGAGCTGGTATGACATGGGCATACAAAAACTGCCACAGCGTCTACAAAAATGGATCGACAGAAATGGTGATTATGTCGAAAAATAGCTAAGTGTTCAAGCTGTAAACTGTTGTAAACCATTGTAGAAATAAACAGGTCTATGTACTTATAAAAAAAATAGGAGACCTTACTTTTGGGATTATCCTCGTAAAATTGTGCGTCAGGTAAACGAATACGACATGCAACCTGATATATTCTCGCTGTTTACCACTTGGCAAGAAATGAAGCATACGGTGTGTGTCGACAATGCTGATTAATGAATCATCCAGGGTTTTGTAAATAACTGATGTGTCGTTATTTATAATTTCCGATAAATCACGACTACGGCTCTGACAACCACAGGCGCCACTTGTCAGAATGCGAGCCGTATGGTCATCGTCATTCATGGTAATCGTTTATGATCTATTGCGTAAAACTTTGTTGAAAGAATATTAAAAACTCATCACAGAGAGTGAAATTGATTACTTGACACATTGCAACTATGGAACATTATGTTACCAACAATAAGAACCAGGGAGCTAACTAAATCCGTATCCGTCACGTGACATTCTTCAAGCGCTTTGTGGCATTCAGTTCTACGAGGAAACCCTGTCTTTGTAATACTTTTATCTCGATCCATCCGTCTGAAACCAAGTACACGAAATCATGGGTTGTTTCATGGGGAGAGCGAGTAGGAAATAGTGCGTTTCATCAAAGAGAAACGAAAGGGAGAGCTGTAGCCTAAACTAACAGGTCTACAACGCCAGAAACGTACCTAGAATGTAAGCTTTACGAATGAGGCCAACGTTGTGAATCGACGTACCTTGACTCTCAAGAAGAGACTTTCTAGAATGGTAAGTGAGTGGAAAAGAGCTGCTCAAGATTTGCACAAAGACATAAAACACAAATTCCCTATATATTGACTGCAGTCGGTCATCGCAGGCAAAGATCCTTATTTGGGGATGGTACAGTTGGTTAAGGGAACAGAGAAACTGCAAAGGAAGTACGTAGCACGGTGTAAAGTACGCGGTCGTTGCTGACGTGTTGCGGAGAGCTCTTGCGGTTGATGTGAACTTCACGAAGATAAATCGGCTTTGTCACTCTAGGAAAGTAACCACATACCTGCAGTAGTCATTAGCGGAGCAAAGTGATGAAGTTTAACATGGCGTATTATACATGCTCGACATGATGTAGCTACTTGGTCCAAAATCTTTATCTAGCACCAAGATACAAATAACAAGTTTCCCAGAGGATGCATCAGCCATTACAAGACATTTTCCGTCGACATATTTCACGCTCTTAGATTTCTGCATGAGCAGATAACTGCGTAAACTTTCTCAAACAATAATGCACAGAAAAATGAGAAAAAGTAACGATCAGTTTGGCTTTGGGAAAGTTAAAGGCATCGAAGAGGCACTTCTTAGATCGCGCTTGGTAATAATAATAAGACTTAAGATAAATCAAGACACCTTTATAAAATTTGACAACTCAGCGTAAGATCTTCGAAATTTTGAGAAAAATTGGAGAAAGCTGTATGGGAAAACGAGAAATATATAATATGTACAAGAATAAAGAGGGAACAATAACACTCTAAGACGAGAAAAAAAGTTCTCGAATAAAAAAGGTTATAAGAAAGGGATGCAGTCTTTCGACCCTATTGTGCAATCTATTCCCTGAAAAAGCAATGACGGAAATAAAGATTCGAGGTTGGGATTAAAATTCGGTGTGAAAAGATACTGATAATATTTACTGAAGACATTGCTGTCCTCAGCGAAAGAGAAGATTACGTCACCCGCTGAATGGAGCGAAGAGTCTAATCAGCACAGTCTACAGATTGAGAGGGAACATCAAAAAGACGAAAGTAATAAGGAGAAGCAAATTGGCGATAAAACATCAACCTTGGGGACCACGAAGCAGAAGTAGTTAAGAAATTCTGCTACCTTAGGGGGTGGGGGGAGAACGTGATGATAGTGAACACGCCAGGCCAGTACAATTAACAGAACTTTGCGGTCCTCTCCGATGCTTTAAGATTCAAATGCGACCCTCACGCAGACTGCAGTCTCAATAGAAATGAGGGCAGTGCGATGATTACCGGAGAAGAAGAGAATCGAAGCATTCGAAGTGTGGTGCTACAGAAGAATGTTGAAAATCAGGTGGACTGATAAGGTAAGGAATGAGGATGTTCTCCGGAGAATCAACGAGAGAATTAATATAAGGAAAACACTGACAAGAAGAAGGGACGAGATTGTTGTTCGACTGTTAATACTTCTTGGAATGACTTCCGTGGTACTAGACGGAGCTGTAGAGAGTAAAAACTGTACAGAAAGACAGAAATTGGAATACACCCAGCAAATAATTGAGGACGTAGGTCGCAAGTGCTAGTCTGAGATCAAGGGTTTAGCACAGGACAGGAGTTCGTTATGGACCGCATCAAACAGGTCAGAAGACTGATGACTCGGGAAAAGGCATAAGGATGTAGACAATGTGACATAAGGAGGTTTGGGTCGGTCCGGGCAGCATGGTTAAGATGACCGCTCGCAATAGGCGGGAAATCCGGGTTCGAGTCCCGGTCTGACATAAATTTTCATTTGTCAGTATAGGAGCTACATCTACATCTAATACACTGGTTGCCAAAGAATTCGCAGTCAACAAATAAATTTGTAGTCTAATCATTTACATATCCGTCGACGGTATGGAAGTGTACGAAGTTACACTGGCATCCGATCGTATCTTCTGGCTGTTTCACTTTTCTTATTAGGAAGTGTATCACGAGCTAAGAAATTTATTGTCCATTTGTGCACGGGAGGTGTATTTCTGACATATGTTGATTAAGACCAAAAGTAATGACTCACAGCCGGCCGCTGTCGCCGAGCGGTTCAAGGCGCTTCAGTCTGGAACCGCGCTGCTGCTACGGTCGCAGGTTTGAATCCTGCCTCGGGCATGGATGTGTGTGATGTCCTTAGGTTAGTTAGGTTTAAGTAGTTCTAAGTTCTAGGGGACTGATGGCCTCAGATGTCAAGTCCCATAGTGGTCAGAGCCATCTGAACCATTTAATGACTCACATTAGTTGTTAGTGGCCTTTCGTTAAATCAATGGGGAAAGTTGAAATTTGTGCTGGGCCGGGAATCGAGACTGGGTCTCCTGCTTACTAGGCTGATCCGCTGACCACTACGCAGTCTGGACACAGTGACCATCGCAACTGTACGGACTACCCTAACACACCTCCTGTCAGACCCAAATCCTCAACTTACACCACACACTACTGATGTAGTGTCCCTGCCCATTGCCCCCGTTACATTTCGCGAGTTCGAGCGTGGTATGCATTTCACTGAAGTGATTAATTGGTCGTCCTCGCCTTAATTACACATGTGGATTATTTTGCATGTGGATTGTAGATCGCTGATCCATATAAGCACACGACTTTGTGACAGTTGTGGTATCGTTATTTTGACCAACGCCCTCGTCGTGAACAAAATAACTGGCATCCCTGGTCAAATTTCGACTATGCTATTAAATATGCCTGAATATCCGACTCACACACAGTAGGAGCGTATTTCAGCCAACAGTGCCTGATCAAGATTCGACACCTCGCCTTTCGCTGCAGTTGGACGACGCATAAACACGCCAGGCCAGTACAATTAACAGAACTTTGCGGTCCTCTCCGATGCTTTAAGAATCAAATGCGACCCTCACGCAGACTGCAGTCTCAATAGAAATGAGGGCAGTGCCATGATGACAGTGGTAACATTTGTAGCGGGAAACTTACAATCTGCATCTGGATCTGCACTCAGTCTTCAGGTCACAAGTGGCCCATCGGGACCAACCGACCGCCGTGTCATTCTCAGCTGAGGATGCGGGTAGGAGGGACATGTGGTCAGCACACCGCTCTCCCGGTCGTTACGATGGTTTTCTATGACCGGAGCCGCTACTATTCGATCGAGTAGCTCCTCAGTTGATATCACGAGGCTGAGTGCACCCCGAAAAATGGCAACAGCGCATGGCGGCCGGGATGGCCACCCATCCAAGTGCCGGCCACTCCCGACAGCGCTTAACTTCGGTGATCTGACGGGAACCGGTGTACCCACTGCTGCAAGGCCGTTGCGTTAAGTTACAACAACGAATGAATAAAATATATTATGAGAAATCATGACTTTAGTCGCTTACAGGAACTCAAATAAACCGATGGCGAAGGATGAAAAAATGTGACAGACGAGACTCGAACCCGGATGTTCTGATCTGTAGAACGGTTGCCTTAACCGTCTCTGCCATCCAGACACGCTATTCGTCGGACCCAAATTCCCAATCTGTAACGCACAATTGGTGCACCCTTCAATTAGCTCCACTGCTCGAAGCCTTCGCCAAGTCCCGCACAAGTTCGGAAGATATGGTGCATCCGCACAGAAAGCACCTAGAGCCGACCCCGCTCAAATGTAAATCGATATGACCAACAGTACAGGGACCACGCATCGTTAAATAAAATCGTTACAGCTGAAACGCAGTTCTACGCATGTACTCCACCTCATCCCGATTTGATGACTGCTTTACACCTAGATGATGTTGCAGTTTTAATGGCGATACACGCGGACGTGGCGTTCCTTCGCGGCGGATGCGCCGGACCCGCCTCCCTCCGGCGAGAGATCGATGTTCGCGGCAGACGGAGGCTGTCATTATAAGAACGCGCCGGTCGCAGCGTAACGGCCGAACTGCGCCGTGGTGCGGCCCTCCCCTAGTTCTGGCAGCAGCCGCCCCGGACCGTCTCCCACCCCCACCCACTCCGCCACCGAGCAGACAGGCATTCCTGCGGCGCGCCGCCGGCTCCCCAGACCTGCCGGCAGCCCAACTCCATTGGCCTAATCCCGCGGCCCTCAGCTTCACAGTCCTGCGGCACGTTCTACTCGCCCACCACCTGCCACCGCAGAACGTTTGCACCTTGTGACGCCTTATACGAGGGTCGTCCACAAAGTAAGTTCCGTTTCTAGGGTGTAGAAAAGTATCCGCTACCAGTCACAATAAAAGGTTATTTATTTGTCACACGAGCGGTTTCGGGCTTGCGCCCATCCTCAGGTGTTTATACATTCATGTACATGCTTATACTGTTGGAGATCACTGTATAAATACAAAAAAAAAAAAAATTATTTGCTGGCGACTACACAGATACAAGTGGGACAATTGTAAGTGGTAAGGCAGCATTTCAAGAAAATACACTACTGGAAATGGAAAAAAGAACACATTGACAGCGGTGTGTCAGACCCACCATACTTGCTCCGGACACTGCGAGAGGGCTGTACAAGCAATGATCACACGCACGGCACAGCGGACACACCAGGAACCGCGGTGTTGGCCGTCGAATGGCGCTAGCTGCGCAGCATTTGTGCACCGCCGCCGTCAGTGTCAGCCAGTTTGCCGTGGCATACGGAGCTCCATCGCAGTCTTTCACACTGGTAGCATGCCGCGACAGCGTGGACGTGAACCGTATGTGCAGTTGACGGACTTTGAGCGAGGGCGTATAGTGGGCATGCGGGAGGCCGGGTAGACGTACCGCCGAATTGCTCAACACGTAGGGCGTGAGGTCTCCACAGTACATCGATGTTGTCGCCAGTAGGCGGCGGAAGGTGCACGTGCCCGTCGACCTGGGACCGGACCGCAGCGACGCACGGATGCACGCCAAGACCGTAGGATCCTACGCAGTGCCGTAGGGGACCGCACCGCCACTTCCCAGCAAATTAGGGACACTGTTGCTCCTGGGGTATCGGCGAGGACCATTCGCAACCGTCTCCATGAAGCTGGGCTACGGTCCCGCACACCGTTAGGCCGTCTTCCGCTCACGCCCCAACATCGTGCAGCCCGCCTCCAGTGGTGTCGTGACAGGCGTGAATGGAGGGACGAATGGAGACGTGTCGTCTTCAGCGATGAGAGTCGCTTCTGCCTTGGTGCCAATGATGGTCGTATGCGTGTTTGGCGCCGTGCAGGTGAGCGCCACAATCAGGACTGCATACGACCGAGGCACACAGGGCCAACACCCGGCATCATGGTGTGGGGAGCGGTCTCCTACACTGGCCGTACACCACTGGTGATCGTCGAGGGGACACTGAATAGTGCACGGTACATCCAAACCGTCATCGAACCCATCGTTCTACCATTCCTAGACCGGCAAGGGAACTTGCTGTTCCAACAGGACAATGCACGTCCGCATGTATCCCGTGCCACCCAACGTGCTCTAGAAGGTGTAAGTCAACTACCCTGGCCAGCAAGATCTCCGGATCTGTCCCCCATTGAGCATGTTTGGGACTGGATGAAGCGTCGTCTCACGCGGTCTGCACGTCCAGCACGAACGCTGGTCCAACTGAGGCGCCAGGTGGAAATGGCATGGCAAGCCGTTCCACAGGACTACATCCAGCATCTCTACGATCGTCTCCATGGGAGAATAGCAGCCTGCATTGCTGCGAAAGGTGGATATACACTGTACTAGTGCCGACATTGTGCATGCTCTGTTGCCTGTGTCTATGTGCCTGTGGTTCTGTCAGTGTGATCATGTGATGTATCTGACCCCAGGAATGTGTCAATAAAGTTTCCCCTTCCTGGGACAATGAATTCACGATGTTCTTATTTCAATTTCCAGGAGTGTATATCTGTACTTACATAAAGATGAAGCACCATTATTACAGTTTACGCTGTGGTGATAGTTTTGCCACTTGGTTACACACTTATTGTCATCTCCACGTCCATATTTCAGTTTTACCAAGTATAGCTTCATATTTCATTATTATGATGTGCACTTGTGACATACACTACGTTTACATACAAACATGTGGGCTGTGGTCAAAGAACTTAGATGTAGCAGAAGTAAAGATGTTGGTCACACAGAAACTTGTAGGTTATGGTCAAAGAACTTAGCAACAGGAAGTGCACGGGTGTTGCATATATAGAAATTTAAAAAGCTATTATAGACTGCGAAGTTTTTTGATACACATTATGAAATTTCTTGATTCACATTTTTGTCGGCGAACTTAGATTTAGAAATTCGTAATGTGTATCAAGAAACAAACCCTTGCACTTCCTGTTGCTAAGTTCTTTGATCATAACCTACAAGTTTCTGTATGAGCAACATCTTTACATCTGCTACATCTAAGTTATTTGACCACAGCCCATATGTTCGTATGTAAACATAGTGTATTTCACGAGTGCACATCATAATAGTGAAATATCTTTTATGTAAGTACAGATATATTTTCGTCAAATGCTGCCTTACCACTTACAATTGTCCCACTTGTATCTGTGTAGACACCATCAAATAATTTTTTTTGTATTTATACAGTGATCTCCAACAGTATAAACATGTACATGAATGTATAAACACCTGAGGATGGGCGCAAGCCCGAAACCGCTCGTGTGACAAATAAATAACCTTTTATTGTGACTGGTAGCGGATATTTTTCTACACCCTAGAAAGGAACAGTCACGGAGTTCGACAGCATCCACTATGGATAAAATTCAGTTCCGTTTCTATTTCTATCCGCGGCAGCGCTACGCAGCAATCGCAGTTCCGAGCATGCGCGGCAGTTACTCTGACTCGAGGAGAAGACATGTACGCGGTTTTCAGATCGCTGCTGCCGACGTGTGCTTTGTAGTGCTTCTTTATAATGTCAGCCGTAACTGAAAATGCCACCGCGTGTGAAATCAGATCTGTGATTCGTTTTCTAAATGCAAAGAAACTTAAACTGAAGGAAATTCACCAGCAAATCCGCGAGGTTTACGGAAAAAATGCTACGGGTGATTCAATGGTTAGAAGATTGGTCAGACTGTTCAATGAAGGACGTGATCAAGTGCACGATGAAGAGTGAAATGGACGCCCGTCTGTGGTTGCTGATGAACTGGTTCACACAACTGACGAGAAAATTAAGCACAATCTTAAGTTTACCCTTAGTGCCCTTGCTATGGAAATACTGCAAATCTCACGATTTGGTGGTCAACACTTCAATGATGATGACGAGCTGAAAGAAGATGTTACCACATGGTTGAATACACAGGCGGCAACCTTCTATGAAGAAGGCATACAAAAACATGTGCCACGCTATGACAAGTGCCTAGAAAATTTCGGAAGCTATGTAGAAAAATAGTTTAACAGTGTAGATTTTTGTATAATAAATATTTTTCCGTTTCTGTATACGTTTGTTTTATATAACCAAACGGAACTTACTTTGTGGACGACCCTCGTAGAACACGAATCCCAACTGCACTTTCACCACGAAATCGGACTTTGTGGTTAGACTTACCGCGACTGACCGAGCGAGGTGGCGCAGTGGTTCGACACTGGACTCGCATTCGGGAGGACGACGGTTCAATCCCGCGTCCGGCCATCCTGATTTAGGTTTTCCGTGATTTCCCTAAATCGCTCCAGGCAAATGCCGGGATGGTTCCTTTCAAAGGGCACGGCCGACTTCCTTCCCTGTCCTTCCCTAATCCGATGAGACCGATGTCCTCGCTGTCTGGTCTTCCCCAAAACAACCAACCAACTTACCGCGATTATGTAAAACAATACCATAAATATGATGAACAACTTACAAACTGTTGTGTTGGCAGAAGAGCCAACACCGTGTTACTAGTGGAGGCCGAAATCCACGCGTTTTAGCTCACGCAGGAGGGAAGAACTATACTGACGTGAGGTCTGGAACATGACAAGGAAATAGAATTCAGAAAGCGGACGTAATTAGTTTGATACTTAGCTTTAATCCATTAATGATGAACGTCGCTCTTGACGGTACATGATTCACAGTATTATCTGTTCAGAATACATTCATAGTAACTGAATATGGCGTCTTGCTAGGTCGTAGCAAATGACGCAGCTGAAGGCTATGCTAAACTGTCCTCTCTGCAAATGAGAGCGTATGTAGACAGTGACCCATCGCTAGGAAAGTCGGCTGTAGCAACTGGGGCGAGTGCTAGGGAATCTCTCTAGACTAGGCCTGCCGTGTGCTCTCTAGACTAGACCTGCCGTGTGGAGGCGCTCGGTCTGCAATCACTGATAATGGCGACACGCGGGTCCGACGAATACTAACGGATCGCGGCCGATTTAAAGGCTACCACCTAGCAAGTGTGGTGTCTGGCGGTGACATCACACAGACACGGAGGTACACGGCCCAGTCACCTGGCTTATGCACCCTTGCTGACTGCTGTTCATCGGCGACGAAGACTGGAATTTGCACGCGAATACCGCAACTGGAGGTGCACTGTGTGGCGAGAGGTGACCTCCTCAGATGAATCATGTTGTGGCGTATCGAGACAGCCACGCCACTCGGAAGTAGCCGAAATGCACGCGTCACACACGCCGGCTGGCGTGATGTCTGAAACAGGATACGTAATGAATGCTATAAAGAAAAGTATGTAGCTTCTCCAATACTTAACTTCAATCCATCATTTGTATACAGCATTCTTGATGATACAAGTGAGACTCTCTCTAGATATGGTTAATGGCGCCTTGCTAGGTCGTAGCCATGGACTTAGCTGAAGGCTATTCTGTCTCTCGGCAAATGAGAGAAAGGCTTCGTCAGTGTAGTCGCTAGCAAAGTCGTCGTACAACTGGGGACGAGTGCTAGTACGTCTCTCTAGACCTGCCGTGTGGTGGCGGCCGATTTAAAGGCTACCACCTAGCAAGTGTGGTGTCTGGCGGTGACACCACAAATCACATTTTATGCTCCATCGGACAGATGGCCGTTGGCGTGTACGAGTTGAAACGTCCGAAAGCAAAACACCTTGTAACAATCGTTAGAAGCGTCATGGCCAGAGGCGGTTCCGTGGGTGATCTTGTCATTCCAGAAGGTTCAAATGGGTCAAATGGCTCTGAGCACTATGGGACTTAACATCTGTGGTCATCGGTCACCTAGAACTTAGAACTACTTAAACCTAACTAACCTAAGGACATCACACACATCCATGGCCGAGGCAGGATTCGAACCTGCGACCGTAGCAGTCGCGCGGATCCTGACTGCGCGCCTAGAACCGCTAGACCGCCGCGGCCGGCGTCATTCCAGAAGGCTCTGAGCCGTGCTGGCCCCAGCTTATGCGTTGGTTTAAACCTTGGCTGTTACTCTGCGTTTGATTTCCCTGGTTATTACGGTTATGTCATGGTTCTTCCTCTTTATACGTGTGGCAGCAGCGGTGTGTATCGATATTCGCACCTTGTACTATCTTCGGTCTGGTGCTTATAGTTTCCGGCTAGCAGGTGTGCGGCAGTCGGTCGGTTGGTGTGAATGAGCCAGGAAATCTCCGCGCGGCGCAGTGGGCCGGACCCGCTGGCGGTCTCTACGCAGTGCCGGAGTGTGTGGGAGCTGTTCCGATTGTTACAAGGTTCGTGGCTCACCGACCCAGGACATCAAGGTTGAGTGGTGATTCAATTACCGAAGCCAGTCTGTTCACATTGTGCCGTTGGTTTTCATGATTGGCTGTTGGGGGTATTACCGTGAGCAACTGCTAGTGTTCGAGTTGGCGAAAGTTTGGCCACCATCCGGTGTAGTTTAACTGAACTTATTTGAAGTCCAAGTGCACCAGCGAAATTTTCTGCCTTGTGGCCGTTAGCGTTCCGGTTACCTGACCTGGCCGCTGACGTAAAATACAGGCAGTGTCCTTTCCTCACCGTGTTGTCGCGGTCCAACACGTGTGTGTAGTTTTAACACCTTAGGCCTACTTGCTTATGGGCGGCTACAACTTTTAAGTTTAGCTTTGGAGTTCCTTGTGCGCTGGTCGGGTGGAAAGCAAGTCGTCTTGTTGGTGGGTCCGTTGACTGTCTTTTGGTTGGGTTGTCGGCGGATCGGATATAGATGGGCCGATTACCTGTCTCCCCTAAGCGAACGTTAATATTTCAAGTGCAAACCGACCCCCGGAAACTTCTGAGCGCCACTGGCTGTACTGCCTTTTCTTATTGGTGTTTGATTGTGTATTTCAATGGCTCATAGCCGATGGTTTGAATTTGTATGTTTTTAGTTGGGTTTTAAATAATGGGCCTTGATCCGTTTTAAAATTAAAATTAGATTGTTTGGGCCATCAGCCTCATTAAAAAAAATTATTTAAGGATAAAGCCTTGGGCTTTCTGTCTTGTAAAAATTTATTGTAGTTGTGTTTTGAATCATGGGCCTTCAGCCATTTTAAAAGTAAAATTCCTTATTGTTAAGTCTTAGGTTATTTGGGCCTATTATTTATGGATAAAACCTTACGCCTTCTGCCTTTTGAAAATATACTGTAGTTGTGTTTTAAATCATGGGCCCTCAGCAGTTTTAAAAATTAAAGAGGTTGTGCCCTTAAGCCATAAGATTGTATGACAAAATCAGTCGATAGTTAAGCTCGGAAATTTGCGTTGTAATTTTTGGGCAGCTAAATAAACTTATATGTGCTCGAGTGTAACTGACAGCCGCTCATTTTTGGCCCCTTTCCACGATTCCAACTACTTGTTCCGTCCTGCGAATTTAGCCAGGCGTCTCAGGCTCGATGGATCGACATAAGTATGCATCTATCTTTTGGTACCATGTCCATCTGTGCATACAGTTTGTTTTTCCTCAGCACGATGGTATCTACCAGCAGGACAATGCAACGTGTCACACAGCTCTCAGCACAGGTGCCCGGTTCGAAGAGCACCGAAATGAGTTTATCATATTCCCCTGGCCCTCATACTAGCGCGATTTAAACCAAATCGGGAATGTGTGGAGCCATCTTGATAGGGCTGTTCGGGCCATGGATCCTCAACCGAGGAGCCTTGCACTGGAGTCGACAAGGCTCCACATCCCTCTCGGTAACTTCCAGAACCACACTGACACTCTTCCTGCACGTATCGCAGCGGCCCGCGCTGTAAAAGATGGTTATTCAAGTGGACAATTTATTTTCTTTCCAAATCACAGTTACTTTAATTCACTAAAAAGCTGTTGACAATGTCGATTGGAACGAACACAGTCAAATTTTTAAAGTAGCAGGAATAAAAAAAACAGGCAGAGAAAAATTATTTACAACTTGCAAAGAAATCAGACTGCACTTAATAGAGTTGAAGGAAACGACAGAATAGCTGTGATTGAGGAGGTAGTGAGATAAGGTTGTAACCTATTCGCGGTGTTCGTCGTGGAGAGGGGTCGATCAGCGTGCTATTGGCTGACCTCTTCTCACAGCCATCTCTTTTCTATCGTTCCCGACTGGCGTGCGGCCGTAACAGGACGTACGACGAACGTATCCTTTAGCGCAGGACAGCGAAATTTGGTGTTAATGGGCTATGGTAGGAGATGATCGACGCGAGTGCCTTTGCTAACAGCACGGCATCTCCTTCAGCGCCTCTCCTGTGCTCGTGACTAGATCCACTGGACGACGGGAAATCCGTGACCTGGTCAGTTGGGTCCCGATTTCAGGTGGTAAGAGATGACAGTACGGTTCGAGAGTGGCGCAGACCCCACGAAGCCATGGAACCAAATTGTTAACAAGGCACTGTGCAAGCTGGCTGTGGCTCTATAATGGACTGGGCTGTGTTTACATGGAATGGAATGGGTCCTTTGGCCCAACTGACCCGATCATTGACTGGAAACATCTACATCTACATCTACATCCATACTCCGCAAGCCACCTGACGGTGTGTGGCGGAGGGTACCTTCAGTACCTCTATCGGTTCTCCCTTCTATTCCAGTCTCGTATTGTTCGTGGAAAGAAGGATTGTCGGTATGCCTCTGTGTGGGCTCTAATCTCTCTGATTTTATCCTCATGGTCTCTTCGCGAGATATACGTAGGAGGGAGCAATATACTGCTTGACTCTTCGGTGAAGGTATGTTCTCGAAACTTTGACAAAAGCCCGTACCGAGCTACTGAGCGTCTCTCCTGCAGAGTCTTCCACTGGAGTTTATCTATCATCTCCGTAACGCTTTCGCGATTACTAAATGATCCTGTAACGAAGCGCGCTGCTCTCCGTTGGATCTTCTCTCTGTCTTGTATCAACCCTATCTGGTACGGATCCCACACTGCTGAGCAGTATTCAAGCAGTGGGCGAACAAGCGTACTGTAACCTACTTCCTTTGTTTTCGGATTGCATTTCCTTAGGATTCTTCCAATGAATCTCAGTCTGGCATCTGCTTTACCGACAATCAACATTATATGATCATTCCATTTTAAATCACTCCTAATGCGTACTCCCAGATAATTTATGGTATTAACTGCTTCCAGTTGCTGACATGCTATTTTGTAGCTAAATGATACGGGATCTATCTTTCTGTGTATTCGCAGCACATTACACTTGTCTACATTGAGATTCAGTTGCCATTCCCTGCACAATGCGTCAATTCGCTGCAGATCCTCCTGCATTTCAGTACAATTTTCCATTGTTACAACCTCTCGATACACCACAGCATCACTGCAAAAAGCCTCAGTGAACTTCCGATGTCATCCACCAGGTCATTTATGTATATTGTGAATAGCAACGGTCCTATGACACTCCCCTGCGGCATACCTGAAATTACTCTTACTTCGGAAGACTTCTCTCCATTGAGAATAACATGCTGCGTCCTGTTATCTAGGAACTCCTCAATCCAATCACACAATTGGTCTGATAGTCCATATGCTCTTACTTTGTTCAATAAACGACTGTGGGGAACTGTATCGAACGCCTTGCGGAAGTCAAGAAACACGGCATCTACCTGTGAACCCGTGTCTATGGCCTTGTGAGTCTCGGGTATACTCACTCAATTACTTGGAGACCATTTGCAGCCATTCATGGACTTCACGTTATGGATGGCAATGCGCCATGTCAGAGGCCACAGCTTTTCGCGATGGATTTCTAGACACCTCGAGCGAATGATATGGCCACCTAGATCAGCGCATATAAGTCCCATCGGACATTTATGGAACATAATCGAGAGGTCAGTTCGTTCAGAACATCCTGCAATGGGAACACTTTCGCAATTGTGGACGGCTATAGGGGCAGCATGGCTCAATATTTTTAAAGGGGACATCCAACGACTTGATGAATCCACGCCACACCGAGTGCAGCATTACGCCGGGCAAAAGAAGCACCGAGACGATATCAGGAGGTACCCCATGACTTTGTTATCTCAGTGTACGTATCTGCACTTTACCTAGCATGTCGTCGTAGCCTACGCTAAGGAGGGATGTACTACTCTGTTTAACTGCTTTCACAAACCATTTACACTCCTGGAAATGGAAAAAAGAACACATTGACACCGGTGTGTCAGACCCACCATACTTGCTCCGGACACTGCGAGAGGGCTGTACAAGCAATGATCACACGCACGGCACAGCGGACACACCAGGAACCGCGGTGTTGGCCGTCGAATGGCGCTAGCTGCGCAGCATTTGTGCACCGCCGCCGTCAGTGTCAGCCAGTTTGCCGTGGCATACGGAGCTCCATCGCAGTCTTTAACACTGGTAGCATGCCGCGACAGCGTGGACGTGAACCGTATGTGCAGTTGACGGACTTTGAGCGAGGGCGTATAGTGGGCATGCGGGAGGCCGGGTGGACGTACCGCCGAATTGCTCAACACGTGGGGCGTGAGGTCTCCACAGTACATCGATGTTGTCGCCAGTGGTCGGCGGAAGGTGCACGTGCCCGTCGACCTGGGACCGGACCGCAGCGACGCACGGATGCACGCCAAGACCGTAGGATCCTACGCAGTGCCGTAGGGGACCGCACCGCCACTTCCAGCAAATTAGGGACACTGTTGCTCCTGGGGTATCGGCGAGGACCATTCGCAACCGTCTCCATGAAGCTGGGCTACGGTCCCGCACACCGTTAGGCCGTCTTCCGCTCACGCCCCAACATCGTGCAGCCCGCCTCCAGTGGTTGTCGCGACAGGCGTGAATGGAGGGACGAATGGAGACGTGTCGTCTTCAGCGATGAGAGTCGCTTCTGCCTTGGTGCCAATGATGGTCGTATGCGTGTTTGGCGCCGTGCAGGTGAGCGCCACAATCAGGACTGCATACGACCGAGGCACACAGAGCCAACACCCGGCATCATGGTGTGGGGAGCGATATCCTACCCTGGCCGTACACCACTGGTGATCGTCGAGGGGACACTGAATAGTGCACGGTACATCCAAACCGTCATCGAACCCATCGTTCTACCATTCCTAGACCGGCAAGGGAACTTGCTGTTCCAACAGGACAATGCACGTCCGCATGTATCCCGTGCCACCCAACGTGCTCTAGAAGGTGTAAGTCAACTACCCTGGCCAGCAATATCTCCGGATCTGTCCCCCATTGAGCATGTTTGGGACTGGATGAAGCGTCGTCTCACGCGGTCTGCACGTCCAGCACGAACGCTGGTCCAACTGAGGCGCCAGGTGGAAATGGCATGGCAAGCCGTTCCACAGGACTACATCCAGCATCTCTACGATCGTCTCCATGGGAGAATAGCAGCCCGCATTGCTGCGAAAGGTGGATATACACTGTACTGGTGCCGACATTGTGCATGCTCTGTTGCCTGTGTCTATGTGCCTGTGGTTCTGTCAGTGTGATCATGTGATGTATCTGACCCCAGGAATGTGTCAATAAAGTTTCCCCTTCCTGGGACAATGAATTCACGGTGTTCTTATTTCAATTTCCAGGAGTGTATATTAAATAGTATGAAAGCATTCCCTCGTAGCACGATTTCCCTGGTCTTTTTTTTCTATTCGTAATCGGTATTTTGTAAGCATCTTCCGATGGCGCAGTGCAATATGCAACCTTGGCTGTATCACTTGATGCATTCCCACTCTTTCATACAATATTACACAACAAAAATAGGTTGCAATATTCTAAATATTAGGCATCCAGATCTATGCATGCATTTTACAGTAAATAAGGTAGGTGTGAGGCTGGTGCAACTTGCAGAGGTACTGGACTTGATTCTATAGAACAGTATATGCTCAGTATTACATATTTGACTGAGATAATTCCAAACTGGGATTTACATCCAGACTGCATCGTGACCAGAAAAAAGGCGCACTACTGAAACACATTCATTGTTGTTGGCATGTTAAAAATGAGTTTTCGTGTTCACTTGTGTTCAAGTTCCTGTTGCTATTCCCACTATTTACCTTTGCTTTACTAAAGGAAGTGTGAACTGCTCAGGTAACTTCCAGTTCTTCTGCTGCAGTCAGACTGCATTCGCTAATTAACTACACAGGTCATAACTTCGTTTATGATAGGGCATACCTTACGCAAAGCAGGACATGTTAGGATTCACTTGCACCACCAACCCAAACTTTAAAAAGAGCAGCAACCTTACAAGAGTATCAGCGGAACGACTGGATAACTTTTTTTTATATTGACATGCGGTATCTGTTCTGTCGGACATGGGGACGGTACTTGAATGTTACACGTCGAGAATTTGGGGAGGATGGGTAGTGTGTCCGGAAGGCCAAGGCGGAGCACCCGAGTTCGAGTCCCGCTCCGGTACAAATTCTCAACGTTCAACATTGATGTGTAGGCGGCTGAAGCCCTGATTTCTTGTAATGTAAGTTTTTTATAACTTTTGGGAGAAAGACTGAATTGTTTAGTTTTAATTAATATTCAGCTGCTTTTTTGATCATCTGTTTTGTTTATTTCATATTCCAAGTATGAAATTTTTAAAAACTGTAAGCGGCAAAAAAAAGGAACATTCCTTCGATTAAACCCTGTATTACTATATTTAAATCTTATGAGCATCGACACATTGTCTCTTTTATAAATAGATTTTAAAAACAGTCAGATATCAGACGATAGAGTGAACTAGTCCTTTTATCAAAGATAAGCAGCGATACGTCAGAGTATAGTTACTTTTGCGAGCACGATAGTACCGACAATTTTCGTTCGATACCGCGTCCTAATCTCAACGATCGATCGGGAGTCGGAGTTTTCAACAGGTTCAAATGGTTCAAATGGTTCAAATGGCTCTGAGTACTATGGAACTTAGCTTCTAAGGTCATCAGTCCCGTAGAACTAACCTAAGGACATCAGACACATCCATGCCCGAGGCAGGATCGCGCGGTTCCAGACTGAAGCGCCTAGAACCGCTCGGCCACTCCGGCTGGCTTTTCAACAGGAAAATGGAGACAATCTCGCCTAATACGGGACAGGTAGCTATCTTCGCATTTGCTCACGACAATCACTGCACCAGACGTCAGGTGATACAGGACGCAGGGCAGATAATGGCCGCGAAGCCAAAACAGCGGCTCATCCAGTGTTGGCAGCGCTACGGGGCCCCACACAACACCTGGACGCGTGCGCTAGGCCGGCGCAGCGTGACCGCAGCCACACCCTCTGGAGGCTCCAGGGCGCCGCACTGGAATGCCTTCACGATCGGGGACGGCAGCGAGCGCCAAATGTCCTCTTCACTCTACAGCTCCTCCTCCCGTACAATTTAAACGCTTCTCTCGTGGCAATGCGGCGCTTCCTATGCTGCTGCAGCGGCGACACTATGCAAGGGAGAAACTACCTGTGTGTGTGTGTGTGTGTGTGTGTGTGTGTGTGTGTGTGTGTGTGTGTGTGTTTAGTGCTGCTGCTCGGAACGCCACGAGACGTACGGCGCTCGCTGTCCCCCTCGGAGCCCTGCGCCCCCACTGCAGCACGACGCGGTCGGGGCCGAAGCAGACCGGCAGCGTCTTTTTATGGTCCCCAGCTTCCTGCGGAAGTCAACCGCCGCTGGGCTGTTAAAATCTTGCCCGAATTCGTGATCTGCAGACCGAGGGACGCCCTGCAGCGAGCTGCCCTGCATAATAAAACTCCCGGGACGCGGCACGTCGTTGTCTCGTCTGCACAGACAGACCTCACCCGTGTCTCTCTTCGTTTCTATCCCCATTCCTACAACTTCCCCTCCACCAAAGCTTGTAGACGTTGTACGAGGGGTGTTCAATATGTAAGGCAACACATATTTTTTCTCGAACAATTTCGGTTGAAAAAATGAGGTATTGGTTGTGAGCATCGTGGAATATTTCCGCTTCAGCCTCTATTATCCATTATCATCTAGCGGTGTGTACGAAATTCCGTGTACTTGTGGCAAGGTCTATATTGGTACTACGAAAAGAAGTGTGAATACTAGGGTAAAGGAGCACAAAAGTCTTTGCCGAATGGGAAAAATAGCTAAATCGGCCGTTGCGGAACATGCACTTCAGTCAGGTGACCATGTAGTTAAGTTTTCTGAAAATACAGTTTTAAGTGCTACCACGAACTATTATCCACGACTGTATAGGAAGGCTATTGAAATTTATAAACATGAAGATAATTTTAATAGAAAAGAAGAGGCCTTGAAATTAAGCGAGATATGGATAGTGGCGTTACAGAATCGATAAGTGATTTTATCTATGACGGACTATTATCGATAGTTACATTTTATCTTTGACTAATTTTCTCTCTGCTACTATGTGCGAGCTAGACCACGCCCACTTTCTTCGGTATTTAGGCCGCTCTCCGACGCCCGACTCGTTAGTCGGCAGGACTCATCAGGACCAGCTCTGGACCTCTGAGGATGTCCAACGTAGTATTGGACGAAACGTTAGGAATAGAAGAATTCCATGGACCAAGGCCATATAACCCGGAAGAATTATCAACAACAGTACCATCCGGTCATGAAAGCCTTCATTGTATGATCAGCCTCTTTAGTTTTACGAAGTTCTTAGCCTTCAAACTGGCTTCTGTTACGGAGGTGCATTCCAATCAGAGAGATGACATTCATAGATGCTTGCAGAATGTCCACGGAACCCTGGCAGTGAACAAAAACACGGTGAGTCCCTGGGCGAGAGATCTGTCATCATCGCAACAAAGCCGCGCAAAACCGTGCAATCTCCCGCGTGACAATGACTCCTGCAATGTTGGAACGTACGGACACTCATTCGATATGATCGACGGATCAAACACTTCGATGCTGGACGTCTGTGTTGGGGTACTCTGTGCCCACTGGGTTCATCGCCGCCTAACAGAAGCCGGCCGGTGTGGCCGTGCGGTTCTAAGCGCTTCAGTTTGGAACCGCGTGACCGCTACGGTCGCAGGTTCGAATCCTGCCTCGGGCATGGATGTGTGTGATGTCCTTAGGTTAGTTAGGTTTAAGCAGTTCTAAGTTCTAGGGGACTGATGACCTTAGATGTTAAGTCCCATAGTGCTCAGAGCCATTTGAACCATTTGAACCTAACAGAAGACCACAAAAAACAACAAAGGACCATCTGGCTCAAATGGCTCTGAGCACTATGGGACTTAACATCTGAGGTCATCAGTCCCCTAGAACTTAGAACTACTGAAACCTAACTAACCTAAGGACATCACACACATCCATGGCCGAGGCAGGATTCGAAGCTGCGACCGAAGCGGTCGCGCGGTTCCAGACTGAAGTACCTGGAACCGCTCGGCCTCCACGGCCGGCAGAGGACCATCTGTGCGGTGTTGCTTGCACGTTACGAGGCTGATCGTTGCAATTGTTTGTCGAACACTGTCACAGGCGATGAAACATGGGTTCATCAATTCGAACTGGAAACAAAACTGCAATCCACAGCGTGGAGCCATACCACCTATCCTCCGAAGAAAAAGTCCAACGCCACGCCCTCAGTTGGCAAAGTCATGACGTCGACCTTCTCGCGCTCTGAAGGGGTCATTCTGTCTGATGTCCTCCCTTATGATGCAACGATCAACTGTATTATGCTACCCTCGGGAAACTGACAACACACGACTTCGGCATGCTCGTCGCAAATAAATAAATAAATTTGCAAACTAACGTCTCCCTCTCTTCGGCAATGCAAGGCCTCACACAATTCTGACCATCTGAGAGGAGCGCACAAAACTTGATTGGACTGATCTTTCTCATCCACCCTACAGCCTGCATCTCGCACCTCTCGGCTTCCATCTATTTGCCCCAACCCAATGAAGGATGCATTCCGCGGGAAGCAGTTTTTGGATGATGTCAGCGATGCAGCGAAACGTTGGCTCCGACGACGACCAGTAGAGTGGTACCATGAGGGCATACAGGCCCTCCCAGCAAGGAATCGTAATGCCGTCGCACTGAAGGAAGATTACGTTGTAAAATAAGTTTTTGCAGTCAAAACAGTGGTGATTAATATGGTGTATTGGAATCCTGAATAGAACCAACTGCTTTCAGAAGAAAAATGCAATGCATTACTTATTGAACGCCTCTCGTAGTAACATTGAACATCATGTGAAACCACTTCTTAAAAAACGCCGATGTTCCAAAATATTAAGACACCCACCTACTTAACAGCGCAGTGACCCATCTTTGAGACGCAATACAGAAGTGATTCTCCGTGGTATATATTTGACCAATCCTTGGTACTTCTCGGAATGTATGTGGCAGCAGAGGTCTGCTAAGAGGTCATCCAGTTCCTGTGAATTACAGGCCAGTGCCTTGTGGGTTGGAGGTGGCGCCATATAGCACCCAAGTTCTTTTCCATAAGGTTCAGATCAGACTCACTTGGTAGCCAAGATATCAACGTTAGTGCATTATAATGACCTCAAACCAATGTAGCGCGGTTGTGATGTTGTGACACGGACAGTTATACTGCTGGAAGATGCCATCGCAGTGGGGGAAGAGGGAAGATATCACGCACAAAGCGATATACACTGCTGGTCATTAAAATTGCTACACCAAGAAGAAATGCAGATGATAAATGGGTATTCATTGGACAAATATATTATACTAGAAATGACATGTGATTACACTTTCACGCAATTTGGGTGCATATCCTGAGAAATCAGTACCCAGAACAACCACCTCTGGCCATAATAACGGCCTTGATACGCCTGGGCATTGAGTCAAACAGAGCTTGGATGGCGTGTACAGGTACAGCTGCCCATGCAGCTTCAACACGATACCACAGTTCATCAAGAGTAGTGACTGGCGTATTGTGACGAGCCAGTTGCTCGGCCACCATTGACCAGACGTTTTCAATTGGTGAGAGATCTGGAGAATGTGCTGGCCAGGGCAGCAGTCGAACATTTTCTGTATCCAGGAAGGCCCGCACAGGACCTGAAACATGCGGTCGTGCATTATCCTGCTGAAATGTAGGGTTTTGCAGGGTTCGAATGAAGGGTAGAGCCACAGGTCGTAACACATCTGAAATGTAACGTCACTGTTCAAAGTGCCGTCAATGCGAACAAGAGGTGACCGAGACGTATAACCAGTGGCACCCCATACCATCAAGCCAGGTTGTGACCATCATGATGCTTTAAACAGAACCTGGATTCATCCGAAAAAATGACGTTTTGCCATTCGTGCACATAGGTTTATCGTTGAGTACACCATCGCAGGCGCTCCTGTCTGTGATGCAGCGTCAAGGGCAACCGCAGCCATGGTCTGCGAACTGATAGTCCATGCTGCTGCAAACGTCGTCAAATTGTTCGTGCAGATGGTTGTTGTCTTGCAAACGCCCCCATCTGTTGACTCAGGGATCGAGACGTGGCTGCACGATCCGTTGCAGCCATGCGGATAAGATGCCTGTCATCTCGACTGCTAGTGATACGAAGCCGTTGAGATTCAGCACGGCGTTCTGTATTACCCTCCTAACCCATCGATTCCATATTCTGCTAACAGCCATTGGATCTCGACCAACGCGAGGAGCAATGTCGCGATACGGTAAACCGCAATAGCGATAGGCTACAATCCGACCTTTATTAAAGTCGGAAACGCGATGGTACGCATTTCTCCTCCTTACACGAGGCATCACAACAACATTTCACCAGGCAACGGCGGTCAACTGCTGTTTGCGTATGATAAATCGGTTGGAAACTTTGTAGGTGTCGCCACCTGCGCCAACCTTGTGTGAATGCTCTCAAAAGCTAATCATTTGCATATCACAGCATCTTCTTGCTGTCGGTTAAATTTCGCGTTCTGTATCACGTCATCTTCGTGGTGTAGCAGTTTTAATGGCCAGTAGTGTAGGTTGCTCGGCAATAATGTTCGTGTAGCCAACAGCAGCCACGTTCAATTACTACCAAAGATCCCACTGAAGCGTAGGATAAAACTGCCAGCGTCCGTGACGCGTTGCATATTTCTAGCAGCCGTTCCTCTGTATTACGGCAATTCTGGACAAGCCCATCGGTCTACTGTAACAAGGAACGTGATTCATACGAACAGGCGACACGTTTCCACTGAGCCAAAATCCAGTGTCGATGATATCGAACCCACCGCAATCGCAATAAACTGACGATGTCATTGGATCAACACGGTAACTGTAGGTGTAGCCTGGTGCACAGCCCCTATGATTATGGAAAACCCTTGTTAGAAGAAGGAACGGGTTAGTGATACAACCGTTGCAGCACCTGGAGCTGGAAAGAGCAGCAGAGCTGAAAATAGTGGGGATATACAAATATGTTGGGTGTAAAAGCTGTAAAAGGACTAGTACAAAATAGGAAAAGATAGAGGGCAGCCTCAAACCCGCCACAACAGTGATGACTCAGGAACAACCCACGACGAATAATAACAGATAATCTTCAATGTGCCCACCAAAGGATAAAGATTAATGTCTAGTCAGCATCAAATTCATTAGAGACAGACCAATAAGTAAGCTGGTAAAGGGAATGATTTTCGTACTAATGAAAGAATCATAACAGTATTCAACTAAAGTGACTTCGGTAAACCACTGAGAGCACACATCAAGGTGAAGGTGGCTGCAGAGAAATAGGAACTAATTCTGGAAAGCGAGTTCATTAACGTAGTCACCGTGCAACCTTTTTTCTGTGTCGACTACGTGTTAATACGAGTATAACTGAATATACATCTCTCGTCTGTTATGACCTCGTTTACTTATGTGTCGATACTATAGCGAATCGTAACCGTAAAGAGCTAAAGGATGACCAATACCAGTTAGTCACTGAGTGGTTGCTTAGACGAGGCAACAAATTCACTGAAGAGATTGCCTGCACTACGCTTGTCCGTCCTCTGCTAGAGTATTTCCGTGCAGTGCGGGATCCTTACCAAATGAGATTGATGGACTGTATAGAAAAAGTTCAAAGAAGGGCAGCTCATTCTGTATTATCACGAAATAGGGGTGAGAGTATAGCGGACACACGTACGACAGACCATACGGTGAATTGTGGAACGTATGTGTAGATGTTAATGAATCATTAAAGCAAAGGCGTTTTAATTAAGGCGAGATCTTTTCAAGAGATTTCAATCTTCAACCTCATCGTCTGAACGCAAAAATATTTTGCTGACGCTCGCCTACTCGGAGACAGATAATCATCACAATAAAATAAGAGAAATCAGAGCTCGCACGGAAAGTCTTATTTTTCCCAGGTGCTATTGAACGGTAGAAAAATAGGACGAAAGAGGTTCGATGAACCCTCTGCCAGGCACTTAAAAATGTGAATTGCAGAGTAGTCATGTAGTAGATGTAAGTAAGTATAATAATAATGTACACATGCGATCTACACGTAATGAAATTAACAATGTAGCGAATTCTGCAGCTCGCTATATAAAGTCCCGAATGATCTTTGCTTTCCTACGAACGAAGCAGTTCCTTCCGCTCCGTCCTCGCAGAGGGGAGATATTCATAAGAGAAATGAGTCGAGGCAGCCACGTACTCAGAATACACAAAAAGGTTTCTCCTCCCTCCCTCATTCAAATACCACTCTGTCGCATTTTACGTTCGTTTCCTTCTCGTTCGCTGGACATCTGGGAACAAGGGAAATTTCTATTTCATGATCAGCCTGCTCCTTCTGCATACTGAAAGAACTTCTGAACTGGAACAAATCACACTGCGGAAAATTCCCAAGTTATTCTCAAGTGGGTTACTTCGTGACCACGAGACCTGCAATTTCAGTGAGGTTTTGGAGACAACTGTAGAGCAGAGCACGTGCTAATATGAAAAGCCAATGAAATGAAATGATTTTCTACCTGATGATCGTGACACTAAAAGGCAGCTGAAGAGAGAAAATGGAAAAGCGTTCTAACTGCCTTTTTTTCACCAAATGCGTTTTCTGGGCTAGTGTGTTTTCAGTACTTTGTTGCATGTCCGTGGACTTAATACAGGTACCAAACTATGGAAAAAGTCTTTCAAATATGCGTTGGATAGCGTATGGTCTTTGTGCCACGTTGTGCTTCCGTCTGGAGTACCGAGATTTACGAGTTATGAAAAGTGGTGTTTGTTGACTACAGTTCTACCAATTAAAAACTTAACGCTTAACGCTGTATTTCTTTACTTGTTTGTCACAAATAACACGTAGTGCTCCAGTATAAGCGGCACATGGAAAAAAGCTTTCGTCCTGCAAGCTTTTTCCAAAAACCGATATGTCTGAGACCGTGGCTGAGTACAAAACACAAGTTGATTCGTGTAAAGAAGAAAACAGCAGACAGCCACCGTTAATAATGCTATTTATTTACACTACAGATTCAGAAGAGACAGTGTCATCTCTAGACGGCTGTTCACGTTTATATTACATTTTTTGTTGAGAAAAAACAGTCAATAACTAGTATTAATAACAGCAAATGGGATATAAACGTTAACAGACGTCTGATGATGAACGTGTCGGTTTGACACCGGTCACAGTGCCATTCCTGTACATACATACATACATACATACATGACATTATTAACAGTCACTGGTTGCTGTTTTCTACCTCGCAAAAATCAGCTTGTAAAAAAATTGTTATTGCCACTTACAACTAGCCAATTTCCTGGTATGGCCCTTAGAATGTCTTAATAAATCATTTACTTCTAATTTGTCTCATTTTTTGCTGTGATGCGGCGAACAGCATAATTCTGTGGTATCAGAATACCTTCTCAACTTTTTACATACATATCAGTTATGAACAAGCAGATATGCATTGTTTTTTCATTCTACTGACAAACGTCAGATTTGGCGCTTAGAACGTTTTCCGTTTCCATTCTTGAAACCTTCACTTTGGCTGTATCACGATCACGGCTATTTCCTTCAAGGGATCAGTTGAATTCGGCGAATATGCACGACATGCTGTGTTCGTGTACGCTGCGTGCGTCTGTACAGCCACACAGAGTGGTTGTGTAAAATGATACGAGTACGCACTCGAAAGTGGCACATCACCGAATTCAGCTGACATCTTGAAGGAAATAGACGTGACCATAATAGTCAATGTGGAAAATGAAATTATTTGTTAATAAACTTGTGGCTGTGGTACCCAATGTGAAAAACTTATTAACTGTACTGATTATAAGGATTATGTCTGAAAAATAGTAAACAGCCACAAGAACACCACAATGCAAAAGTCGCCATAATCGGATGCAGGTGAAGAACCTATCTTCAGGTGGAACCTACAGATATTTCTTTCTGAAGGCCTGGCTTTGTAGTTTCTTTGTTATATGAGATCGCTAAAAAGAGTTTTGGTTGTGGATTCATTAATCAAACAGAAATGCAATATAAATAGAAACATAAACCAGCGTCTGTCTACAATAGCTGTTGACAGCGGATGATGGTTGGTGGTTATGTTAGTAAGTTTAAAACTCAACATTCAGTTTCTCTTAGGATTCTTTACGTCGCTAGCAATGATTATTGTACGTGAAAATGTAAAACTACACTGCAGTTCGAAGTCCACGTTAAAATGTAGGTATCACTGCAACTGGCTAGGTAAGTGATTTCCAAATTCAGACGAAGGCAACGACATAGAGGAGCGCCCATACGATACTTTGTAGGGGGGAGGGGGCTAGACTTGGGGGTGTGGAGTACTTTTAATACGAGGTGTACATAAAGTCCAGGAACACTTGCAATTATGTATTGCATAGAACTAAACATTGTACAGCTGTCATACATATTGCATTTTGAAGAAAAACTCTGAAAGTTTTTTTTTACAATCATTCAAAATGCGAACCATGAGTGACCCGGCAGACGTCAATACGGTAATCGAATTCTTGCCATACCCATCCCAGCATGACATTGTCGACTGTTGCAGTCGCTTCCCGTATCCTCTCCCGGAGCTCTGCTACATCACGTGGTAGAGGCGGTACATACACCAGATCTTTAATATGACCCCACAGAAAAAAGTCACACGGACTGAGATCTGGTGATCGGGGAGGCCATTTCATGAAACAGCTGTCCCCTTCTGTAGCACGGCCGATCCACCGATGTGGCAGCTCCGTGTTCAGGTACCCACGAACTTCACGATGACAATGGGGTGGAGCCCCATCCTGCTGAAAGGTGAACGGAGAGTCCGACTGCATTTGAGGCATCAACCACTGCTGCAACATGTCCAAGTAGGAATATCCAGTGACAGTGCTCTCGGCGAAGAAGATTGTCCCATATGGTTTTCGACGTGACAAGGTACAAAAAAAAAAAAAAATTACCTTTGGGGAATCACGCTCAAATTCAATGCATTCGTGTGGATGCTTTGTACCCCAGATTCTACAGTTATGCCTGTTCACTTTCCCATTAGTGTGAAAAGTGACTTCGTCGCTAAAAGTTAAGCGATCAACAATGCCATCCCCATCCTCATTCGCCGGCCGCGGTGGTCTCGCGGTTCTAGGCGCGCAGTCCGGAAGCGCGCGACTGCTACGGTCGCAGGTTCGAATCCTGCCTCGGGCATGGATGTGTGTGTTGTCCTTAGGTTAGTTAGGTTTAAGTAGTTCTAAGATCTAGGGGACTAATGACCACAGCTGTTAAGTCCCATAGTGCTCAGAGCCATTTGAACCATTTTTGAACCCATCCTCATTCAGTTGTTGCAACTGCGAACAATAATTCAAAAGTCTTATCTTTGTCGTCGTCATTGAGCTTCTGCACTAGCTCCAATTTGAAGGGTTTCATAGCTTCTGTCGCAGGACTTTTCACACTGCCATTGGAGCCATTTCGAGATCACGGTGTGCACCACGCACCGATTTCATTGGACTCCATATGAATATCTCTCGTACACGCTCCACATTCACTTCTCTCATACTGGGACGTCCACTACCCTTTGCCGGGCACAAGCAACCCGTCACAACGAATTTGTTGTGCCACTGGTAAATGGCCTTCCTTGTTGGTGGCTTCTTACCGTACTTGGTTCTGAACATCCGTTGAACAGCTGTAGCACACTTGTTTTTGTCGAACTCCAACACACACATAGCTCGCTCCGCACCTCGCCATGTTCGCAACTAGCGCTATCGGCAAATTACGAAACTACGCTATGGCAGTACATATGAAAAAACAAACTTTCAGAGTTTCTCTTTAAAATGACATACGTATTATATCTGTACAATGTTTGGTTCTTGTGCAATAAATAATTGAAAGTGTTCCTGGGCGCCGGCCCCTTTGGCCGAGCGGTTCTAGACGCTTCAGTTCGGAACCGCGCTGCTGCTACGGTCGCAGGTTCGAATCCTGCCTCGGGCATGGATGTGTGTGGTGTCCTTAGGTTAGTTAGGTTTAAGTAGTTCTAAGTCTGGGGGACTGCTCAGAGCCATTTCAACCTTTTTTTTTTTTTGTTCCCGGGCTTTGTGTACACCCTGTATTTTGGAGAATGAATGGTGGTAAGTAGCCATAAAAAGGTTCCATTGCCAATCATGTTAAAAATCTGCATAATATCAACTTTTAAATCATTTTCTTGAAAGAAAAACACCTGACTACACCATATTTTTTTCACTTCACGAGACCCAGAATATGGGCGCCCCTGACGGTACACCCCCCCATGAACCATGGACCTTGCCGTTGGTGGGGAGGCTTGCGTGCCTCAGCGATACAGATAGCCGTACCGTAGGTACAACCACAACGGAGGGGTATCTGTTGAGAGGCCAGACAAACGAGTGGTTCCTGAAGAGGGGCAGCAGCCTTTTCAGTAGTTGCAGCGGCAACAGTCTGGATGATTGACTGATCTGGCCTTGTAACAATAACCAAAACGGCCTTGCTGTGCTGGTACTGCGAACGGCTGAAAGCAAGGGGAAACTACGGCCGTAATTTTTCCCGAGGACATGCAGCTTTACTGTATGATTAAATGATGATGGCGTCTTCTTGGGTAAAATATTCCGGAGGTAAAATAGTCCCCCATTCGGATCTCCGGGCGGGGACTACTCAAGAGGATGTCGTTATCAGGAGAAAGAAAACTGGCGTTCTACGTATCGGAGCGTGGAATGTCAGATCCCTTAATCGGACAGGTAGGTTAGAAAATTTAAAAAGGGAAATGGATAGGTTAAAGTTAGATATAGTGGGAATTAGTGAAGTTCGGTGGCAGGAGGGACAAGACTTCTGGTCAGGTGACTACAGGGTTATAAACACAAAGTCAAATAGGGGTAATGCAGGAGTAGGTTTAATAATGAATAGGAAAATAGGAATGCGGGTAAGCTACTACAAACAGCATAGTGAACGCATTATTGTGGCCAAGATAGATACGAAGCCCACACCTACTACAGTAGTACAAGTTTATATGCCAACTAGCTCTGCAGATGACGAAGAAATTGGAGAAATGTATGATGAAATAAAAGAAATTATTCAGATAGTGAATGGAGACGAAAATTTAATAGTCATGGGTGACTGGAATTCGAGTGTAGGAAAAGGGAGAGAAGGAAACGTAGTAGGTGAATATGGATTGGGGCTAAGAAATGAAAGAGGAATCCGCCTGGTAGAATTTTGCACAGAGCACAACTTAATTATAGCTAACACTTGGTTTAAGAATCATGATAGAAGGTTGTATACATCGAAGAACCCTGGAGATACTAAAAGGTATCAGATAGATTATATAATAGTAAGACAGAGATTTAGGAACCAGGTTTTAAATTGTAAGACATTTCCAGGGGCAGATGTGGACTCTGACCACAATCTATTGGTTATGACCTGTAGATTAAAACTGAAGAAACTGCAAAAAGGTGGGAATTTAAGGAGATGGGACCTGGATAAACTGAAAGAACCAGAGGTTGTAGAGAGTTTCAGGGAGAGCATAAGGGAACAATTGACAGGAATGGGGGAAAGAAATACGGTAGAAGAAGAATGGGTAGCTTTGAGGGATGAAGTAGTGAAGGCAGCAGAGGATCAAGTAGGTAAAAAGACGAGGGCTAGTAGAAATCCTTGGTGTAACAGAAGAAATATTGAATTTAATTGATGAAAGGAGAAAATATAAAAATGCAGTAAATAAAGCAGGCAAAAAGGAATACAAACGTCTCAAAAATGAGATTGACAGGAAGTGCAGAATGGCTAAGCAGGGATGGCTAGAGGACAAATGTAAGGATATAGAGGCTTATCTCACTAAGGGTAAGATAGATACTGCCTATAGGAAAATTAAAGAGACCTTTGGAGATAAGAGAACCACTTGTATGAATATCAATAGCTCAGATGGAAACTCAGTTCTAAGCAAAGAAGGGAAAGCAGAAAGGTGGAAGGAGTATATAGAGGGTCTATACAAGGGCGATGTACTTGAGAACAATATTATGGAAATGGAAGAGGATGTAGATGAAGATGAAATGGGAGATACGATACTGCGTGAAGAGTTTGACAGAGCACTGAAAGACCTGAGTCGAAACAAGGCCCCCGGAGTAGATAACATTCCAGTAGAACTACTGACGGCCTTGGGAGAGCCAATCCTGACAAAACTCTACCATCTTGTGAGCAAGATGTATGAAACAGGCGAAATACCCTCAGACTTCAAGAAGAATATAATCATTCCAATCCCAAAGAAAGCAGGTGTTGACAGATGTGAGAATTACTGAACAATCAGCTTAATAAGCCACAGCTGCAAAATACTAACATGAATTCTTTACAGACGAATGGAAAAACTAGTAGAAGCCGACCTCGGGGAAGATCAGTTTGGATTCCGTAGAAATACTGGAACACGTGAGGCAATACTGACCTTACGACTTATCTTAGAAGAAAGATTAAGGAAAGGCAAACCTACGTTTCTAGCATTTGTAGACTTAGAGAAAGCTTTTGACAATGTTGACTGGAATACTCTCTTTCAAATTCTAAAGGTGGCAGGGGTAAAATACAGGGAGCGAAAGGCTATTTACAATTTGTACAGAAACCAGATGGCAGTTATAAGAGTCGAGGGGCATGAGAGGGAAGCAACGGTTGGGAAGGGAGTGAGACAGGGTTGCAACCTCTCCCCAATGTTATTCAATCTGTATATTGAGCAAGCAGTAAAGGAAACAAAAGAAAAATTTGGAGTAGGTATTAAAATCCATGGAGAAGAAATAAAAACTTTGAGGTTCGCCGATGACATTGTAATTCTGTCAGAGACAGCAAAGGACTTGGAAGAGCAGTTGAACGGAATGGATGGTGTCTTGAAAGGAGGATATAAGATGAACATCAACAAAAGCAAAACGAGGATAATAGAATGTAGTCGAATTAAGTCGGGTGATGCTGAGGGTATTAGATTAGGAAATGAGACACTTAAAGTAGTAAAGGAGTTTTGCTATTTGGGGAGCAAAATAACTGATGATGGTCGAAGTACAGAGGATATAAAATGTAGACTGGCAATGGCAAGGAAAGCGTTTCTGAAGAAAAGAAATTTGTTAACATCGAGTATAGATTTAAGTGTCAGGAAGTCATTTCTGAAAGTATTTGTATGGAGTGTAGCCATTTATGGAAGTGAAACATGGACGATAAATAGTTTGGACAAGAAGAGAATGGAAGCTTTTGAAATGTGGTGCTACAGAAGAATGCTGAAGATTAGATGGGTAGATCACATAACTAATGAGGAAGTATTGAATAGGATTGGGGAGAAGTGAAGTTTGTGGCACAACTTGACCAGAAGAAGGGATCGGTTGGTAGGACATGTTCTGAGGCATCAAGGGATCACCAATTTAGTATTGGAAGGCAGCGTGGAGGGTAAAAATCGTAGGGGGAGACCAAGAGATGAATACACTAAGCAGATTCAGAAGGATGTAGGTTGCAGTAGGTACTGGGAGATGAAGAAGCTTGCACAGGATAGAGTAGCATGGAGAGCTGCATCAAACCAGTCTCAGGACTGAAGACAACAACAACAACATGACGGTACACCGACTCCAAAATGACTGCATTTTTCAAATCTACCTCCAGGTTGAGGGCAAGTTTATAGGTTGGTTTTTGTAGTGGACAATATCAAGAAAGAACTGACTGTTGAGCTGCGAGGCTGTGTATTATATTACTTAAGAAACAACGTAAACAGCCACTTTTTATATGTTTTTATTTACCTCATTCGTCCTTCGATCTTTCCCACATCTTCAGTTGGCGTAATAAAAATTTAAACTTTCATTAGCGTATCATTAATACATCGACTTCACTCTGGATGCTCCAGCTGCCTGTGCAGATTACTAATTTGTTTAGCTGCTACACTCCGCGAATTGTATATTTACAATTCCTTACTCGTTAGACGCAATTACTTTCTACTCTGCTTGTTGTCGCTTTTATTTTCCACAATTATAAGCGTCGCAAAAATACCTTTTCTTTGTCTGATACCAAAAAACGCAGCGCAGCATTCGCCATGTCGCCAAGTGACATTTACTCGTATGTTTACATCCGAAATCACGTCTAAAGTGATGGTTACATGTTGTTTACACGTTCTGAAAATACTGTCGAAGTGAACAGTGTACATATATTAAACATCACGGCCCTTAAAATTTAATTTAAGCTTCTGTATGAAAAAACTGCTCAATAGGCAAGCTAGTGAGCCAGTCCAGATTATTTCCGAGGCATATTTTTTTAATTAATTCAAGAAAGGATAGTGCTTAGATCTTGGCATTCACAACGCGAAACTAGCGAGTAGGGAAATTGTAGAACTAAGATATTCAGATCATTTTGACGGCCTGAGACTCCAGGCAAGGCAAAATTCAAGCTGATGCAATGGGAGCTGCGGTTTCCAGCTCCACAATATCCAATTCGGAACCGATGACGCTGGAGGCTGGAAAACGTAAGCAAATAGTAACCACAGACGCCCAATTGAGCTACATGATCTGCTCATGCCGTGCGGCTGCCGCAGAACACTCTGTGACCTGCGTGGATAGAATAATTGCGTTTCATCCGCCCTTACTGAGCTTCAAGTGTGTCGCGTAGGACATGTACAAAACGAGCACAGTGAGACTTCTTTTCCATGGGTACTGAACGATCGTTCGTCTCTACGAGCTGACAGAGTAGCTTGTGCTAGCGACATTCAGGTCGTAGCGGTGGCGCGACGGAAAAAATCCTAAAGCTGAAATCTGTTAGCAGTAACATTCTTTCTTTAAAACACACTGTTGATTTTACTTGTACAATTAACCCCCAGCAATTCAGAATTCGCGATAATTCGGAGAGCTTTTTTAAATTTTTTATTGCGATCGCCGCTTTCTGTACCGCAAATCATTAGCGCCAAGCTCATTACTTGTAAACTGTTCAACCCATCCCCTCCTTTCCCGTTCGCTTCACGTGTGCCCGATTATAAGCAACGTATCATTGTGCATCACAAGCATGCAACAAAGTCAGACCCTGCTCAGTTCGCTTGTTGATGCCCAAATGACAAGTTGTGTTAAATCTCTTCGTTTTGATTGCTTAGAAGTATGTTAGAGTACCGTACAGTGCAGTAGCATAACCGAGAAGTAAACAAAAATCGTTACAGTTAAAAGATAAAATGAGAATGGTTGATAAAATACAAGCTGGTGCTTCTGGCCAGTTCGTTATAGCCTAATTCGGCATTCCTAAGTAGACTTTTTACAAAATTAAGATAAATCGCAATAACACTTTGTACTCTATGCTTAGACAAGACGAACCAACCGCCCGAAACGAAAAGAGACAACCGCATCAGACCTAACAACCATTGAAGACGCTCTGTGCACTTGGTACGAAGAACAAGGAGACGAGCTGCAGGATCTAATGAAAAGATTTACATATAAATTACGCCAAAAAAGTTTCGAGGATAGTATCGGATGGCTGTTCAGGTTCCACAATCGGCACAATATCTCTAATTGAAAAGTATGTGGGGCAGATTTAAGTGCAGTCGTATAGAATTAAAGATCGTTTTAGAGGAGGGAAACTGTCTTTGTACACACTTACCAACTTCAAGTCGGACATCAATTTGGATCACCAAACGTATTATCTAACGCTGAAAGGACAAAGACAAACATTAACGAAAAAACAGTGCACAAGAGTGTCTCAGCCAAAAATATGCTCCTTCCTTAAGCCATTATCAACACATATTAGCGGTGAAAGGATCGCCAAAGACTTACTATCAAGTAGGTCTACTGCCTGGCCGCTATGAAACATGTCATTATACGTCCAGATGACAGCAGCAAAAACCTGGTAAACTACGTACCATTCAATGGCAAACGTAGCTTAAACATTTCTAGGACTGTGTAGACTTTCAGTCTTAACAAATATTTTGAGTAGTATATATATCAAGCTTGTTAATAAAACATTAGAATATTTATTGTAACTTTGTTTTATTATATTGTTCATTATTCTGATATCAATGAAGTAATTTCTTTTCTATTATAGTGCACAGCATTTTTCATGATATTACAGTTAATCTAATTTTTATTTAATCACTCAGTGCTCCGCTAATACACTTTCCTTATCATGTCAAATGCCCACAGAGTCGCCTGGTGGTATTCAACCTCACAGCGGTCATCATGTACCGGCTCATCATTGAACGGTTTTGAAATAAATTTCCTTTGTGTTATGACTGCAGAGTATGAGTAACCTGAAGCTGGATACACTTCCATCGTTTTTCAGCACTATGAGTAACAACAACAACAACATTAGACTGCCTCAGCGCTACCCTTCCGAGCGTTTCACGTCCGCATTGTCATTAGCAGAAAATATTGCGATGTTGCATTGGCTTCCGCATTTCCACAATACAGATTTATAATAAAGGCAAAGTTCTGAGCTATACTAAATCAATGATGTTAAAAGTTATGCACAGCTGTGGTACCGTTGTCACAATGTACCCGGCATCCGTAACGAACCTACGAAAGCTCGTAGCCCTATTATGTGCTCGCGCGTTCTGGTGGTGGTGGTGGTTAGTGTTTAACGTCCCGTCGACAACGAGGTCATTAGAGACGGAGCGCAAGCTCGGGTTAGTGAAGGATTGGGAAGGAAATCGGCCGTGCCCTTTCAAAGGAACCATCCCGGCATTTGCCTGAAACGATTTAGGGAAATCACGGAAAACCTAAATCAGGATGGCCGGAGACGGGATTGAACCGTCGTCCTCCCGAATGCGAGTCCAGTGTCGCGCGTTCTGTATTATGCGATCTTTATGCCATTTGGTGTAGATAAAGTGAAATGTGAAATGGTGCGGTATCAATTAATAAGCACAGGGTGTCGTGAAATTAAGAATCGATTTTGTATTAAACGGTAGTACAGGTGAAAATGTATATGCTGGTGTATTACGGGTGCACTGTAGCTGTAAAGTTGCAATTGTTGGTGAAAACGATGGAGTGGTTTCATGACACCGCTGAACAACTCTTCTGACGTTACAGGTACTTGAACAAGCATGATGTTAACTGTGCAGGAGAGGATACCCATTGTGACGTGGAGGTTGTCGTATGGTGAAATGCGGACAAAATTTGATAGATGATTCCTTAAACCTGGGCCTAGTGATAAGGCATTTCAACAATTACCGATTCAAGTTTAAGCGCAGTGGTATCGTTAAGAACAAGCCCGGACAAGGATGTCTATCAAAATCTGCTGACCCAACTCAAGACATTAGAATGTCTGTTGAACGCAGTCCAAAAGAGGTGCGACGATTGTCGGTAGAAATTTACGTTCTTTTCTCGGCGATACATAAAGTGATGACTCAGACCCTGCAAAAAAAAAAACGCCGTAACATCAGCAGCTTCTCCACCAATTACATGACGAGGATTTGGCAGAGCGTACGAACATCTGCCAGGGTTTGCTTGAAGCACATGCAAATCGCAACATCCTCAATCAGATCCTATTCAGTGACGACGCAGCCTTCCACACTTGCGGAAGAGTCAGTCGACGTAACTGCATCATATGGGCTCATCCATCATCAGTGGACCTCCTGGAATTCCAGCGAGACCCTCCCAAAGTTAATGTGTGGATGGGAATATCCACTGGTAATACCTACGGCCTGTTCTTCTTCGCCAAAAACTTCATCAGTGGGGCAATTAACCCAGATATGCTGAAACAGTTCCTTATACTACAGCTTGTGCAGGATGAAAGTGTGCGTAATATTTACTTCCCAGTGGACGGGACACGACACCATTATGGCATAGATGTGCGCACGTCTTTGAATGATGTGTTTCCTGGAAGAGGGATTGCGTGTGCAGGACCCATGATCTGGACGGCGCTTTCTGCTGACCTCACATCCTTGGACTTCTTAATAAGGGGATTTTTCAACGGTTGTGTGTTTCGCCGACATCGTATCAAGTCACTGGCGGAGCTCCGAGACTGAATTAGACGAGTTGCTGCCGCCACAACACCATAAATGCTCCGGAATGTCTCTCGTGCCACAGCCAGTAGATGGGAGTTGTTACGGGAAAATCGTATACCACTATAAATAATACGAACACAATAATTATTTCCACAAAATCGATACCTAACTTCTGGACATCCCTTACTTCACTTAAATTGAATGAGATATAAGGTTGGGTTGATTTGGGGGAGGAGAGCAAACTGTGAGGTCATCGGTCTCATCGGATTAGGAAAGGATGGGGAAGGAAGTCGGCCGTGCCCTTTCAAAGGAACAATCCCGGTATTTGCCTGAAGCGATACAGGGAAATCACGGAAAACCTAAATCAGGATGGCCGGACGCGGAACTGCACCGTCTTCCTCCCGAATGCGAGTCCAGTGTGCTAACCACTGCGCCACCTTGTGAGATATAGGAATTGCACCTTCATTGTGTTTACTGCAGCCTACAACTGAGATTAAACGTTGGTTTAACTTTAGAATGTACAAGGGCCCATCAAAAAGTTTACATTTGACGGCCTTGCTGCAGCGTATATGCAATGTATAGCGACCCTGATGCGGCTACATAAACATCGACATGTAGGAAACGGATTAATTTGGTATTCCTGTCTTTCCGACGTGCGCGCGGTAAATGTGGCAACGTGAACTATGTGGACATTATAGCCAAATGCGTTCAAACAGGACAAACGTGGTGTTACTCTTTTCTTGGCTGCCGAAGGACGAAGATCAGTAGAATGAACAACGTGTTTGGGGCAGCACTTCTGTTGGAAACCACCGTTGTGGAGTGATGCGCCAAGGGATGCCGCTGCTTCATGGCGACGCTCGTCTCCGTGTCGCAGACCTATAGTTCTGATCTCTTCCCATGCGATTGTCACGCTCGGGCCCCTTGAAAAAAGATCTTGAAAGGTCGACGATTCCTGTCGGAAGAGAATGTACAGCAAGCAGTTACGGTCTTCTTCACGCAGTGGGAAACGATACTGTACCAAACGGACATCTTCAACATGGTGCGTCAGTGGGATGATTGCCTCAGTGTTCACGGAGATTTTACGGTAACTTTCTGGTCCCCCCTTACAGTAACTTGGAGCCAAAGGAAGAGTTAACAAATCACGCCAGGTGAGATTAGATTAGATTCCGTTTTCGTTCCATAGACCCAAAAATGAGATGATTATCGTGGCTGTCGAGTCAGAAAGTATAATATAAAAAACATAAAACATTCGAATATAATACTCACTACCCTGATCATTTGTCAGGAGATCGTCAAAATACGTAAATACATTACAGTAAACTGGAACTGCTAATATTTACAGATTTAATATAGTATCAGAATGGAACACCGTTATGCCCTTTTAATGAATTAATCATACACAAAATACCTGATCTTGACTGCTGTGACCAAGTGCTGTCAAAACTGATATCTAACGGACATTTGTTCTTAAGCTAGTCTAACAGTCCCTGTTAAGATATTCATAGGAGGAGTTGCGTATCAAAAAGTCTTTCAAACTCTGTTTAAACTGTGCGTTATCTGAAACCAAGTTTTTAATGATTGCTAGCAACTTACTGAAAATATGGACCCCTTTTTGGGCCAACGTAAGTGATTTTAGGTCTTTATGTAGATTGTTCTTATTCCTAGTATTGATACTATATACCGAACTATTGGTTGGAACTACAGATGTAATTATAACAAATTTCATAAAGGAATAAATATACTGAAAAGCGGTGGTCAGAATACAAAGTTCCTCGAACAGGATTCTACATGATGATCTTGACTTCACACCGCAGATGAGTCTTATTATATGCTTTTGCAAGCTAAAAACTTTTGCTCGGTTTGATGAATATGATCCCGTATGGCATAATAGAATGCAAGTAGGCAAAGTGTGCAGCTTTGTTATATTTATATCTCGTATATCTGACATCATTCTCACTGCAAATTCAGACTTTTTTAGGCGCATCAGCAATTACGTGGGACGCCCTTCCCTACTGAATTTACTATCGAATTGTATACCCAGAAATCTAACACTGTCAACTTCTTGGATCTGCATGTCTTCATATGTTGTACATACGCTGGGAGGAAATCTCTTACAGGCCGGCCAGTGTGGCCGAGCTGTTCTAGGCGCTTCAGCCTGGAATCGCGCTACCGTTACGGTCGCAGGTTCGAATTCTGCCTCGGGTATGGATGTGTGTGATGTCCTGAGGTTAGTTAGGTTTAAGTAGTTCTAAGTTCTAGGGGACTGATGACCTTAGAAGTTAAGTCCCATAGTGCTCAGAGCCATTTGAACCATTTTTTGAAATCTCTTACAGGTGCTGAATTGCATGTAGTGGGTCTTTTCAAATTTTAATGACAGTGAATTAGCTTTAAACTATTTATTAATGTCAGTGAAAATTTGATTAGCAGCCATTTCTAAATCTGAGTTGACTTGCTACCTATTGCAATGTTTATATCATCTACAAACAAAACCAACTTGGCATCTGGCAATGTAACAGACGAGAGGTCAGTGATGTACACAAGAAAACGTAACGGACCCACGAATCTTGAGGGACAACACATGTAATTAATTTCCAATCAGATGAAGACTGACGGCTGACTGCACAGGCACTTCGCAACGACACACTTTGATTCCTGTCAGGTAAGGCTCGAACCATTTCGCAGCGCTGCTGGTGATACACAACATTCTAATTTACTCATGAGAATGCTGTGATTTACACAGTCAAAGGCTTTTAATAGGTGACAGAAAACATGTTATCTAATGAACTAAGTACATTCTCACTGTACGTGTGAATAGCTTTCTCTATATTGTAACCCCTAAGGAACCCAAGCTGTGACCCGGACAATATCTTACGTACACCCAGATGCTTAAGGAGACGTTTGAATACAACCTTTTGAAATATTTTTGAAAAAGCCGGAAAAAATGAAATTGGATGATAGTTTGATGGTATCTGGTTATCCTCCTTCTTGTAAAGAGGCTTAACTTCAGCGTATTTACCCAGTTTGGAAATGTTCCGCTGATAAGAGAATGAAACTTGATTATGTCAAGCTGTCAGTAACAGAAACAAAGTACTTTTTAAGACGTTTGCAACATTACATGCATTTGCAACCAATGTCTCATTTCGTAGGGTCTCTGACAGGTGCACCATCAGAAAACAGCACTGTAACGTCACAACATGTACTCTTACTGCAAACCATACGAAGCAAGTACTTAAGTTCCGTGAATCTAATCACTGGGAAACGGAATTTGCGTCCAAAACATGTTTCTTGACTACGGAATAATATGTCTCCGGGTGCAGGAGTGCGCCGTATTCGTGGTTCGACATCGAACCAAATAATTCAGAACTTTAAGCATTAATGAACTGAAGATAATGAGATCCAGATTAAATTCCATGCCAATTGGGATGTAATTGAATATTGAGACGTTAAAAATTTCTGTTGGAGGGCTTCAGGAACGCAGCAGAGAAAACGAAGCAGAGGAAACTTGTCTTCCTCGCGAGAGGAAAGCAAAAATTAAATTATTCCGCTTCCGATAACATTTTGCCTTGGTCGCCAATGGCTTTATTGCTACTTCTCGTGTTTTCAGCTCCAGAGAGGGAACACACCGTTAAGACTAAAAGAAGAGTGAAATTTCTGCAGCTAAGTCGTTTCCCGAACGAAGTTGCTACTCTACGACCTCTATTTATAATGTAAGATCGAACAGTGGATACAATTAACAAGGATGCAATTATGCTGCATATTGTTTAATATTTTCACGGTAGTAAAGAGGTTTATGTCTAATGTATCTGGCTGTATATGCAACACCGATATAGATCCAGAAATTCTTTTGTCTAGAGCTAAAATTACAGCTTATTTGCCTGTGGTATGGTTTTAAGCAGAATATTAGATAAAATTCAAACAATAGCGCATGTAATTTACAAAGAAGCATTTAAATTTTTTATATAAATCAACTGCCTCCTTTGTTGTCATCTTGAATTTGTTGAAAGATCTACGTTATACCTTCCTGGGACATTCTGTCACTATGTGGCGAAAACTTTGCCTGGCTGCTCCACAATCGTATTTTGGAGATTGTGCCGTAGCTCATGTATAAAGAGAGTCCGCGTTTTTGTAATGATTGGTACGTACTCTATTAATCATTGTCCATATTCTGCGCTATTGGTCGAAGGCAGAGTGTTTCCTTCTTATGCAGGGTAAATTCAGGCAAGGTGGAGGGCAAAACCTCTGTACACTTTCGTTCCCATGAGTAGGTTAAGTTGAACTGAGACTGTGTAGCTCCATGGCTGTTTTCATGGGTGAGTTTCTTGATCGAAGCCAGTTTATTCAGAGGACAACCTCGTCTGGGTGGATAGGGAGTTGCGGATTGTCTTGTATGCAATTAAACTCACGGAGAAGGGCTGTTTTTCGTCGAAGCCAAGGGAGCGAAATCATTACAACTTATTAAACGTCCATTTAAGCTTTTACGATATAGTTTAAGCAGTACGGAAATTCAGTTTTCATGAAATACTGCATCCTATGCTTGCCCTCAGCCAGTAGCCGCGTTAAAGCCTTCCTGTCCAGGTCACTCTTTCAAGGATGTGACATGAACCGATGATACTCGGTTGTACCCAAATCTGGGGATGTAACAACTCGCACGTTGGCAGAAGAGAGTGATGACAAATCAAGATTCCACAACGTTACTTTTGGATGGTGGTTCGTTACAGTTCCATTGAAGTAATGAGGTTTTTTGGCAATAATAATCGAATTATCCGGCGAAATGGCAGATTTTTCAGTAGCGGCACTCATTCTCAATAAGAAGCCTCTACCACATATCCGTGTGTACTGTTCTACCGCGAACGGGCCCACAGAAATAATTCTGCGTCTCCACTACCTCTCGTGCTACACGGAAACAGAAGTAGCATTAGTGGCATTCCTTGTGTCAAGTGTTTTTATCACGAGACGTTCAGTTTAACACAGTCAATGTTGTCATCGCTAAGAGAAGAAGGAACACACGTTCACAACAAGGGAAACGACGATAATATTCTGTAACTGATGAAGCGCTGTATGTCCAGATATTTTTTCTAAATTATCTTTTTTCTTCGGTGAAAAGAACAATACCCATTGCAAAACCTATTGTTCCAACTACTACTGTCCTCAGGAAACAAATCAAAAAAATGGTTCAAATGGCTCTAAGCAATATGCAACTTAACTTCTGAGGTCATCAGTTCCCTAGTACTTAGAACTACTTAAACCTAACTAACCTAAGGACATCACACACATCAATGCCCGAGGCAGGATTCGAACCTGCGACCGTAGCAGCATCGCGGTTCCGGACTGAAGCGCCTAGAACCGCTCGGCCACAAAGGCCGGCGGAAACAAATCACTCCAGTTGATTCTCTACAACAGAATAAGGAACAACAGCTGTCCACATCATAGTTTTTCATCCCACGATCGAACTACGCACGTACTGTCACACGTTGCTCATCACAGTACTGATGAATGTCCAAAGCTGTGGGCATTTAAGATAAATGCTGTGCGTCCGTAACAAACGAAAAAAAATCTTGCCTTCATTTTGGTGCAACATAACAAACAAGACGCTAATTATTCACTCCTTTCAGAAACATTAAGGAAAGGAAAGATGTGGTATTTCCTTTCTCGCAGCCTAATAATGAAGATCGCAAAAGCTAAATATGTTCCCAAGGGCGCCGCAACTACCTTTGGTAGAGTCAGCTGAGTTATAATTATATTTTAACGAGCTATTTATACAGATAGGTCAAAAAGTAGCATACTGTTCACAGCAGTTTGGTAATTGTAGGCGCTAAGGAAACGAAATTTGGCAATAGAAGCTATCAGCTTTTAAAAATGTCTTTAGACATATCGTCTGTTTGTTTGACAACACTGCAGCCACCTTTGTTTCCATGACACAAATGAATTTCCGTAAAACTCTTTTCTTCATAAACGCATTCAGACTGTTGTCATCTTAAAGAGGATCCCTACGGGATGAACTTTCAACCTTCCAAACGATTAATACAGTAACCTGATAAGGCTTAGGGCACAATGGGGATTGTCGTACGCTGTTCACTCACGTTTGGCAGTCCACAGAAATGTCTTGAGGGCAGCATGAGAGCCTGCGTTCCCGTCATACAATTTTATGTCCGTGGATATACAAATTGTTTGGTTATCATTAATACAGAACCTTTAGCCAAATCTGTGCCCTAAATGATCTGTCTCTTAGGCATGCATTAGTTATTTTGGATGATCTCGCCAGTGGTCGATATATTTTCATCCGTTGAGACGGATCACAATTTACATTGCATGACTGACCCTGGATAACGTAAAATGTAAACATCGTGCTTCAGCCACTGAAACACATTGTTTAGATTAATCGTGTTCTCTACATATATACAAGATATTTCAGGAGGAATAGTAAATATTGTAGGAGGTGGGATAGGCTAATGCAAGTAAAACGTTCAGTAGGATATTATGTGATCAATTTTTATTGATTACAGAGATGCGGCTGTTAGAATGTAACCGAGACCAATAGTCACAGAACGTATAATGCAATGACAAATGGTTAAGTTTAAAATTGAATTTCGTTAGTTCTACCTCAGATTTCAACACAATTCCGAATTCTCTCTGGTAATTACGAGTGGCATTCATTTACGAAGGCAGCCTGATCTATGATAAAAAATGTTGTTTGTCTTAAAATGGTACACTTCACGGAAATCTGTATCTGAAATTTTAGCCTTAGAGCTGACCGTAGCAAATGGTAAATTGTAGCTACGAATATTATTGAAATAATTCTTTGATTTCTAACAATATTAAAAAGCGTTTCCTTTTTTATATTATTAACACGTTCTGCCAAGCACCACTGTAAATGACACGGATAGAGGCCGCGCATACATCATGTCTTGTATGTGGAACAGCGATTCGTGAAGAAATTCTGCCTGTGCTTTTTATTCTACCAACTGAATAGTATCTTCTGCTTCCACCGCTGTGTTCATTTGTACGTTGAGATGAGCGGTGTCTGCTGGTTACTGCACCACTCACACACACTGTAGAGAGAATACTTGTCAACACTCTTGTACCTGTTACTCTGCGGTTAGGAAATATTCTAAAGTATTCTTTCAAAGCAACAACAGCGTTTAAAAATCCATACACAAATACCACACTGGCACATTCACCATTTGTAAATACCTGCAGCGTGCCTAAATGATACGGCAGAATTGGCCAAAAAATCTCAGTCACAGTTACAAAAAAATTCAATTTTGTGAAATCAAGCTCCTGAAAGGTGTGAAAATTACCGAACTATCAGTTTAATAAGTCATGGTTGCAAAATTCTGACACGAATGGAAAAACTAATAGAAGTCGACGTAGGGGAAGATCAGTTTGGATTCCGGAGAAGCGTAGGAACACGCGAAGCAGTACTGACCTTAAGACTTGACATAGAAGACTGGTTAAGGAAAGACAAATCTTCCTTTATAGCACTTGAAGGAACCTTTTGACAGTGTTGACTGGAACAGTGTCTTTGAAATCGTGAAAGTAGTAAGGGTAAAATATAGAGAACGAAAGGCTACTTGCAACTTGTACAGAAACCAGACGCCGGCCGCGGTGGTCTAGTGGTTCTAGGCGCGCAGTCCGGAACCGCGGGACTGCTACGGTCGCAGGTTCGAATCCTGCCTCGGGCATGGATGTGTGTGATGTCCTTAGGTCAGTTAGGTTTAAGAAGTTCTAAGTTCTAGGGGACTGATGACCACAGAAGTTAAGTCCCATAGTGCTCAGAGCCATTTGAACCAATAGAAACCAGACGGCAGCGGTTGGGAAGGGAGTAAGACAGGGTTGTAGCCTATCCCCGATGTTATTCAATCTGTACATTGAACAAGCAGTAAAGGAAACAAAATGAAAATTTGCAGTAGGAGTTGAAGTTCACAGGGAAAAGAAATAAAAACTTTGAGGTTTGCCGATGACATTGTAAGTCTGTCAGAGACACCGAAGGACTTGGAAGAGGAGTTGAACGGAATGACCATTGTCCTGAAAGGAGAATGTAAGATGAACACCCGCAAAAGCAAAACAGGGATAATGGAATGTAGTGGAATTAAATCTGGCGACGCTGGGTAAATTAGATTAGGAAACGACACACTTCAAGTACTAGATGAGTTTTGTTATTTTGGCAGCAAAATTAATGATGATCGCCGAAGCAGAAAGGACATAAAATGTAGACTAGCAATGGCACGAAAAGCAAAAAAGGGAAATTTGTTAAGATCGAATATAGATTTAAGAGTTAGGAAGTCTTTCCTCAAAGTATTTGTTTGGAGTGTAGCCATGTATGGAAGTTAACCATGGACGATAAACATTTTAGACAAGAAGTCAATAGAAGCTTTCGAAATGTGGTGCTACAAATGTACAGAAAAACCCACCACTAGTGATGTTGTCATTAACAACTTCTCATGTCATCCAGTACAACACAATATGGCATTCTTCAGATTTACACTTAATCGTATACATAAAATCCCACACAACCCCATGATGAGCAAAAAGAAATTAACATTATCAAAGAAACTGCACGTACAAATGGATACAACCCAGATTTAATTGACAAACTTAAAAACAAAATCAAAAAGAAACAATGCACACCACCTAAATCAGATTCGCAAGAAGGAAAAAAACACATTTGCTCACATACCCTTTATTGGTAAAATTTCATACCAAATTGCCAACGTCTTTCGGAAAACTGGTATTCAAATTTCTTTCAGCACTAACAAGAAGCTACAACAGCACATCATCCACAACAGTAAGACGAATAACCAATGCCAACACAAATCAGGTATTTAAAAGCTTTAATGTGACAATTGCCCACAGTGCTACCTAGGCAAAACTGGCACGAGTTTCACTACAAGATACAGTGAGCAAATGGATGCCTTCTGGCTAAATAACTATAACAAATCCACCTTTGCAATGCATCTAAAAGGCCATGGTCACTCAGCCACAGCCATTACAGACAACCTACAAAATACTACACTCTCAACACAGGAAAGAAAATGAAACTACTCGAAGAGCTAGAAATTTACACCCACAGCTCTAACTCACCACACCGTATTCTCAACGAACAATTGGAGCCTGCAAAGGTATTTCATGATATATTCGAAAATTCATTATCCTCTGATGTCTAATAACAAAGTATGCTATGGTAAACTGACGCAGAAATCCTACAACAGTTAAACTGCCATTATCGTAATTTGTAAAAGTCATATTGTAAACTCAAGTTTAACTGTGATTTTCATAATGTGTACTATCTTTCAAAAATTGCATGTATACAACATCATTGTGCTTCCTAGATTTAAGTTCTCTGACAAAAATGTGTATAAAAAATATCATAATGTGGATGAAAACTTTTGCAATTTATAATAGCTTTTTAATTTTCTATGTGTGCAACATTTTGCACTTCCTATGTCTAAGTTCTTAGACCATAACCTGCATGTTTGAATGTAAACACAGTGTATATCACGAGTTCACGACACAATAGTAAAATATACAGCTAAATTTTGAAAACTTAAACACGGACGTGGAAAAGGTAACAAATGTGCAAGTGAGTGGAAAAACTGTCACCGCAGCATAATTATAATAAGGATACCCCGCCTTTATGTAGGTACAGATGTATTTTCAACAAATGCTACCTTGTCACTCGCAATTGTTCCACTTGTATCTGTTTAGTCACCAGCAAATAATTGTCTTTGTGTTCATACAGCGATCTTCAGCAATATAAACATGTGCATGAATGTATAAACACCTGAGGATGGGCACACGCCCGAAACCGATCGTGTGATGAATAAATAATCTTTTATTGTGACTTGTAGCGGAAATTTTTCTACACCGTATAAAGGGACAGTCACGGGGTCCAACGGCATCCACTACGGATAAAATTCACTACAGAAGAATGTTGAAGATCAGATGGGCAGATCATGTCACTAATGCGGTGGTACTGAATAGACAAGATATTTTTGGCACAACTTGAATCAAAGAAGGGATCGGTTAAGAGGACACATTCGGACAGGGATCACTAACTTAAAGGTGCGTTTACACCTGTGCGCCTTACGCCTAGTCGCCTGTGCTTGCCCCACACGCAAATAGAGGCATGCGTGTAGGTGCACGCCTCTTTAACATGTCCGTGCGAGTGATTCTATTCACTCCTGTGTTCACATTGTGCGCCTCTGCTTCCCCGTGGGGCAAACTACAGCCGCACGGCGATTAGCCGCAAGGAGTGCAGCTATAAACGCACCTTTAGTATTGGAGGGAAGTGTTGGGGGATAAAAATCGTAGAGGGAAACCAAGAGATGAGTAAAACAAGCAGATTAAGAAGGATATACAGGGCTATTACGAATGATTGAAGCGATTTCATAAATTCACTGTAGCTCCATTCATTGACATATGGTCACGACACACTACAGATACGTAGAAAAACTCATAAAGTCGCACTTCACGTTTCTGCCGCCAGAGCGCTCGAGAGCGCAGTGAGACAAAACGACCACAGGAGCCGAGAAAGCGTATGTCGTGCTTGAAATGCACTCACATCAGTCAGTCATAACAGTGCAACGACACTTCAGGACGAAGTTCAACAAAGATCCACTAACTGCTAACTCCATTCGGCGATGGTATGCGCAGTTAAAAGCTTCTGGATGCCTCTGTAAGGGGAAATCAACGGGTCGGCCTGCAGTGAGCGAAGAAACAGTTGAACGCGTGCGGGCAAGTTTCACGCGTAGCCCGCTAAACGTACCACAGCCGACGGTTTGGAAAACCTTAAGGAAAAGGCTAAAGCAGAAGCCATACCGTTTACAATTGCTACAAGCCCTGACACCCGATGACAAAGTCAAACCCTTTCAATTTTCGGCGCGGTTGCAACAGTTCATGGAAGAGGATGCGTTCAGTGCGAAACTTGTTTTCAGTGATGTAGCAACATTTTTTCTTAATGGTGAAGTGAACAGACACAATGTGCGAATCTGGGCGGTAGAGAATCCTCACGCATTCGTGCAGCAAATTCGCAATTCACCAAAAGTTAACGTGTTTTGTGCAATCTCACGGTTTAAAGTTTACGGCCCCTTTTTCTTCTGCGAAAAAAAAAAATTGCAGGACACGTGTATCTGGACATGCTGGAAAATTGGCTCATGCCACAACTGGAGACCGATAGCGCCGACTTCATCTTTCAACAGGATGGTGCTCCACCGCACTTCCATCATGATGTTCGGCATTTCTTAAACAGGAGATTGGAAAACCGATGGATCGGTCGTGGTGGAGATCATGATCAGCAATTCATGTCATGGCCTCCACGCTCTCCCGACTTAACCCCATGCGATTTCTTTCTGTGGGGTTATGTGAAAGATTCAGTGTTTAAACCTCCTCTACCAAGAAACGTGCCAGAACTGCGAGCTCGCATCAACGATGCTTTCGAACTCATTGATGGGGACATGCTGCGCCGAGTGTGGGAGGAACTTGATTATCGGCTTGATGTCTGCCGAATCACTAAAGGGGCACATATCGAACATTTGTGAATGCCTAAAAAAACTTTTTGAGTTTTTGTATGTGTGTGCAAAGCATTGTGAAAATATCTCAAATAATAAAGTTATTGTATAGCTGTGAAATCGCTTCAATCATTTGTAATAACCCTGTATTCTGCAGTAGTTATTGGGAGATGAAGAGGCTCGCATAGGATAGAGTAGGCTGCATCAAACCAATCTTCGGACCGAAGACCACAACAACAACAATAAACTCAAGTACAACAACAAAACAAAAACGACAATCCCCAAATAAACCCATAGTACTTGGAGTACCTACACGCGAAATGAAAACCATCTCTGTAACCCATAAAAATTGGACATGTGGAATGTTTCATTCAAATTAGTCTACACTACTGCCACTTAAGATATTTACAAGTCCTCCTGTAATCTATATCGGTAACAGCTTACCGTGAAAGGATGTCACAGAGATACTCTCGCATGTGCAGAGGAATTTACTGTACATTGGCAAGTGGGATGTAATGTCAACCGTTCATGGTGTATTACCTGAAAAAAAGAAACAAAAATTAGGTATGCATCATATCGTCAAGGATAAATTCGTTTCTGTAGCTCTTGTCATTATCAGGCTACAGGCCTTATTTCTCGCCGGACTTTTGTACATACACTTCATTGATAACGTGACATAAAACTATTTGTCCCTTAAAAAAATCAGAGCAGCTGTATGATATCTATTACAGCATCTAGAAATAGTTTAACATCTGTACTTCTTCCTAAAGAAAGGCGCCAGTTAATCTTGGTGGTTTCCTTTTCAATATGTTCGATACAGCACATTTGAAAGTAATCTTATTTCAGATGCCGCAGTTAAAAAATTAGGTCTTAGAGGCAGGTGTCCTTACTAGAGCACTGAACTGCCCAACAACAAAAATATACATTTCTCATTTCTATCACTCCGCAAAAAACGTAGCAGCATTTCACAGCACCTAAATCTTTCAGGCAGATGGTTTCTGTATTCGATATGGCACGTGTAGATGTGCTGTAAATTATACGTGACTGGTAGTTCATATCACTGACTTCTTAGCGTTAGTTCCGGATGTTGAAATAATTCTGCACCCTCAAAATACGAATGGGCTTTAAAATGTATCAGAGTTTTTTGCCTGTAAAACACACACAGTTCGATGCCCCACATATATTTATCAAGATTAAAATTGATTTCACAGAATTGTCTTGACAGGGGAAATAGCAACGTTTCTATGCAATGCCGATCGGACAAGCGTAGTGGGCGATAATTCATTCATACAGCAAATATACTGGAATTAACTGTATACAACAAATAATGGAGAACAGTGTGTGTGTGTTCAGTCAGATGACTGACGAAGCAAAGCAACGTGAAAAGATCTGTTTCCATCTAACCATGTCGGTGTCGCATACGTCCTTTTGTAACTATCACCTCTGGTTCTGTCCACAAACATATATTGCTGAGCGCGCGTGTAATGTGAGCTGTGGAAGAAATGTCCCATGCGATCAGCCGGTATCGCGATTCAAATAAGGGTGTAATATGCGATTCAGCTTCCAGAAATATTTGTAACTCGTTAGTTGTCGGGCCTCGTGGCCTGTGGTAAAGAGTTCGCCAGGCAAGCAAAAGGTCACAGGATCGAATCGCGGTCGGACCACGAAATATTCCGGTTAGCCTTCAACCTAGCCTTCATCTCTCAGTGATTTGAAGATTCGCCAGGAACTAAATGTGGTTCCTTAAACTGCAGGTCCTCTTTCCGCGGTAGGATCATTGGCGTTGGTTAGGGACACACACGACGCCGAAGTGCAGCTTAGTTACGGAACTTGATGTTCAGATGTGAGTGAATCCTTAAGGGATTAAACTGCTGAGGTCATCGGTCCCTAGACTTACACACTTTACTTTACTTTACACGTGGCTAACGCCTTATCGACCATACACCTGCTCTACGAGCCTCTTCCAATTATTTCTATCCAGGGAAATTGTTGTCCAATCAGAGTTGATGCCCATCCTAGCTGCATCTTCCCGGATATTCTCCATCCACCTAATTCGAGGTCTTCCTCTTCTTCTCTTTCCTTCTAATTTTTTAGTGGATGCTATTTTGGGTAGTCTGTTCTCCGGCATCCTTGCTACATGACCAGCCCAGTTCAGTCTTCTCTTCTTTAACATTTCCACAATGGTACTATGTTTGTACAGCTCCCGTATTTCTTCATTTTTCCTTATCCTCCACTCCATGACATTTTCATCGAAGATTGGTCCAAATATTTTTCTTAGTATTTTTCTTTCAAATATCAACAGTTTTTCTTCATCTTTTTTCCTGAATGTAATAGCTTCACATCCATATAATGCTACTGGTACAATAGTTGACTGATAAAAACGGATTTTGAATTCAGTACTAAGTGATCTCATCCTTAAAATTTTGATACAGCTGTAAAAAGTTCTATTAGCTGCTGCTAGACGGGCGTCTATTTCTATTTCTGCTCTATTGTCTCTGCTAAAAAGACTCCCTAAGTACTTGAAGTGGTCAACTGCCTTGAAAGTGAGACCATTTATGGTCAGTGGTGTATTCTTTTGGAGTTTTTTACTTATGACTAGATATTCTGTCTTTTCTTCATTCACATGAAGTCCAGCTTTCTCAGCTATTTTGTAATAATTTTGCATCATCCTGATTAATTCAGCTTTTGAAGTGCTTATTAAGGCTACATCATCTGCATAAGCAAGTCTAGTAATGTTCTGTCCCTGCAGTTGGATCCCTTGTGGATTAGTTTTGGTGAATTCTCTATCAATCTTCTCTAAGATAATATTAAATAGAATAGGTGAGATGGCATCCCCTTGTCTCAGTCCAGTGTACACCTTAAAATTTTCAGTCTCTCCTGCAGGTGTCTTAACTTTGCATATGGTTTCTTCCAAACACATTTTAACTAATTTGATTAATTTTAATGGTATTTCAAATTCTTTCATGGTGTTTAAGAGTGTCTGTCGGTGTATGCTATCATAGGCCTTCTTGATGTCTATAAATAGAATATGGATATCTACATTAAATTCCCATGCCTTCTCAGTTATTTGTCTCAATGTGAATAAGTGATCCAAAGTGGATCTGTTAGTGCGGAAACCACATTGGTAGTCCCCAATCAGTTCTTCGGTTATGGGAATCAGTCTGTGTAGTATACACATCGACAAAATTTTATACGTGACATCGAGTAGGGCAATTCCTCTGTAGTTATCACAGACAAGGGGATCATTCTTCTTAAAGATGGGGCATATAATTGCAGTTTTCCAATCGGCCGGTATGTTTTCTGTCTCCCAAATTCTTTCAATTAAGGAATGTAGTTCTATTTCCAATTGTGGTCCTCCATTTTTTAAAAGCTCAGCATATACCTGGTCTTCCCCACAGGCCTTGTTGTTCTTTAATTTCTTTATTGTTTGTCTTATTTCATTTACTGATGGTGTGGTGACTTGTATATCAACTGTATCTGGTTCTTCAAATGTAAAGTAATATTGTGGATCATTGCAGTTGAGCAGCTGTGTAAAGTATGTCTTCCATGTTTCCTGTATGTCATTCTTGTTTGTAAGTATTTTCCCATTATGGTCCTTTATAAACTGTTCCCTTTTAGTGAATTTTCCCAAGGACTTTTTTATATTCTGGTACATCTGCCTTGCTCTGTGATGCTTGAAATCATCCTCCGCTTCTCTTACCATGTTGTTGTAGTGTTTTCTCTTCTCTTGTCTTAGAGTTCGTTGTGTTTCCTTGCGGATTTTATAGTATCTCTCCTTTAGTGTAATATTGTCCATGTCTTGTAACCATGCCTTCCTCGCATTTTGCCTCTCCACTACTCTTTCTTGGCACTTTATATTAAACCAGATTTTGTTAGTTCGTTTTCTTTTACCTATAGTTTTGGAAGCTACATCTTGAATACTGTTTCTGAGGTGTCTCCATCTACTTTCCACGTCTTGCTGGTCACTATGTGTCAGTCTAGATTCCGATAGGTTAATTTCCATTTCTTTCCTAAAGTTTTCTTTTATTTTTTCTTCTGCCAGATTTTCTACATCGTACCTTTTAATTTCAACCCTATTTGTACTTTGTTTCTTTTTTAGCTTTATTTTCATTTGAGCTATGATTAACATATGATCTGTCTCACAATCTGCTCCCCTAAAAGTTCTAACGTCTTTAATACTGTTTTGAAATCGTCTTCGGATGGCGACATGGTCAATCTGGTTCACTACTTTTCCATCTGGTGATATCCATGTCCCTAAATGAATGCGTTTGTGTTGGAATTTTGTGCTGCTTAATGTGAGACCATTTGCCATTGCAAAGTTTATGAGTCGCACACCATTCTCTGAACTTTCATCATGTAAGCTGTAATTCCCTATGGTTGGTTTGTAGATTTCTTCTTTTCCTACTTTGGCATTAAAGTCTCCTAACACTATTGTTACATTATGTCTACTTATTGAATTATATGTCTGTTCCAGTTGACTATAAAATTCTTCTTTCACGTCATCTTCCTTATCTTCTGTGGGTGCATGAACATTTATAAATGTAATATCAAACCACTGAGCCTGAATTGTAATGTGTGATATTCGGTTATTAATTGATTTGAATTCCTTTATTGTGTCAATTGCTGTTTTATGAATGTAAAAGCCCGTTCCAAATTCATGGCGCTGACCGCAGTCTCCATGCATTATTGTCCCGTCTCCTATTTTCATTGATCCCATTCCCTGCCATCTTATTTCTTGGAGCGCTACCAGTTGTACCTTGTATTTTCCTAGTTCGTTTATTAGTATTTGTGCGCTTCCTGGGCGGTATAGACTTCTGACATTCCACGAACCAAAAGAGAAATCCTTGTAACTTTGCCAATTTCTGTTCCAGTAAATTCTGTCCTGTTTCCGAGGCATACCTTGAGTGTCCTGACCGGCCATTGTTTTACATGAGTGGGTTGGTAGCCCTCTGCACAACCCCCAACCTGGAGGACCAGGAGTCTTGATTTTGGGGTACTCTACCCCTAGGGATTTGCCTTCACCATGGCTTAACGAGTCTTCCCTACCCGTGCTAGTTTTGGTCCACCCCGGGTATTTTATTTCCCCGGTACCCCCCATATCTGGGGAGCATTCCCCAATCCGCCACCCGGGGAGGCGCCCGATGGGGGACTAGCAACCCCACTTACACACTAGTTAAACTAAATTAAGCTAACCCATCCTAAGAACAACATACACACCCATGCCCGAGGGAGGACTCGAACCTCCGACGGAAGGGGCCGCGCAATCCGTGACTGGCGCCTCAAACCGTGAGGTCACTCCGTCCGGCTAAGGCACTTGCATTGTCAGGCCATTGAACCGCACTGAATTATTATTATTATTATTATTATTATTATTATTATTATTACTATTATTATAGTCGATAGTTAATTGAAACACCGGATTTCTGCATTAAGAGTGGTTTCTACAATCTTATCTAACAACGTTTTAATAATCAAGGGTTCCAATACGACTAAAGTTCCGTAAAGATAGGGAAGGAAGACTGAGTTTAGCGTCAGTAAACGACGAGGCCATTACAAATGGAGCACATACTCTGACAGAGTAAAGAAATCGGCGTGGCTTTTTCAACGGTACGACACCGGCATTCGCCTCAATGTATTGGGGAGAACACGGCAACAGTTATATTTTATTCGTTAGAAATGGTTGGTGAAAACCCGCGACTTTAAAAACAACAGTTTTGTTTATTACAAAATAACATTTCTTGCTGTCAGTCGCAGTTTTCAGTTATTTGCTTCCCGAAATGTTATTTAACAGGGAAAAAACTGCAGGAAGAGTTAATTTGTGTGTCCATACTGGGATCTGAACATAGCACTACTCGAACGTCTGCTTTGAGCACTGTGCCACCTCGCTCGATAAGAAAGGTAAATTGAAATGACTGCGGTAGCAGAAAAGATATTGCAATAGTACTTATTGTGGCTAGGGTGCACAGGTACGTGTAATTCTTTGGACTGTCGACGAAAAGTAAGATGGATAATACACTCCTGGAAATGGAAAAAAGAACACATTGACACCGGTGTGTCAGACCCACCATACTTGCTCCGGACACTGCGACAGGGCTGTACAAGCAATGATCACACGCACAGCACAGCGGACACACCAGCAACCGCGGTGTTGGCCGTCGAATGGCGCTAGCTGCGCAGCATTTGTGCACCGCCGCCGTCAGTGTCAGCCAGTTTGCCGTGGCATACGGAGCTCCATCGCAGTCTTTAACACTGGTAGCATGCCGCGACAGCGTGGACGTGAACCGTATGTGCAGTTGACGGACTTTGAGCGAGGGCGTATAGTGGGCATGCGGGAGGCCGGGTGGACGTACCGCCGAATTGCTCAACACGTGGGGCGTGAGGTCTCCACAGTACATCGATGTTGTCGCCAGTGGTCGGCGGAAGGTGCACGTGCCCGTCGACCTGGGACCGGACCGCAGCGACGCACGGATGCACGCCAAGACCGTAGGATCCTACGCAGTGCCGTAGGGGACCGCACCGCCACTTCCCAGCAAATTAGGGACACTGTTGCTCCTGGGGTATCGGCGAGGACCATTCGCAACCGTCTCCATGAAGCTGGGCTACGGTCCCGCATACCGTTAGGCCGTCTTCCGCTCACGCCCCAACATCGTGCAGCCCGCCTCCAGTGGTGTCGCGACAGGCGTGAATGGAGGGACGAATGGAGACGTGTCGTCTTCAGCGATGAGAGTCGCTTCTGCCTCGGTGCCAATGATGGTCGTATGCGTGTTTGGCGCCGTTCAGGTGAGCGCCACAATCTGGACTGCATACGACCGAGGCACACAGGGCCAACACCCGGCATCATGGTGTGGGGAGCGATCTCCTACACTGGCCGTACACCACTGGTGATCGTCGAGGGGACACTGAATAGTGCACGGTACATCCAAACCGTCATCGAACCCATCGTTCTACCATTCCTAGACCGGCAAGGGAACTTGCTGTTCCAACAGGACAATGCACGTACGCATGTATCCCGTGCCACCCAACGTGCTCTAGAAGGTGTAAGTCAACTACCCTGGCCAGCAAGATCTCCGGATCTGTCCCCCATTGAGCATGTTTGGGACTGGATGAAGCGTCGTCTCACGCGGTCTGCACGTCCAGCACGAACGCTGGTGCAACTGAGGCGCCAGGTGGAAATGGCATGGCAAGCCGTTCCACAGGAGTACATCCAGCATCTCTACGATCGTCTCCATGGGAGAATAGCAGCCTGCATTTCTGCGAAAGGTGGATATACACTGTACTAGTGCCGGCATTGTGCATGCTCTGTTGCCTGTGTCTATGTGCCTGTGGTTCTGTCAGTGTGATCATGTGATGTATCTGACCCCAGGAATGTGTCAATAAAGTTTCCCCTTCCTGGGACAATGAATTCACGGTGTTCTTATTTCAATTTCCAGGAGTGTATATTCTAGCAATTTATTATGGTTGCATCCATTCCCACACAGAGAATGAAAGTTGTCCTAATTGCATCTTTAAAAATGCGAGTCAGCGTTCTCATAGTATTGTCGTCCCCTTTATTCCGTGAGAGAGAGAGCCCAAAGGCGCCACGAATTCACCCTGATTTACGTCTTCTTCTTTTTTCCTAAATTACTTTAGACGAAATGACAGGCCGTGAGTTCCTTCCCCGTCCTTTATAACAGAAACTTCACAGAACCGAAAATTCTTCTCATCCTTCGCTATAGCAGTGATGAAGCTGAATGTCAGAATGAACATCGCTGCGCTTTGTTACTCTTAGTCCCACTGGGGCTGGTTACGTCCTTTCCTAGCTCCGATCCGGTAACCAGGAGTCACAAGGGGCGAAAGAAAGAGCCGGTGCTAGCCAACATTCACGGTGACATCGAATAAAAGCACTGCTCCAGCTCCTCACGATCTCGACAGAATGCAGCAATCTCTCCCGCATATTTAGTTAATCTCCAATTTTCGTTGGAGAGTTACTCACTGTTAATAGAACTTAAACACGTTATTAATTGTACGTAATACAGAATTGTAATACGAATTAGTAAACATTTATTAACACTTCAGATACGTCCAGATTTCCATATGGCTTTAGTAAATGCCGTAAGAATCAATTACAAACTATAACTTCAAGCAGAACTATGGATCAACATAACACAATTAAAATTTCTCTCTGATACATCTGTCACCACCAGTTTATTATTTTATCTGACCATTAGTTCTGATATTCTGCAAACAAAAAGGCTAACTCAAAAATATATTAAACCGGAAAATTAATGTATGAACATAATCACAAAATATAATAGAAAATCAGAGAATGGCGTAAAAACAAACAGTAACACTTCCTCACTTGGAATGAATAATGATGTAAGTCTCTCAGCAGAAGGCTTTGAGTAATCCCATGTACTGACACCATACTAGAAGCACAAGCCCCGACAAGAGAGTTCAACGGTACCGAACGGTCTTCCGCTGCTGAGTTGCTCTTCTAAACAGCATCCCATACGAGCAAATCAGTTGCGTCTTTACCAGTGGTTACTCGTACTTTACATAATTGGGCTGTGCACGGCTCTGTTTAAAAAGAATAACCGATGTAGTCATAGGGTCGAGCAGCGCAAGTTTGCTTTCATGCCCTGAAACTAATTCCCGCAAATAATAACCTGAAGCTGTGATCCTGCAGTCAAATACACAACTGGCCATTAAAATTGCTACACCAATAAGAAATGCAGATGATAGACGGGTATTCATTGGACAAATATATTATACTAGAACTGACATGTGATTACACTTTCACGCAATATGGATGCATAGATCCTGAGAAATCAATACCCAGAACAACCACCTCTGGCCGTAATAACGGTCTCGATACGCCTGGGCATTGAGTCAAACAGAGCTTGGATGGCGTGTACAGGAACAGCTGCCCATGCAGCTTCAACACGATACCACAGTTCATCAAGAGTAGTGACTGGCGTATTGTGACAAGACCAGTTGCTCGGCCACCATTGACAGGACGTTTTCTGTATCCAGAAAGGCCTGTACAGGACCTGCAACATGCGGTCGTGCATTATCCTGCTCAAATGTAGGGTTTCGCATGGATCGAATGAAGGGTACAGCCACAGGTCGTAACACATCTGAAATGTAATATCCACTGTTCAAAGTGCCGCCAATGCGAACAAGAGGTGCCCGAGACGTGTAACCAATGGCACCCCATACCATCACTCCGGGTGATACGCTAGTATGGCGATGACGAATACACGCTTCCAATGTGCGTTCACCGCGATGTCGCCAACAGCAGGCGCTCCTGTCTGTGATGCAGCGCCAAGGATAACCGCAGCCATGGTCTCCGAGCTGACAGTCCATGCTGCTGCAAACGTCGTCCAACTGTTCGTGCAGATGTTTGTTGTCTTGCAAACGTCCCCATCTGTTAACTCAGGGATCGAGACGTGGCTGCACGATCCGTTACAGCCATGCGGATAAGACGCCTGTCATCTCGACTGCTAGTGATGCGAGGCCGTTGGGATCGAGCACGGCGTTCCGTGTTACCCTCCTGAACCCACCGATTCCATATTCTGCTAACAGTCGTTGGATCTCGACCAACGCGAGCAGCAATGTCGCGATACGATAAACAGCAATCGCAATAGGCTACATTCCGACCTTTATCAAAGTCGGAAACGTGATGGTACGCATTTCTCCGCCTTACACAAGGCATCACAATGTTTCACCAGGCAACGTCGGTCAACTGCTGTTTGTGTATGAGAACTCGGTTGGAAACTTTCCGCATGTCAGCACGTTGTAGGTGTCGCCACCGGCGCCAACCTTGTGTGGATGCTCTGGAAAGATAATCATTTGCATATCACAGCATTTTCTTCCTGCCGGTTAATTTCACGTCTGTAGCACGTCATCTTCGTGGTGTAGCAATTTTAATGGCCAGTAGTGTAGTATATGCACTGGCTACAACTGCGAGTTAATAAAATACAAAGAAAAACAACAGTTTAATGAATAATTTAATAACAATGGCTCTAACGTCTGCAGGTGATACACCAGACAATTATGTTGAATATTGTTTATTCAAGAAAGGACACGTCGAATAAACGGGAAATGGTCCTACGATATTCATTTAAAACACAGACAGAAAATGCATTTGTCAAATGCAGTTAAGTTACGTTGAGAGAGTTACGAGAATGGTAGTTAAATCCCCAAACTAAACTGTAAGGAAAGATACGCGTAAATTAAGTCTTGTTCATAATCACAATACACGGAATATTTACCAGCTCGAAACAGTTCAGAGCTCAACAGGATGATTTTCAAATTAACACATCACACGAGATACAAAGATAGCAACTTACACTCTGCCTATTCTCAGTTGCCGGCCGTTGTGGCCGAGCGGTTCTAGGCGCTACTGTCTGGAGCCGCGCTACCGCTACGGTCGCAGGTTCGAATCCTGCTTCGGGCATGGATGTGTGTGATGTCCTTAGGTTGGTTAGGTTTAAGTAGTTCTAAGTTCTAGGGGACTGATGACCTCAGAAGTTAAGTCCCATAGTCCTCAGAGCCATTTGAACCATTTTGAACCTATTCTCAGTTCCGTAATACAAGCGTAAAAAATTAGAGTCCTTCTCTGGAGCACATTCAGACCTCTCAAGCTACAAAGTCCCTCCAAAAGTTAAAGTATGATGAATCTTGGATCTTACGGGCGCTCAAGGACGAGGTTATCAGCGAACCGCCCAGAATCAAACACTTCCACGATCGGATACCACTCATTACCACAGGCAACTCTGCCTCCTTCCAGAACTCGTGTGGAAGTGCCCAGAATCGCCCCCTTTTGCTCTTCACTCGATAGCTCCCCGTCTTAACTTGACTCCCGTGATGCTCCACTACTGTCTACTTTTCCAATGGCTAAAGGCGGTCACCACGAAAAATACGTTGTTCTTACGTTCGACAGTCATCAGTTGACTCAACGTGACCACTTCTCGGACTAAAATAACATATTACAACAATATTTAAGTAAATAAATGTTATAAACATTTGGTCACACTCAGACCAATCACAATAAATGTAAATAAAAGTTTGTTCATAAATAAATTAGCCAGTATTCTTGCGCAAGGCGCTCACGATAAATGACAACAGATTGTGATAAATATTGTTCAAACAATTATTCAGGCCTACTTGTCAGAAGCGTCTTTTGGCTCTCTTTTAGAAAGGACCGGGAATCGAACCTGGGACCCCATGATCCAGAGGCAGCAACGCTAGACACTAGACCACAAGCTGCGGATGTATAAATGTGGAGGATAACATGTTCTGACAAATATTTGCATAATGAAAAGATATACAATCGTAATAAGGATAGAAATAAAATATATACAGATATGTACTGTACTATTTTGTTCCTTGTACACACCCGGCAAGTTTCATGAAGATCGTTTACTGATACTTAGGAATGTTCGCGTGTGAGACAGTAACAATCTAATGTAGGACGTCTACTTTTGGGCCCGTTCGTGTTGCATCTACTTGGGTCGATGACGCTAACTAGTGCATCCAAGTTCGTACGAGCTGTTTGTAAACTAATACCCAACCACTCAGGATAAATTAAAGTCCATCGGTAGGAAGAACGCCGCAATTTTCAGACCAAGGTTGGTTCCAGGACTGTTTCTTAGTCCTAGGTGCAGCCGAAGTCTGAAATGAATCTTTCAATCACTAACATATCACAAACTAAACTACCGGTAATGAATTTGCCTAAGACAGCTCGTTTAACGAGCTGCCAGCCGTTACGGTTTCGCAGTCTGAGGAGCAGCAGCAGAACTCGCCGGCTGTCAGCTTACACGGCTTCCGCTCCCCAGAAGTGAAGCGGAAGGGCAGCTCCTCGTAACAGAACAAGGAGCCAGTTGTGCGCACTCAATTAGCGCACTGTGAGTGGCTGGCGCGTCGCACCGCCCGTAAGCACTGCAGCTGGAAGGTGGGCAGGGGAGCAGGGGGGCAGGGGCCCACCCGCCTCGGCGCTCCGTCTTCGGCTGAGGAACGACGATAGCCTCGTGCGGCAGACTCAATCTCCCAGACAGGCGGGCCGCCACAATGGAGACGTCTGAGGGGGCGGCGGGCCCTCTGAATACCCTTTGTCCGATTAATTGAATTTTACCTGCAGTTACACGTAGCGAGGCCAGGCCTGGGGATGGGGGGGGTGGGGGCGAGGAGAATCGAGGGCCTTCTTGTCCATCTATCTCGGCTTGTCTCTTGCAATCTCGAAGAAGGCAGTCTTCAGTCCAATTCGAACGAGAAAGTTTTGTGTCCCTCGTGGCAACTCCAGTGTACAGCACCCGCTTCTTTTTTTTTTCCCCCTTACAATACACCACAGAAATCATTCGAATTTCCTTTCTGCCCACCTGATTTTAATAGAAATCGAAAACAATACCTGCCGTAGGCAACACCACCAATTTGACGCACCAGCTGTTTTTTTGCTAGGAGTAAACCATCCTTTTATTTCGTATTGTTCACTTCGACGACTTTCAGCTCTGTAGCAATTATCAAGTGTGTTTAGTACATGCAAGATGTAACACGATTCGCCGGCCGGGGTGGCCGAGCGGTTCTAGGCGCTACAGTCTGGAACCGCGCGACCGCTACGGTCGCAGGTTCGAATCCTGCCTCGGACACGGATGTTTGTGATGTCTTTAAGTTTGTTAGGTTTAAGTAGTTCTAAGTTCTAGGGGACTGATGACCTCAGAAGTTAAGTCCCATAGTGCTCAGAGCTATTTGGACCATTTCTAACATGATACGAGAGGCGTTCACTAATTCATGCAACACTTTTTTTTTTTTTGAAAGCAGGTTGGTTTTCTCAGGATTCCAATACACCTAATTATTCCTCACTCTTTTGGCTACAAGACCCTGTTTTACAACATAATCTCCGTTCAATGCGACAACCTTACGCCACCTTACAGAGAGGGTTGTATGCCCGCGTAGTACCAGTCTACTTGTCGACGTCGGAGCCAATGTCTTGCTGCACGGATAACCTCCCCATCGTCCACAACTGCTTCCCGCGGAGTGCATCCTTCATTGCGAGATCCCGGCTGTGGGGTGGATGAGCACGAGCAGTCCAATGAAATTTTGTGAGGCTTTGTCTCGTCAAGGAGAAGGACATTCGCATTTTTGTGGCGAAGAGCACACTGATGTCACTTCTTCCATTTCCGAAGTGTACCACAATAAACTTCACAACTGATCGCTGCACCACGAGGAAGGTCATCAAACAGAATAACCCCTTCAGAGGTCCAAAAGGCCGTCGCCACCACTTTACGGAGTGAGGTCGCGGCTTTGAACTTTTTAAGTGCCGTTTTGTTTCCGGTTCGACGTGATGAACTCATGTTTCACCACCTATGACGTTCGACAAAAAATTGTCTCGATCAGCCCCGCAACGCGCAAATAATTTCGCACAGATAGTCTTTCGTTGCTCTTTTTGATCTCCTGCTAGGCGCCACGGAACCCAGCGGGCACAATCCTTTCGGACAGGTTTGCGTGACCTTGCAATGACGAGAGACGCTTCGCGGAACGACTCACCGTGCTTTTGTTCACTGTCAGGTCTCCGTAGACATTCTGCAAGCGTCTGTGAATATTTCCGATGCTCTGGTTTCCCGCCAGAAGAAATTCACTTAATGCTCTCTGCTAGGAACTCACCTCCGTTACGGGTGTCGTTTTGAAGGTTACGTACAGCACCGCCACCAATCGGAACTTCATGAAACTATAGGCGTTGAAGCGGGAATATTCCACGATGTTCCAAAACAAATTCGGCGTTTTTCAAACGAAATTGGTGGAGATAAAAAATGTGTTCCATTACGTATTTTACGTATTTAATGTCCCTCGTATAAAGCATAAGGCAACCTTTGGTTGTTTTGTCAACAGAGTAAAAAAACTTCAGACTATAACCCATTTAAACCACATACTTGGTTTACAGTCAGCGTACATGGCTACGTTACATACGTTTAGAATCAGAGCGTGGTTGGCAAAACGTACGCTTTTTTTCCGAGGTCCGATCTGTTGCGAAATTAAAACTACAGTGAAAAATCCGATAAAGACTAGTACAGACGTATAGTACAGCGCCTCTAATATGCCTGTCGATCACGTCAAGTTGCGCTTTCTCAGTTCTGAAGGCACAGCGGGCACATAGAAATGTGAAGTGCGTGCTGTCATTCGAATGATTCATGAAGAGGGGTTCCGCCCGATTTCATGTAGCGCACATATAACTGTCGCGTGTGGCAACAAAGTGCGGCAATGGTACTGCAACTTTGCAGCAGGATGTACAGCCGTTCAGGTGATAGGGGAAGGAACCGAGTGTCAACTGATCATCCTGTTCAGCGAGTGGATCAGCAGATTCAAAATCGTGTACGAAGGGCAATTTAGAACAACCGAAGAGGAATGTTGTCGTCGGTTGTTGTCCTTCTTAAGAGGATACTCGGCGGCACACTGCAGCTGCTACAAAGACGTTCCTGCAGCGTTTCCGATGGGTAGTGTTTGACCACCCATCGTACGGCCTGGACTTGGCTTCCTCTGATTTTCATCTCTTTGCTCACATGAACCTCTGGCTATGAGGGCAGCATTTTGGCACAGACGGCGAGCTGCAGACCAGATACATAACCACCGGAAAGCAAAGGCGACTGTCTTCTATGACGAGATACAGTTGGTACAACGCTACGACAAATCTCTAAATCGGAGTGGTAACTATACGAGGTGCATTCAAGTTCTAAGGCCACAGATTTTTTTTCTCCGGACTGGAAAGAGATAGAAACATGCGCATTGTTTTAAAATGAGGCCGCGTTCATTGTCAATACGTCCCAGAGATGGCAGCACCGTACGGCAGATGAAATTTTACCGCCAGCGGCGAGAATGAGAACTGTTTTAAATACTTAAAATGGCGACGTTTTCCTTACTTGAACAGCGTGCAAACATTCGTTTTCTGAATTTGCGTGGTGTGAAACCAATTGAAATTCATTGACAGTTGAAGGAGACATGTGGTGATGGAGTTATGGATGTGTCGAAAGTGCGTTCGTGGGTGCGACAGTTTAATGAAGGCAGAACATCGTGTGACAACAAACCGAAACAACCTCGGGCTCGCACAAGCCGGTCTGACGACATGATCGAGAAAGTGGAGAGAAATGTTTTGGGGGATCGCCGAATGACTGTTGAACAGATCGCCTTCAGAGTTGGCATTTCTGTGGGTTCTGTGCACACAATCCTGCTTGACGAACTGAAAATGCGAAAAGTGTCATCCAGGTGGGTGCCACGAATGCTGACGGACGACCACATGGCTGCCCGTGTGGCATGTTGCCAAGCAATGTTGACACGCAACAACAGCATGAATGGGACTTTCTTTTCGTCGGTTGTGACAATGGATGAGACGTGGATGCCATTTTTCAATCCAGAAACAAAGCGCCAGTCAGCTTAATGGAAGCACACAGATTCACCGCCACCAAAAAAATTTCGGGTAACTGCCAGTGCTGAAAAAATGATGGTGTCCATGTTCTGGGACAGCGAGGGCGTAATCCTTACCCATTGCGTTCCAAAGGGCACTACGGTAACAGGTGCATCCTACGAAAATGTTTTGAAGAACAAATTCCTTCCTGCACTGCAACAAAAACGTCCGGGAAGGGCTGCGCGTGTGCTGTTTCACCAAGACAACGCACCCGCACATCGAGCTAACGTTACGCAACAGTTTCTTCGTGATAACAACTTTGAAGTGATTCCTCATGCTCCCTACTCACCTGACCTGGCTCCTAGTGACTTTTGGCTTTTTTCCAACAATGAAAGACACTCTCCGTGGCCGCACATTCACCAGCCTTGCTGCTATTGCCTCAGCGATTTTCCAGTGGTCAAAACAAGACTCCAGAAGCCTTCGCCGCTGCCATGGAAGCATGGCGTCAGCGTTGTGAAAAATGTGTACGTCTGCAGGGCGATTACGTCGAGAAGTAACGCCAGTTTCATCGAAGTAGTTAATTAGAAAAAAAATCGGAGGCCTTAGAACTTGAATGCACCTCGTACAGACAATCAGCTGGAAGGTGCAGCTAAACGTTGGAAAAAAAATTATTTTCATTGTGTTTTCCATTATGTGACCGATATGAGCTTGAAAAAAAAATAGCCCTTGGAGATCAAATAAACACTAATTACGTACAGTTAAAAATGGTAAGTACACAGAAACAGAGGATATCACGCAATAAAATATTTAACTACATCACCGGATTTTACAGTTATAGGCATCACACCAGGTATTACAAAACAATTTATGCACAGCATGGTCACGGTTGCATGGCAGTACTGAACTATGGCAGTGTTCGTGGCTGATTGGTCATAGATAAACTTGACCTGAAAGATATGCCATATGTATAATCTTTCTTAAGCATGAAACTGACGTACTATAAAATACAGTACTGCTTGTGAAAATTTCAACACCAAAGAGACATCTGAATATAAAAAAAATTATTCCAGAGATTAGGAACACGGAGGTACACAAATGATTACAATTACGGAAATGTACATTAACTCTGAAAATGAGAATTCACTACGATGTGAAACCGTCATGTAGCTTCAATTAGGGCCTCTAGACGTCCTGGCATCAAAGAGGAATAGGATATGCTGCTGGGGAACACACTGCCAAGTCCTTTCTACGCGCGCCCGAGAAGCATCGACAGTTGTTGCAGGAGGACCAAACCAAACAAGTTGCCAATCGACCATTTCCGAGACATATTCCATGGGTGACATGTTAGATCGTGCAATGGTACCCGCCATCCTCCGAGGAAGGCCTGCACATTCTTCGCCACATGTGGCCGAGAACTGTTCTGCTGAATAGGAGGTGAGATCGAATGTTATAGCCAATGGCGCCCGAAACCATCGGACTTGGCTTTTTCTCAGGTATGCCACTCAACAATGCGGTCGGCCGGTGGCTTCTAATACATATGCAGTCCCCACTATATGAGACGTTGAAGCGAGAATCGTCCGAATCCACTATATTTTACTACTCACCGTGTCAGTATTGGCGTTCATGTACCAATTGCAAAAAAATGGTTCAAATGGCTCTCAGCACTATGGGACTTAACTGCTGAGGTCATCAGTCCCCTAGAACTTAGAACTACTTAAACCTAACTAACCTAAGGACATCACACACATCCATGCCCGAGGCAGGATTCGAACCTGCGACCGTAGTGGTCGCGCGGTTCCAGACTGTAGCGCCTAGAACCGCTCGGCCACACTGGCCGGCTACCAATTGCAGTCTGAGGCTTTGATGGTTTCTAGTCAATGGAAGCCGAAGCAATTGTATACATGTCCAGTCCTCAGCAGAAGACGCATTCTGTGGTCCGGTACCTGAACGACCCTGTTCTATGCAATGCTTCCTCACACGCTTCACTGTCATAGCAGAATGCTCTGTAAGAGCCGCACTGTTACGGAGACCAACCATTCTGCCCCGTTCGAACTAACTCAGATGCCGACAATATGACCCTTAACGGCGACGAGGCATACTTACTTGCATGTTTCAACTTCGTTTGATGGCTCTCCGCCGACTGAGCGTGTGGGAACAATAACAGGTCCGGCTACACAAAAGAGAACGCTGCTGGGGCTACAAGCAGCCTTAATCACTTATAACGGTTTCACTCTTCTATACACCCTCCGGTTTTGGAGTGATTCATATCATTCCTTTCTGGGTGTTGCAATTTCCACAAGCAGAAGTGTGTTCGTCGCAGGAACGGAAAGAAGCAATATTGTTTTACTAGCCGCGCGGGATTAGCCGAGCGGTCTTAGGCGCTGCAGTCGTGGACTGTGCGGCTAGTCCCGGCGGAGGTTCGAGTCCTCCCTCGGGCATGGGTGTGTATGTATGTCCTTAGGATAATTTAGGTTAAGTAGTGAGTAAGCTTAGGGACTGATGACCTTAGCAGTTAAGTCCCATAAGATTTCACACACATTTGAACTTTTTTTTATTTTGTTTTGCTAGGTTTCTTGAGAATCACGAATGGAAGTGACTGCATTGAAACTGCAAAAGAAAAACTTTCACCAACTCCAGAGAAGAAAGCAGTACGAGATGGCCATATAACAGGCGCGAGTGCAAACTGCGCTCAACACAAAACTTTAATTACCCAGCTATTTAGGCGTAGAAAAGGCTGTAGTCACTGTGATACTTCAATTTAACTTAATTCATAGCTCGGCAGTAGCGAGGTCGCGGTTGTAATTTAACCGTTTATGAGAATAGTTCGGTTAAATTACACTAACAATGTTAATTTCATTAAAACCCAGCCACTTTAAAACTGACGCATTTCGGATGTACGCCTTAGTCTCCGTGTAGCAGAAGGAAAGTAAGCTGCTGGAAGCCGTGGCGACTCATATTTATTTACGACGCAATACAGTTCAACATAGTGTACGGTCACAACGGAGACGGTGCCCAACAGTAGGACTGCCAAGGAAAACAAACGAAGACATTTCCAGAATAAATTTTCACTCTACAGAGGAGTGAGTGCTGACTTGAAACCCGGCAGTTTAATAGTGTGTGCCGGACCGGGGCTCAAAACAGAGTTTTGCCTTTCGCAACCAAGTGGTCTACAGAACTGAGCTATCTAAGCACGACTCATCACTCGCCCTCACAGTTCTACTTCCCGCCCCTAAGCCATTTCTCCAAGAACGTTTGTCCTGCAAAGTATGAAGTAGAGCGTCTGTTACGTCTGGGAGGTGTGAGAAGAAATACTGTCTGAAGCAAATCTGTGACGACGAATCGTGATTTGCGCTTGGACAGCTCAGTCGGAGGAGCACTTGCCAGCGATAGGCTAAGGTCTGAGATTCAAATCCCGGTTTTAATATGAAAAATCGAAGACGATGTACCCGGGTAACTTTACTTTGTTTTTAATGAAATGGCTTCAAATGGCTCTGAGCACTATGGGACTCAACTGCTGTGGTCATAAGTCCCCTAGAACTTAGAACTACTTAAACCTAAGGACATCACACACATCCATGCCCGAGGCAGGATTCGAACCTGCGACCGTAGCGGTCGTGCGGCTCCAGACTGTAGCTCCTTTAACCGCTCGGCCACTCCGGCCGGCCTTAATGAAATGACTTGGGCTTTTATCCATTGAGATATTCTGAGCTTTATGACGGTGTGTATCTGGAGAGCGAAGCTTGTTCTTCCCAAACGTGTAAGTTTTAATGTGATCAGGTTCTAATGTAATTATCAGTACTAATGTTTTTGACCCAATTATTCTCTTAAACTGCCCTGAGATAGCTTCACAGTCCTTTAAATCAATAAGGGATTAACGAACTAGAATGCGACGCACATTTACTTACAAGTAGCTCCTACAGGAAACTGAAAAGTATCGCAAATACAATTCAATGTCTCGACCACCTCGCAAACCAACTGAAGCGTACATAGGATCTGAAAGAGTTCCGGACGAATATTAATACCACATTAATAACGAGTAGCGAGATCATTTTAATGTAACAGACTCTAAGAATGAACACTCCTGTATTGTTACAAATGGCGATAGCATTCCACATCGTACAAAAGGACATGCAAATTTATTCCGTCATTTGATAGCATTGAAAATATCAGAGTATCATTTCTCGGTGTCTCTTTGTTTCATTAACCTCTCAATATGAAGAATACATGCACCACCCCCTCTCTCAGTATCAGAATTTTCGCAGACCTTAATTTTAAGACACCTTTTTAACATCGCAATAATGAAATATTCGACTCATAATGTAGAGGACTGCCACGAAGAGCAAACGAAGACAACACATTTCCAGAATGCATTTTCACTGTACAAACTACGTACTTGCTTTACAATATTTGATTATTTATAATCAGTTTTCAGCTTACCGTGCCATCGTCAGGGAACAACTGTGTAGGGAACTAACATTGGAAACACAAATATTATCAACATACACAAACCTTTCGCCATACAGAAGGCTAGAAACGCCAGAGCGAGGACCCAATATTTGTGTTACACGCTCAACATGTTAAATTATAAGGTACAACATCGATAGTATCAAACAAAGCACATGACGGAAACACACCAAATTAAGAGATTCATGTCGTTTTTACGTTATACTAAAGGTTGTATGGGAGAAACATACAAAGGTATAATAACAGATCTATTATAGTACACGTTTAAGGAGATGAATACGATCATTGGGCTTGAGTCTAGGAGTGTATGGCTGATTGATTGGGTCATGTGAAGGGTAAGAGTGGGGATGTGGCCGGATGTAACTGATCATTAGAACCAGGTGGGAATTTTGAGCTAAACGCTTATTTATGTCAAGTGCTTCTAATAGGTTAAGTTTCGTCCCTTTGTTGGCTCTATGTAGCATTTCTGTTTTGATACAGTATTTCTGACCTCCCTTCATTATATCTCCAGCAAAAGCGGAGTCTGCCCTCAATTCAGCTGTGTTCATACTACTTAGATATTCTGGCTGCTATAGTCCTACCTGTTTGACCAACCTACAAAATGCTGCAGTCAATGCAAGTGATTTTATTCGTACCAATATTACTCAGTAAAACTGTTTTATCCTTACTACAGAATAGGATATGAGCTGTGGAGCTCTCTACTCAATGTGAAGCGTTATAGTTGGAAGATTAGAGAGTTTTAACTAATTTGTTGGATGATTTTCCTAAATACGGGATTTAAGATATAGGATACAGGATTTTATTTATGGCTGTTGCTGCAGAGGGGTTGAAAGTAAGGCAAGACGTTTATTCTTCGTTTCTTCTGCTCAATATTGTGTGTCAGGTCAGTGTTATAGCCATTGCTAGATGCAAAAAATTTAATTTTGTGCTATTCTATTTAAATCCAGTTTTCACAGCGGTACATACGGTATCCCACGAGAAATGATCAATATTCGGGTATACGACAGGAACGATCATTCGAAGCAAAAAATTGTATTAAACATGGGCTCTAAAATGCATATCTTAAGAGCTATGAGCACTTGTACATCTTTGCTACTGTGAAATACATCTCTTCTGCTGAACAAGTGCTTATAGCTCTTAACGTACGCATTTGAAGAGTCCATGTTCGTTGTACGTTTTTGCTTCCAATGATCTTCCTGTCATATCCCCCAATACTCATATACCAGACTATGGAATTGTTCTAGCACGAGATGGCGGAATAATCCATAAATTTTAGATTTTGCTTCGGCAGCTACGATCGGCAACTTCAACAGTGTTTCCCAAGGCACAAGATGTACCTGTTACGGTATTACATATCGATCACGGCCTTTCGCTGCCAGAGACTGCAATGAGTTACGCTCAAAATGAGCACCCCCGACGATGGTCAGGGAAGTATATTTATACGTTCTTCAAAATGATACCGAACAAAGTCGAGGCGTGCGGGAGGTTGTCCGGAGGAGAAAACTGAAACCATAAGACGATGTATTGAATCTCAAGCAACGGCGTCCCAGAGCATCGCAAATAAGAGGAACAACGTATACCAAAATTCGCCGCATTTGTTCCTACGAGGGTGTCTGAAGAATATAGTGTTTAAAACTGGAGTGGAGCTGTACAAGTACTTTTTAATATAAAAACAAGTAGCATGTGAATATGTTCGTACTACAAGAGCCGCCGCGTGGTCTAGGCGACTTGTCACGGTTCGCGCGGCTCCCCACGTCGGAGGTTCGAGTCCTCCCTCGGCCATGGGTGCGTGTGTTAAAGTTAGATTAAGAGTAGTGTGTAAGCTTGGGGACCGATAACCTCAGCAGTTTGGTCCCATAGCATATATATATATATATATATATAAACACAAGAGCCGTCTTGGAAGACCGTTCTCCAACTGTTGTGGCAGCCATTTGTAACTCTTACTGTAATCTTGTTTACTTTCGTTTAGCATTAACTTTGATAGTAGTGCTTATTTCGTCAAATCTGTTCAGTCAGTTCGGTCACCCTCTGTACGTAATTGTATTATTTTATCTTTTTTTCGTTACCCTTCTTCGACTAACATTTGTAAAAGAAATCCCTAGAATTCATGGAATAGTGTTGATACTTACAGATTCCGAATAATTGCCGCTTGTAGAATGTGAAACTTAGAAACGGTTTTAAAGTTCACGGAAAAGAAATAAAAACTTTGAAATTTGCCGATGATATTTTAATTCTTTCAAAGACGACAGTGGACTTGGAGCATCAGTTGAATGGTAAGGATAATGTCTTGAAAACAGATGGTATTGACAGGCGTTTTATCCTTCAGTTTAGATCTAGCGTATACATTATGAGATCAAAAACGTACGGACACCTATTACTGGACATTAATATGGTGTGTGTATCCACTCTTCGCCTTTGTAACGGCTCTAACTCTGCTGGGGACACTTTTAATTGAGGGTCTGAAACTCTGCGGAGGAATGGCAGCCCATTCTTCTTCAACAGCCGAAACCGGATAAGGTAGCTGGGGTCTTGAGAGAAGCTGACGTTCTAATTTATCCCATAGGTACTTCATAGGGTTCAGTTCGATTGGGCAGGCCAGTCCATTTCAAGAATGTTAGTGTCCACAAACCATTGCCTCACAGACGCTGTTTAATGACAGAATGCATTGTCATGCTGATATAGACATCATCTCCGAATTGTTCCTCTGCTGTACGCAGTTCACAACGCTGTAAAATTTGTTCATATCTTTCTACAGTAAGTGTTTTCGTAAACGCAATAAGGGACACGAGAAACATCCCTATACCGTAACAGACCTCCTCTGTACGTCATCAATTGCACCACAGGTGAAGGCAGTGTAGCATTCACTAAACCCAAACCCTTCCATCGGCTTGCCACAGAGTACAGCGTGATTCACCACTCCAAATCCCTTTTTTCAGTTACCCACTGTCCAGTGGCGAAGCTCTTTACACCACCTCAAGCTTCGCTTAACACTGTCTGCAGAAATGTTTGGCTTATGAGGAGTTGCTCGATCACTGACGCCATTCTTTTCAACTCCCAACACACAGTCACGGTACTAGGTAGACTAATGGTACCACTTTGGAACTCACGAGTGATTCCTTCCTCTGAGTTCAAAAATGGTTCAAATGGCTCTGAGCATTATGGGACTTAACATCTGAGGTCATCAGTCCCCTAGAACTTAGAACTACTTAAAGCTAACTAACCTAAGGACATCACACACATCCATGCCCGAGGCAGGATTCGAACCTGCGACGGTAGAGGCAGCACGGTTCCGGACTGAAGCGCCTAGAACCGCTCATCCACAGTGGCCGGCACTGCTCAAACAAATCGGGGGCAAACAACGAGTGTACAGAAAGGAAGCCAATATGGATGTCCACAGCCTTTGTTTCACTCCCAGGCGTGACACTGTACTGCGGCGAGACTCAAATTATTAAAAGCATGGTACCTCGTTCAGAGACTCAAAAGCGTCTTTCTTTCCTCTTTCCATTGTGAAAGGAAGAGAAATAAACTTTATAATACGACACGATAAAAAATTTCCCTCTGCTATGCACTTCACACGCATTTCCAGAACATAATGTCGATCGCCAAAAACGATAGCAGAGCTTATGTTTGACAGATATGTAAACAAGGTATTTTTATCACAGCGACAGAAGACATAGAGGACGAAAAATCACTTGGAGGGTAAACTTTGGAGCAATTCTGAAGTCCACAGAGACGGTGGCATAGGGTAAACGAGCGCTAGTCCAAATGGCTCTGAGCACTATGGGACTCAACTGCTGTGGTCATAAGTCCCCTAGAACTTAGAACTACTTAAACCTAACTAACCTAAGGACATCACACACATCCATGCCCGAGGCACGATTCGAACCTGCGACCGTAGCGGTCGTGCGGTTCCGGACTGTAGCGCCTTTAACCGCTCGGCCAGTCCGGCCCGAACGAGCGCTAGAGTACAAAGAGTAAAATCAAGGGCCGGCAAATTAATGTTGCCTCCCACCGTGTTGGCGTCAAAAACTTTTTTCGATAAGTAAGCACAAGTTTCGCTCAGAGCATTTGCTTTTTTCCCTTTCTGGTTTTTGTTTAGATTTCTTCCAGCCTATGTCAGACTCTCGACCTGCAGAAGTTCGGTAATGTGGCACTTTGTCGGTAGCTATCGACACAATAATTCGTACTCTGGGTGTTATTCACTGCTGTAAAAAACAGATTTACGCAAGAAGTGATTTCTGGTTTAACTCCGTAGGTGTACATCAGAAATTACCGGTGTCACGATGAAAAAGAAGTAATAAATATTGCGTTTCCGAAAGAGAACAACTGTTGGCGTAAAAGTAGCTTTCTCGAAGACTGACGTAGAAACTGGTTTTCGCTCTATTTTTTTCCTTTTCTTTTTTTACATCATGTAAGTACACCAAGTAATTTATGTATGTGGGCAGTACTTGTTATTATTACAGAAATCAGGGTGGAGCCAGACTACGGGGATATTATCGCGTCAGCTGTGGATGGAAAAGTTCAGTACATTTAAGAGCTTGCCGAATTTAATTTTGTTATTGCAGTTCCGTGTAAGTTTAGACAACCATACGAACATGAGTCCTTTAAGTTTAAGGAATCCGGTGTTGTCGAAATGAGTAACTCGATGAGAACACCGCACGCCAGTGAACGCAAAGCCCACATTAAGGGTTTCGAGGACCAAATAAATCTGTCATTGGCCGCAGTTTGCGAGCGAGGTTGGAGACAATTGGCTCCGTTCTGATGCTCCTCCCCTGTAACAAGGGAATTAGCTCAGCTCGAATGGCTAAAACCGAATAGAAAAGGGTTTCAAATACGGAGATGTGTATCCACATAAAAGTTATTTATCTGTGACACTTTGCATTTGATACAATCTATGTTTGAAAGTGGTGGTTGTGGTCTTCTGTCCGAAGAGTGGTTTGATGGAGCTCTCCATGCTAGTCTTCATTTCCCTACGGCTCCCGCTAGTACCATGGACGTTACTCCCTGATGTCTTAACAGGTGTCCTATCATTCTGTCCCTTCTTCTTGTCGGTGTTTTCCATATATTTCTTTCCTCGCCTATTCTGATACTAATGGACTTCTCTTGGCCAGGAATGCCCTATTTGACAGTGCTAACCTGCCTTTTATGTCGTCCTTGCTCCGTCCATCATGGGCTATTCTGTTGCTTCCCAGGTAGCAGAATTCGTTAACTTAGCCCATTTCGTGATGCCCAATTTTAATATTAAGTTTCTCGCTGTTCTCACTTCTCCTACCCCTCATTACTTTCGCCTTTCTTCGATTTACTCCCATTTCATATTCTGTACTCATTAGACTGTTCATTTCATTCAACAAATACTGTAATTTTTCTTCTTTTTTTCCTTAGCATCATCAGCGAATCTTCACGTCCTTTCACCCTGCATTTTAATTCCACTCTTGAACCTTTGTTCTATTTCTGCCATTGCTTCTTCGATGTATAGACTAAACAGTACGGGCGTAAGACTACATCCCCGTCTTACACATTTTTTAATCAGAGCACTTCGTTCTTGCTAATCCAGTCTTATTCGTTCGTCTTAGTTCTTGGAGATATTAAGTACTATTCGTCTTTCCCTATATCTTACCTGTATTTTTCTCAGAATTCCGAGCAAATTGCACCGTTTGACATGTCGAACGCCTTTTACAGTCGACGAAACCGAGGAACGTGTCTTGATTTTTCTTCAACCTTGCTTGCATTACCAACCGCGACGTCGGAATTGTTTCTCTGGTGCCTTTACCTTTGCTGAGGCCAAACGGATCGTCATCTAATAAGTCCTCCATCTTTTTCCATTTTCTGTACATTATTCTTGTCAGCAATTTGGATGCTTGAGCTGTTAAGGTGATTGGATGATGATTTTTCCAAAAGTCTGATATTATACCGCCAGTCTCATACATTCTGCATAGCATTGTGAATAGTCTATTTGTCATCACTTATCCCAATGATTTTAGCTACTATTACGATTAACGCTCCATTTTTGACAGCCATTTATGGACTGTAAGCAGTGTTTAACTGCACTGTAGACAAATCACAGGCGTCTGCGTATGGTTTGCTTCACGGGAGCGACGCGAACTGAGATGCAGCAGACAGTTTTTGTTATGGAGCAGAACCAGTTTACAAACACAGTTTATGTCCGACCAAGTGCTTCCTGATCTCAAAAGTCAATTTAGAAGCGTCTGACAGATCAATGTTGACAGTACAGACATGCAGCTGCGACGAAGATAATAAGCACAAAACATTATGTACACCTAGTTGCATGATATTGCACGAGCTTTTACCTACCTTCAAACTGTGACTGTTTCACAGTTTCTCACAACAGGTACACTCACATTACCTCCGTGCTATCTTATCGGTATAGGCAGGATTTGTCATGGCAGAACAAATAGAGAAAAACCACAACGTATCTGTAAAGGAGGGAGTCGACACCTTTCTTTCTTTTATATTATTTTTTGTGTTACTTTTTTTCCGCAGCGGTCCAAATTTCACATTCATTTGGGAAGGAGCAGCGCACTATGCAAAAAAGTAAAAAAGAAAGACGGGGAGCAGGCTGTACCGAAGCTAATTCTGCGATTGGGCCGTAACCTGCAATTTTCGATCGTAAAAAAAATATACGACGCGAACGGAAAAATTAAGCGCCGCGGGGGTTGCGGGGGCTTCGTCAGTAAAACCTAATTTAAGGACTTTCACGAAGAGCGCAAACCCGCGAGCACCCAGAGAACCGGATTCTCCACTCTGGGAATGGGAATTTGCTGTATATTAAAGTGCAAGAACAGTGCTTAGAGAACGGACGAGCTTTCCACAGCTAACACATATACCAAATTACATCCCGTCTGCTACGCAAAATTTTTACTCGTTAACGCTCGAGTGGTTGTCCCTAAAGAGTAGCCCATGTTGACGGTAAAGGATTTCATACTATTTACATCATACCACACACTTCCGCAGCAAGGCAATCAGAAAATGACCTTCCACATGCATATGTAGAGTCGTTCGTTGTCGAACGGCAACGATAGACCACTTCTCGCGCAGGAGATCACAGTACGAGTTCCGAAAATCTTTGACTGGATGGGTCTGCAAATAACATCTGACGAGGCGTTCACCGTGTAAATGTACTGTTGTTCTGGAGTAATTGAGACGCGTATCAATCCTTCTCTTAACATTCTACACAACTTTCTAATACTTATATATGAGGGGCGTTCAGTAAGTAATGCAACACATTTCTCTCTCGGCCAAATATGGTTTTTTAAAAAAAAGCGGTATGTTTTGTGGGACATTGTGAAACATTCCCCCTTTATTGCCTATAGTTTCATAAAGTTCTGATAGCTGGCGGCGCTATACGTTACCTGCAAAATTGCATCTGTAACAGAGGTGCGTTCCAAACAGAGAGTTGTCACTGAATCTCTTTTGGTGGAAAACTGCTGCAACGTGGATATTCATAGGCGCTTGCAGAATATTTACAGAGACATGGCAGTGAACAAAAGCGTGGTGAGTCGTTGGGCAAGGCGCCCATCATTACCGCAACAAGGTCGCGCAAACCTCCCGCGCGCCGGCCAGCTGCACACAACTGAGACCCTTGCAACATTGGAACGTGCAGACATTCTCATTCGAGGTGGTCGACAGATCACAATAAAACACCTCGCTACTCAACTGGGCGTCTCTGATGGTTATGCTGACACACACGCCCACTAGTTGGGGTACTCAAAGGGGTGTGTCCGCTGAGTTCCTTGTCCCCAACAGAAGTCCTTAGACAGCAACGAATACATAGAATACATAGAATACATAGAAAGAAGGATCCTTTATTGTATGATTATATGATAGCGGAACAAACACTGGTAGCAGTTACTTCTGTAAAATATCTGGGAGTATGCGTGCGGAACGATTTGAAGTGGAATGATCATATAAAATTAATTGTTGGTAAGGCGGGTACCAGGTTAAGATTCATTGGGAGAGTCCTTAGAAAATGTAGTCCATCAACAAAGGAGGTGGCTTACAAAACACTCGTTCGACCTATACTTGAGTATTGCTCATCAGTGTGGGATCCGTACCAGATCGGGTTGACGGAGGAGATAGAGAAGATTCAAAGAAGAGCGGCGCGTTTCGTCACAGGGTTATTTGGTAACCGTGATAGCGTTACGGAGATGTTTAACAAACTCAAGTGGCAGACTCTGCAAGAGAGGCGCTCTGCTTCGCGGTGTAGCTTGCTCGCCAGGTTTCGAGAGGGTGCGTTTCTGGATGAGGTATCGAATATATTGCTTCCCCCTACTTATACCTCCCGAGGACATCACGAATGTAAAATTAGAGAGATTAGAGCGCGCACAGAGGCTTTCAGACAGTCGTTCTTCCCGCGAACCATACACGACTGGAACAGGAAAGGGAGGTAAAGTGCCCTCCGCCACACACCGTTGGGTGGCTTGCGGAGTATAAATGTAGATGTAGATGTAGATGTAGACCATCCGCCCGGACTTGCTTACGCGTTACGAGGCGGATCATGATAATTTTTTGTCGAAAGTCGTCACAGGCGATGAAACATGGGTTATCGCTTCGAATCGAAAACAAACCTGGAATCAATGGAGTGGCGCCACACCACCTTTCCTCAGCACTCCCAGCTTTGGGACTCTCAAGGGGTTATTCTGTTTGATGTCGTCGCTCATGGTGCAACGATCAACTCTGAAGCGTATTGTGCTACAGTCAGGAAATAGAGGACGCGACTTCAGTATGTTCGTCGCCACAACTTCTCCTTCTCCATTACAAAGCAAGACCTCACACACGTCTGCGCAGCCGAGAGGAGCTCACTAAACTTCACTGAATTGTTCTTCCTCATCCACTCAATAGTCCGGATCTCGCACCTCCTCACTTCCATCTGTTTAACCCAATGAAGGATAAGACGTTGGCTCCGACGACGACTAGTAGGGTGGTACCATGCGGGGATACAGACCCTCCCAGCAAGAACTGAACGAATATTGTGATGAAAAACAGGCGTTTGTAGCCAATGCGATGGGAATAATACGGTGTGTTGGAATCCTGAATAATATCAAATTGCTTTCGAAAAAAAAATGTGTTGCATTACTTATTGCACGCACCCTTGTTTTTGCGTAGGCTGCAGCGCCAGAATAAGTTAACATGAAAGTTTTCTGGATATGGTATTATTTGACACTGTAAAATGACCTGTTTGCTCGAGAAACCATGTTTCGGCTACGGTTAGGGTGGCCTTCTGTGTGAACTGGTGTATTTTGTTGTTCAAAGTATTTTGTCTTCGCTGTTGTACTGTATTGTCATAATTTTAAAAAGTTGATATATTTTGTCTGTTGTGGTAAAAGGAGTTTTCTGTGGTGAAGGGACTGGGGATATGCTGACGTCTACTGCCTCTTACAGTGTATGCCATGATTGGTAGTCAGCGACAAATGGGGTGCCACCTCTCGTTTCCCTGGTTTGGGACATAGGCCGCTCGGTGGCAGTTGTATGTACTGTATTGTATTGTATTGTATTGTATTGTATTGTATGTTAACCGGGGACCTAGAAACAACGGAGAGTCTCCGTCCCCGCCGCAGCCGCAGTGGTCCACAACCCCACGACGACTACCGCAGTCCACTTCACCCCTCCGCCGCACCACACCGAACCACTTTTTCAGGGTTATTGTGCGGTTCGACCCCCGGTGGACCCCCCAGGGAACATCTCACCAGACGAGTGTAACCCCTATGTTTGCGTGGTAGAGTAATGGTGGTGTACGCGTACGTGGAGAACTTATTTGCGCAGCAATCGCCGACATAGTGTACCTGAGGTGGAATAAGGGGAAACAGCCGGCATTCGCCGAGGCAGATAGAAAACCGCCTAAAAACCATCCACAGACTGGCCGGTTCACCGGACCTCGACACAAATCCACCGGGCGGATTCGTGCCGGGGACAAGGCGCTCCTTCCCGCCCCTGCGGTGGCAATTACTCGCCAGTAATGTTCGCGTCTCGTTTTGTTACCTGCGTCCTGTTGAGCTGTGACGGCTGGCTGTCAGAATACTGCAATCCTCTCTACTTATGTTGTTACGATGTTTCAATATTTCAGTGTCCTCTCCTATCTTGCCGTTCACCATGTCTGTCTGGTTGGCAAGTACGCAGGTTTCCTTTACTTTTATTTCCTAGCCGCAGTCTTTCTGCTGTTCGGTCATTGGAGATGTGTTGTGCTGCCCAAGTCGGATGTAGCGCTCGTGCTCGCGTATGCGCGCTACTATCAGCCTGCCGATTTCGCCGATGCAGACTTCCCCACACTCACAGTCTACCTTGTAAACGTCCTTAATGGAATCTAGCACACCCTGGACCTTGCGCATGCTGCGAAAGACGAGTTGGATACCAACCCGGCAAAGTTATTTATCAATTCGGTGACTGACATTCTTCGCGTAAGACAGGGTCGGTCAAAGCGTGCAAAACTTCGTGCGTGCTAACCGTTCTGCACGTGTGCGATCGTGGACGCTGTCTGTCTCGGCACTGCTCCGTACATCTCGGCTTTTCCCGGTCCTTCTCCGTATAGCGCGACATTTCATTCAGCAGTACGATGCGACAGTTTGTTCCAGCATTTGGTGCGACTTATTTTGGTCGACACGACATTCTTCAGTTTTCCAGATTTGTGGTGTAACCGCAGTTTATTCTTCGCTATCTGCTCGTGGTATAAAGGAAATTCACAAGTCCGGGGGATGTTTGCCAAAAAGAAGCAGTCCAGCTATCTATCAGTGATTCAAGAATGAACTGGAATCACAGAGGAGAAGGGCGAGAACGCTCTCTATGTCTTACGTAGAGGCATAATCGACGTGTTCGCTATGAAACGGCATTACAACACCATGTAGAATGAATTTAAAGACCTAAATGACGATGAAAGAATTAAAAACTATAGCGATGGGCGGACCATTTGAGCAGTATTCATTGTTCTGGACATCAAGAACCACTTTCTGTTAAATATGCAGGCATGGCACACGTATTGGAATTGATGGTACGAGCAGTAAATACTCTGAAGTCGCACGCATTATTACACGGTTAGTTGCAACAGTTTTTGAAAGAATTGAACGAAGAGTATGTAGACCTTATACCTTACCGCAAAGTACACTGGTTACATGAAGAGACATACCTGGAATGAGTTTTCAATTTAAGACCAGATACGGCGAATTTCTGAAGGAAAACGGAAAACAAGAACGAAAATTAGACGATCCGTAATGGTTTGCAGACGTTTCATTTTAAATGGAGTTGACTGGAGTGTGCCTTAAGTAAGACATTGTAAGGTGAGAAGAAACTCATTTCTGATTTCATGGCGAAAGTGGATGCATTTAAAAAGAAAGTCGCATTGTGGAAGGGACAATTTCTGACGTCGTCAGTTTCCCTACGATCGCTGGCGTTAAAGAAAATGTGAATTCTGAACAGTCCGTTATGACGTTCAAAGTATTACAGCAATAGCGTCATTTGAGGACAGTGCAAGCCTTGCACGTATTTTTGAACTGTTTTCGAGAGCGTTTGACATCTCAGTTGAAAGTGCACCTGTGCATCTGCATATGTATTTGGTCGATCTGAATGTAATTCCCGTTTAAAAAACAAATTCTTTTACGTTAAAACTATCTAGCAGTTTTACGTTGTTTTCCCCAGAAAGGGTTTCCACGTCTCCTTAATGAGGTTACAAACATGGTATCAATGTTTTGTTCAACACATGTGCGTAAAAAGCTTTTCTAGATTATGAAACCATATAATTCATGACCATGTGTCAGCATGAGCAACACTGTCATCATCTGCCCGTATGCTGAGAGTTAGTGCCAGGTATAAATTTTATTATGTCTTCAGCGCGTAAAAGATAATTAAATAAGGCTAAAAATTTGTTTTCATTGTGGTTAAAATAGCTCTGAGCACTATGGGACTTAACTGCTGTGGTCATCAGTCCCCTAGAACTTAGAACTACTTAAACCAAACTAACCTAAGGACATCACACACATCCATGCCCGAGACAGGATTCGAACCGGCGACCGTAGCGGTCGCGCGGTTCCAGACTGTAGCGCCTAGAACCGCTCGGCCACATCGGCCGGCTCTTAATTGTGATCTATATTGTTGAGAAATATGAAGCAAAGCCACATGTCACATGCGGCGCTTTCATAGTTTCTCGCCCTTCCCCAACTCCCTGCTCAGATAGCGTGGCGTGGTGGAGGAGGAAGTGTGCGGGAGATAGAGTACGAGCACCGCACGTGAGCAGCACTCTTCGCTATTCTTGGTTTAGATGGCGTGGGGAAAAAAAAAGAAAAAAGTTACTGTGGTGTCACCGCCAGACACCACACTTGCTAGGTGGTAGCTTTAAATCGGCCGCGGTCCATTAGAACATGTCGGACCCGCGTGTCGCCACTGTCAGTAATTGCAGACCGAGCGCCACCACACGGCAGGTCTAGAGAGACGTACTAGCACTCGCCCCAGTTGTACGATGACTTTGCTAGCGACTACACTGACGAAGCCTCTCTCTCATTTGCCGAGAGATAGCTAGAATAGCCTTCAGCTAAGTCTATGGCTACGATCTAGCAAGGCGCCATTAACCATTTCTAGAGAGAGCCTCACTTGCATCATCCAGAATGTTGTTGTTGTTGTGGTCTTCAGTCCTGAGACTGGTTTGATGCAGCTCTCCATGCTACTCTATCCTGTGCAAGCTTCTTCATCTCCCAGTATCTACTGCAACCTACATCCTTCTGAATCTGCTTAGTGTATTCATCTCTTGGTCTCCCTCTACGATTTTTACCCTCCACACTGCCCTCCAATGCTAGATTTGTCATCCCTTGATGCCTCAAAACATGTCCTACCAACCGATCCCTTCTTCTAGTCAAGTTGTGCCACAAACTTCTCTTCTCCCCAATCCTATTCAATACCTCCTCATTAGTTACGTGATCTACCCACCTTATCTTCAGCATTCTTCTGTAGCACCACATTTCTAAAGTTTCTATTCTCTTCTTATCCAAACTAGTTATCGTCCATGTTTCACTTCCATACATGGCTACACTCCATGCAAATACTTTCAGAAACGACTTCCTGACACTTAAATCTATACTCGATGTTAACAAATTCCTCTTCTTGAGAAACGCTTTCCTTGCCATTGCCAGTCTACATTTTATATCCTCTCTACTTCGACCATCATCGGTTATTTTACTCCCTAAATAGCAAAACTCCTTTACTACTTTAAGTGTCTCATTTCCTAATCTAATACCCTCAGCATCACCCGACTTAATTCGACTACATTCCATTATCCTCGTTTTGCTTTTGTTGATGTTCATCTTATATTCTCCTTTCAAGACACTGTCCATTCCATTCAACTGCTCTTCCAAGTCCTTTGCTGTCTCTGACAGAATTACAATGTCATCGGCGTTTTTACTTCTTCTCCATGAATATTAATACCTACTCCGAATTTTTCTTTTGTTTCCTTTACTGCTTGCTCAATATACAGATTGAATAACATCGGGGAGAGGCTACAACCCTGTCTTACTCCTTTCCCAACCACTGCTTCCCTTTCATGCCCCTCGACTCTTATAACTGCCATCTGGTTTCTGTACAAACTGTAAATAGCCTTTCGGTCCCTGTATTTTACCCCTGCCACCTTCAGAATTTGAAAGAGAGTATTCCAGTTAACGTTGTCAAAAGCTTTCTCTAGTATACAAATGATGGATTAAAGTTAAGTATTCCAGCAGCTACGTACTTTTCTTTATAGCATTCATTACGTATCCTGTTTCAGACCTAACGCCAGCCGGCGTGTGTAAACGCGTGCCTTTCGGTTACCCGTCACTGTGGACTGGCTGTCTTGTCAGTCCACTACAGTTACAATCGTCGAACAGGATATTATACCTGAGTTCCTGTACATCAGCGTCAAATGAATCAAGAGATACACAGTAACGCATTATATAGTGTACCAAACGAAGTGGAGTTCGTGGCCGCAGGCGGGCACAGGACGTCAGGCATGAACCTCTCCTTTGTCCGCCGGCGACCTCGTGGCAATAGGAAGAGTTCACTTTTTTTTGTTTAATGAATTCTGCAATTTCTTTGTTGTCTCTCTTTATGTTGATGCTTCTCACATGAATGGAAAAAAAGAACATACTACGTTACAATTGATTAGCAGGATTCATTTCTCGGATGTGAGTATCCACCACTAAATCATTCACCTTTGTAGAGGATGACCGTAAGATCTTCCCGTGATTATACAAATTTATTTCTAAGGAACTATGTTAGGTAAAGCTATACGATTTGTTGTTAATAACGGTAGCTTAACTGAAAACTCTTATGGATACAGTTTCATATACCAATGCGGTTTTTATTTTTATTTACGTGTAGCAACTTCACTCGTGAAGGTTTGTGAATACATTTATACCCGCCACTCTGATAGCATCTGATTTCTTCTCTCTCTCTCTCTCTCTCTTGCTGCAGGTAAGAGTTTTTCATGAGTGCTGCTGTCACAATGGTTTCTATGCAGGAGGAAGCACAATGTGTTTTATAGTTACATCAAATACGGTGGGATATTACGTGTGTCATGTTTCCAGCATGCATACATCGGATCATTGGGGGGGGGGGGGGCAGATGATAGGCCCGACGTGCTCAGTTTGCTTGGAACATGCTGGAACGAATTGATACGTACATTGAATACCTTAATAAAGTTTTTTTCCAATGAGGCGACTTTCCACATGTCTGGGAAGCTTAACAGGCGTTATTTCAGGGGTCTGAGAACCCACATATGGGAGTACAGAATTTAAGAGACAGCTCGAAAGTGTTGTGTGGTACGGTTCAATTCGCTACGCAATTTATTTCACTGAGCCTACTATTACAACAACAGCTTCCCTGGACGTCTTCTTTCTGCGAGTTTTCTATACCACGCAGCGTCTCTCGCATCCAAGTTTCCGTCTCCTTCTATCCTGACAGTTCTGTTCTTGCAATGCTTTATGCTGCAAGGCATGCATCACTCCATCGTCCCAATGTAGCCGGGGTCTTCCTCTTTCTTTGTGACGTGGAGGTCTCTACTGCCATACTTCAGAAGGCCATCTTTTCTGTGGTATTCTTCTAAGATGTCCATACCATGTTGGCCATCTGTGTTTAATTGTGTCCGCAATATCCTTGGTAATTCCCATCTACTCTAGTAGCACTTCATTTCATATTTTCTCTCTTGTTAAATCACAACATTGTCTCCAAAACTCAGTTACCAGGACATGTTGGAACCAATCGTTGCACCTCAGTAACAGGAATTCAACCATAGGCAGTGTTTCAACAAGATGGTGCACCACCACACTGGACGTTATTTGTTAGCCAGTTTTTGGACGAAACCTTTCCGGACGAATGGATTAGCAGAGGCAGTCCAAAATCATGGCCACCACTTTCACCAGACGTAGCTCCTCCGGGCTTTTTTACAATGGAGTGACGTTAAGAATAAGGTGTTTGTTCACTAGTTCCTGATGTGCAAACTCTTAAAGCAGGAGTGTGAGAAGCTGTAGAGATGGTGACAGAACATGTTGGCAAAGGCATGGACAGAAGCTGTGTTATCACGTAGACGTTCTACGGGCAACGAACGGAGCACCTGTGGAAGTGTATCCTTAACAAAAGCTTTATGATTTAAGCTACCATTACTTCCTTAGCAATAAACTTTTATTAACAGGAAAAGACTTCATGCTCACCCTGTATTATTGGAATGATAATTAAATCAAGACCTTAAGCTGTCGACAGGCGTTGATATACATCAACGGGGACAGTTGAAAATGTGTGCCCCGACCGGGATTCGAACGCGGGATCTCCTGCTGACATGGCAGACGCTCGATCCATCTGAACGACTAGAGGGACTTATCCCTTGCACGCTCCCCGTGAGACCCACGTTCCCAACTTAATGTCCACACACTACGTTCGTAGTGCCCCTGCCCATTACACTCATTACTCGCGGCAGACAATCTTATCGAGTCCCGTAACAGTTCGGGCAATGCGTGTGCATCCACAAAGAAGAAAGAGGTCAATGGCCGGTTAGCCTTAACTACATATGTCCGAAATAAAAGATACCATCTTCATATACTCTAGCAGGTGGCAGTTGACGCTAAATAACGAAAAGTTGAAGGTGATCCACATGAGTTCCAAAAGAAATCCGTTGGAATTCGATTACTCGATAAATAGTACAATTCTCAAGGCTGTCAATTCAACTAAGTACCTGGGTGTTAAAATTACGAACAACTTCAGTTGGAAAGACCACATAGATAATATTGTGGGGAAGGCGAGCCAAAGGTTGCATTTCATTGGCAGGACACTTAGAAGATGCAACAAGTCCACTAAAGAGACAGCTTACACTACACTCGTTCGTCCTCTGTTAGGATATTGCTGCGCGGTGTGGGATCCTTACCAGGTGAGATTGACGGAGGACATCGAAGGGTGCAAAAAAGGGCAGCTCGTTTTATATTATCACGTAGTAGGGGAGAGAGTGTGGCAGATATGATACACGAATTAGGATGGAAGTCATTACAGGAAAGACGTTTTTCGTCGCGGCGAGATCTATTTACCAACTTTCTCTTCCGAATGCGAAAATATTTTGTTGAGCCCAACCTACATAGGTAGGAATGATCATCAAAATAAAATAAGAGAAATCAGAGCTCGAACAGAAAGGTTTAGGTGTTCGTTTTTCCCGCGCGCTGTTCGGGAGTGGAATGGTAGAGAGATAGTATGATTGTGGTTCGACGAGCCCTCTGCCAAGCACTTAAATGTGAATTGCAGAGTAGTCATGTAGATGTAGATGTAGATTATTGGATCCTTCACACACTCACTTACGTGTTGGGACTGCTGACATCTGTTGTGCTAACCCACTGCCGAAGTCAACAGTTATCATCGCTATGTTGTCGCCTGCACGGAAAAGTTTAGGGTCGGCTAAATGTTCCGCCTAACGCACTCCTGGTGGAGCCCTTCGCTGCTTTACAAAGCATGCCGACTGCGTTTATCTCGCGCCGCCTCCAGAGGTGCAGAAAAGACGTAGCGGGGCGGCAGTAAAACTAATTCTTACGGCCGCTTTCCTTCCTCCCTTCCTTCCTTCATCAGGAGAGTTACCGGGCGCGACTTTTTTACGCGCTGCGCTCGTGCGGGCCTCAACGCTAATGAAACGGCAGCGGGTAGCGGGAGGTTGGCCAGGCGGCCTGCGGCACTCCGCCCTGTCCTGTCCTGTCCTTCTCCCACACTCACTGCCCCGCCCCATAAATTTTAAAACTAATTAAGCACGCTCCTGATCGGATAGGAATTTAAAAGAAACTGCCCCGCGACGTCAGTCGGGCCATTTATCTCCCGCAGAGGCGGGCGGGCAAATAGTGCACTACTGCCCGCGGGGCCGAGGTATCCGCGACCTCCTCCTTTCCTCATTCCCCCCCCCCCCACCTTCCACCCTCTCTCCATCCACACCCCTCGTTTACCCCTGCTCCCAACTTAAACCCCCCACCCCCCACCCCTTCCTCACATCTCGCAAAAAAAGGAACCACTTTATCACTCATGATTAATAGCTCATGAAAGAAAACCCATTACAGTAAACTCTACGTCACTCTATAGATTTAGGTGGCTCGGTTTCAGTCGCGTCACCACGCAGGTTGGACTTTACTGCCGGTGTTTGCGAGGGGGGTTTGAGGTTTAGAACGAGCTCGCGTTTAGTCGCAGTACGCTGTTGAAAGGGGCGCAGGAGCTATAATAAATCCCATATTGTCTGTCAATTGCTGTATCATCGACGTGACAAGAGAGGGCTATAATTGAGGAAACCATCTTCATCGCACTATATGTCTGCAATAACACAAGTTTCAACTGAACGTACTACTCCACATCGTTTCTCTATCTTGCCGTTTCCTTTTGTTCTAGTTGGGATGTCAGATTTCGAAGTTTTCCCAGTATTTCTCCTCTTTACTCCTGACTGTGCAGAATTCTGAGGCAAGTTAACTAAACCCCCAACAAATCTGTTGGCAAATCCGTGTCTTAGTTTAATTTCTATTGCTCCTTTAGAAAATAATCATTTTATTTCTCTAAATGCTTCCCTTCCATACACCAAAATTCTTATTTCCGTACTACAGCTTCCACCCGCATTAAGCATGCCCTCTAAGCAAGTGACTAAGTTTCTTTCCTTGTCACGGCATATCTGCTGGATTTTGTGTCTTTGTTATTTCCATTAATTTTGCCTTGGGAATTTTTATGCACATTCCAAGTTTTCTTCGTGTTTTTGCAATTGCCTTCTCCACTGAAAAGAGTTTAGGGCATATATCCATCCCTATCCCTATCCCTAGATAGGACCGGTGCGGCCGAGCGGTTCTAGGCGCTACACTCTGGAACCGCGCGACCGCTGCGGTCGCAAGTTCGAATCCTGTCTCGTGCGTGGATGTGTGTGATGTCCTTAGGTTAGTTAGGTTGTAGTAGTTATAGGTTCTAGGGGACTGATGACCTCAGAAGTTAAGTCCCACAGCGCTCAGAGCTATTTGAACCATTTGTTACCAGTAACAACAAACCGCAGAGAACAAAAATAAACAGCATGGCAAGTCGAAGATAGGAATCACACACATAAAACTGCATTACAAACCTTCTGGAAGCAGATCCGCGAAACGTCCGAGGACCAGATGATGAAACAGAAGCACCCTCTACGACCTGAGACCGGCACGTGAGAAGAAAGAGAAAAAGAAGAAGTCCGGAGGAAGAAGAAGGAGGGTTGGGAGGGGGGGGGGGGGGGTTAAACAAGACGAAGTACACATCAGTCGCGATATAATACCGTTTATGGGTTGTATGTTACATTCATGTCTATCATCCGGAGACTGCAATTATTCATAGTAATTGGCAGTTCATTATTATTATCGAGAAACATAAAATTGTGCACTACAATTGTCGTTAAAAGTTTTAAGAGCTTTTAGCGCAGCAGATTGAGGCATCGTTAAAATGTTTAGTAGAAAGTCAGGTGGGATTAACCGTAGTTCATATTCTTTAGTAAAAAGCTCTGGTGTGCTATTTTGAAAAAGGTAATTTCCCTGGGGAAACAAAGTTTGTGCACCACAGCTCTAAACTGTGCTGTACTTTGCATTACTCCAATCTTAGAAAGCAGAAACACGAGAAATAATCCAATGTCTGAACTGCTTCACATGACCTTCGGTTTTTACAGTACGATTTGTGATAACAAGAGCGAGAGCGTCGAACTATTTTCACCATCTGTTACGCGTTACAGTGGCTTCAGAAGCTACACATTTAGAATTCACTGAGCTTTTGTACTATTGATTTTTTACGAAAAATATTACAGCAAAAATGCACATACTGTGATGGAGAAATTCCGCAATCACTTCATTTAAAGCAGATTTTGTGTTTCCGTCTAGATTGCGTTAATTGTTCTTTTTAAATGACCAGTTAACGTTCACCTGAACTATCTTCAGATCTGATTGTATCGGTTACAAGAGTAACCCGTTCAATCTGCAAGCGAAAATTTTATTTTCTACGTCACAACTGACAATTGTATCCTGTGACGTAACACACAAAATGGTTGCCAGTAAGTTGGACGGGTTATTGTTGTAACTGATATAAACAATTTAAAATTAAAAGGAAGATCGATTTTCGATCACATAGTGATCATCTTCAGTGCTGTACAAATTAAACTCAGACACTGGTATCAAGTTATCAATAACCAAAACTGAGAATATGATCGAAAATCGATTCTGCTACCAATAAAATATCAATATTACGGCCAACGCTGACCTTCCTTTTAATTTAATATATATGGTCGTTGTGCACACAGCACTCCATGAAGTCGCCAATCAATGATATAATCAAACCTGAAGAAATAATTAGGGCAGTTTCGAAAGCCAAGAAAATCTGATTTCAAAATATTACACGTTTCACAGGCAACTGCCTCGTAGTAGTTTACCTGTCACCGGAATGAATACTTCACTCTGTAGCAAAGCATGCGCAGTTTAGGAACTTGCTGGCGTATTAAAATTGTGTTACGGACAGCGATTCGAACCCAGACTCTTGTCGGTAGCGGGCAATGTTGTTAGCGACTCGCCTCGCAGCTTCTATTCTTTCAGTAGCTCCCTCCTATTTTCCAAACTTCAGACAATGTAAACTTCCACCTTCGAGTTCCGATCCGATACACATTTTTAAATAGCCAGAAAATTTCAGTTCCACAGTTATACGAAACAATACCATTTAGAATGATTGTTTTCTTTTCTACGTGTTATAGTTAGTAGCAGAAATTCTTGTTATCAGGTAACGTCAATGAATACAGTGAAGTACGTTCGTTATGTGAGTGATGGTATCAAAGTAATGCCAAGGTAATCAGACTTGGCAAATAGGTCAACGAAAGCCATGCGTAAAACTCAGACATCGGATAACTTAGAAGAAAAGGAAAACTATGGCCGCTTTTATTCAGCAGAGAGCAGACTCGGACTCGCTAATAAGAAAAGTTTGCAAAACTCAATCAACGTGACTGCCTACTTTCGGATTCCATTCTACACTATAAGACTTCCAATACTCAGCAAATGAAGGAAGGGGAAGACTACAGTAAACGAGAAATTAGTATTATACCCGTTCACCAGAATCATACAGGACATGAAGCGTGTGCAATTAAAACTTCCACGTTTACATAGCTACCATCATCCATTAACAACACACATACACGAGAGAGAGAGAGAGGGGGGGGGGGGGGAGAGGGAGGGAGGGAGGGGAGAGCCAAAATTTGGAAGGGTATATGGATTAGGTACGGTCAACAAATAGTTTATTCATTGTAATGACATATGCTGAATATTTCACAATGAATTACTACGCTGTCAACAGTAATCGTATGTTACAAAGCAAATAGTAATTTTCTAACATAGATAGTCAACATTACGACGATCGCACAAAAAGAAGAGTGTAAAAATGCCTGTGCGCCGTAACATGAATATTCAGAAGTAACAGAGCGAAAACAGATCTACAGGAGTGGGCATCGGGCCCATGCTAAGTCACTTGGGTAGGCGTTAGATGTTTTAAGGCTCCAGGGCGTGGGACCGCAATTTGCAAATTCCCCTACGCAGGTGAAGGTTTAGCAGGTATCGTCTCCCTTAAAATATACATTTCTTTTTCTGTTCCGCCTTAGCTGTAGGAAACTGAGCAGCTGAAGCTCGCAAGCAGGCGTACTCGACCTACAAAGGAAGAAATTAATTTTACCAAGTCCTGGGCCCGCATCTCGTGGTCGTGCGGTAGCGTTCTCGCTTTCCACGCCCGGGTTCCCGGGTTCGATTCCCGGCGGGGTCAGGGATTTTCTCTGCCTCGTGATGGCTGGGTGTTGTGTGCTGTCCTTAGGTTAGTTACGTTTAAGTAGTTCTAAGTTCTAGGGGACTGATGACCATAGATGTAAAGTCCCATAGTGCTCAGAGCCATTTGAACCATTTGAACCAAGTCCTGGCGACAATGTATACAACGGCTTGACGTTTCACCTCTCAGTGTTAAAGCCACTTCTTAAGAGTTTTGAAGTTCTGCTTCATTTTCCACAGCAACTCCATTATTTATCTGCGTCGAAAAATAAACCAAGCGAGGTGGCGCAGTGGTTAGCACACTGGAGTCGCATTCGGGAGGACGACGGTTCAAACCCGCGTCCGGCCATCCTGATTTAGGTTCTCCGTGATTTCCCTGAATCGCTTCAGGCAAATGCCGGGCTGGTTCCTTCAACAGGGCACGGCCGATTTCCTTCCCTAATCCGAGATTGTGCTCCGTCTCTAATGACCTCGTCGTCGACGGGACGTTAAACACTAATCTCCTCCTCCTCCTCCTCCTCCTCCACTAATCTCCTCCTTCTCCTCAAAAAACAACCATTTTCATTAGATCTACGGTTCGATCAGAAGTGCGTCCGAGGACTGTTTTTTCTCAACGGATTCTTCTTTCACGGCTGACAATAAGTTTGAAAATGACACGTTCTAATATGGTTCAGAGTCAACATTAACCGATAGGCTCTCTGTAAGTGGCTGGATAAGCTAATCTAATGATTTGGGGAAGGCAAGGCCATTCCACGGTGAATAAGACCGTACCCTTAAACTAAAGCACTTTTGTTTTGAGTCATTAGTCTTCTGATTGGTTTGCTGCGGGCCGCCATGAATTCCTCTCCTGGGCCAATCTTTTCATCCCAGAATAGCAAAAGCAAACTGCATCCTCAGTTACTTGCTGGATGTATTCCAGTCTCTGTCTTCCTCTACGCTTTTTACCCTCTGCAACTCCTTGTAGTACCATGGATGTTATTCCCTGATGGCTTAACAGATGTATTATCAACATGTCCCTTCTTCTTGTCAGTTTTCCATATCTTCCTTTCCTCGCCGATTCTGCCAAGAAACTCCTCACTCCTTACCTTATCAGTCCACCTAATTTTAAACATTCTTCTGCAGCACCACTTCTCGAGGACTTCCATTCTCTTCTGTACAGGTTTACCTACAGTCCATGTTTCACTACCGTATAATGCTGTGCTCCAAACGTACATTCTGAGAAATTTCTTCCTGAAGTTAAGGAGTATGTTTGACACTAGCAGATTTCGCTTGGCCAGGAAGGCCCTTTTTGCTAGTGGTAGTCAGCTTCTTATGTCGTCCTTGCTCCTTGCGTCACGGGTTATTTTGCTGCCTATGTAGCAGAATTTCTTAATTTCATCAGCTTGGAAATCACAATCCTGACGTTAGGTTTGTCGCTGTTCTCATTTCTGCTACTTCTCATTACTTTCGTCTTTCTTCTGTTTACGTCAATACATTTATTGAACTCATTAAAGCGTTGATTCCATTCAACAAATCCTGTAATTCTTCTTCAATATGGTGGTCAAACGATCCTTTGAAGTTTTTACGTCGGATGTAACTGCACAGCACAAAAAGACCTTCACCGTTTTTCAGAGTTGCAGAGGGTTTTAAAAAAATTTAATGCATGGAAACGTCGGACGGTATTTGGTTTGAGTAACTGAGCGCTGAACAATAAAACTTGCAAACTCTTTATCGCTGAAGCGATGTTATTACTGTGTGTGTGTGTGTGTGTGTGTGTGTGTGTGTGTGTGTGGTGTTTTGGCTTGTTTGTTATTACTTCTGTTGTGAAATGGGGTTGGCGCCTTACTTCCTTGCTGCTGCTTCTCGGCACTGTTTCCTAGGTGACATTACTTAGCCAACGCGGCGAGTAGCAATTTCCTGTTTCTTCGGTTACCGCTTGAGGTACGCGCGCAGCTGTCATACGCGGCGGTTCTTGCTTGTTTGCTCGCTCGGTTTCTGCGCGTGGCCGTCTGCCAGCACAATTAATCACTGCCTTCCCCCTCTCCCGCCACCCTCCCCCACTACCCCCAGCTTTACAGATGCAACTGCTGGCGAAAGGCGACGTCGAATTTCGCGATTCTGGCTGCGTATTTGGTGGTTGCGGTTGACTTCTCTCCAATACGTTGCGAATTTTTTTTTCTCTGTGCTTTTTTCCCTCCCTCGGGAAGCACAATCTCGTCCATCCGACATTCCCGAATCTCTTTAAGAGAAAAGCTCGTTTCCAAACAAACGCACGCACTGCACTTAGATAAATTTTCCAGTTATGCTATTAAGTCAACAACCCACGTGTTATAGCATGCTTTGCAGAACCGTTTGATAGCGTTTACTCGAATTGTATCCGTATAAATAAATTGCTGTATTACGAAAGATCATCATCTGAGAATGAATTGTGGGTAGTAATGGTATTTTCGGTACGAAAAAATTCAAAAATGGTTCAAATGGCTCTGAGCACTATGGGACTCAACTGCTGAGGTCATTAGTCCCCTAGAACTTAGAACTAGTTAAACCTAACAAACCTAAGGGCATCACAAACATCCATGCCCGAGGCAGGATTCGAACCTGCGACCGTAGCGGTCTTGCGGTTCCAGACTGCAGCGCCTTTAACCGCACGGCCATTTCGGCCGGCTCGAAAAAATTAATAAAAAGTGTTTGCGATGAGTTTGGCAGTTCTGCTGTCACATATTTTCATAACAAAAGGAAAAATCAATTTGATATGTGAGTGTGTGTAATAAATAACGGGTAAACTCCACCACTGCCGGTCCCAAGTCCGGGGCCTCATTTCGCAAATGATGAGGAAGGAGGAGGGGGAGGAGTAACACCTCGTTACAAAACCTGGGTCCATCTGGCTCCGGATGGTAGCACCCTGTAAGGGCCCCTGCTTAGGGTTACTAGGTGAAACCTGGTCAACGGTCTCAAAGGCGGAAGAGGAAGTTCAGATTCCCAACGGCGGAGAGAGCGGAAGAACTACCTTCAGGACTCACAATCTTGGTTGTACATTTTGTGGCCTTTGGGCCACACCCAAAATAACTTCCATCAATCATGGAAGTGTGCGATGTAAACTACACTCCTGTAAATGGAAAAAAGAACACGTTGACACCGGTGTGTCAGACCCACCATACTTGCTCCGGACACTGCGAGAGGGCTGTACAAGCAATGATCACACGCACGGCACAGCGGACACACCAGGAACCGCGGTGTTGGCCGTCGAATGGCGCTAGCTGCGCAGCATTTGTGCACCGCCGCCGTCAGTGTCAGCCAGTTTGCCGTGGCATACGGAGCTCCATCGCAGTCTTTAACACTGGTAGCATGCCGCGACAGTGTGGACGTGAACCGTATATGCAGTTGACGGACTTTGAGCGAGGACGTATAGTGGGCATGCGGGAGGCCGGGTGGACGTACCGCCGAATTGCTCAACACGTGGGGCGTGAGGTCTCCACAGTACATCGATGTTGTCGCCAGTGGTCGGCGGAAGGTGCACGTGCCCGTCGACCTGGGACCGGACCGCAGCGACGCACGGATGCACGCCAAGACCGTAGGATCCTACGCAGTGCCGTAGGGGACCGCACCGCCACTTCCCAGCAAATTAGGGACACTGTTGCTCCTGGGGTATCGACGAGGACCATTCGCAACCGTCTCCATGAAGCTGGGCTACGGTCCCGCACACCGTTAGGCCGTCTTCCGCTCACGCCCCAACATCGTGCAGCCCGCCTCCAGTGGTGTCGCGACAGGCGTGAATGGAGGAACGAATGGAGACGTGTCGTCTTCAGCGATGAGAGTCGCTTCTGCCTTGGTGCCAATGATGGTCGTATGCGTGTTTGGCGCCGTGCAGGTGAGCGCCACAATCAGGACTGCATACGACCGAGGCACACAGGGCCAACACCCGGCACCATGGTGTGGGGAGCTATCTCCTACACTGGCCGTACACCACTGGTGATCGTCGAGGGGACACTGAATAGTGCACGGTACATCCAAACCGTCATCGAACCCATCGTTCTACCATTCCTAGACCGGCAAGGGAACTTGCTGTTCCAACAAGACAATGCACGTCCGCATGTATCCCGTGCCACCCAACATGCTCTAGAAGGTGTAAGTCAACTACCCTGGCCAGCAAGATCTCCGGATCTGTCCCCCATTGAGCATATTTGGGACTGGATGAAGCGTCGTCTCACGCGGTCTGCACGTCCAGCACGAACGCTGGTCCAACTGAGGCGCCATGTGGAAATGGCATGGCAAGCCGTTCCACAGGACTACATCCAGCATCTCTACGATCGTCTCCATGGGAGAATAGCAGCCTGCATTGCTGCGAAAGGTGGATATACACTGTACTAGTGCCGACATTGTGCATGCTCTGTTGCCTGTGTCTATGTGCCTGTGGTTCTGTCAGTGTGATCATGTGATGTATCTGACCCCAGGAATGTGTCAATAAAGTTTCCCCTTCCTGGGACAATGAACTCACGGTGTTCTTATTTCAATTTCCAGGAGTGTATTTTACCCCAGGTGGACGATCCACCGTACGCCAGTACGTCAGCAGACATTCGGATTCTGGGGAGTCTGCAACATTGCACAAAGACAATTCGGAGTGTCTTGGAATCTCATCCAAATTTCAATATAGGCAATCAACGTACCTAGCAACTTTCAATGCAAACTCATTGTTGAAAACCGGAAAACTAAAACATCTAACAGATACGCTAAAGAACCACAACGTACTCATAACAGCCATTCAAGAAACACGATACATGGATACAGATACCCTCGATTCCGAAGGTTTTAGGATATACAAAGGGAAAGTGGGACCGAGAGTAATGAAAAATGTACCACATCTTGGGACAGCCTTTATAATCAACAAACAAATATTGAACTCAATAGTTGGCTTTGATTCCCAATCAGAAAGAATCTCAAGTCTTACATTCACAAGCACAAACAAAATCTACACAATTATCAATGCACATGCCCCTATAAACGAGGATAACAGGAAAAACAAAAAGTGGAGGCTTTTTGGAATCATCTAGATGACATTATTCAGAAAATTCCAGATAAAAACATCATCATTCTTCTTGGAGATTTTAATACACAGATTGGTAAAGAAAAAAGATATAAGAAAATAGTTGGAAACTATCCTGCACACAAGAGAACAAACAGAAATGGTGTGAGACTAATAGAACTTTGTCAAGCACACAATTGAATTCTTAAATCCACAGCTTTCAAGAAACTGCCACGAAGACAAAAGACATGGGTATCCCCAAATCCTAGCCTTGGGGAATTTCAACTTGATCATGTGGCAATCAAGAAGATTTCTAGCAATGAAATCATGAACGTTAGGGTACTCAGGGGTGCAAACTTGGATTCAGACCATTACCTTTCTAAAATTAAGTTCAAAGTCATCCCAAACAGGAAACGCAGCATGAAACAAATTAAGGGTCGGAAGTATAGCACAGAAAAGATATTAAAATCAGTTGAATTCACAAAAGCAACAGAAACCATTCAGAGACAAAGCTGGAGGGATATCAAGGAATACCTCAATACTACAGCTGAACGGATAGCACCTAACAAAAAAAGTAAAAAAAATGCCTGGTGGTCGCTGGAATGTGATGCCCTCATTGAAACAAGAAAACAGGCATGGCAAAATTGGCAATCACAGAAAACAGAAGAAAGTAGACTGAATTTCATTACAGTTAGAAAACCGGTAGATAAAAATATAAAAAGGATTAAGAAGACACATGAAAACAAAACTCTCCTCCAAATTGATGAAGAATTTGCTAAAAACAACACAAGGAGCTTTTACAGAACTTTCAAACAAAGGTTATCAAGATACGAAGCACCCACCCTCCAATTTCGAGACGTAAATGGGACCATCGCTCACAACAACACGGAAAACTTCAAAATACTAGCAGGCTACTTTGAGAAACTCTTGAACTGTGAACCCACCCTTGAAAAATTTGAATCCATCCCAAACAACCGTGAGAAGCCGGATTCATAACCACCGACGACTGAAGAACTACACAAGGTCATTTCAGAACTTAAATACAACAAGGCGTCCGGAGAAAATCAAATAGTGGCCGAACTATGGAAAAAGGCTGACAAAAATGCAGTTACATCCCTAAAGTGTGTTTTCGATGAAATCTGGAAAGAAGAGGAGATCCCCGCAGAATGGAGAACAGCTCTCATCCACCTTATCCACAAGAAAGGTTTGAGGACAGACCCCAACAATTACAGAGGAATATCACTGCTGGATATAACGTACAAGATTCTTTCTAAAGTCCTTTTGAACAGGGCAGAGCCGCAATTGGATCCGCAAATCGGGGAATACCAGGGAGGTTTTAGAATGGGTAGATCATGCTCGGAACAAATACTAAACCTCAAAAACATTATGGCATACCAAAAATCAAGGGCAAAGACATACGTAATCTCCTTCATTGATTTCAAAAAAACATATGATTCGATTGATAGAGAATCTCTGTTATCAGTCCTGGAAGAAATGGGTTTGGATAAGAAAACAACTAATATTATAAAAGCGACCCTTACAAATACATTTTCGCGGTGGTCTAGCGGTTCAGGCGCTCAGTCCGGAACCGCGCGACTGCTACGGTCGCAGGTTGGAATCCTGCCTCGGGCATGGATGTGTGTGATGTCCTCAGGTTAGTTAGGTTTAAGTAGTTCTAAGTTCTAGGGGACTGATGACCACAGATGTTAAGTCCCATAGTGCTCAGAGCCATTTGAACCATTTGAAATACATTTTCGAAAGTTAAATTTATGGACGAACTATCGGAACCCTTTGAAATAAGAACGGGAGTACGACAGGGCGATGTGTTCTCACCGTTGCTGTTCAATTGTGCGCTTGAGAAAGTAGTCAGAGAATGGAACACAAATATTAAGAGTGGTATAAGACTGGGTTGCAAAAAGAAGAACCTTAAAGTAAATTGCATTGCTTTTGCAGATGATATGGCCCTGTTTGCTGAAACAATGGAAGAAGCACGGGAGCAAATCCTTGAACTAAAGAAACAAGCAGCTAAAATTGGTCTTCACATCTCCTCTGAAAAAACTAAGATATTGACAAACATCAAGCACTCATGTAAATACCTGAAAGTTCAAGAAGAGAAGATTGAAATAGTAAAAGAACTCAAATATCTCGGAGAATGGATTAGTTGGAATGCTGGGGAAAGCAAAGCAATGGAATCCAGAAAAAATAAACTTGAATTGGCCTTCCAACTAACAAAAAATACATACAACAAAAAATCCCTTTCATGGGGGTCCAAAATTACACATTACAAGACAGTGATTAAGCCAGAAGCACTGTATGCAGCAGAAACACTTAACATGAATTTCAAAGGCCAAATGGAGAAACTTGAGGTAAAGGAAAGAAAAATTTTAAGAAAAATCATTGGGCCAAAATTTCAAGACAATAAGATTATATATATCAAAAATGAAACTCTCTACAAGAAAATTGAAAAACTTTCAGATTCTATGCGAAAAAGGAGAATAAATTTTTATGGTCATCTTCTCAGAATGAATTCCAACAGATTAACTAAACAAATCTTTGACTTCTTCCGTAACCGAATAACGAATCCCAAATTGTTTAAAGAAACTGAGAAAGACCTAGTGGATTTAAATATTTCAGAAAATTCACTTATTGATTGAACTGCTAAATTAATTACTAAAGATGAAAACATAAGGTTCCAAGACAAATCCACACAAAAGTCCAAATCCTTCATCTCGGAAGAAGAGAGGAGAAGAAGGTCAGAAAGAATGAAGAAATACTGGGCCCTAAGAAAAGAACAACGCACAAAGAAATGATTGATTCAGCGTACCCCAAAGAGGGTGAAACAAAAGAAGAAGAAAATAACGGGTAAATGTTGTTCCAAAAGCCGGCCGTTGTGGCCGAGCTGTTCTAGGCGCTTCAGTCTGGAACCGCGCGACCGCCACGGTTGCAGGTTCGAATCCTGCCTCGGGCATGGATGTGTGTGATTTCCTTAGGTTAGTTAGATTTAAGTAGTTCTAAGTTCTAGGGGACGGATGACCTCAGAAGTTACGTCCCATAGTGCTCAGAGCCAGTTGAACAATTTTTTTTTTCACTTTTCTTTTTCTGGATACCGAATTTATTCAGTTGTAAATTATGCATATTTCTTTCTAAGACTGTTTTATGGTTTCAAAGGTATTTTCAAAAATACATTGGAATTAAATGAAATCCTTTTTGATAAGTACAACCTTGGGATAAGGTAAAGTTGTCATCAGCCCGAGAGTTAGTTTAAACATGGCAGCTCTTGGTCCAGTTCGAGGTGACACGATGATCTGACTTACCAAGCGAGTTACAGGGGGATCCATACTTTAAAACGGATCCGGATCACGATACAACTCGGCATGTTTCACATTAACAAACATTAGAAGAAGTGAAACAAGTGATAAGTAACAGGTTAAACTCCTATGGCTGGTCAGGGATCCAACCAGAAAATTCTGCACCCATAATCCGCCACATTTCCATAAAAACGGATGCGCCCCTTCTCGTTATCACCGATTTCGTCCAAATATATGGTATTTCAGTCCTGGCTGAAATGAATGTGACAGAAGGCGGAGTTCAGATGGCCAAGAGTTTATATTAGAAGAAAAGGTAGCATTTCTGGCCTGTGTCGGGTGAAGTACGAGCTATTTGTGTTAGCGTAGTAACCAGACAGCGACTGGCGCAGCAGAATGAGTAGAGAACGGTAGGCCGTCCGTTGTGGCCGAGCGGTTCTAGGCGCTTCAGTCCGGAACCGCGCTGCTGCTACGGTCGCAGGTTCGAATCCTGCCTCGGGCATGGATGTGTGTGATGTCCTTAGGTTAGTTAGGTTTAAGTAGTCCTAAGCCTAGGGGAGTTATAACCTCAGATGGTAAGTCCCATAGTGCTTGGAGCCATCTAAACCATTTTTTAACAGAGCGGTAGTCCGCAGATTGTTGGGTTGAGACCCTCTGTGTAAAGCATCTTTTTTTTTATTTTCAGTTTTTAAGTTTCTTACACTGCAAATAAAACGAATGTTGTACAATATAATGTGTTAATTAATATTGTCATAAAAAGTAAGGCAAAAGAAAATTTGGGGTTGCATATAAATATTCAGGTACGAATTGTAAGGCGTACACGAGAGCCTCATATGTAAAATTACATACTTTTATTAATTAACAGTTGGCCTTTTACACGAGCTCGTGTGATATTCATCATAATACCAAGGGAAGTAGCAATTTTCTTGGCATCCTGCACACGTTATAAATGCAGCATTTTCTTCAATAATTACATCGTTGTTTTTTAAGTTTCTATACGATCTTGGTTTACATTCAAAAAAAGGTTCTCTCTTATCGCAAAGTTTAGCAGCAAACTACGTGCAAAGCATCATTTTTCCAGATATTGGCGAGGACAGCTGGTGATGTACAGTGGAATGTATTTTGTTGCAGTCTTCTCGGTAAGTGATTTCCTTTTCTCTCTTTCGACGAGACAAGAGCAGTTCTTTAGCTGACGATAAAACTGGACAGCGCAGGCTTACACTAGTGGACTGCATCTCGGGGGTGGGGGCTGAAGTGGGCAGGGGATGAGGCGGAGGGGGAAGGATCACTTTAATACTGCACGATGACAATCCTCCTTCATCTCGAAACATCTTGTGATGTAACTGTGGATTTATTTGTCCTCCACACGAGTCAATTAACAGAGGATATTTCTTCCCCCGCACGTAGGGTTTCATCATATCAAATGCAAAATACTGAGCGTTAGTCACTTAGGAATGAAATAAATAGAAAGTGCAAGGAAGCCATGACGAAATGGATGCATGAAATAGGAAGCTATCGAAAAATAAATAGTTGTTGAAAATACTGACACAGCGTACAGAAAGTCAAAACAACCTTCGGTGAAATTTAAAGCAAGTGTGCTAACATTAAGACTGCAATGGAATTCAACTGTTAAATGCAGGGGAGAGAGCAGGTAAGTGGAAAGAGTACGTTGAAGGTGTTTTTATGAGCGGGAAGACTTGTCTAAACGCGTGATAGAAAAAGACACAGGAGTCGATAGGGAAGAAAGGGAGCATCCTGTATTACAATCAGAACGTTGAAGAGCTTTGAAAGACTTAAGGTCGAATAAGTCTATCCATCAGAATTTCTGAAATCGTCGGGGGAAGTGGCAACAAAACGACTATTCACGTTCGTACGTAGAATCTATGAAGCTGGCGATACACCATTAGACTTTCGGAAAAACATCATCCACACAATTTCGAAGATTGCAGTACGTAGAATCTATGAAGCTGGCGACACACGACTTTCGGAAAAACATCATCCACACAATTTCGAAGATTGCAAGAGCTGAAAAGTACGAAAACTATCGCACAATCAGCTTAACAGATCATGCATCCAACTTGCTGACAAGGATAATATACAGTAGAATGGAAAAGAAAACTTCTGTTGTGTTAAATGACAAACAGTTGGGCTTTAGGAAAGGTAAATGCACCAGAGAGCTGCGGTTAATAACTGAAGAAAGACTAAAGAAAAATCAAAACCCGTTCATAGGAGCCGCCTACCTGGAAAAAGTGTTCGACAATGTCATATGGTGCAAGATGGCCGAAATTATGTGAAAAATAGGGGTAAGATATAGGGGAAGATGGGTAATATACTATGTGTATAAAGGCCAAGAGGGAACAATAATCGTCTCGAATAAAAAACCCCACAGATGGACTGTGCAATTGTGGGCCGTTCTTCATTCGAGACAATTGCTGGTGTTGCTGCATGCTGCAAATAAGGGAACAATGAGAGTGGAAGAACAAGAACGACGTGCTCAGATTAAAAAGCATGTAAGATGGGGATGTAGTCTTTCGCCTCTACTGTTCAATCTGTACATCGAAGAAGCAATGATGGAAATAAAAGAAATGTTCAAGAGTTGAACTAAAATTCAAGGTGAAAGAATGTCAATGATACAATTCGCTGATGAGATTGCTACCCTTTGTGAAAGTGAAGAAGAATTGCAGGATATCCTAAATAGAATGAGTAGTCTAAAGAGTGCAGAATATGGACTGAGTGTAAATCGAAGAAAGACAAAAGTAATGAGAAGTAGCAAAAATGAGAACAGCTACAAACTTAACATCAGGGTTGATGCCACAAAGTAGATGAAGTTAAGGAATTCTATCACCCATGCAGTAAAATAACCAATGACGGATGGAGCAAGGAGGACATCAAAAACAGACTAGCAATGGCAAAACGGGCATTCCTGGTCAAGACAAGTCTACTAGTATCAAACACAGGCCTTAATTTGAGGAAGAAATTTCTGAGAATGTACGTTGGGAGCACAGCAGTGTATGGTAGTGATACGTGGACAGTGGATAAACTGGAACAGCAGAGAATCGAAGCATTTGAGATGTGGTGCTACCGACAAACGTTGAAAATTAGGTGGACTGATAAGGTGAGGAATGAAGAGTTTCTCGGCAGAATCGGAAAGGAAAGGAATATGAGGAAAAGATTGACAAGGAGAAGGGACAGGACGATAGGACATCTATTAAGACATCAGGGAATGACTTCCATGATACTAGAGGGAGCTGTAGAGGGCAAAAACTGTAGAGGAAGACAGAGATTGGAATATATCCAGCAAATAATTGAGGACACAGGTTTCATTTCCTACTCTGAGATGAAATTGGCACAAGAGAGAGATTTGTGGTGGGCCACATCAAACCAGTCAGAAGACTGAGGACTTAGAAAGAAGTCTCCGTTTACTTGCAGTGTAAGTAAAGCAAAAATTGAAAATGTAGAAAAATATTCCCACATCGGGACTAGATCCCGCGACTCTCGGACTACTGTTCAGCAATTTTTCCGTTGTGAAAACCTCTGCGGAAAAGTACGCTTGCATAAATGGCTCATGCTTCACCCGAATCGCGCCAATAACGCTATTTCCTCTAAACTCTTAACCATCTGGAGTTCCCATATCTGTAACTTTCATTTCAGGTCAAGTCCTGCGAACAGCATAAATTTGGACGAATTCGGTGATGACGATTAGACGCGCTCCCCCTTATAAGTCTTTGAGCCACGAGCACTTTTTACAAGTACGTTTAGGATCAAAGGTTTTCATTTATCTTTCACAAACGCCCCATGTTCTCTCCACCGGAAGTGCCGCAGACGACAGACAAACCCGTGGCTCACTTTTGTATCATGTCTGAAGTGACTGCATTCACTGTTGCTGCTGCTCCTGCTGCTATGCGCCGTCACAGGTGACCCATATGATGTGATTGCATTGCACTATTCCCCTGGAGACCCCATCCCGGGCTGTTCGGCTACCTAATGAGAGTATTTTTGTTTGACGACACTTCAGCGAATTACGCGTCGATGGTGATTAAATGATGATGAGAGCGACACACACACACACACACACACACACACACACACACACACACACACACACACACATCAACACACACCCAGTCTCTAGTGGAGAACATCCCCGCCCAGGCTGTAAATACACTCCTGGAAATGGAAAAAAGAACACATTGACACCGGTGTGTCAGACCCACCATACTTGCTCCGGACACTGCGAGAGGGCTGTACAAGCAATGATCACACGCACGGCACAGCGGACACACCAGGAACCGCGGTGTTGGCCGTCGAATGGCGCTAGCTGCGCAGCATTTGTGCACCGCCGCCGTCAGTGTCAGCCAGTTTGCCGTGGCATACGGAGCTCCATCGCAGTCTTTAACACTGGTAGCATGCCGCGACAGCGTGGACGTGAACCGTATGTGCAGTTGACGGACTTTGAGCGAGGGCGTATAGTGGGCATGCGGGAGGCCGGGTGGACGTACCGCCGAATTGCTCAACACGTGGGGCGTGAGGTCTCCACAGTACATCGATGTTGTCGCCAGTGGTCGGCGGAAGGTGCACGTGCCCGTCGACCTGTGACCGGACCGCAGCGACGCACGGATGCACGCCAAGACCGTAGGATCCTACGCAGTGCCGTAGGGGACCGCACCGCCACTTCCCAGCAAATTAGGGACACTGTTGCTCCTGGGGTATCGGCGAGGACCATTCGCAACCGTCTCCATGAAGCTGGGCTACGGTCCCGCACACCGTTAGGCCGTCTTCCGCTCACGCCCCAACATCGTGCAGCCCGCCTCCAGTGGTGTCGCGACAGGCGTGAATGGAGGGACGAATGGAGACGTGTCGTCTTCAGCGATGAGAGTCGCTTCTGCCTTGGTGCCAATGATGGTCGTATGCGTGTTTGGCGCCGTGCAGGTGAGCGCCACAATCAGGACTGCATACGACCGAGGCACACAGGGCCAACACCCGGCATCATGGTGTGGGGAGCGATCTCCTACACTGGCCGTACACCACTGGTGATCGTCGAGGGGACACTGAATAGTGCACGGTACATCCAAACCGTCATCGAACCCATCGTTCTACCATTCCTAGACCGGCAAGGTAACTTGCTGTTCCAACAGGACAATGCACGTCCGCATGTATCCCGTGCCACCCAACGTGCTCTAGAAGGTGTAAGTCAACTACCCTGGCCAGCAAGATCTCCGGATCTGTCCCCCATTGAGCATGTTTGGGACTGGATGAAGCGTCGTCTCACGCGGTCTGCACGTCCAGCACGAACGCTGGTCCAACTGAGGCGCCAGGTGGAAATGGCATGACAAGCCGTTCCACATGACTACATCCAGCATCTCTACGATCGTCTCCATGGGAGAATAGCAGCCTGCATTGCTGCGAAAGGTGGATATACACTGTACTAGTGCCGACATTGTGCATGCTCTGTTGCCTGTGTCTATGTGCCTGTGGTTCTGTCAGTGTGATCATGTGATGTATCTGACCCCAGGAATGTGTCAATAAAGTTTCCCCTTCCTGGGACAATGAATTCACGGTGTTCTTATTTCAATTTCCAGGAGTGTAGAAACCGGGATCCTGTAATCGCGTCAGCAACGCTAATCACAAGACCCGAGGGCTCCGTTCTGTTGAAAAATGAACCTTTTTTCGGCATGATGTTGCAACTGCAGAAATGGATCTCCAACAAATTCTGGTACATGATTTCCAGCGATCGAGTTACACCAAAAACACATTACCATGCCTAATGTAGGAAACTCGATAAACTCAATGACATTCGAAACAGCTGTCAGTCGTCTCGGAATGAATAAGTACAGGTCCTCCGCGGATTTCAAGGGAATCTTATACCATTCTTCTTGTAAAATGGTGACAAGTTCGGGTATTAGTGATGGAAGTGGATAGCGATTGCGCACCTTTGTCTGCAAAGCAGACCACAAAGCCTCTATGATACTGAAATTTGGGGGGGGGGGGGGGTACTCCGGTGGCCAGGGGAAACGTGAAAATTAAGACTAGTCCTCACACAACCAGTCCTGGACGATGTGTGCTGAGTGAACAGGGTGCAGCATCATCATTGGGGAAGAAATATTGTACCATGGGATGCACGAGATCAGTTAAAATTGATACATAAGCGTTGACATTAAAGCAACCTTATAAAGTAACTGTGGGGCCCATGGAACCCTAGCCATATTTCACTCTTGTGATGTAAGCTCGGCAGCAAGTTTGAAATAGTGTGAAACAAGACTCATGCGACGAGCTGACTTTGTTCTGTTGCTCCACAGTCCAACTTCGGCGCCACGTTTTACAGGTACGGGCTTTTGTATCATTCATCAGTTATTTTGGAATTCTAGTTCGCTCTGCAATTCCCTGATTATGGAGCCCCCTTCATGTTATTTGGGTGCTGACAGGGTTAGTGAATGCGACATTTAGTTCTATAGTGTTTTGCAGCTGCTGTCCTCTTATTCTTCGTCACGATCTTCTTCAACCGCCGTCTGTCACGATCATTCAACACACACTTTCGTCCACATTGTGACTTAGCGGATGACGTTTCCCGCTTTCACCGTATCCGGTATAAATCTTAGATACGGTGCCTCTTGAAACACCAAACACTTCGGCCATCTTGGTTACGGAATCATATTTTTGTCCAACCGCTGTACCCTGCACCGCACAGAACCCTACTAGCAACCATATGAACAGTCAACGTACAACTAAGGCCAAGGTAAACTTTAACTTTCAATGCGCAAGCTAACATTTACCTAAAGTTTCCATCTTCATTCTTGTAGATGATATAGTATTGTGAAATCGGATGAATATTTTACGAACGCTCTGTACCTTTATCTGGGACTGCGTCATACCGGAACGAAGTTACTATTGTCAGTCTGAAAGTTGTCACACCCTATGGGTTACTGTTGATTAATTTGCAATAACTATGGTCGATAGTGGCTTGCTCGTACTACTCGTTGGCAAGCGAGCAGCTAGCCCATTTATTCTGATAAACGGCGCACTAGTGTAAATAGAAACATTTCCGCGTAGTGCGTTTTAGTGGTTTTAAGGTAGGACAATGCAAATTAGCGCTAGAAATATTCACAGGATGCTACTGGCTAATCTTCGACTTTCAAAACATGGGTTTGACGTTGATTTAACGAGTTCAGATACAAGATGAACCAGACCGAAGTCTGAAGAAAACGAGTTAGGGTGATTGGAGGATCCCCCATTACACTTATCAAAAAGCTCTGAACTATAAAAATTCGGATCGACGGCAATTTTTCTAAATAAGACTCTTCGCGTTAAAAAGATCGGCAGTCGACGGATACTAAACCGTCTAGACCCCAAAGGTTACAAACTAACCGCACAATCGAAAACAGTATTTAAAATGCAACTAGCGATGAACGGTTTCCAAGCCGACTCTGAAAAGAAGCGATTCTCATTCTTTGGGGTTTTTCCACAAACGAGACACAACCAGCAAAACTGGAAAGAGTAAATATTGTCGATGGCTGAATAGTGCATAATCGAATGGTGTGAACAAGCAGAAAGGGGCCAGTGTTGTGGATGAAGGCAAGGCAGTAACGTCAGTTTGTTCTGAAGGCCACTTCCAGACTTTTCAAAAACATTGATAAGAAACCAAAATCTGGGCAACCCAAGATCTCGATAAACACATCATGATAAAGATATCGGCCGAATGCTTCGCGAAAACGAGGAGTTAGCTTGAAAAGACTCCGGTCCAGACAGTTCCACACTTTATAGCTCTTTCTGTTTTCCGAAGTAAGGCAAACCATATGCGGATGTCGATATGAGTTCCTGTCAGTAGCCGTACATTTTGTTCGCAATGGGAAAAAGGAAAAGAAATAACGCTGAAGATAATAAAAGGATTGGGGGGAGCCCGCATCTCGTGGTCGTGCGGTAGCGTTCTCGCTTCCCACGCCCGGGTTCCCGGGTTCGATTCCCGGCGGAGTCAGGGATTTTTTCTGCCTCGTGATGGCTGGGTGTTGTGTGCTGTCCTTAGGTTAGTTATGTTTAAGTAGTTCTAAGTTCTAGGGGACTGATGACCACCACAGCAGTTGAGTCCCATAGTACTCACGAGGGAACTTCCCCATCGCACCCCCTTCAGATTTAGTTTTAAGTTGGCACATTCGATAGGCCTTGAAAAACTAAACACATATCAATCGAGAAAACAGGAAGAAGTTGTGTGGAACTACGAAAAAATAAGCAAAATATACAAACTGAGTAGTCCATGTGCAAGATAGGCAACATCAAGGATAGGCTGAGCTAACGAGCGCCGTGGTCCCGTGGTTAGCGTGAGCAGCTGCGGAATGAGAGGTCCATGGTTCAAGTCTTCCCTCGGGTAAAAACATTACTTTCTTTATTTTCGCAAAGTTATGATCTGTCCGTTCGTTCATTGACGTCTCTGTTTACTGTAATAAGTTTAGTGTCTGTGTTTTGCGACCGCACCGCAAAACCGTGTGATTAATAGACGAAAGGACGTGCCTCTCCAATGGGAACCGAAAACATTTGATCGCAAGGTCATAGGTCAACCGATTCCTCCACAGGAAAACACGTCTGATATATTCTATACGACACTGGTGACGTCATGTGCGTCACATGACAGGAATATGTTGTCGACTCACCTAACTTGTACACTTGGCGAATGGGTAAAAAGGTTCTTCTACCTTGCCCGATTTAGGTTTTCTTGTGGATGTAATAATCACTCCTAAAAAAGTGATGAAAACATAAGCGTATGTCACATAAACTGAAAATAAAATGTTAAAATTTTCACCCGAGGGAAGGCTTGAACCTAGGCCCTCTCGTTCTGCAGCTGCTCACGCTAACCACGGGACCACGGCAACCGTAGGCTTACTGTTTCCTTCTTGTTGCTTATCTTGCACATGGACTACTCAGTTTGTATTTTTTGCTTATTTTTTCATAGTTCCACACAACTTCTTCCCGTTTTCTCGATTGATCTGTGTCCAGTTTTTCAAGACCTATCCACTGTGCCAACTTAAAACTAAATCTGAAGGGGGTGCGATGGGGACGTTCCCTTGTCAGAGCCATTTGAACCATTTGATTGGGGAGAAGGGGAGGAGAAGGCGAGTTTAGAGATTATTTCATGACCACTGTAGGTGAAGTGAGTTGACAGTACATACGCATCTCAGTCTGAGAGAAGAAATCCAAGCACTTCTACTGGTAACCATTGTTCCGGCATCTTTTAAGGCCCAGATTTCAGAAAGCGCGAGTCTCAATGCGAGCAGTGGTCGCACTGAGAGCTGCTCTCGGGGAGGGCAGGAAGCGGCTGCCCACCACCGGCCAACTCGAGGCGCTTCAGGCAGCTGCGCGGCAGTCTCGGCGACTGAGCCTGTACGGTTGTGAGCTTTCCGCTAGAAGGCCTCTCGAGAGCAACTTGCCTATTTTTACTCTCAAGTGGATCGTAACGAGATGCTCGTTCCCAGGAGCCGCGCCATAACAATCTGCCCTTCGTCAACATCGCTTATATGGCGAAACAGAAATTCAGAAATTAGCCGCAATCGGGCACTGAAATAAATTCAGTCGCGACAAGTGAAAATTTGTGCCGGACCGGGACTCGAACCCAGATTTCCCGCTCTACGCGAGCGCTCGCCTTAACCGCTTCAACTATCCGAGCACGTTTCCAATCCATCCCAAATTCTCAACGTCCCCTGCCCATTACCCTCATTCCTCGCAGCCTCACGCCGATTCCCGCAAGATATCTGGCGAAAAGTGCATCTACACTGGATGATCTTCCATTGCCGCAAATGTGTATCTATTTATACGCTAGTCTCTGTTATTTCGGACATGTCCGAATTGATCTATATTAACGACATAGGAGAAAATATGAGTAGCCGTCTTAGATTGTTTGCAGATGATGCTGTCATTTACCGTCTTGTAAAGTCATCAGATAATCAAAACGACTTGCAAAATGATTTAGATAAGATATCTGTATGGTGCGAAAAGTGGCAATTGACCCTGAATAAAGAGAAGTGTGGAGTTATTCACATGAGTACTAAAAGAAATCAGCTAAATTTTTATTACGCGATAAGTCACACAAATCTGAGGGCTGTAAATTCAACTAAATACTTAGGGATTACTATTACAAACAACCTAAATTGAAACCATCACATAGATAATATTGTGGGTAGCGCGAACCAAAGACTGCGATTCATTGGCAGAACACTTAGAAGGTGAAACAGGTCCACCAAAGAGACTGCTTTCACTACGCTTGTCCGCCCTATTCTGGAGTATTGCTGTGCGGTGTGGGACCCGCATCAGGTGGGACTGACGGATGACATCGAAAAAGTACAAAGAAGGGCAGATCGTTTTGTATTATCGCGAAATAGGGGAGATAGTGTCACAGACATGATATGTAAATTGGAGTGGCAGTCATTAAAACAAAGGCGTTTTTCGTTGCGACGGGATGTTCGCATGAAATTTCAATCACCAGTGTTCTCCTCCAACTGCGAAAACATTCTGTTGGCACCCACCTTCATAGGCAGAAATGATCATCACGATAAAATAAGAGAAATCAGGGCTCGCACAGAAAAATTTAAGTGCTCGTTTTTCCCGCGCGCGTTCAAGAGTGGAGCGGTAGAGAGACAGCATGAAAGTGGTTATTGAACCCTCAGCCAGGCACTTCATTGTGAATAGCAGAGTAATCACGTAGATGTAGATGTACTGTAGATTGCCATCAAGGCGAATATACACTCACGGAAAAAAGTCGCAGCACTAAGGAGGAATTGTGCGGCATAAACGAAAGTTTTCAGGCGTGCTTCTACATCTGGAAGATGTTGTCTATTCAAATTTGGAGCCAGTCACGTAAGAGTGGCTCTAGTAGCACCACTATGAGAATGTAATTCAGGTTTGCTTTGAATGCATGATGTAACCGCCGTGAGCGTTAGCTGCCTTTCAGATTGGAAGTGGTGAGTTGATGTTTGTCAAGAAGGCCTTTAGGGCGACAAAGACGCAATTAGCCGGCCGCGGTGGTCTAGCGGTTCTGGCGCTGCAGTCCGGAGCCGCGGGACTGCTACGGTCGCAGGGTCGAATCCTGCCTCGGGCATGGGTGTGTGTGATGTCCTTAGGTTAGTTAGGTTTAAGTAGTTCTAAGTTCTAGGGGACTTATGACCTAAGATGTTGAGTCCCATAGTGCACAGAGCCATTTGAACCATTTTTAGACGCAATTATCAACACCTCACTGAGTTTGAAGAGGTCGTGTAATAGGTCTACGAGAAGCTGGAAGATAATTCTGCGATACTGCAGAAAGACTTGGGAGGAATGTAGCCACTGTACATGATTGCTGGCAACGGTGGTCACGAGAATATACGACAGCGCGAAGACCGGGCTCCGGACGGCCACATGGCGCTACCGAGAGAGGACACCATCGCGTTCGGCCTATGGCCTTGGAGCGTCGTTTTACATCCGCAGCAGAAACTGGAGCAGCAACAGCGACACAACGAACGGTTACAAATTGGTTACATCAAGGACAGCTAGGAGCAAGACGCCCTGTAACGTGCATTCCATTTACCCCAAACCACCGCCATATCAGACTTGGGTGATGTCAAGCGAGACCTCATTGGAGGGCAAGGTGGAGGCGTGTTGTGTTTTCTGATTAAAGCTGGCTCTGCGTCGGTGCTAGTGGTGGCTACGTGTTGGTTAGGACACAAAGCGGTCGTAGCCCAATACAATCTACAGTGAGTCGACATGTTGCCTTGGTCTGCTCGATCACCAAATCTCTCTCTAACCGGCCACATATTGGACATCATCGGACGACAATTCCAGTGTCATCCACAAACAGCATGAACTTTATCTGTGCTAACCGACGGAGTTCAGCAGAAATGGAACTAGATCCTCCGAACTGATATCCGGCACCTCACAACACGATGCACACACTTTTGCATCCAGCACTCCGGCGCTTACTCCGATTAGTAATGTACCAGCATTCATTTTTTGCAATGGCTTATCTCTCCCTTGCAGTAACCCGTGAGCTTGCAATGTCCGAAAGAACAGACTCCACAGATTTGTCAGTTAATTTCGGCATCTGCGGCCCTTAACGTCGCTACAATTATTCCCCATTCGTCTCTGCTAGCTTTATACACTTCCCGTCCACGCCTAGTGCCCGCAGCACCACTTGACGGGAGTCTCGCGGCGAGCAGAGGTGACAGTGGTTTGGTTCATCACTGTAAACGAGCCGGCCGGAGTGGCCGAGCGGTTAAAGGCGCTACAGTCTGGAACCGCACGACCACTACGGTAGCAGGTTCGAATCCTGCCTCGGGCATGGATGTGTGTGATGTCCTTAGGTTAGTTAGGTTTAAGTAGTTCTAAGTCCTAGGGGACTTATGACCACAGCAGTTGAGTCCCATAGTGCTCAGAGCCATTTGAACCATTTTGAACCACTGTAAACGTACCGTAAAAATCGCACGCGATTGTGCTTCACAGGGCGTGATTTCGAGTCCTGAGAGAAGGAGAATCCAACGACTCAACAACGAACGAGGAAAAGCACACAGCGTAATGGTCACTTCCGCGCTCGAGTTAGAACGAACAGAGTGGAGCAAGTGGACGGGCTTCCTCGCTGGCCGGCACAGAGGAGGCAGTGTTATCGGGCGCGCGTCTCCGGAATACAGAGCGGCTCCTTTATTGGTGAGGCGTCGGGCGACAAATCTAATCTGGCGGGGCAGAAAGTCGCGGCGGCTGCACTGATTTGCCACCTCACAGGGCTCAGCCGCCAGAAGTCCTACTTGCAGGCGCTTGGCTGGCTTCTCTCCTTGCGAACGCGCCGCTTCGCTGGCGCCCGAGGTGAGGCGTCTAATCTCATCAAGGCACGCCTCCGAAACAGTAAGAAGCACCAACAAAACAGATTACTAGAATGCTGGCGCCTTTTTTTTCCATTCCAGTCAACACAGTTTTGACCACCTGTCAGTACGGAGTACGATTCGCCGTTTGTTAGATGGCGCGCTTGACAGTTGGCTAGCACTGGCGCTGCTTCCGTGGCGAAGCTGGCCACGAAGTAAGGTCAGGAGCTAGTTGAGTAGAGGCACAGACATTGCCTGTCACATTGATGTCACCACCGACTACGTTCAACGTCAACGTACAATAACCGCTCACAGACGGCTCGTGGCAGCACTAGCAGTGCACAGTATGTAAACCGTGTCGGGGGACGCGGAAAACAGTGCAGCCGTTGTCGTGGTGCGGAAACAGGGTGAGACATCTGACATCCAAAATGGCTAGATCATTGGCTTTCGGGCCAAGTGTGGAAGCCTTTCCGGAACGGCTATGTTTGCAAACTGTTCGCATGTTGTAGTGGTTTAAGTACATCTTGCGTGGTATAATCGTCCTGTCCAAAACTGGCGCCGAGCCAACTGCGGTGCACCACAGGCCATAAATCACAGGACTGAACGACGGCTGCAATGATTTGTACGGGCGACTAGAGGTGTAATTGTTGAGTAACATACCTCCCAGACGAACCTAGGCTCTACTCACAGTGTCTCCTCAACGACCGTTCAGCTAACGTAGCTGCGTACGGGCCCCTGCAGCAGGCGCTTGGTTCACGCACCCATGCCGACTGCTGTTCATAGGATACGAAAGGGGCAATTTGCACGCCAGTATTACAACTGAAAATCCACACAGTGGCCTTGTCAGACGAACAAATCACTTTCTTCTATTGCTCCACAGCCCAGACTTTATTGCCTCGCCACCACGTTTTCCTCTAACGGGCATTTGCATCACTTCAAACGGTTCAAATGGCTCTGAGCACTATGGGACTTAACATCTGAGGTCATCAGTCCCCTAGAACTTAGAACTACTTAAACCTAACTAACCTAATGTCATCACACACATCCATGCCCGAGGCAGGATTCGAACCTGCGACCGTAGCGGCAGCGCGGTTCCGCACTAAAGCGTCTAGATCCGCTCGGCCACCACGGCCGGCCATTTGCATCACTGATGAGTGGTTTTGCAATCCCAGCTCGTCTTGCAGTTCGCTGTATATGGAACTCCATTCTTGTTGTTTGGTGCTGACGGGGTTCGCCAGTACGACATTCACTTCTGCTGAGACTTTTGCATCGGTCGTCTCCTTATTTTTAGTCACAGTTCTCTTCGATGATTATCTGTCACGATCATTCACCACACATTTTCGTCACATTTTAACAAACACTTGGTTGCCACAGTTACGGAAGCGCCCACCATATGAGCAGCAACAATTTGCCCACGCTCGAAGTCACTTAGCTCCGCCCGCATCTCGTGGTCGTGCGGTAGCGTTCTCGTTTCCCACGCCCGGGTTCCCGGGTTCGATTCCCGGCGGGGTCAGGGATTTTCTCTGCCTCGTGATGGCTGGGTGTCGTGTGCTGTCTTTAGGTTAGTTAGGTTTAAGTAGTTCTAAGTTCTAGGGGACTGATGACCATATATGTTAAGTCCCCATAGTGCTCGGAGCCATTTGAACCATTTTCACTTAGCTCCGACACAAAGCACTCACAACTACACAGAACACTATTCTGACCACGACTGTCAGTTGCAACGTGTTGAACACACTGTAAAGGCGCCGTTCGTGGCCAAATACAACAGCGCAACCTGCAGGCTTGGCTGGCGTCTACGTTTATGTAGAGAGGGGAGAGAGAAGATCCAAAGAAGAGCGGCGCGTTTCGTCACACGGTTATTTGGTAAGCGTGATAGCGTTACGGAGATGTTTGGCAAACTCAAGTGGCAGACTCTGCAAGAGAGGCGCTCTGCATCGCGGTGTTGCTTGCTGTCCAGGTTTCGAGAGGGTGCGTTTCTGGATGGGGTATCGAATACATTGCTTCCCCCTACTTACACCTCCCGAGGAGATCACGAATGTCAAATTAGAGAGATTCGAGCGCGCACGGATGCTTTCCGACAGTCGTTCTTTCCGCGAACCATACGCGACTGGAACAAATGGCTCTGATCACTATGCGACTTAACTTCTGAGGTCATCAGTCTCCTATAACTTGGAACTAATTAAACCTAACTAACCTAAGGACATCACACACATCGATGCCCGAGGCAGGATTCGAACCTGCGACCGTAGCGGTCGCTCGGCTCCAGACTGCAGCGCCCAGAACCGCACGGCCACTCCGGCCGGCACTGGAACAGGAAAGGGAGGTAATGACAGTGGCACGTAAAGTGCCCTCAGCCACACACCGATGGGTGGCTCTCGGAGTATAAATGTAGATATATGTTGAAGTATGCCTTTCTCGCGGTGTTTCCACATTTTTATCCAACTCCTGTAGCTGCACAACGAAGAACCCTACCAGCAACGACATGAACATGCAACGTACAGCTGACGCCAAGGTAAACTTTTAGTTCCGATGAGTAAGTTAAAATGTACCTAAAGCTTCTGTCTTCGTTCATTGTGAAATCGGATGAATCTTTCAGGAACGCTCATTACCTTCAGTTGGGACAGTATCGTCCCAGATTATCAGTCTGAAAATTGTCGGATGCTATGGATTATTGCTGATTCTTTAATTTACAGCAATCGTGGTCGATAGTGGCATCCACGGCAAGTAAGTCACGCAGACATCTTGCTCGTACTTTCCAGATGAATTATATTTTATCCCCCTTCGAGCAGAAGGCCGATGGTGTGCACGGCGTGAAACGTCCGAAAGGAAACAACCTACCACAATTCTCAGATGGGTCCAGCGACGTCTCGTAGCGGTCCACGGAGCAAAAAAAATGGTTCAAATGGCTCTGAGCACTATGGGACTTAACTTCTGAGGTCACCAGTCCCCTAGAACTTAGAACTACTTAAACCTAACTAACCTAAGGACAGCACACACATCCATGCCCGAGGCAGGATTCGAACCTGCGACCGGAACGGTGGCGCGGTTCCAGACTGTAGCACCTAGAACCCCTCGGCCACTCCGGCCGGCCACGGAGCAAAAACTGCTTATTGGCTTTTGACTCGTGCTCACATTAATGTCACTGGACAGTGTTGGGATGAGGCCCAGGCTTCGACACTGTGACGTCAGAATTCCTTTCTATTTGCTGACAGAAGTGTCCTAAAAAGTTCTTCGCTTCCCTTACATAACGTGCGATGGAGTATATAGGAGGCGTTGCGCACCCTGTGTTGCCATGCGAGGGCATCACATGCCGTACTGACACGCCGTTAGCGAATGGGGAGCACACGTGGTAAGCAACGTCACCACAACTGGCCGGTTTTCTAGTCTGCCTGACCTGTATCAGTGTCTCACGTGTTACAATCGCGCAAGATTACTTTTTCTGCCGAGGGTACCATTCGCCACACACGGTGAGGTGGCTTGTGGAGCATAGATGTGGAAACGACAGGAAACGGCATATCTCGAGAATTAAAGACGATGGAAGGCCAGGTACGATTTAGTCTTCACGAGTTTCCAGACGAATGTTGCCAAATGTTTGTGCCGCACGTGATTATGCCAGACATTTACGGCTCGCAATGCCAAATTTAAATATTGCCATTTTGGTAGCAGACCAGATGGAAGTCCAAGGACAGAGTGAAGGACTAAAAGGGAAATTAAAACATGCAACACAATCTTATAATTGGAAATGCAACCCCACTTTACTATTAACTCCTGATTCCTGCTGATGATGCCCGTTACAGATCATCATTATCTCACGGAGAACTGCGGAAACAGTATTTGACAGTGTGACAACCACTGTGACTTTCATCTGGAAATTATTTAGGAAACACCAGGGAAAACTTCAGGAAATGTGTCAAATTAACATCATTTCTATTAGGAGAACAGCGTTTCCCTGTTCCCGTCTACGTGACATTCGTCGTAAAAAATGAACAAATTAAAGCTAAGAAAATCATGAAAATAAAACAGGTTTTGACAATGGCGTTGAAACCGAGACGCAAACGTACACTCTCAAAATGTAGGGGCAATAAGACACTTATGTAGTTCAAAACCAAACACAAGTTTTCAAATCTTTGCCGGCTCTGGAGCTTGAAGCTGTGACTCGAAGCGCCGTCCCAATACGTAAAAAAGGAGACTTGCAATACTATCTAAGTGTACAAATAGCGAAATAATACTGAAAAATCATATAAATACGGATATTTGCAAAGAAATGCACCCGCTGTAACTCCAAGCCTGGACTTACCTGATGTAAACCCTAATGGGAGATGTCTGTCATCCATTTTTACGCAGAGTAAGGGAGCTGGTTCCGCCATATTTCAGTTGGCTGATTTTTTCTTCACCGCCATTATTACGAGGGGCTTGTTTTCCCCACCTTTAATTTATATATAAACTAAGATCCCTGTATCTTTCATCCTGGAACTTTACATAGTACAAGGGCTGAGTTTCAGGTATCTTCGACTTTCACCTGCCTTAAATCCGGCTAAGAGTGGAGGAGACTGGTGGGTAATAACCTGAATAGTCCAGACTGGATCTGAACCCTTCGTACTACACCACTTTAGAGTACGTAGTGCGAAAATTTCCCAATAGGCAAGGAGACCTGAGTAATTGTTCCCTAGTATCAGCGCTGTTACACGTGAGACATATTATCCAGTTACATTCTGGTCTATCGTTCAAAATCGATCGTTAATGCGTCAAGTGTCTGTAGTGCCGGGCAGCGCCCTCGGTTGGATAAGGCAGAAATTATCCACGACGTCTACATCTACATCTACATCCATACTCCGCAAGCCACCTGACGGTTTGTGGCGGAGGGTACCCTGAGTACCTCTATCGGTTCTCCCTTCTATTCCAGTCTCGTATTGTTCGTGGAAAGAAGGATTGTCGGTATGCTTCTGTGTGGGCTCTAATCTCTCTGATTTTATCCTCATGGTTTCTTCGCGAGATATACGTAGGGGGGAGCAATATACTGCTTGACTCTTCGGTGAGCGTCTCTCCTGCAGAGTCTTCCACTGGAGTTTATCTATCATCTCCGTAACGCTTTCGCGATTACTAAATGATCCTGTAACGAAGCCCGCTGCTCTCCGTTGGATCTTCTCTATATCTTCTATCAACCCTATCTGGTACGGGTCCCACACTGCTGAGCAGTATTCAAGCAGTGGGCGAACAAGCGTACTGTAACCTACTTCCTTTGTTTTCGGATTGCATTTCCTAGGATTCTTCCAATGAATCTCAGTCTGGCATCCGCCCCACCGACGATCAACATTATATGATCATTCCATTTTAAATCACTCCTAATGCGTACTCCCAGATAATTTATGGTATTAACTGCTTCCAGTTGCTGACCTGCTATTTTGTAGCTAAATGATAAAGGATCTATCTTTCTGTGTATTCGCAGCACATTACACTTGTCTGCATTGAGATTCAATTGCCATTCCCTGCGCCATGCGTCAATTCGCTGCAGATCCTCCTGCATTTCAGTACAATTTTCCATTGTTACAACCTCTCGATACACCACAGCATCATCTGCAAAAAGCCTCAGTGAACTTCCGATGTCATCCACCAGGTCATTTATGTATATTGTGAATAGCAACGGTCCTATGACACTCCCCTGCGGCACACCTGAAATCACTCTTACTTCGGAAGACTTCTCTCCATTGAGAATGACATGCAGCGTCCTGTTATCTAGGAACTCCTCAATCCAATCACACAATTGGTCTGATAGTCCATATGCTCTTACTTTGTTCATTAAACGACTGTGGGGAACTGTATCGAACGCCTTGCGGAAGTCAAGAAACACGGCATCTACCTGTGAACCCGTGTCTATGGCCCTCTGAGTCTCGTGGACGAATAGCGCGAGCTGGGTTTCACATGACCGTCTTTTTCGAAACCCATGCTGATTCCTACAGAGTAGATTTCTAGTCTCCAGAAAAGTCATTATACTCTAACACAATACGTATTACAAAATTCTACAACTGATCGACGTTAGAGATATAGGTCTATAGTTCTGCACATCTGTTCGACGTCCCTTCTTGAAAAGGGGGATGACCTGTGCCCTTTTCCAATCCTTTGGAACGCTACGCTCTTCTAGAGACCTACGGTACACCACTGCAAGAAGGGGGGCAAGTTCCTTCGCGTACTCTGTGTAAAATTGAACTGGTATCCCATCAGGTCCTACGGCCTTTCCTCTTTTGAGCGATTTTAATTGTTTCTCTATCCCTCTGTCGTCTATTTCGATATCTACCATTTTGTCATCTGTGCGACAATCTAGAGAAGGAACTACAGTGCAATCTTCCTCTGTGAAACAACTTTGGAAAAAGACATTTAGTATTTCGGCCTTTAGTCTGTCATCCTCTGTTTCAGTACCATTTTGGTCACAGAGTGTCTGGACATTTTGTTTTGATCCACCTACCGCTTTGACATATGACCAAAATTTCTTAGGATTTTCTGCCAAGTCAGTACATAGAACTTTACTTTCGAATTCATTGAACGCCTCTCGCATAGCCCTCCTCACACTACATTTCGCTTCGCGTAATTTTTGTTTGTCTGCAAGGCTTTGGCTATGTTTATGTTTGCTGTGAAGTTCCCTTTGCTTCCGCAGCAGTTTTCTAACTCGGTTGTTGTACCACGGTGGCTCTTTTCCATCTCTTACGATTTTGCTTGGCACATACTCATCTAACGCATTATGTACGACGGTTCTGAACTTTGTCCACTGATCCTCAACACTATATGTACTTGAGACAAAACTTTTGTGTTGAGCCAACAGGTACTCTGAAATCTGCTTTTTGTCACTTTTTCTAAACAGAAAAATCTTCCTACCCTTTTTAATATTCCTATTTACGGCTGAAATCATCGATGCCGTAACCGCTTTATGATCGCTGATTCCCTGTTCTGCGTTAACTTTTTCAAACAGTTCGGGTCTGTTTGTCACCAGAAGGTCTAATATGTTATCGCCACGAGTCGGTTCTCTGTTTAACTGCTCAAGGTAGTTTTCAGATAAAGCACTTAAAAAAATTTCACTGGATTCTTTGTCCCTGCCACCCGTTATGAGCGTCTGAGTCTCCCAGTCTATATCCGGCAAATTAAAATCTCCACCCAGAACTATAACATGGTGGGGAAATCTACTCGAAATATTTTCCAAATTATCCTTCAGGTCTCCAGAATGAGATTTTCACTCTGCAGCGGAGTGTGCGCTGATATGAAACTTTCTGGCAGATTAAAACTGTGTGCCCGACCGAGACTCGAACTCGGGACCTTTGCCTTTCGCGAGCAAGTGCTCTACCTCCTTCAGGTGCTCAGCCACAACAGCTGCTGAGCCAGTGGGCCTATAGAGACATCCAATTACCATGTCTGAGCCTGCTTTAACCGTGACCTTCACCCAAATCATTTCACATTTCGGATCTCCGTCAATTTCCTTCGATACTATTGCACTTCTTATCGCTATAAACACGCCTCCCCCTTCACTGTCCAGCCTGTCTCTGCGGTACTTGAGAGAAAATACGGCAGTTCATGGCGTGGCACTTTTTCCGGACAGAAGGCAAGTACTGCTATAAATAGCGGCGACCGTGCCGCATCGATCCCATTGTTTCACTTCATGAAGAGCGAAGCGGTTAACGGTGGCTCATCATTGCCTCAATTGGTGCTAACGTGGCTCACACTCCAGGGCAGATAAATACGCCGGCAGGGGGGTTTATGTGCTTGGCACCGTCGGCCTGAGACTGCAGAGCGAGCGGGCGCGCGCTGATTTCAAATATTTGTTGTTCGGCCGGCGCTTATCGTCAAACAGCGCGGAGTAGCTGGCGCTCGTTGGCCGAGTCAACAGCGGCTTTGCGCGCACAGGGGCTGGCTGCTCCCGGGCGTCACCGCGTGCGTAATGTTCCCGCCCGGCAAAGACTTCGGCGGACAACTGAACCGGCGTTCAAACCAACCAGGCGCCGTTATTAGGTAGTATAATGGCATTACTGTAGCCACAAACCAGTGAACTACGTTATTACCTTCGGAACTAACATCTGAGGTAAGTTGTGCTGACATTTATATAGATGATCAGCACGTCCTCTCTCTCTCAAATAATAATTATTATTTGCTAACAATGTATAGACTAATATACCTTTTGTTTGTTTGTGGTCGCGAGAAAGCCGACGCAAGGGCAACGGAGTTCTCGACGCGGGTGTTGCAGCGAGAAAAGAAGCCATCGTCACCGTGGCAGTTTCCTATGCCGGTTATTAAAACATGAAACTGCGCTGTTATAACTGCAATGAAAATTGTTTTGTATGTACGATGGAGTCAGTCTGTGTTAGCATTCAGCCACTAACACTGCATCAATATGTGAGTATTTGATATAAATGACCTATTGTAACAGTATACAACGGTTTTGAAATAAAACCTCGAGACGCATTTACTATTGAAAATGTACATTCATGAATTATAAATTTTACTACCAAAGTATTTACTCTGAAGAAAGGATTAACTTACTTAACTTGCACAACTGAAACAAGCCGACTTAATTTGTAGGACTGATTGATATTTTGACTACAGGAAATTAGCAAGACGTGTAACATCTTTGATAAGTACCATGATATGTAACATCTTGGGTAAGTACCGAGTGGTTACAACTAACGTGCAGCTACTCACGGAGGTCAGGTGTGGGCCGCAATTAGCGTGTGGCAGCGAAATTTGGTAGATACGCTAACGTGTTAATGCGAAACCGGAAAAAAATTCTAATTTTGACCACTGGCACTGAATAGTGCCTCGTCGAAGTCTCTGTTACTCATACTGAACAAATTGTGTAATCGGCGATTAGTAATAAAATTAGCATTATGCCTTTCTCACTTGTTTGACCTTTTCTGCCCGCGTCCCGTTCCTAATCTATTACATATGGAAACATTTCTACACATCTTTCTTGCATTCACTCCGCGAGATCTGCACCTGGTGGGCAAAATTGGAACTAATTTTTTGCACAGTTCATATCGGTTCCGCATTAACGCATTAGAATATCTACCAAGTTTCGCTGCCATGCGATAATTACAGCCCACATTGGACCTCTATGTAGCTGCACTTTAATTATTGCCGCCCCCCCCCCCCCTCCCGGTTCTACCTACGAAAACTACTATGTGAAGGTGGCCCAATTACTACAGATATTGTCTACATCTTCATTCCACATCATTACTCTGCAAGCCTCTGTAAGTGTATGATAGAGAGTACTTCCCATTGTATCTGTTTTTGGGGTTTATTCCCGTCCCAGACACATATGGAGCGCAGGAAGAATAACTGCAAAATGTGCCATTTTTAAATGTGATAATAATCCACAAACAGTCGTGATGTATAAACTCAAGTCAAAAAAAATGGTTCAAATGGCTCTGAGCACTATGCGACTCAACTTCTGAGGTCATCAGTCGCCTAGAACTTAGACCTAATTAAACCTAACTAACCTAAGGACATCACACGCATCCATGCCCGAGGCAGGAATCGAACCTGCGACAGTAGCGTTAGCTCGGCTCCAGACTGTACCGCCCAGAACCGCACGGCCACTCCGGCCGGCTAAACTCAAGTCACATGCGTACTGAACGTCATGAAGTAGTATAGAGTATGTCAATAAAATGTGCATCATCCCGTCACACGCTTGTGGTAATTACACGATCCTGACGAAATAAATTATTGTTCGTTCATCTTGTTGTTGAAGCTCTCTTTTTGTCAATATTTGCTTCCCAACAAAGCTCACTGATAATCAACATATCATCACAACATTTTTGAAAACTAGTGCTTTAACCTGACAAACTGTGGTTAATGAATAAAACAAGGAATCACTGATGACAGCAGAACGTAACACAATTACAGTAGTATTATAATCTAACATTAGCAAAGCGAAAAAACCATTGTAGACGTAATATCCGGTAAATATAATATTGGAAAATCCTGGTTGATTGCAGATGACAAACTAGGGGAAAATACCAAATGTACTACAAATAAACAGCAGTAGTGAGTTGTGTATTTTTCCTGTTATCTTCTTCTGTTAATTTTATAAATGTAAATACCATAATATCAAAACTTTTACTGTTAACATGCAAAATTTTCTTATTAATTATTGCACAGAAAATAAATGAACTCAATGACCATGGTGAAATTTCCCAAAACGTTCTGGGTGTTAAACAAGGCACGCCCGGGTTCCCGGGTTCGATTCCCGGCGGGGTCAGGGATTTTCTCTGCCTCGTGATGGCTGGGTGTTGTGTGCTGTCCTTAGGTTAGTTAGGTTTAAGTAGTTCTAAGTTCTAGGGGACTTATGACCACAGCAGTTGAGTCCCATAGTGCTCAGAGCCATTTGAACCATTTTTTGTTAAACAAGGAGAGATTCTGTTTGCTCAAGGCAAAACCACATTTCCATAATTATATACATGACCATTTATAAGGTCGCTCGCTTGACAATATGTCAATTTTTAAAAATTTTATAAATCGTACATTCAGCGACGTTCAGCCATAAAATATCCGGATTCGAGAGTGGGAAAAATGTGAACGTCGGTCTTGCCAAAGCAAGACGACTCTTCTTTTTCACAAATTCTCAGACGTAAACCACAGTACAGGTATTTTAAATTTCACACTAATCCCGTAGAAAAGAAATTTATGACAGATCTTGATTCAAACAAGGGAACGCTTGACACATCCTGAGGCAGCATCAGAGAATGCTGAAACTGCCAATAAGTATTGAGAGGGGAGGGGGAAGGGGGGTTAAAATTACAGACGAAGGCCAAGGCTTAACTACAGTAAGTAGAGTGGTTGTGGTGGTGGTGATGATGATGATGATTTGGTTTATGGAGTGCTCAACTGTGCGGTCATCAGTACAGTCTGTACAAAGTCCAATCTAGCGACTTTTATGAATGATGATGGAATAATGATGATAACACAAACACCCAGTCCCAGGCCGGGAATCGAACCCGGGACCTCATGATCCAGAGGTAGCAACGCGGACATTAAGTAGAGTGAAGCGGACGTAGGTTGCGGTAGTTAAGGAGAGACGAAGAGTCTAGCACAGGACAGATTAATGTGTATAACTGTACCAAACAAGTCTTCCGACTGAAGGCAACAATAACAACTACTACTACTACTACTACTAGCGCTGTGAAATGTAACTCAGTATGTTATAATCCGACCATTAGACGGAAACGGTTCGTCCGGAACTCTTGATACCTATCAAAAGCAGTGACCTTTATTGTACCGCCAGATTAAAGTCTCACCTGCCTCCGATTTCATGCACCAGCACGTCAGTACATCTCTTACACACCTGCTCGAATCATTTACAGTCGAGACATAATTATGTATCCCGAACAATACACGAGAGAACGTATCAAGTATGGGCAAATAACAAATTTCCTCTCGCACGGCAGCAGAATTGCAGGGATCTTACAGCTCTCAACGTCAATTGGGTTTTCTGTTATATATCATGTTCACAGTGCATAATGTTATTCATAACGGTGAACGTAGTTGTCACGTTGGAAATAACTGTACGAAAAATTCAAATGGTTCAAATGGCTCTGAGCACTATGGGACTTAACTTCTGAGGTCATCAGTCCCCTAGAACTTAGAACTACTTAAACCTAACCTAACCTAAGGACATCACACACACCCATGCCCGAGGTAGGAATCGAACCTGCGACCGTAGCTGTCGCGCGGTTCCAGACTATGTTGCCTAGAACCGCTCGGCCACCCCGGCCGGCTGTACGAAAATCGCAGCATTAGTAATCTCCTGTTATCGGGCACAATTCGGTGAATATCCTAATGCTACAGCTTTGCTGTAGTGGAAATATCTGGCGTTGTGAACTGCAGTTACATTGCGGCGGTGGTCAGTAACGTAACAGTGGTTTATGGTCGATTCCTTAGGTGTGTTTCACATGGGTTTTGGTTTCTACGAGCGCTGGTTAAATAACGCTTTGAGGGAGTCTTAAGAACCCACTAGTTACTGGCTAAAACTGCAGCCATTGTATGAAAATTACTGGCAAAATTTGATTATTAAATGCTGACAACGGTCGCAGAAGCTTCTATAACTTAGGTTACACGCACAAAAATGACTTGTAGATCTGTTTATCACGTCCCTTTTGTATTTCCACCGATAGAGGTAGCGCTACTTGCAGTTTTAAGAAACTACGCTCTTGCTGCAAAGAATAAATTCCAAATCCTCACCTGACACTCAAAATGTATTTTCCTTGAAATAGTTTCAGGCGAATATTGGGACGATTCTTCCAGTAAAAGGAAGAATGAAGATCAGGAATTAACGTCCACTCGACGACAGCGTCATTAGAGACGGAGCAGTAGTTTGGATATGTGGAAGGACAATGAAGCGGGATTGGAACCGCCGTCGCCCCGAATGTAAGGCCACTGAGCTACCTAGCCTGGTCATAACCAACAAGGTAGCAGTGATAATAGTAGTAGTACTTTCATTCGTATGTAGATCTTTTTTACAAGGAATATGGACATGCCTTAGTATTACAATTTAAGAACACCAAAAATAAAATAATTCACATACAGGGCGATTCAGCTGCCTGTACCCGCAACACCCTCAAAAACCACCAGCAAGATTTCATATTTTCTGGCTCGCTATGCACAAACAAACAAAAATGAACAGGTCTGTTTGTAGGAAATCTAAAGTAGTTATACTTTATACTGGGATACGTTTTTGCTGGGAGCCCAGTTTTCGAGTTATTCAAGAAAAATGCGTTGAAGGTCATTTTTGTACATTTTTAGTGAATAATTCTAAAACTACAGTTTCTCGTGAAAACGTATCCCATTACAAAATTTAACTACACTATATTTTCTATCAAAAGTACCTGGTTATAATTTCTGGACGACTAATAATTTGTGCAGAGTGAACGACAGAATATGAAATCTTGTGTGTAGTATTTGAAGGCATTGAGGATTGCATAAAACTCAAGGGTAGGGACCGCTTAAATCACCCTGTATACAGACATTTACATACTTACAGGTCTAGTCTAACATTGATCGAACAAGGAGTCGGCCATGGTCTTATAGCAGGAACCATCCTGACATTTTCTTGGATGAAAACTGGAGCCTCAACCCTCCTGAATACAAGGCCACTCTGTTTAAAACAGTGCTACCGCATCCAGTTTACGCCTAGTGTACAATGATGTTTTACAAACAAATTATTTAATAATGTAAAAGGCTGACGTTACACTGTTATTTCATTTCTCACTTCCAGTTACCCTACACACTATACACACACCGTTTCCTAACACTGCACACACTATGACACACCATCAGCTGACGTCACAACGATGTTTTCAGTCGCAACTTCCTATCTGCTATCGTGAAAACTGGTCAGAATCCCTCTATAACGAGTGAGATGTTGAGCTCAGAAATACGATAAAGCGATGCTTTGTAAGTAAGTTTTTCCAGAAAAGAAAAATAGAAAGAAAAAAATATAGCGTGAAAGTGTAGTGTGGAATGATAGATATTTTATTATCATCGTTGTTATTTTTTGTATTATATTTTCTACTAAAACCCTATTCTGTATTATATAAGTAATCCTTCCATGTATCGAATGTATTTATTAACTGTCCTTAAAATCAGTTTGTTTCACCAATTTCTTTAATCTCATTAGGGCAGTTATTTTACAATTTTATTCCTTCGTAAGATTTAAGTTTTCTCTTTCTTTGAACACGTAGGTTCAGTCTATAACTTGTCCCAGATTACAAACAGAACTGTTTGTATAGTGACTGTAAATGATATTTTTGATGTGTGCAAGTGACTGGTACATATACTTTCACTGTGGAGTTAAAATCCCCAGTGTTTTGAACAAAACTTTACAATAATATCGACTACTATTTTTGGTTATTATTCTTATGGCCCTTTTCTGCAGCTTGAAAACTGTGTTCATATTTTGTGTATTTGTTCACCAGAAAGAAATTGGTGTACATATAAATAGTATGTAACTAAAATACATTGGCTGTTACACACTGATGACATGATGGTGAGGGCATAACATGCAGATGACATCCTGCTTGCAAGTATCTACACTCCTGGAAATTGAAATAAGAACACCGTGAATTCATTGTCCCAGGAAGGGGAAACTTTATTGACACATTCCTGGGGTCAGATACATCACATGATCACACTGACAGAACCACAGGCACATAGACACAGGCAACAGAGCATGCACAATGTCGGCACTAGTACAGTGTATATCCACCTTTCGCAGCAATGCAAGCTGCTATTCTCCCATGAACACGATCGTAGAGATGCTGGATGTAGTCCTGTGGAACGGCTTGCCATGCCATTTCCACCTGGCGCCTCAGTTGGACCAGCGTTCGTGCTGGACGTGCAGACCGCGTGAGACGACGCTTCATCCAGTTCCAAACATGCTCAATGGGGGACAGATCCGGAGATCTTGCTGGCCAGGGTAGTTGACTTACACCTTCTAGAGCACGTTGGGTGGCACGGGATACATGCGGACGTGCATTGTCCTGTTGGAACAGCAAGTTCCCTTGCCGGTCTAGGAATGGTAGAACGATGGGTTCGATGACGGTTTGGATGTACCGTGCACTATTCAGTGTCCCCTCGACGATCACCAGTGGTGTACGGCCAGTGTAGGAGATCGCTCCCCACACCATGATGCCGGGTGTTGGCCCTGTGTGCCTCGGTCGTATGCAGTCCTGATTGTGGCGCTCACCTGCACGGCGCCAAACACGCATACGACCATCATTGGCACCAAGGCAGAAGCGACTCTCATCGCTGAAGACGACACGTCTCCATTCGTCCCTCCATTCACGCCTGTCGCGACACCACTGGAGGCGGGCTGCACGATGTTGGGGCGTGAGCGGAAGACGGCCTAACGGTGTGCGGGACCGTAGCCCAGCTTCATGGAGACGGTTGCGAATGGTCCTCGCCGATACCCCAGGAGCAACAGTGTCCCTAATTTGCTGGGAAGTGGCGGTGCGGTCCCCTACGGCACTGCGTAGGATCCTACGGTCTTGGCGTGCATCCGTGCGTCGCTGCGGTCCGGTCCCAGGTCGACGGGCACGTGCACCTTCCGCCGACCACTGGCGACAACGTCGATGTACTGTGGAGACCTCACGCCCCACGTGTTGAGCAATTCGGCGGTACGTCCACCCGGCCTCCCGCATGCCCACTATACGCCCTCGCTCAAAGTCCGTCAACTGCACATACGGTTCACGTCCACGCTGTCGCGGCATGCTACCAGTGTTAAAGACTGCGATGGAGCTCCGTATGCCACGGCAAACTGGCTGACACTGACGGCGGCGGTGCACAAATGCTGCGCAGCTAGCGCCATTCGACGGCCAACACCGCGGTTCCTGTGTCCGCTGTGCCGTGCGTGTGATCATTGCTTGTACAGCCCTCTCGCAGTGTCCGGAGCAAGTATGGTGGGTCTGACACACCGGTGTCAATGTGTTCTTTTTTCCATTTCCAGGAGTGTATATACTTCACACACGCTTAACTGAGAATCAATATTCAGTCCTAGAAATTTTATATTTGTTACACAATCTATAGATGTGCCATCTACATTTAATTTAACAGTGTGGTTTTCCCTCTTTAAACTGAAATCCATGGCACTAGTTTTCTTTATGTTCAATGTCATTTTATTGCTTACTGACCCAGTCGTAAACTTCTTTGAGCATTTCACTTGCTTTTTCTGTAAGGAGTTCTCACGTTTTCTCACTAACTAATATTGCTGCCATCCGCTAAGATAATTTTTGCTCCACGACTACTACTACTGCTGCTACTGGAAAAGTCATTATATATACAATAGTATGGTTATAATATGTTACCCTGAACATCTCTTTCACTAATTTGTGTTGTTTCTGATAAGTGTTTTATTAAAAGTTTGGACTTACTTGAAGTATGTGTTATCTCTGAATGTCCGAATTAATCACGTGTATTTCGCATGTTGTGTGTTGGAAAGAAAGGAAAATAAGGGAGAGGGAGAGAGAGAGAGAGAGAGAGAGAGAGAGACTGCGAGGAATCGTTGGGACTTAAGACCTCTTTGTTTTACTGAACATATGGCAGTAAGCACTTCGCTGTTGACGAGAATGTGACATTCATGTTTCTGAATTGCTACGTTTCGTACAATCGGCATCATTCCCTCTCTCGTCTCGCTCGAATATTGTTTCGCTTTCGCATAATGTTTTCCTTCATCTGTCGCACTCTGTCTGCTTCCACGTATTTCTTTCTTTCCTTCTCCCCCCCCCCCCTCTCTCTCTCTCTCTCTCTCTCTCTCTCTCTCTCTCTCTCTCTCTCTCTCTGCATTCCCTAGATCCCAGAATCCCGCGTCGGACGTAGCCACTTCATGAAAGTCATATTTCCTGCCCTTCTGCCAAACTATTCCCTGTGCTGTATATTTTTGAGTCTGCGGCTGTTCTGCATTTCGTTCCCGGACCTGACAGAAGGGGGTGGGGGGGAAGGTGGGGAGGGGGGGGGGGAGGGATGTCTGGTCTACGTTGGCGCTGCCGTGGCTCCTGAAACGCTTTCTGTACTTTATGCTAAAAGGAAACGGAGCTTGCACTGCTTTGTTTGCGTCCAGCTGTCAGAAATGAAATACGTGCGTGAAAATTATATTACATTATGGCGGCTATGCACAGTAAAAGTGGCTGATGATATTCCCTAGACACCCAGCGGTCGTATTTCCCAGTGCACCGCAGAAAGGTCTTGGACATATACTGAGAAATTTAGCTTCAGAATATTACCGGTATTCGTAGCCTGTATTTCCTGTAATGTTTCAGCTCTTCCATTTATTCCACTTCCAGTGTTTCGTCTCGAAGATTCTGCTTTTACGCTGAGATGAATACGCACATGAGCCTGGACTGTTGAAACCAACTCCAAACATGAACAATAACTGATAATCGCCACAGAAAATCCATGGTACGTTCAATGTAATAAAGTAGTCATGTTTTTTGACATTGTCAGCTTAGGAGACAAGCGATGAGTCACAATCTTTATACAGAGGATTGAAAATCCTCCAAGTGAAGATCGCAAATAAATGTTTATTTTGATTACTAGTTACGTACGAGCCCTCTTCAGCTCATAAAAACATTCCTAATTAGTGCAGTTGTCACAAAGCCTCAACATGTGGTTAAAATCTTTTTTCAAATGACAACATCCATATAAAATGTATAGATACAATAAGTTTATACATGGTTCATAACCAATTAAGTAGAACAGAGGTCTTAAAACCAACGCACAAAGCCGTTAAAATTTAGTAACGCTCACAATTTGCTCGGTATTTGTGTTGTCTCATAGGACTTCTCAGCAGTACGGACCACTCAAATAATCTCTCCAGCTGAGACAACTCAATGACAGCTCCCGTGTTTCTTCAGTTTGCTCCCTGCTGCATGTAGCGGTTAGTGAAGTTTAACTCAATTGGAGTTTACATGGTCTATAAGAATACCGATCTCGGGACGTCAGAGGCTGTAGCGTTTGTCACCTTCTAATGTCAGCGTTATATGGCAACTACCGTAGTCTTGAGACTATGGATGATGGAGGAAAAAAGAACATCGTATTATTATAAATTCCAGTCCCGGTATTACTTGTGTGATGTAGTTCCGCAGAAGGCGAATGGTGACCGCAGCTATTTCTGATAGATGCATTAGCAACAATATCATAACGAAAGGTGTATTAAATAAAATTTTCCTTCAGTAAAGAATTTTACAGAGAGCGAGCGACACATATTTTGGTAAAATTTCAGTTAGGCGGTATTTTCAGTTGATATTACGAGGAGAAGAAATTCAGAATTTTTTTCAGGCAACAAGGAATCGAATATTATTTATTCGCAATATTCACGAGAAGATAAACATACGTGACGACAGGATTTTTTTCTTCCTTTTAAGGAGGTCGGTCAACACTAGGAATATCTTTCTTGTATGTGGGCATCGTCAAATATTCCGATAATTCAGAAACAAAGTACTTTTTCTTTATTTTTATGAAATTTTGTTGAAGATACCATACATACAGAAGTATATTACGTTAGTGGTATAAGTGATGATTAAGGAAAATTTGTGTAGGGATATACAAAGCACACGGTACAGAAGCTCCTAAGTGGAAATAAACTCAGTTATAAGTGCATGTTAAAATCTCTTTTAAAAGTAAAAAAAATAAGTCCACGGCGATTCTGTATGCAGAAAATTGCTTGAGGGAAATTGATGTTTCAAGTTGTCACTCTTTCAATACTTTTCCTAAGCAAAAATGCAAATTTAAAAAAAAATCAAAAATGTATTCTCAAAATTATGTAGGGCAGTGTTTCGCAGAAGCCCCATAGCAACTATCAATTTGCCTCCCCATGCTTCACTCCTACGGGGAGGGGGGGAGAAGGGTGTACAGTGGGGGCCGTTACTGAATGAATTTAATATTATAAAAATTTAATTTTTTATTTTTCACTTGATGTTCGCCAGTGCCTTCTGCCTGGCGGCTAGTTTCAGCGTGTAAGTCACGTTGCATGAAACCGGACAGAACCACTTTGATTCGTCCGCCGCTCGTGGTCTCGCGGTAGCGTTCTCGCTTCCCGAGCACGGGGTCCCGGGTTCGATTCCCGGCGGGGTCAGGGATTTTCACCTGCCTCGAGATGACTGGGTGTTTGTGTTGTCCCCATCATTTCATCATCATCATCCAGGAAAGTGGCGAAATTGGACTGAGCAAAGATTGGATAATTGTACGGGCGCTGATAACCACGCAGTTGAGCGCCCCACAAACCAAACATCATCAGAACCACTTTGAAACTCACGTGTTGAACCATCAGCAGCTAAACTCACGTGTTGCTGACGAGGTAACGCTACCTAATTGCGCGTTTACAATTTGGCTATCCAACAGGGTTGGAGGTGGTCACGTGGGGGTGGAGCCGCGGCCAGCTGCCGGGAGCGGACACGCCGTTCGCAGCAGCCCATTCAGTTTCGGCGGCTTCTCTAAGCCTGCCTTTTTTCACTACATTAAATCAACATGTCCTTGTAAAATGTTTAACTTCTTCAACTCAACGGGTGCCGACTGATTTCCCTTCCTTGCCAATAGTGACACGTTAACACTAGGATTCTGCATTTGGTTACTTACTGATCGCGAGATCAGATTCCTTTCGTGTGATTTAAATCACATGTTGATGTCGAGTAATAAGAAATGGTCTGGCAGTCTCTGCACAAAAGAGAGCAAGAGCAATAGGGGTAATACGTGGTGTTCACACAGGTAACGCTAATCAAGGATACATATCCTGTAAACTGACTCGTTCTACATAATTTCGATTGAATGATCATTCAAATGATCTACGGAACATGTACCTGACTATTAAATGGGAAAGTTTTGTGATGCAAGTTATGTGCCATGTGTCACATGTCCACTCTTTAAACCAGTCTCATGGGAGGAGCAGGTAAAAATAGTCTCTATGTAGTTTTATAGCTCTTCAAGGAACTAAGTACTGTAGCTGCGGTGTCGCAATACATTTATTTGCTAATGAAATTCGTCACAAATAATCTACCACAATTTGAGAAGAACAGTGAGGTCCATACCTACAACGCCAGAGAGAAAATTGACCTTTATTGCCCATTATTAAAGCTGTCAGTGTCTCAGAAACGAATTCAAATGCAGGAACAAAAATCTTTGAACATTTGTCAATGACATAAAATGTCTTACAGGTAGAAAGCAATTTTTAAATTTGACTTAAAATCATTTATCCAGGACAACTGTTTTCATTGCATGGACAACTGTTTTCATTGCATGGACAAATTTCCATTTAAAAACTGGTGGTTTGAAGAAACAAAATGGTACATGCAGTCTCTCTGTAGTTTTCTATCGCTTCTATCCATGCGTTATATGCCTCCGTTTAAGTTCAGGGTGTAATATGATGCCATATAATAGGGACAAGCAGATACCCGGGGCGCGTTGCATGTTTCCCAGGAGATCAAATGGCTCTAAGCACTATGGGACTTAACATCTGAGGTCATCAGTCCCCAAGAACTTAGAACTACGTAAACCTAACTAACCTAAGGACATCACACACATCTATGCCCGAGGCAGGATTCGAACCTGCGACCGTAGCGGTCCCGCAGTTCCAGACTGTAGCGCCTAGAACCGCTCGACCACCCCGGCCGGCGAAGTAGTCAGAATTTTGGGATTAGAAGCCCAATTAAATTGTATTCTTATAAGTGGATTAGACATTGGAGTGCTGGAGAATAGGTTATTTTGGGACAAATTCAGAGACGGAGTCAATTAGAGGTGATTTGGTGCACGAACATTGATATTCAAGTGAATGGAGACTGTACGTGATAACGAAACGCTACGATCGTATACTTACGATTGTGAAAATATTTATTGACAATACGGAAACTTTGAAGTTCAATTAGGACTTTATTCGCTGTATGCGAATTATTAAAGAGTATTGGGGCCGAATATAGTTTGGACTATATCACACTAGTATCTTTGCCGCTCGTTGTCACGGTGATTCCGCTAAGAAATGAGAAGTTAAAAGTAGTGCCCGTTAAAAGACTAAACTTGTGCTGAACAGACATTGAAAGGATTCGAACCCATAATTAATATCGTGTCGTGAGAACTGAGAAGCTTAGACACTGTAAGGCCCAGAGACATATTTATAATTTATCGGACATTAATGGCAAAGGACAGTTTCACGGGAAATAATATCTCTGGTGATAGGTACACGAAGGAATGTGATATTGAATGACTTATCATACCGAATCAATAGACAGTAGTATGAACTCTCCTTTCATTGATCCCCCAGTGCTCAAATGGTTCAAATGGCTCTGAGCACTATGGGACTCAACTACTCAGGTCATCAGTCCCCTAGAACTTAGAACTACTTAAACCTAACTAACCTAAGGACATCACCACATCCATGCCTGAGGCAGGATTCGAACCTGCGACCGTAGCGGTCACGCGGTTCCAAACTGAAGCGCTTAGAACCGCACGGCCACACCGGCCGGCGATCCCCCAGTGCTATCTGTCATTAATTTAAGAACTTAATTGTGTCGCCGGCCGGAGTGGCCGTGCGGTTCTAGGCGCTACAGTCTGGAGCCGAGCGACCGCTCCGGTCGCATGTTCGAATCCTGCCTCGGGCATGGATGTGTGTGATGTCCTTAGGTTAGTTAGGTTTAATTAGTTCTAAGTTCTAGGCGACTGATGACCTCAGAAGTTAAGTCGCATAGTGCTCAGAGCCATTTGAACCATTTGAACCAACTTAATTGCGCCAATAAAACAGAAATATACGAGACATTCCCAGTGTTTTCTGAATTCCATAATCAGCTAGTACATAGACAATAATATCTGTGAACATTCAAGGGTTAGTGAAGGAAGCTGATAAACTTTATACAAACATATTTAATAGGATTCAACGAATGTATACAGACTGCTAAAGTATCTAAATCAAATTACTCAGGGAAACAAATTAGTAAAAATATACTGGAACTCAATTAATATCTTACTCCAGAGTAATAAAAAACAAAACTGTCTTTGGATCCGTCGTAGTTGAAAGCGTATGAATTATCTCTGGAAAAACGCGATCAATTTTCAACTGCTAGTTCACACGACTAGATTCACAACGTGATTCAAAGATGTTTTATGCCCGACCCACAAGGCAGGGAATGGTTCTTAACTAGCCGGGACAATATATACACAAACTTCTGACATCACTTCCGCTGCCGGGGGAAAACGTCGAAGCGATATCTGTGCAGTCGCAACGACGGTGGGTGTGCGGGCATATAGTGCAACACTACATAATGCAGCACAACGATCTGAGATACATGCTAGTAGAGGTTAATCGTTAACTCAACTGAATTTTCATCCTATTTCCGATTTTAGGCTGAACATAGGTAATGTAGAGCGTCTAATATGGGCATGCATTATATACACACTTTCGATGCATTTACTGCCTACGCCCTGAAGTAACGCCCTTCATGACATAGATTTCAAGGTCTAAGGCTGTGATTCGTTTCGCAATTTCATTCAAATGGAAGAGGACATTTTTTTGAATACGTATATACATATATTACAGAAAGTCTCACAATAGCCAAAACTTCCAGTGCGTAACTTGGGTTTACATTCAGACACAGACAGACAGTCACGTGAGATTTCTGGCCACTGGGGAACAATTCCATTCGTTGGCCTTTACAACAAGAATCGCAAGGAAGACATTATTTACAATTCTGAAATAATACTTCTAGTAAATGAATAAGAAAGACCCAGTATTTCTTGGAAAAGAAGAAGAGGAAAAAAATGTTTGGAAGAAAGCAAACTGTGAACCTGCTACCTTGCCCTTCTCAATGCCATCAACTGCGCTACAACTTCGACATACCAATCGTGTCCTCGTATAAGCCCTATGGTCCACATCATTTAAAGACTGTATCTACAATTGTCATTATTCGATATTCAGCCTGAAATCCGTACCAAAACGACGCGCTTTTGACATATCATCTGTTCTGACGTAACCACAAGCGCTGGAACGAAGATGCGGAACGAAAGAGCAGAGAAGGCGGTGAGGCAACGTCGGCCAATGGTGCGCGGAATTGGACCGCGCCGCGCCAAGAGCGACACCTGGAAATAGAGGATATAAAAGTTGTTCCTGCTAGCCTCGGCCGCTCAGATCGGCGTTATTCGTCAACTTGCCTGAAAAGTTCACATATCAAGGACTCTAAATTATATTGAAAGTCGCCCCTCGTTTGCGACTACTACTTGTTAATCTCCAGAGTTAAGTATTGTCAATTTGCTTTCTAGAAGTAAAACTACTAATGTCATTTGTTTGAACTGTTGTATAGCATTCCGAGAAGGCTGCATCCCGTAGGCACCCTATTAGCGACGAGTAGACAAGACCCGACATCATCATTGTGCCGTACCACTGAAACGGTATACTTTCATAGTACACAAGTTATAGCACTAAAAGCATCAGTTACAAGAAGTCTTGCCGACCTGTGTGGCCGAGCGGTTCTAGCCGCTTCAGTCTGGAACCGCGCGATCGCTACGGTCGCAGGTTCGAATCCTGCCTCGGGCATGGATTTGTGTGATGTCCTTAGGTTAGTTAGGTTTAAGTAGTTCTAAGTTCTAGGGGACTGATGACCTCAGATGTTAAGTCCCATAGTGCTCAGAGCCATTTGTACCATTACAAGCAGTCTTTACCTGTCGACGTTTAGTTTTTTGTCATTTCATCATAACAAAACGTAGCAAAAACAACGCGTGTTCGAGAGATCCTCAATTTGCTGATGCTTTGAACCAGCGTATACTCATGCCAAGTACTCTGTAAGAAAGAAAACCACCAAATACGATATTTAACGCCATACAATATGGCGGCTCCTATCTTCTGCTTGCAATGTGAAACGATGCCGCATTTCATTGGTCACGTTCATCTCCAGGAGGCAAAAATCCGACGTGCCAGATTCTTTATTTCACGTTCCGCAGTGTAGTGGAACGCGGAATTCTTCGCTTTGACGTCACCAGCTCCTCGCAGAAGTGTGTTTTCACGTCCCGTGAGAGGACGGTTTTAGGCTATTTTAGCATTCTCCAGGCCTAATTCAGCCTTTCGTTTCACTAACGTTTACATCTGCTGTGTCCTCCAGAAGATGCGGGACACAGCCTACGTAGAAGAGCGCCGTACTGTCTACGACTTACATGCAACTTCGTTAAGGTTAGACTCCAGAAGAAGGCACATACGACAAGAACTAAGTTATGCATCCGCCGCGCGTCACACAAGAAGTTGCGGAAGGGACGCATAAGCAGAGACACGGCTCCACTCAGCAGCTGGACAGTACCACAGAACCGTGTCTCAGCGAGTATCTATAGAATATTCTAAACCGTCCGTCCAAAACGTTCACAGACTGATTTTATTCCTGGCGTAGAAGCGAAGTCAGCGCTGCAATTATGGTGGCAGCTCGAACGAACAACAGCAAACAACAGATGAGCATAGGGTACGTAATGTTAAAGTAGTGAACCTGCGGCCGTATTGTGGCAACTTTGTTGCGTCACATATCGCAATAGAGCAACATTTCTAAATCAAGCGTTCAAGACATTCTCCAGGACATTTTGAGAAAGGGAAAAGTTACTGCAGTGTTCGTTCGGCACGCCTTGGCTCCCGAATAAAAATAATGAAGCATGGACGCCGCCACGACTTCATTGAAATGCAGAACCGTGACAGTTATTTTCTGATAGTTTTACGTGGTTGTACCAATGTTCTGTGAGTTGTACTCAAGTCGGCAGAGACAATGTAGAACGTCTGAACCATTAAAACCACCTTCTTAACATTTTTCTGTCGTTTTATTAATCCAGTCTCCAAACTTTTTGGGTTAACAGGATACGATCGCCGCCGACAAATGTCAAACAGGACTTTATACAAGTAATGTCAGCCATCGTTCACTGGATCGAGGATTATACCAAGGGTTAACACGAATCAGTGCAAGTGAATGTTGATTTACATAGAGTGAACAATAATATGGGAATACCTAAAACACAAAACATTGCCATGTCTAATAAGGTGTAGGAAACACGCTGGCATCTAAAACAGCTTCCACTCGTCTCGGAACGGGTAAATGCAGGTCCTGTTTGGTTTTGAAGGGAGTCTTATACCGTTCTTCCTGCAAAATAGCGGCACGTTCAGGTAACGAGGATGGAGGTGAACAGCGACCGCGTACCCTTCTCTCCAAACTAGACCACAAAGGCTCAATAATATTGAAATCTGGCGAGCAAGGTGGCCAGGTGAGAGGCAACATTCTGCCCTCATGATGACAAAACTACTCCTCGACGATATGAGCTGTGTGAACAGCATCACCAATTGGAAACAAACATTGTATCGTTGGATGAACCTGATCACACAAAATCGTCACATAATCCTTGGCAGTAACCCAACTTCGTAAGGTAACCATGGGGCCCATGAAATACCACAAACTGGCTGCCAAAGTCATCACCGAAGCCCCAGCATGTTTCACTGTTCGGACGTAAACTCGGCCAGAAGTTGCAAACAGTGTGAAACAAGACTCAATAGCTCAAATTACTTTTTTCCATTGTCCTGCAGACCACGTTTTATGGCTTCGGAACCATGTTTTCGTATTAGGGCATTTGCATTTCTGATGAGTGGCATTGAAATTCAATCTCGCTCAGCAGTTCTCTGTTTACAGAGCTCCCTTCGTGTTGTTTTGGTGCTGACGAGGTTCACGAGTGCGACTTTCGCAGCTGTCATCCTCTGTTGTAAGTCAGAATCCGTTTCATGAGCATTCAACATACACTTGCGTCCGCGTTATGACTTAGCAGACGACGTTTCTCAGCTTTCCTCTTCAACACGGCGCCTCTGCTGGCCGCTGTGGGCGAGCGGTTCTAGGCGATTCGGTCCTGAACCACGCGGCTGCTACGGTCACAGGTTCGAATCCTGCCTCGGGCATGGATGCGTGTGATGTCCTTAGGTTTAAGCAGTTCTAGGACTAGGGGACTGATGACCTCAGATGTTAAGTCCCATAGTGCTCAGAGCCATTTTTTGAACGGAGCCTCTTGAATCACTCAACAGTTCGGCTACCTTGCTCACCAAAGCTCTCACCACACGAGCACAAACAATTCGCTCACGTCCGAACTCACTCAGTTGCGACATAATGCACTCAACTACACAGAACACGGTTCTGACCACAACTGACACTTGCAACTTATTGAGGACATTCCTCGAGCGCCGTTTGTCGTCAAATGCAATGGCGCAGCCCGCAGGCCTTGATAACATCTCTATTTACGTTCAAGCATGCATTTCTCGCGTTTTCAAATTTTTGTTCAACACCTGAAAACTGAGGCGACACAAGTTATGGGATACCAACTAATTTCGTGTCTGACCTCCTTTTGCCCGGGGTAGTGCAGCAGCTCGACGTGGGATGGACTCTACAAGTCGCTGGAAGTCCCCTGTAGAAATATTGAGCCATGCTGCTTCTATAGTGTCCATAATTGCGAAAGTGTTGCAGGTGCAGGATTTTGTGCACGAACTGGTCTCTCGATTATGTCCCATAAATATTCGATGGGATTCATGTCAGGCAATCAGGGTGGCCAAATCACTCGCTCTAACTGTCCAGAATGTTCTGCGAACAACTGTGGCCCGGTGACAGGGCATATGATCATTCATAAAAATTCGATCGTTGTTTGGGAGCATGAGGTCCATGAACGGCTGCAAATGGTCTCCAAGTAGCCGAACATAACCAGCTTGCACAGTGCCTCGAAAACTTTGGTCTATGGCTGCGCCACGCTCGAACCCTACCACCAGTTCTTAACCAACTGAAATCGGGACTCATGCGACAAGGCGATGGATTTTCAATCGTCCATGCTCCACCCGATATGGTCACGAGCCCAGGAGAGGTGCTGCAGGCTATGTACTGTTGTTAGCAAAGGCACTCAAGTCCGTCGTTCGCTGCCTTAGCCCATTAACGTCGAATTTCGCCGCACTGTCCTGCAAGCACCACATTGATTTCGGCGGTTATTCCACGCAGAGCTGCTTGTCCGTTAGCACTGACAACTATACGCAGACGCAGCTGTGTCGGTCGTTAAGTGAAGGCTTTCGGCCACTGCGTTGTCCGTGGTGAGAGGTAATGCCTGAAACTAGGTATTTACCAGGAATTTCGAAATGCTGAATTCCTTAACGAATCCCAAAATGCAATGACCCATGAGTCTAGCTCCAACTCCCATTCCGCGTTAAAAGTCTTAATTCCCGTAGGGCGGACGCAAACACGTCGGAAACCTTTTCACATGAATCGCCTGAGTACGAACGACAGCTCTGCCAATGCACTGCTGGCCTTTCATACGTAGCGTACGTGATGGTACCACCCTACTGTGTGTGTGCATATCCCATGGCTTTTGTCACCTCAATGTATATTACCACGCAGAGTTGTCATACTCCAATTAAGATAACTGTGAATTATTGTTAATCTGTGTTGCAGTCTATTTTTTGCACAGTTGTTCCCTGACCCTATTTGGCCCTGTTACAATGCCTTATACTTGCTGCGTGCAAGCAAGCCACCGCATAACAGTGTAAAGTACCATTTCCTGGCCTGCCATGTAAGCTAGTTGTTCGCCTTTGCAGTCGCTCCAGATAGTTTCCAGCTGAAGGGGGAAGGGGATTTTTCCGTTATCCTACTAAACGGGTCGGGCGGAGTCTGCATGGTGGGCTTACCGGGAAAGCAATTTTGCCACGACCGCCGTTGCACAGAGCACCTTACAGGAGCGCCGTCAGCAGAAACAGCGGGATGGCTAATGAAATCCCTATCTTTTGTTCCTGTTTTCTGATTGGTCGAAATGGAGCGGTGAGGAACTCGAGAAGTTGACAGTCTTTCCACGTTGGATAAGTGATATGCCTCTGGGGCGGAAGTGGTGTCTACATAGTGTATGCGATCAACCAAATGACTTACGGCAATACGGAAGACAGAGAACGCGAAGGAAGTTCCCGTACGCGGGCGTCTATTTCTACTTAGGCATTTTCCTGTTGCTCTGTCACAGAGGAGTCATCAGTGTCTTGTGGGTTAAGATAGGAGTTCTGAGAAAACGTGGAGATATTAGCGAGCTGGAAGTAGTAATCAGATAAAAAAATGACGGACTTGGGCTAGTAAACTTAACTTGTATTGCGGTATGCTGATAAATTTTACTCTGGGATAGTCTAATCACAACTGAATGAGACAATTTTTGTGCTGTTCGCATTTAGCTTTTATTCTTTGCAAGGCATCTTCAGAGGCCTGTGATGTGTACACATTCCAACGTACGAAATGACCAAGAGTGCGTGAAGAACGTGTTGAACGAGTGAGAATATTTCACGCGTATACCAGTTCGGAAGGCTAGTCGTGAATTTGTAATTCCAGTGACGTCTGTGCGGATACTTTTAAGGAGACACTTATAACTGTGTCCTTGCAGTTGTTACAAACTCTAAAGCCCGCACACTGCGGTTTACGTGCCAAATTTGCAAAGCAAATGTTGCTGCATGATGATGAAGATTTTCCGGATCGTGCCATCTTCATCTTCAGTGATGAATTGACATTTCGCCTAAGTTGAAATGCGAACACACAAAGTGCCCATCTGGAGGTATCAGAAGATCCCTACGATATGATACAGTTGCAACGAGACTACCCTAAATGGAATGTTATTTATGCCTTTTCCGGCGGAAAGTTTGTGAGCCTTAGTTTCTCGGTGAAACAACTGTAACTGGCATTTCTTATCTCGATGCGCTAGAACTATGGCTCTTTCCTCAATTGGAAGAAGATGAACCATAGAAATTTAAATGGGCAGCAAGCTTGTGCGCCGCTTACTGGTATAACTCAGTAGCCACTCGTTAAACGACGTTGGATCCGATGCCTGGACTGGCCGCAAAAGGCCTGATGACAGAGTTTGTTGTTTGTTAAGCATCACGTCCACGTTCACACACTATCTGACATTACGCTACTTTTACCTTTGGATCAAGTGTCGCTACCACCAGGTAGCCTACCCGACTTTAGAAACAGCATTGTTTCAATAATTTCCTCCTGACATACAGATAAAGTTATGGGAAGAATTCGCCTAAGGACTCGGTATGTGTCGAATGGTGCCACATTGTGAACACTTGTAAGAAAAACTGCTTGAATTGCTCTTCCATTTGATTTATTATTTATGATTGTATCTTGAATGTAATAAATGCTACAAAGACTAAAACCAGTATTTTCACTTTGAAACACCCCGTATCAGAACTTTTTAAACACTTCTGTAATAAACAAAATATGTGCTTTATATAAAGCAATATATTAAGCGATCTAGACGGCTTCATTCGCAAAAGATGCGACAGTCAATCTCGAAGATCATTGCTGTCCTTTTATTACACTGGTTTGTACACTTAACAAGACAGGCCAGGAGTTTGTCCAGCGCAAGCAGCAAGGCGAATTGTAGAGTACCTTTACAGTACACACGGGCTTGCTTGAAAATCACGACAAAAGAAGACACTATTGACGCAGGGCGGATGAGTTTTTTTCCCGCCCATCAGTGAATCTTATAATCGCATCTGGCCACCGGATTTTCTCGGTTGTCGTGAACACGTTAATGGCTGGTGTTTCGCGTTTGAGGAGCAAATGGATGAACCACAAAGCGAACTACCGAGAAAAAGGAATTTCCAAATGCTGATGCGACCCGTGTAGTCAAGAAAGCGTTCCTGTTAAGCAGCGGTTACTATTCAGCTCACCCACGCGCGCCGGTGTGCGTGCGAGCGCGCGCGCGCGCGTTTGTGTTGCTTGTGTGTGTGTGTGTGTGTGTGTGTGTGTGTGTGTGTGTGCGTGCGTGCGTGCGCGTTTTTTCTTCGTTTGTAATAGAGAAACGATGACTGGTCCGAACACGCCTCTGTAGGTCCACTGTAATTTAAAAACTGCTTCACTGCAACCTTCCTTGGAAATAAGCGCTAATTTCTATCCCTTGTTTTGTTGACGCATGTTATACCGCCTTGTGATTGCAACGGTTAATGCTGAGTGGCAGACATACGTTACGTGCTTCAGGGTGTGTAATGTTATTTAATTAATTAGCGCATGAGTTCCTTCGTTCATTTTCACAGAGGAAATAATCCTGACCAAAGTGTGTAATTAAAATATCTGGTCAGGACAGCACTAAAGCTGATTACTAATTTACTTTACTGCTGCCGACGCGAAATCCGCAACTTTAATCCATTACCCCCACAAGAGACACGTTGCTGAAGTTTTAACACCTGAGCGCAAAATTTTTGTGATTAAATTCTACCTCCATTCCAATTAAATTTTACCTTCATTTCCATCGGGCGTACATCTGCTTTCCAATGAATGTGGTGGTGTGTCTTACAGAGATTACTCTTATGCCGCACAATATTCGCGCTTCATAAGCTTGTACTGTATAGTACTTTATTATTTGCATATCTGTACAGCAAGTAGCAATCTGATGTCGACGGCTAATTAATAGCTCCGATCCCACTAGTGAGTGTAACTTCAGGGCTCTGTATTGTAACACCAAACAGAGATTTTAAAGTAAGTGTACAACCAAAATACGGGGACACTTAACTGAATTGAAGTGCGACATACCGGTTTTTTATGTGGCCCAGAGGCAAGAGAAACACACACTCACACACACACACACACACACACACACACACACACACACACACACACACACAGAGAGAGAGAGAGAGAGAGAGAGAGAGAGAGATTGGGTAATTTTAATCCTTTGCTGTGGAAATAACTCCTTTCAATCCATAATTATTAATTTTCATCAAGATGACGACGACCATCAGGTAGGTTCCTAAGTACGCAGATAAACTGCTCAGTTTCCGCATTACGACGAAAGACTGCTCGCATGCGCCACCCCCTCCCCTTACATGCATACATATCGTACGCTGTCAGTGCTGCCACCTGTCTTCTGTGAGGGTTTTTTGCACGTTGATGTCCAACGCAGGCGGTGGTCAGATTAATATGAGTGAAAAATGTGCGTAAGTTAAAAATACATATATGCTAAACATATGTTAATACAATTAAAGCTCCTTATGTTCAGTTACGCGTGTTTATGACATTACAAAATGTAATACCATTTGTCTTCTAGTATTATTACACTATCTTCTATGCTTCTGCAACAACGTAACCCCCCGTGAAGAGCGTGAACCTTATACTGATGTTGGTATACCTCTCACTCAGTTTCAGCCCCTTGGAATGTGAAATGGTCTCAGTGACCAACCAATGGAGTCAGTTCATGCTGTGCTCTTTAACTGAACAGTGGAGCCATCAGATGAGGGTGCGTACATCTGGCTCAGAGCCAGGACTCTGCAACCACACCCTCTCTCCTTACAGCACTCCCCTTCATTGCCTGTGTGTCTATAGTCTTCGTCTCCTTACGCTTCAAGAACAGAGTCCCCGGAAATAACCTTCAGCTGAGCTTCATGACCATCACGGGTCGGTTCCTAAAACGACTAAGAAAGAGCACATTTCGCTTTAGGTTTTTTGGCTCCAGTTCTACGAGATATTCATGAAGGCTATTTCGTTTCAAATCGTAAGAAAATTGAGAAAATATACCTCGTATTTTTTAATAAAATTAATAATTTTTACATGTGCCAATTAATGTAAAAGAAGACGACTTCCACAAAGTTGTCTCTTGAAAATTTGCTAGTCTCCGAGTTAGAATTTAATAACGTTCAACGTATTTTCTAAACGCAACAATCTGCCTGTCGTGTAAGTCAAGAATCTTTCCAGTTAACTACGATTGATTTTGAAGTTGAATATCTGTCCTTGCTGGACCTATGTAACAATAACATAACAATTAGTAAAATTTTTAAAAACCTCTTCTTCATTTATTTTCGTAAAGATTAAACTCACACAGGCTTGAAAGTCTTTTTATTACACATTGATTTCAATTTTTACGTTTTGTGAAGTCCCTTACCTGAAATGTGGAAAAAATAATTAAAAATGTAACGAAAATATCTGGTTCCAGAGACCTTTTCAAGTCTCAAACATCTACGATGTACTTATCCAGACTGACGTGACGAATGAAAATTTGTACCAAGGCCGTAATTCGAAACCATCAGCTCACTACGCAGATGCACTAACCACTACGCACCCTGACATAGTGGCTTCGCACAAATGTACGAACTACCCTAGCACACTTCCCTCCTCAATCTAAACTCCATTCGCGCCTCAGCCCCACTTAGTATTCTCCATAAACTCGAACATAATTGCAGAGGCTCTCCAACTGTATTGGAACACACACTCGGCATCAAATGGAAAGATGGATCCTGCATGAAATCCAGACATAAGTGCTTTAATCAAATGAAACTGTATGGTTCCATAGGTCTTTCCAAGTCTCAGACACCTATGATGTACAGTATATATGCGGACTGAAGCGACGAACGAAAATGTGTATCTCGTGGTCGTGCGGTAGCGTTCTCGCTTCCCACGCCTGGGTTCCCGGGTTCGATTCCCGGCGGGGTCAGGGATTTTCTCTGCCTCGTGATGGCTGGGTGTTGTGTGCTGTCCTTAGGTTAGTTAGGTTTAAGTAGTTCTAAGTTCTAGGGGACTGATTACCATAGATGTTAAGTCCCATAGTGCTCAGAGCCATTTGAACCATTTTTGAAAATGTGTATGAATGCACGAACCTGGTCTCCTGCTCACTAGGCAAATGCATTAATCACTACGCCACCCTGGCACAATGGCTTTGCACAACTGTTAGGACTACCTAGCATGCCTCCCTCCGCAGTCCAAATCTCGATTCACACGTCAGTCATATTTGTCGTTTCAGTCCACGTACATACATACATCATAGATGATGGTGGTAAGTTCCTACGGGACCAAACCGCTGAGGTCATCGGTCCCTAGGCTTACACACTACTTACTCTAACTTAAATTAATTTACGCTATGGTCAACACACACAACCGTGCCAGAGAGAGGACTCGAACCGCGCGAGGAGAGCGGCGCGAACCGCGGCAAGGCGCTTCAAATCACGCGGCTATCATAGATGTTTGAGTCTTGAAAACGGTTCTGGAACCATATAGTTTCATTTGATTAAAGCATCTTTGCCTGGGTTTCCGGCAGGTTTCCCATTTCGTCCGACGCTGAGGTTCTATACCAATACGACTGGAGAACCTATGCAATCCTCTCGGGTTTAGGGGGAATACCACGTGGGGTGAGGCGTGAATGGGAATCTGGGTTGAGGAGAGAGGCATGCTAGCACAATCCATGTAGTTGTGCAGAGCTGCTGTGCCAGGGTTGCGTAGTGGTTAGCACATCTGCCTAGTAAGGAGGGGAGACAGCTTCGAATCCCGGCCTTGGTACAAATTTCCATTCGTCGTTTCGGTCTGCACATATACATGATTAAGTAATAAATATTTGGGCTCACGCTGTAGTTAGGTCGTAATGGGCTGCCGTGAAACATAGACAGCAGACGACTGATTAAGGCCTGGTCATAATCCACGCGTGTAGCCACTGTTTCTATTTACTCTTTTTTTTTTCGACTCTTCAATGAAGACACCACACAAAGGTTTACTAATACTGTTTTTAAATCAAATGCTGGAGAATGTGGCATAATTTTTATTCCATTTAAAACTGAATTTCTCAGATAACATATGAAACACAATGAAAACTATAGTTCTAAAAACAGCGCATGAATACTATCTCAAACTATTGTCTTCATTTTGAATTTTATTTGAGAATTTTACTTTCAGTAGGTTCTGGGCTACGATTCTCAGAATCGCGTTATTTTAATAAATTACAGTAACTTTGAGCCTTTAAAAACCTGGAAACGCATGTTTATCACAGCTGCGAGTTTACAAAAGATATTACATCTACTTTAGATTTTAATAAATTACGGTAAAAAAATGGTTCAAATGGCTCTAAGCACTATGGGACTTAACATATGAGGTCATCAGTCCCCTAGACTTAGAACTACTTAAACCTAACTAACCCAAGGACATCACACACATCCATGCCCGAGGCAGGATTCGAACCTGCGACCGTAGCAGCAGCGCGGTTCCGGACTGAAGCACTTAGAACCGCTCGGCCACAGCGGCCGGCAATTACGGTAACTTTGACACTTTAAAAAACTAGAAAAACTTGTTTATCACAGCTGCATGTTTACAAAAGATATTAAATCTACTTTAGATGACAGAAAATTGAACGCCCACAAAAAATGCATGTTTTCCTGCTGTCCGAAGAGGAACGGAACAGCCCATAATCTCTGTCCGCGCCGGCTGCAGTGATAAACATTCGGATTTCCTGCCACCGTCGCACAACGTTATCCTTAGAGTGTCACGCTGCATGCTTTGCCAACGACGGGAGCATGCTCTTTCATTTCCTTGCTGTGATAATGTGCTTAAAAAAAGACCGATTGGGACCAGTTTTCTGGATCAACCAACGCATATCGCCAGCGTCTCGTAATCAATGTCTACCACAAGATCTTGTGCTTCGCACTAACAAGAGTACTGAGAACTCACGCACTTAGGAGAATACTAAGAAGTTTCAATATAGAGCGTGACGTTTATCATTCGCGGGGCGTAGCATTCTTTCCCCCTGGCTTCAGAGCAAAATAATGGTAAGCAAGCGTATATCTTCGATGGACAATATCCAGTCAAAACTGGCCTCTTGCAGTCCACGCGCATCCCAACCTTGAGTAATCATCTGTAATCATTCACTCCTTGATTCACGCCTGTAAGAATGGTCGATTACGATGCTTTCTAGGCTGCACGAAACGCAATCCCTTCTCTCGGATTTCACGTGTTGGAGGATTTGGTGGGCGGGTTATGTGTGCCGCCACCGTCCCCTGCTATTTTGCCTCCTGTTCTACCTTCCATTTGATCTTATCTCAACGTATGGATTCATTGGTTCCAAAAACATTCAGCGTGTGTCTCCATAGAGAAACTCAAGAAAATTACTTCTGCAGTTCCTCGCTTCTTAGTTTCCGAAAATGAAACGAGTGGCGCATACTATATTCTGTATTTCAGGAAATGGTTCTAGAACTGCGAATTTTACCTCGGTAGGGTAGTGGAATTGACAGCCGCACTTTCCAGTCGAGGAAGAGACTCATCACCAGGCATTCCCAGGAATACTCTTACCTGAAAAAGAAAAAAAAAATATTACAGAAACGTGATCGTAATGAAGCAATCGTATGCTGAAAGCAGATCTTCTAACAACAGAAACCAAATGACAAATTCGCTTGAGACAATGTTCCAGTTAAAGGTATTAAATAAGGCTCGGTATTGTTCTGAACATAAATTGTTATTCCTTTTAAGTTTAACAGTCTTAGTAAATGGGAAATATATGATAGTCAACATGTAAGCTTTAAAGTAACGCTCTGAAATAGTTTTTGATTTTCTGACAAAAATACTGTTCAACTTTACGGAAAAAATACCACCGGCATTCACTATTTATTCACCACCACTACCTAGGCCCTAGGGCTACATACAGAGTCCGCTTTTGTTGACAATCAAAGCATCCCAAGGTTCCTCAAGATTCTCAGGCGATATTAGGCAACCTTCCTATTTGCATTACCCCGAATACCAAATGCAAAAGAAATAATTTGCTGTTTTGATAGTTTCACATATTTACCAGGAGCACCACTGGCCACAAGGTTTGCAAAAAATGGCTCTGAGCACTATGGGACTTAACATCTATAGTCATCAGTCCCCTAGATTTTAGAACTACTTAAACCTAACTAACCTAAGGACATCACACAACACCCAGTCATCACGAGGCAGAGCAAGGTTTGCACTTGGCTCTTGTTCATATCAATATATGGTCTAATAATCGAGATACATGACTTCCTAAAGCTTTTATTTCGTCTCATTACGACAGCAATACCATAAAAGTTGGCACTTCATTTCTTCACATTATATTTTTCTGCTACTAAATGGTGACATTTACCTCTGCAATGCTTTACGTGTATCTGCTACATTCAGCTGTAAGTGATTTCGCATCTTTGTGGAGTCTGTTTCGACCGATGGGAAGCCTTTGCGGGTTGGAAGCCACAAAGCTGGTCTTGTTTGAAATAGCATTCGCCATTCTTCTCTATGTTCCGGTGGGTGGAGTTCTGTTTCGTGTTCAGACTTGGGAGCAAGACTGCATTTCTCTGTTAGCGGTCTGTGCTGGTGTGTACATCGTAAAATCATGTAAGAGCTGGATAAGACCACTTCAATCACTTCCCGTGGTCAAGCTCAGTTAAACTGGTTAGGCTATTTCGACACTGCTTGGCCGTGATTTCTCGGCTATTAGAAATGCCGCAGTGTGCTTGCTAAAATGGAAACTCGTAGGTTGCTCATACTTAATTGAATGGAAGCTAATAACAGCGCCGTGTACTATCTATTCATTTCGTCTAAATGTACATTCAAAGTTGTCACCCACTCCCAGATTATGAAATAGTTATCGTTTTGTTCAATGTCGTGTACAAGGAACGTGATGTTCCAATTACGTGCTTGTAGTGACGAGCGTATGTTGCTTTGACGAGTCATGCTGGTTTGAAAATCATTTATCTGTGTCTAGTAACAATATATACGTCTGTGAATTGTTTTCTTCCGGAATTATTTCGATCCAAACCACATCATTCCTTGTTACTGATACATAATGCTGTATAGCGTCACGTCGCAAGACCGTCATATTGTTATGTATCGTGGATTCGCCCCACGGTCCATGAATATTCTGGCGTATCGAGAGTCACATACTGAGTTGCAGTCAAAAAACATTATTAGTAAGTAGTTTTTCTTTGCATGCTATGAGGTTTCAGGTGCTGTTTCAACGATTGCTACTTGCTCAATATTAAGCTGAGTCATCTTGCACATTACCGTGATATTATGTGAAAATGATATTCACGAATTATTTATTGGTTCTGATAGAGCACTTGCACGCGAATGGCAAAGGTCTCGAGTTCGAGTCTCGATCCGGCACACAGTTTTCATCTACCGTGAAGTTTCATATCAGAGCACACTCCGCTGCAGAGTGAAAATTTCATTTTCGGTCATTGTCTTGATGAGTCATTACTTTGGTTCAAATGGCTCTGAGCACTATGGGACTTAACATCTGAGGTCATCAGTCCCCTAGAACTTAGAACTACTTAAACCTAACTAACCTAAGGACATCACACACATCCATGCCCGAGGCAGGATTCGAACCTGCGACCGTAGCGGTCGCGCGGTTCCGGACTGAAGCGCCTAGAACCGCTCGGCCACTCCGGCCGGCTGAGTCATTACTCACTGGATAGTATTCAAATGTCAACTATGCAAGCCTATTTATCAGCTGCGCTGGATTATGGAAGTGCGAGTGTTTGTAACTGATTACATTAAACTTTACGAGTCAGACAGCGTTTCCAAATCGTTTTCTGAGGTATAAGAATGACACGTGTTTTATGACTTGAAGGCTTCAGGGCTTAATTATCACTACTTATGGGAACAGTCATTCCTTTTTATCACAACAGATAACTTTCAACTTATGTTACTTACCACTACTTAATTCGCACACTGACAACCAAACTGTATCTTCGAACTACTGACAAACTGTTTGCAGTAATTAGATATTGGATGTTAAGATAATCTAAAGAAAGGTCGACAATACAAATAAAAATAAATACACTGTGCAACAGAATTTTTTTGAAACCCCGTAATTTCCACCCATTGCGGCGCTTGAAATTTGGCTCAAAACTGCGTAATGGCGCAAAAGCACGGCGCCCTGCGACATTACCCACGGGCTCGACGACGTTTGAAACAGCAAGGAGTCGACACATACGAAAAACAGCCCCAGCTCAGAAGTTCATGTGATGCGTAAGGTAAGTTAATGTTACATTGCCACCAGATTTCACCACAATCCTGTCCAAAGCCCCCCCCCCCCGCCCCCCCCCCCCCCCCCCCCCCACACACACACATTTTACTCCTCCTTTTGACGCCTCTGCGGTGGAAGTCAGAACGTTGAAATCGCGCGGTTGCTTTTAAGTGGCCAGGCACGCCTTCGCTCAGAATCGGCATGGAAAGGCCGAAGAGGATGACATAATGAGCGCCAATGGAACCATCCCTTCCCTTGGGCGTTGATTCCCACACTCTTTGGGTTCGAAAATGACAGTTCGCAGTGAGATGAGCAACAGGAAGTAGTTCTTCACAATCTTTGATACTGCTGACACCCTCGGGTGTTTCAACCCTTCTGTAAGGACACTGTGGGGTTGCATCCCCATTGCACGTGACCGCACCCGTTTGGAGCGCAGCGCGATAGCAATTTTTGCCTCAGTTACAGATTGGAACAATTAGGGGCCATTGAAAACCATTCGGCGAAATTTGAACGTGATCCGAAGCAGCGAAGGCTGCTTACGCGTTTTCAGCGCTCCTGTTTCGTGCCGTCCTGTGACGTGATCATGGGGGGATGCGACATCGAGACATGCTTGAATAAAACGGCAAATCTTCTTTTTTTGAAAGACATCATGTTTACGCAAGTGACTGTTAAACTTTTTATTTCCACTATTGCAATTTCGGCCTTAGGCCATTATCATGTGCAGATGTTTTGGCTTTAAGCCATGTCAATTTTATACACGTTGAGACATTTATATGCCGTTGTCATTTGCTGTTATATACATTCGTAACACTGCTAAATAGTGCGAGCACACATGTCCATATATCGTAAAATGCACTAGTTAGCAGTGTTACGAATGTATATAACAGCAAATGGCAACGACATACGAGGGCTGTTCAGAAAGTAAGCTCCGATTGATCGGGAAATGGAAACGACTATGATAATCCGATAAAGCTTTGCACAGATGTGTTGGGCAGTGTCTCTAGTATGACCCTAGATAGCATCACGTCACTCCTCTCATTTCTGAGCTCACAGTGATCGCGTAAAGTTGTCTAGAGAATAGTGTCTCCCGCCAAGTACGAGGACCTGGTGAGAAATTTCGCCTGAAGCTATACAGCCAACATTACATAACTGTCGTGCAGTTTCTTCTACAAGGCAATATTCTCAGCCGCATTCTGAAGGGGCAATGAAGATGCTCCTGCATCGTTTTCAATTGGAAATGTTTGACTACCCACAATACAGCCCGTAATTGACTCCCCCTGCGTTTCATTTCTGCTCACATGAACCGCTGGCTATGAAGACAACATTTTGGCACAGAAAACGAGCTGTAGGCCAGCGTAGAGAATTGGCGGAAAGCACTGGCGGCTGTCTTTTATGATGAGGGTATTGGAAAGTTGGTACAACGCTACGACAAATGTCTTAGACAGAACGGCAACTACGTAGAGAAGTAGCTGGATGGTGTAGCTAACTGTTAAAAATAAAACATTTCTAATTTTCACTGTGGTTCCCATTTCGCGATCAATCGGAGCTTACTTTCTGAACAGCCCTCGTATAAAGGTGTCAGCGTGTGTAAAGTTGACATGGCTTAAAGCCAAAACATCTGCACTTGATAATGGCCTAAGGTCGAAATTGCAAAAGTGAAAATAAAAAGTTTTTCACTGGCGTAAACATGTCTTTCAAAAAATTTTACATGAATGTGAATTCCAGTTATGAAAAGTTAATTAAAACTGCAGAAGGTTCCTCTAAGACCTCCCAGTTCGGCAGAACCTTTGCTGGCACGCACCAACCTTATTGAGACTTTTGAAAATGCGCCGGTACAGACAGAGCGTACCGCGGAATCCTAGGCGCTTCCAGACCAGCAACCCCTTCGACACACTCCGATTCTGGATAGCCTACTATCAGGAGAACGATCAGCAGTGTAGCGGCAAAAGAGCATCACTGTAGCTTGCATGCAGGCGTCAGTGGTTCTGTCTGCAAAGGTACATTTTGAAGGTGCTCAACAAAGGCGAGTGGTTGGCACCAAGGCTTTTGCCAAACTAGAGGATCTTACACGGAGCATTTGCCATTTTATTCACGGACGTATCAAACTCACATCCTCCCCTCCCCTCCCCCTGTGTGATAACGCCACAGATGAACTGTCCCTAGAGGTTCTGACCTGTACATAAGAGTAAAAATTACGGTCGTGCAGCGCTGAAAACGGTTCACATCGCGTTCAACGGAGATGCAATCCCGCAATGTCTTTAGACAAGTGCTGAAACTTACGATGTTGCCACCAGTTTCGTGTTGCTCATCGCACTGTGAACTGTCGTTTTCGACTGTGAAATGTGTGAGAATCAACGCCCCAGGGAGAACGGTCGTTTCATCGAGATCCTTTGTGCTATTCCCTGAGGCACTTTGTGCCGATTCTGAGCAGCAGTGTGTCTGGAATGTTGTCTTCGGCCACTCGTAAAAAAAAACCGCGTGATTTCAAAACTGTGCGTCGCGGTTCTCGCCCCAGTTGCAGAGGTGTCAAAAGAAGGGGTGAAACGTGGGTAACAAAGACTGTGGCGCCCTTACCATAGTGTGAAACGTCCTCGGTGCAGAATTGCTTTGACGTTTGGTGCCCACGTGACACTATTCATCCACCTTAAACGTCACATGAACTTCTGAGCTGTGGCCTTTTCTTCGCATGTGTCGACACCTTGCTGTTTGAAGCGCCGTCGAGTCCGACGGTGAGATAGCAGGGCGCCACGCTTTAGCACCAGTACAGAGGAAAGCTGTACGCACTCTTCAGTCAACGTTCAAACATAAGCGTCGCAAGGGTGGTAATCATGGGATTTCGAAAAAGTGATCCTTTAACAGTGTAGTAATGCAGGCGGGTGTAAGTTTCTTTATTATATTAAAGAGTCACAGTTCACTCAGCCATAGTAGATGAATTGATAACTGACATCCAGACTCCAATTTCTGCGATTGAATGTACTCGCCGGATCGACATACGCTGAGGTGGCAGAAGTCATCGGATACCTGCTAATATCGTGTCGGACCTTGGTGCGGTGTAGCAGTTCGACGTGGTATGGACTCAAGAAGTAGTTGGTAGTCCCATGCAGAAATACTGAGCCATGCTGCCTCTATAGGCGTCCGCAACTGCGAAAGAGGTGCTGGTGCAGTATTGTGTGCAATAACTGACCTCTGGATTATGTCCCATTAATGGTCTATGGGGTTCATGTAGGGCGATCTGGGTGGCCGAGCCATTTGCTGAAACTGTCCAAAATGTTCTTCAAAGCAATCGCGAACGACTCTGGCCCAGTGACATGGTCATTGTCATCCATAAAAATTAAATCGTTGTTTGGGAACATGAAGTCAATGAATGGCTACAAATGATCTCCAAGTAGCTGAACTTCCAGAGCACCCAGTGTAAACACAGCCCACATGATTAAGGAGACACCAACAGCTTGCACAGTAACTCGTCGACAACTTGAGTACATGGCTTGGTGGGGTCTCCACCACACTCGAAGCCTAACTTGAGCTCTTACCAACTGAAATTGGGACTCATCTCACCAGGGCACGCTCTTGCAGTCTTCTGGGGTCGAAATGATATGGTCGCGTGTAGGACAGGCGCTGTAGGACATGTCGTGCTGTTAGGAAAGGCAGTCGCGTCGGTCGTCTGCTGCCATAACCCATTAACGCCAAATTTCGAGGCAGTGTCCTAACGAATACGTTCGTCGTGCGTCACACGTTGATTTCTGCAGCTATTTTTGGTAGTGTTGCTCGTCTGTTAGCACTGACAACTCTACGCAAACGCCGCCACCCGCGGTCGTTAAATGGCTCTGAGCACTATGCGACTTAACTTCTGAGGTCATCAGTCGCCTAGAACTTAGAACTAATTAAACCTAACTAACCTAAGGACATCACACACATCCATGCCCGAGGCAGGACTCGAATCTGCGACGTAGCGGTCGCTCGGCTCCAGACTGTAGCGTCTAGAACCGCACGCCCGGTCGTTAAATCCGTGGTGGAAGGTAATGACTGAAATTTGGTATTCTCGGCACACTCTTGACACCGTGGATCCCCAATTACCATTCCTCGTCCAAGGTCTGTTAATTCCCGTCGTGCGACTATTACCACGTCGGAAACAGATTCATATGAATCGCGTGAGTACAAATGATAGCTCCGTCAATATAGTGCCTTTTTATACCTTGTGTAGCGATACTACCTCCTTCTGTAAACGTGCGTATCACTATCCCATGACCGTTTTCACCTCCGCTTAATCCATTAACCTAAAAGTAAATTACGTCGAGGATTAAGTACACATATGACGTAATAAAGAGGGACAGTCTTCCGCAGAGAGGCTGGGGCTTTCCCCCTCGGTTTCGTAGCACCCCTGGGGCCTGCGACAGCCACCTCGGCGGCGCAGTGTGCTGCGCTGTCAGGGCGAGTTCAGCGGCAGACTGCCCCGCCTGCCTAACGACCCCTGAGGGAAGACGCAGCACAGGTAGCGAGGTGGGCGCCACACAAAGGCCGTGGGCGGCCCGCAGCACACAAATTGCCGGAAAAGCCAACCCTGCCCTGGGCCGGCCTGCAGCGTCCCGCCCTCACCACCAGCTGTGGCCCGCTCCACGCCCTGCGGCAGGTGGTGTCGGCACCCGCAGCCGGCTCGCCCGGGGTGTGGGCGGCATTCGGATGAAATACAGGCTCTTCGTCTCTCCATAACAGTATACAGTAAGACCGCGAAAATCCGGCAGTCGATTATGAGGAAGATACGACAGTCAGGCAAGCATCCGAAATTTACTCGTAATGAGCAGTGGAGGGCAGCAGGGGGGGGGGGGGGGGGGGAGAAACAATACACTCGTTGTCGTAATATGGAAACGGAGCGATTTACCCGACATCAAAACGATATGACCATTGGCTTTCGGACCGAGTGTGGAAGCATTTCCAAAACGACAAAGTATCTAAAGTGTTCACGTGCCGCCGCGGTTCTAGTACACCGTGCATTGCAAAATGGCGTTATTCAAAACTGACGCCGAGACAACTATGGGTCGCCACAGCTGACAGCGGTGAATGTGCACGGGCGATTTCAGGAGCAACTATTGAGCAACTGATAGCCCAGATGAACGAAGGGTCTACCAACAATGTTTCCTCAAAAAACCGATCGACGAACGTTGCTGTGTATGGGCTTCCGCGCGCCTGGTCGACGCACCCGTGCTGATCTTCGATGACGAAGGCTGGAATTTCCACGCCCATGCCGCAACCGGACGTCCACCGGGTGGTGACAGGAGGTCTTTTCAGATTCATCGCGTCGGAAAGCAAAAGGTCCGGAACGTAGGAGGGACCTTTGTGGCCTGGGGAATGTTCTCGTGACATCCTCTGAGTGATCTCGTTCTTCTGAAACGCATAATGGGTCAATACGAGTATGCATCTGTCCTCAGGGATCATGTTCATCCCTATATGCCGTTTGATTTTTCTCGGCAGGATAGCGTCTACCAGCAGGACAGCCCACTTTTACCCGTTACACCCTGTGGAAAATAAAACAGTGATGTGTAGGTTGCCTTCTCTTTCACTTGTTACAGTTGTACAGTCATTTTCTAGTGAATTTTTATAGCTTACTTCAACCTGTTTCAAAGCATTAGGCAGAAATAAAAAAATACCCATCTGTTAATAGTCAGGTAAGAGTGGTAAAGCTGTGAACCGTTCAACAGAATTTACACTTACAGAACATAATTACAACAAACTGCCTGCGGGTCCTATGTAGCAGGAACGTAGCTTCTCCGTTAATGTAAATTAGTTGCCTCTAGATATTACTTGGCGTGCGATGCAAATTTTGATATTCAAATCAGAGGAGAAATTCAAAGATATGGAACCTCCGTTCATCGCGCTTAATGAATTAACATTCGCTTTAATGGAGTAGAAGCAACAACGTTTTTAAACTACTACCTTACGCATGACACCACCACCATTCGCCCAACTATACCGGGTGATCAAAAAGTCAGTATAAATTTGAAAAATTAATAAACCACGGAATGATGTAGATAGAGAGGCAAAAATTGACACACATGCTTGGAATCACATGGGGTTTTATCAGAACAAAAAAAAAAAAACCCACCCCATATTTATAGATACGTGAAAGATCTCTTGCGAGCGTCGTTTGGTGATGATCGTGTGCTCTGCCGCCACTTGCGTCATGCTTGGCCTCCCAGGTCCCCAGACAGTCCGTGCGATTATTGGCTCTGGGGTTACCTTAAGTCGCAAGTGTATCGTGATCGACCGACATGTCTAGGGATGCTGAAAGACAACATCCGACACCAATGCCTCACCATAACTCCGGACATGCTTTACAGTGCTGTTCACAACATTATTCCTCGACTACAGCTATTGTTGAGGAATGATGGTAGACATATTGAGCAGTTCCTGTGAAGAACATCATCTTTGCTTTGTCTTACTTTGTTATGCTAATTATTGCTATTCTTATCGGATGAAGCGCCATCTGTCGGACATTGTTTGAACGTTTGACTTTTTTTGGTTCTAATAAACCCCATGTCATTCCAAGCATGTATGTCAATTTGTACCTTTCTGTCTACATTATTCCGTGATTTATTCAGTTTTCAAATTTATACTGTCTTTTTGATCACCCGGTATTTTACGTTTCCATTGTACAGACTGACTGAAAGGTTGATAAAAAAGAAGAAGACTACATAGACTGTATTAAATACTAAAGACAGTGAAGAAAACAAGAAAGCGAGTATGGATACGATGAAGGGTCATCACTGGATTTAAAAAATCGTAAAATGTAAGCGAATATTGGGCGCAGATCTTGGGTAGTATGTCTGAAAACATGATGGCAAGAGGTGTGATGGAGGAAAAAACCTCAGAAAAGGAGTATCTTCAGCAGACTGCATAGATGTGATGAGCCAGAAGATGAACTAATACAGCTGATTGCTCCAGTAGACTAGAGCTTGGCGTTTGATCGACGGTGATGGATGCAACTTGTAAAGGTAGCGCTTGGCCTTCCGGGACTGTGATAGCTGGATGAGGATGAAATCCTTTGCATTATAATCAAATTACGATGCTAGAGGACACACTTCCTTTGAAATGGTCCATTTTCATACATCGCAGAAATGTTGTACACCATTCCCGTATTTCGTCAGCTGTCTGCTTGTGCTTCAATGGATTCCATTCGCATCCTAATCACCATAAAATTAGAAAAGCACAACAAATTCTGAGTAGGTCTAAATGGTTCAAATGGTTCTGAGCACTATGCGACTTAACTTCTGATGTCATCAGTCGCCTAGAACTTAGAACTAATTAAACCTAAGCACATCACACACATCCATGCCCGAAGCAGGATTCGAACCTGCGACCGTAGCGGTCACGCGGCTCCAGGCTGAAGCGTCTAAACCGCACGGCCACACCGGCCGGCCTGAGTAGGTCTCTTTACGAATCGACTGATATAGTAACTTGTAGTCACACCATTTCCAATCTTATTCTTACATTAAAACTGTAACTGTGATTTTACTTATACCGAAAAGTGGACTGAAATAAAGGCACAGGTGCTCGCCGTGATACGGTATGAAGGCAAGAACCGACTGTAGCGCAGTAGTACGTGCGCGAGCGACAGCCGCTAGAGGGTAGCCGATTACAATTGCAAACCAGGCGCACTCCATGCACGTGAGCCGACTCAGAAAGCAGAAGCCAGTGGCACCATTTGGCGACCATCCCGTTCTGCTCAAGACTCGAAGGACTTCATTTATGCTCTACAGTCTAAATCTCTGACCGGTCAAGTAACTAGCAATTATCGCAACCGACACTCTTCCAAGAGATTTGGATTTGACTCTCAATACGATATTTTATCTTCCAGTGTACAGAATAGAGTTACGCTTGTGCGCAGGTTGTCACTACTGTACTGCTAATTGACGAGGTGTCACCCTAATTCTCTAAAGAGGAGGAGGAGGCGGGGTAAACTACGAAAAATGAGAAATACATAAGACGCTGATGGTGGTCGTGAACATTATTATAAACAGAGTTGGAAGTGACTACTGTTTATGGCGACGTTGTGGATTGATGGAACTCCGTCGTGACAATGATGTCTTTAATTTTATAAAATTGCTCTTGCATGTATCTTGCATTCCGAAACAAAACATATTAAAAAACAAAACTATGTAAGAAACGAGAAACGACTCAGGGACGTAGTGATTCGGACGAGAAATCAAGCGATATGCAAAACAACGAAAACTTTGAGATTATTAGATCATCTTTCGGTCACTCATCTGGGGCAGGAGTATTTCGTCTTCTGATGTTTCAGTTGTTAATCGTACAGTCATCTTCAAGGCGAGTCAGTGACCTAATTAAAATCACTTGACACAATTATATAAGAGGTATGTTCAAAAAGAGACGGGAATTTTATAATTTCGTGTGTTGTATAAGTCAAATACGCGGGTTCTTTTAGTCGTCGTGTTGGGAAAGATGTCTGTAAAGTATTTGTACAATGTGGGCCACATGAGGTATTACGTGCGTCGTCAGCTGTCAAAAAGGTTACACGTTTTTTTGGGAGTATTGGCGATTATTTATTATGAATAAAAATGGATCAGAGAATTGTATTGAGTTTTGCTGCAAGAATGGGATAAAGTGTAGCAAATTTTTAGAATTTTAAGTATTGTACTATAAGAGTTACGAAGAAGGCCGTGAAGGCGTTGAAGACGACTAACGCCCTGAACGCCTTGCCGCATCATGGAATGAAATCCTGGAAGAAGGTAAAAGAAATGGTTACGAACAATCACCTAATTATAATCAGAGACATCGCTAATGGTGTTAGTATATCAACTTGCTCTTGAAATGAATTTTTTTTTTTCGAATGTTATCGGTATGAAACGTGAGACAGCAAAATTTGTTCCAACGTTGTTGAATTTCGAGCATAAACAGCGGCGAGTGCAAGTCGGTTGGTTCAAATGGCTCTGAGCACTATGGGATTTAACTTCTGAGGTCATCAGTTCCCTAGAACTTAGAACTACTTAAACCTAACTAATCTAAGGACATCACACACATCCATGCCCGAGGCAGGATTCGAACCTGCGACCAGTGCGGTCGCGCGGTTCCAGACTGTAGCGCCTAGAACCGTTCGGCCACACAGGCCGGCAGTACAAGTTGCTCAGGAGTCACCTGATGATGTCACCAACGACGCAGAACTAGTGAAACGTGTAAGAACATGTGATGAAACATGGGGTTACTGACATAACGTCGAAACTAAGACTGAATTGTTCCAGTGGAAGCATTCTGGGTTCGCAAGACCGAAAAAAAACTCGATGCGGGAGTTAAATATGAAAGTTATGCTCACTGTGTTATTCGATTTTTATTAAGAATTTCTGGCGAAGCAATTCGCAGTTCTCCCATTACAATAATGCCCTGCTCACACAACACACTAATCATGCACCAGCATCCATATTCGCCATACATAGCCCCATGTTAGAAAAAAATAATGAAAACCGTAAAGGGTCTTCGTTTTGCAAGCTTAGATAAGATTAAAAATGCATCGCTGAGGGAGCTAATGGTTATCGTGTATATCGAGTTCCAGACGTGTCTGGGGTTGGGAAAAGCGCTGACAGTCTACAACATCTAATTGGGGCTATTTTGAGGGAGGTATCATTAATGTAAGAGAATAAATAAATAATTTTCAAAAACCAAAAGATCACATAGCTAATGAGGAGGTATTGAATAGGATTGGGGAGAAGAGGAGTTTGTGGCACAACTTGACTAGAAGAAGGGATCGGTTGGTAGGACATGTTCTGAGGCATCAAGCGATCACCAATTTAGTATTGGAGGGCAGCGTGGAGGCTAAAATCGTAGAGGGAGACCAAGAGATGAATACACTTAGCAGATTCAGAAGGATGTAGGTTGCAGTAGGTACTGGGAGATGAAGAAGCTTGCACAGGATAGAGTAGCATAGAGAGCTGCATCAAACCAGTCTCACGACTGAAGACCACAACAACAACAACAACCAAAAGTTCACGTAATTTTTTGTCGCAACACGTAATGTGGAGTAATATTCGCATGCATCATAGAAAAGACATTGGCACAACAGGGACTGTAAGTTCCTGGAACATCAAATCCGCAGCCATATCGACTGGGTGGACAGACGCCGACAACAATGCCCCATGCTCCGTGTCAGACACAGAATGGATTCTGTTAACCGGGTTGCTTGTTCATCTAACTGCACCTTACCAAGGACCATTTTCTTCGCCCACATTATCATTGAAGTCTTCACTGCCGCCCTAACAATGGTCCCTTACAGGTTACTACCACCCGGACTAGGTGAACACTTGTCATTCCCCTCTTCCGTGCCATTTGCATGATGATGCCCCCTTCTTGCGTCAACGAGGCTTACACAAGATTATGACACACATTGCAATGTTCTATGGATCCAGCAAGTTGAAATAGAACTTGTAACTCCCAAATGGAAACAGTACAACAAACAGGCATTGTTCGTTCAGTCAAAAGGTAAATTGTTCGGTAGTTCGGCCACAGAATGCGGTTCCAAAACAAAATCGGAACCAAGTGGACCGAAGAAAGGAAGTTAGCCCATGGAGAGAAGCTGAGAGCCATACGGAAGACCAGAAAAATTAATCTAAGAGCACTGTGTGATCTGGCATGGTCCACACACCAATTTTTTATACAAAACAGTCTCCAATGTCTCTGTCTCTCTAGCTGTCTCCGCCTCTCTTTCACGGCCGAATGTGGGTCGCCTATAATACGGTCACCTGCTCCACGTGAAAGGGCAAGCCGAGAAAATGATTCACTTCTAGAAAATATTTCTCCATTTGGAGACACTTTCTTTAGGTTTTCCTGATAAACGTTACTCCGTCGGTTTAGTGGAATAGACAGTATGCAGATGCTCCACACATGGTTAGTAGACCCTGCCAGTTCAGTGAAATCTGCCAGGGCTGAAGAATTCAACGGAAAGACGCCTAGCTCCGCCTGGAATCATCAGTGAGCATTTTGTCTGCAACAAAAGTTGTTCATTACGACCTGTCATCTCTATATGTTTGATGCAAGACTTCGAAACACACACACACACACACACACACACACACAAACACACACACACACACACACAACACACAACACACACACAGTCCAACAGTAATATTACCGCCGTGTCAAAAGCATGAGTAACAACCTTTTGCAGCGCGGACCATGAGGAGACGTGCAGGAAAAGAGTCAATGACGTTCTGGAAGGAACCGACAGAGATGTGGAGCCATGCCGTCTCCAGCTGCGCTAGATTTCTCGATTGACAAGACATGGCGACAACAGCCCAATCGTGACGGTTCCACAGATTCCCGTTTAAGTTTAAATCCGGGGAGATTGGTGGCCAAGGGAGTATGGTAAACTCATTCTGGTGCTCTTCGAACCACGCATGTACACAGCAAGCTGCGTGACAAGTTGCATTGTTGTGTTCGTATATGTCATCATGCCAGAGAAAACGAACTGCATGTACGGGGGGACATGGTCGCCAAGGATAGACACATAATTGGTTGATGCAGTGTACCTTCCAGTATGACGAGATCATCCAAGGAATGCCAAGAAAGCGTTCCCCAGATCATAACACTCCCTCATACGACTTGGACCCTTCCGAAGATTGTTGCAGGGGACTTGCTTTCAAACGTTTCACGTCATGCGCGCCAACGGCCATCTGTACGATGGAGCATAAAACGTTATTCATCTGAAAAAGCGATCTGTTGCCACACAGTCGACGTCCATCTGCGGTAGTAGCTTGCAATTTCCGGCTTTCGTCGTCTGTGAACAGCAGTCAGCATGTGTCCATGGACCACGTGCCTGCACTGGAGGCCCATACACAGCAACCTTCGCTGAACGGTCGTTGAGGAGGCATTGTTGGTAGCCCCTTGGTTCAGCTGGGCAGTCAGTTGCTCAACAGTTGCACGTCTGTTTGCCCGTATACATTTCAGCAGACATCGTTCACCCCTATCATCCATGGCCCGTGCTGCACCATAGTTGCCTTGGCACTGGCTTTGGATAGCGCCGTTCCGCCAGCCACGGTATACTTTAACCACGGCGGCACGCGAACAGTTCACAAACTTTTCTAAATGGCTCGGAGCACTATGGGACTTAACTGCTGTGGTCATCAGTCCCCTAGAACTTAGAACTACTTGAACCTAACTAACCTAAGGACATCACACACATCCATGCCCGAGGCAGGATTCGAACTTGCGACCGTAGCGGTCGCGCGGTTCCAGACTGTAGCGCCTAGAACCGCTAGGCCACCCCGGCCGGCACAAACTTTTCTGTTTCGGCAATGGTCCCACCCTTCACCCGGAAAGCAATGATTATGCTCTTTTGGGCGTCAGGTAAATCGCTCCGTTTCCGCATGACGACGACTGCACTCTTTGCCGCATCCGCCGACACGCTTAACACCCCCCCCCCCCCCCCCGTTCCCCTCCTTCCAGTGCTTGTGCTGCTACCTGCCGTCTATGAGTGATTACTGCACGTTGACGTCGAAGATAGGCGGCGGTCACGTTAATGTGAATGGACCATATTTTATATATACAGGGTGTTACAAAAAGGTACGGCCAAACTTTCAGGAAACATTCCTCACACACAAATAAAGAAAAGATGTTATGTGGACATGTGTCCGGAAACGCTTACTTTCCATGTTAGAGCACATTTTATTACTTCTCTTCAAATCACATTAATCATGGAATGGAAATACACAGCAATAGAACGTACCAGCGTGACTTCAAACACTTTGTTACAGGAAATGTTCAAAATGTCCTCCGTTAGCGACGATACATGCATCCACCCTCCGTCGCATGGAATCCCTGATGCGCTGATGCAGCCCTGGAGAATGGCGTATTGTATCACAGCCGTCCACAATACGAGCACGAATAGTCTCTACATTTGGTACCGGGGTTGCGTAGACAAGAGCTTTCAAATGCCCCCATAAATGAAATTCAAGAGGGTTGAGGTCAGGAGAGCGTGGGGGCCATGGAATTGGTCCGCCTCTACCAATCTATCGGTCACCGAATCTGTTGTTGAGAATCGTACGAACACTTCGACAGAAAATTTCAGGAGCTCCATCGTGCATGAACCACATGTTGTGTCGTACTTGTAAAGGCACATGTTCTAGCAGCACAGGTAGAGTATCCCGTATGAAATCATGATAACGTGCTGCATTGAGCGTAGGTGGAAGAACATGGGGCCCAATCAAGACATCACCAACAATGCCTGCCCAAACGTTCACAGAAAATCTGTGTTGATGACGTGATTGCACAATTGCGTGCGGATTCTCGTCAGCCCACACATGTTGATTGCGAAAATTTACAATTTGATCACGTTGGAATGAATCGTCATCCGTAAAGAGAACATTTGCACTGAAATGAGGATTGACACATTGTTGGATGAACCATTCAGAGAAGTGCACCCGTGGAGGCCAATCGGCTGCTGATAGTGCCTGCACACGCTGTACATGGTACGGAAACAACTGGTTCTCCCGTAGCACCTTCCATACAGTGACGTGGTCAACGTTACCTTGTACGGCAGCAACTTCTCTGATGCTGACATTAGGGTTATCGTCAACTGCACGAAGAATTGCCTCGTCCATTGCAGGTGTCCTCGTTTCTATGTCTTCCACAGTCGCGAGTCATTGGCTGGAATGTTTCGTGCTCCCTAAGACGCCGATCAATTGCTTCGAACGTCTTCCTGTCGGGACACCTTCGTTCTGGAAATCTGTCTCGATACAAACGTACCGCGCCACGGCTATTTTCCCGTGCTAATCCATACATCAAATGGGCATCTGCCAACTCCGCAATTGTAAACATTGCACTGACTGCAAAACTACGTTCGTGATGAACACTAACCAGCTGATGCTACGTACTGATGTGCTTGATGCTAGTACTGTAGAGCAATGAGTCGCATGTCAACACAAGCACCGAAGTCAACATTACCTTCCTTGTGCCAACTGGCGGTGAATTGAGGAAGTACAGTACATACTGACGAAACTAAAATGGGCTCTAACATGGAAATTAAGCGTTTCCGGACACATGTCCACATAACATCTTTTTTTTATTTGTGTGTGAGGAATGTATCCTGAAAGTTTGGCCGTACCTTTTTGTAACACCTTGTATATACCAGGTGTACCGGTATATTGAAATGAGCGTTTTTTGTGAAAATGAAACACTAATTTTGAATTGAAAAGTAAAAACATTTTATACGAAGTACTGACCACTGCTTTGTATACATTTTGACCACCTTTCTGGCAATTTGTGGACACCACGCCAATAGAAATGTTCGTCTTTTGAAGCAAACCAATCAGACACCCAATTTTCGACTTCTTCGTAGGAATCGAAGTGTTCCTCAGCCAATGCGTGTCCCATTGATGAAAACAAATGGTAGTCGGAAGTGGCCAAGTCTGGTGAATACGGCGGGTGGGGTAGCAGCTCCCAGCCAAGTGTTTTGATTGTAGCCTGAACCAGTTTTCCTTTGTGTGCAGGTCCATTGTCGTGTAAAAAAATTACTTTGCCATGTCTTCTGGCCCATTATGGTCTTTTTTCGATAAATGCATAGTTCAAATTGATCATTTCTTGTCTGCAGCGATTAGTATTCACAGTTTCACCGGGTTTTAGAAGCTCATGATACACCACACCTTTCTGATCCCACCAAACACAGAGCATTGTCTTCTTGCCGAATCGATCTGGTTTTGCAGTCGATGTTGATGGTTGTCCCGGATTAACCCGCGATTTTTCCCGTTTAGGGTTCTTAAAATAAATCTATTTTTCATCGCCAGTAACAATTCGATGCAAAATTGATTTTCTTTCATGTCTTTGAAGCAAAATGTGACAAATGGTTTTTCGGTTTTCCATCTGTCTTTCATTCAATTCATATGGCACCGCATTGGCCGAGCGGTTCTAGTCGCTTCAGTCCGGCACCGCGCGACTGCTGCGGTCGCAGGTCCGAATCCTGCCTCGGGCATGGATGTGTGTGATGTCCTTAGATTAGTTACGTTTAAGTAGTTCTAAGTTCTAGGGGACTGATGACCTCAGATGGTAAGTCCGATAGTGCTCAGAGCCATTTTTTTGTGTGGCACCCATTTTCCAGACTTTTGGATCTTTTCCATAGCTTTGAAACGGTCAGAAATTGTTTGTTGTGCAACATTTAGCATTGCTGCCATTAGCTTCTGACTCAAAGTATCATCTTCATCCAATATTGCTTGCAATTCGGCGTCTTCGAACTTTTTTGGTGGTCTTCCACGTTCTTCATTTCTTACATTAAAATCATTATTTCTGAACCGTTGAAACCATCTTTTGCATGTTGCTTCTGACAGAGCATGATCACCATATGCCTCGACAAGCATTCGATGCGACTCTGCAGCACTTTTTTCAAATGAAAACAAAAAATTAATGCTTTCCGCAAATCATCACTTTCTGGTACAAAATTTAACATTGTTAACACGATGAAAACACATGATGTTGTTTGTTCCATGACTTGATGTATACTAAATATCTTTGACAGATGTCCTACCAACCAAACAAAAAAAAAATTAAGGCTCGTTCACAACAAACGTTCCCTATCGACACATTTGTATCTTAACGCTCATTTCATACCGGTACAGCTGGTATGTACATGTATATACACGCAAGTATACACTCGTCCATGAGAGGGAAAGACCTAGGCGACCATCCGGCGCTGGCTTTGCTACGGTGGACGGAAGGTCAGCTGTGACCGCTGTGTGGAATGCCCGCTCAGCTGCTCTCCTCTCGCGGCCTGCACTTTCGCCTCTCCCAGTGGCCGCTGGCCGGCGGAACTCGGCCACTGACGTAGTACTCGCCTCTTCGTCTACATCCACGTTAAACTTTCCCCGGCAGTCGTTCAACTAAACTAGGGCCGCACGCAGCCGCTTTGTGGCCTGCAGGTCGCGGGGAGATCGATATCAAACTGTCAGCAGCGATGCAGTCAAGAAGCAGTTTCACTGCCCAGGCACCCCCTCCGTTTCGTTCTACAGCACATCAGCTTTCCTCTACGCACAGTTTCCTTCATAACGGATGCGAGCCTCGAAAACGCATCAGATAAAGGAGACCGTAGCAGCGAGCGCCCTTAGCTTACCTTGGAATCATACCTCGTAATTCTTACAGCTCCAGTGCCGTGAATCTTTACACGGACGACTCGTTCTCGTGTGCACGGACGTTGTAAGATTTTCGATTTGACCTACTGTGAGGTAGCGTTGATGTCATTACCATGCGGCTGGTCGCGGCGGAGGTTCGAGTCTTCCCTCGGGCACGGGTGTGTGTGTGTTTGTCCTTAGGATAATTTAGGTCAAGTAGTGTGTAAGAAACTGATGACCTTAGCAGTTAAGTCCCATAAGATTTCACACACATTTGAACATTTTGTCATTACCAGAACTACACACTAATGCAACTCCCGGCACTTGATGTGCATTTGTTTCGATACGTCAGTGCTGACATTCTGTAGAACTTGTATTCTCTTAGTGTTATCGTATTTGACAGTCGATATAGCCTAAGAGATCTTATTGAAATCAATGATGTATTCCAAGTATAAACCACAAGCCACAGAATGACTCCGAAAATATCACACCGTGTCAGGCTCGGTACCTCAGCAGACCCTCCATTCCCCACATCCCCCTTCATAGTATCCTCCCATTTCCTTCTCTTGTTCTCTCTCCCCCCCCCCCTCTCTCTCTCCGTATCATGTCTTGGCTCTTAGAGAAATCTCAGTTCAAACCTTCAGTTCACTTTACAAACCTCCTGCGTTAGCGAAAGTAAGCGATACACTATGTTCATTCCTCACTGGAGAACACTTTTGCAAGAACAATTTAGTTTACGAGCAGAATCTAATTTTTCAAGGCGATTTACATTGCTAAATACTCCTAAAAGATTATAGTTACGCAAAGGATTTTCCACTTTCAAAAATATTCTACTGAATGAAGACACTCTTCGCGACTTTTCTTGACTGTATCAAGCCCCGTTGTCGGTGACTTAATTCTTTTGTCCTATTCGCAGCATATTGGCAATGATCTTCGTTAAGATTGGGTCCGCAGATGCGATGAAGTGTTTACATGATCAAATGCAGTCTGTACATATATTTTTTTTTCCTTTATTCCTTGCACGATTACACACTTTCGGTCTTAGGCCAATATGAAGTATCTTTACAAAACAATTTATAGATAGCACATTACCCCATGTAAGTATTTGCATCTGTGTATATTTAAACAGCGTCAACAGATATTGTGACTATGAGGACAGGTATCGTAATTACACGAGATTGAAATCACCAGCGCCGTTATAAGATTACATTATACCTCGCGTTCCATCGCACGCAACATATCACGTTGAATACTATGGGACGTGAGATATTTTTAATAAAAAAAAACTGTGACGTGCACCCGTACTAACGGGACTAGTGATTTCAATTTTATGTTAAACGACACCTATTGTCATAGGCACAATAACGGCGGATGCTGTTTGGATATATACAGGTGCAAAGAAGTATATGGTATAATTTGGCATCGATTAATTTTTTGTAAAGATACGAGTATCTGATAATGGTGCTAAGATCGAATTTGTGTAAAGAAAAGTTACAGCTGCAAGGGGCAGTAAATCGTTTAACCATTCTCTTAAGGTATGAAAAAACAAGGTCGTGCGGAAGCACACCCAGCAAAGACTGGGCAGAAGCGTACAAGTTAGTCGACCGTATTCTCACGCTAAGTTAACTTCAATCGACAGTTGATGAACTGGTGCACAGTTGCTCCCACGAGTTGCGTAACTCTGGCGTGGCCTGGAGCGACGCAGAACGTCACGGAGAAAGCCGCTGACGCACTTTCAGATTGACGACCTCTGATCTCGAGGCGTTCCTTCGGACGGCCTTCATGCAGCGTATAATTTCCTCGAGCTTTTCCCCTGAGTCGAGATAACACTGACCGCAACTCTGCGCTCTTCTGGCCCACAACATTCCTGGACGGATGTTGGCCGTCGAGTCTCCCGGAACACTACATTCGTTTTGCATTCTGTTTGCAACAAGACAGTACGACTACCCATAGAACTGTTTAAACCCAGTTACTTCCTTATGGAGCACATGGTCACCTAAATATTGGGAGCATCGCCGAACTTTTATGAGAGAACACACTGCAAGAGTGAGAGCTGCCTCAGTAATGTACGAGGCATACGTGATGAATTTGTGGGATTTCCAGTTGGTAGAACCACCTAAACAAATGGTGTACGTAATTACACTCCTGGAAATTGAAATAAGAACACCGTGAATTCATTGTCCCAGGAAGGGGAAACTTTATTGACACATTCCTGGGGTCAGATACATCACATGATCACACTGACAGAACCACAGGCACATAGACACAGGCAACAGAGCATGCACAATGTCGGCACTAGTACAGTGTAAATCCACCTTTCGCAGCAATGCAGGCTGCTATTCTCCCATGGAGACGATCGTAGAGATGCTGGATGTAGTCCTGTGGAACGGCCTGCCATGCCATTTCCACCTGGCGCCTCAGTTGGACCAGCGTTCGTGCTGGACGTGCAGACCGCGTGAGACGACGCTTCATCCAGTCACAAACATGCTCAATGGGGGACAGATCCGGAGATCTTGCTGGCCAGGGTAGTTGACTTACACCTTCTAGAGCACGTTGGGTGGCACGGGATACATGCGGACGTGCATTGTCCTGTTGGAACAGCAAGTTCCCTTGGCGGTCTAGGAATGGTAGAACGATGGGTTCGATGACGGTTTGGATGTACCGTGCACTATTCAGTGTCCCCTCGACGATCACCAGTGGTGTACGGCCAGTGTAGGAGATCGCTCCCCACACCATGATGGCGGGTGTTGGCCCTGTGTGCCTCGGTCGTATGCAGTCCTGATTGTGGCGCTCACCTGCACGGCGCCAAACACGCATACGACCATCATTGGCACCAAGGCAGAAGCGACTCTCATCGCTGAAGACGACACGTCTCCATTCGTCCCTCCATTCACGCCTGTCGCGACACCACTGGAGGCGGGCTGCACGATGTTGGGGCGTGAGCGGAAGACGGCCTAACGGTGTGCGGGACCGTAGCCCAGCTTCATGGAGACGGTTGCGAATGGTCCTCGCCGATACCCCAGGAGCAACAGTGTCCCTAATTTGCTGGGAAGTGGCGGTGCGGTCCCCTACGGCACTGCGTAGGATCCTACGGTCTTGGCGTGCATCCGTGCGTCGCTGCGGTCCGGTCCCAGGTCGACGGGCACGTGCACCTTCCGCCGACCACTGGCGACAACATCGATGTACTGTGGAGACCTCACGCCCCACGTGTTGAGCAATTCGGCGGTACGTCCACCCGGCCTCCCGCATGCCCACTATACGCCCTCGCTCAAAGTCCGTCAACTGCACATACGGTTCACGTCCACGCTGTCGCGGCATGCTACCAGTGTTAAAGACTGCGATGGAGCTCCGTATGCCACGGCAAACTGGCTGACACTGACGGCGGCGGTGCACAAATGCTGCGCAGCTAGCGCCATTCGACGGCCAACACCGCGGTTCCTGGTGCGTCCGCTGTGCCGTGCGTGTGATCATTGCTCGTACAGCCCTCTCGCAGTGTCCGGAGCAAGTATGGTGGGTCTGACACACCGGTGTCAATGTGTTCTTTTTTCCATTTCCAGGAGTGTAGATATATGAGGCGCATTCAGAATGTAACTTACGGTAGCGTCCAGAGACGGCATGTATAATCTGAAAGCGATGCGCATCAGCGGGGCTAGACAGGAGGTCTGTGGGAATAGTGCAGTGCAGTTTCAGTCTTCTGACGACAGTGGTCTTCCCACAGTGCTAAGATGAAATCGCTGCTCTGATACTGTCTCCCGCCGACTGCGAGATTCGTGCAGTTATCCGCTTTTTGCACGCTCAGAAGCAATTTCCGGCACACACACACACCTCCACGTGTATGGAAACGACGTTGTGAGCAAGAGTATGGTCAGACGATGGAGCAAGCAGTTCGTTGTAGGACGAACCAATACCCACGACAATGACCGCAGAGGCCGACCGTCCCTGGCGACACCAGAACTGGTGGAAAGTGTGGGCCAAGCGATTTTGCAGAACCGGCGCTTCACAATTTCAGAACTCTCTCGTCAATTCCCCCAGATGTCTCTCGTCTGCTATTGCAAGAAGTTGTCTCACGGTGGCTCGGTTTTCACCAAGTGTGTGCAAGATGGGTGCCAAACCAATTGACAGAAGAACACGAAACCAAACGTCTGGTCGCAGCATTGATATTCCTACGCAGAGAATGGTGACGAGTTTCTCGACCCCATGTTGTCAGTGGGGATGAAACATGGGAGCCCCACGCCACTCCAGGAATAAAACACCAGTCCATGCATTGGCGCCATAGTGGCTCACCTGTGAAGACAAAAAAATCTCAGAAATTGATAAAACTCACGATGGCGATCCAGAACAAGAGATGTGGGATGTTGACAAAAGGCATTATGATTGTGCATAAAGATGAAAGAACACAGAGCCATCGTCACGCGAAACGTGTGAATAAGTTTCGATGGGAGATCTTATTTTATTTTATTTTACACTAGTTACGTAGGACCAAATTGAGGAGCAAATCTACAAGGTCATGGAACGTGTCAGTACATTAAATTACAACGTAAAAGCAATAACAGATAAAATATGAGCCCAAAAACGACAAGCGATAAGTTTATGTAAACGCAATCAACAATATAATACAGGAATCAGCTTAATTTTTCAAGGCAGTCCTCGACAGAATAGAAGGAGTGACCCATGAGGAAACTCTTCAGATTCGACTTGAAAGCGCGTGGATTACTGCTAAGATCTTTTAATTCTTGCGGTAGCTTTTTTTAAAATGGATGCAGCAATATACTGCACACCTATCTGCACGATAATGAAGGAAGTGCGATCCAAGTGCAGATTGGACTTCTGCCTAGTATTAACTGAGTGAAAGCCGCAAATTTTAGGACTAAGCTGATATTGTTAACAAGAAACGATAGTAAAGAATAACTACCATCCATCCTCCAGCCCCGATCTTGCCCCAAGTGACTCATCTTTTTCCTCTCATTAAGAGTTTTATGGGAGGAGCACGTTTCCACGACACGACGCTGAGGCGCAAACTGCAGGCACTTCGTGGCTTCGGACTTTGGTTGCGGACTTCTATGTACGGGCATACCTTTGGTGGTGCACTGTTACGATAAATGCCTCAACAATGATAGTGATAAGGTTGTGAAGTAGCCACTGAATCTAAGTAAATATCCCAATAAATATTTCTTACTTAGTGATTTTTTAATCGGTTTTCGGAACTTTCTTTCTGAATGCAGGGATCTGCATTTAACCATCATCTCACTTCTGTGAGTACGGTTGCTCTCATGGGCTATTATTTAACTCTTACGGCGCTTAATAAAGCAGTGAGCCAGCCACTTTGTGTCTGCTTGCAACGCTTTTACAGTGCGAGTGCGGCACGTTAGTGAAAATTAATTATTCTGCTACCGTAGCACATCATCCGCAGAAGATCATTCCTACTCATTTTCCGTCAGATTGTATTCGGTTTGCCGGCCGCGGTGGTCTAGCGGTTCTAGGCGCTCAGTCCGGAACCGCGCGACTGCTACGGTCGTAGGTTCGAATCCTGCCTCGGGCATGGATGTGTGTGATGTCCTTAGGTTAGTTAGGTTTAAGTAGTTCTAAGTTCTAGGGGGACTGATGACCACAGATGTTACGTCCCAAAGTGCTCAGAGCCATTTGAACCATTTTTTTGTATTCGGTTTGCTCATGGCGGAGACAGTAAAGCGCGGTAATGTCTGGCAGACACGCTTCTGTTTCCAAAGTTTTCGTTACGATAGAAAATGAACAATGTCTCAACAGAATCGAATTTCCCTCATTTCCCTCCCTGATTTCCTCCAATTAATCTTCAAAGCCTAAGTAAAATCGTCTGAGAACCTAGACCTTCCTCACCACCACCTCCACCACCCACTCCCTGACAGTTATTTTCACAATATTTTACCAATACTCTACAATCTGCATCCCACACTCTCCCGCACTATCCACATCATCACTTTCCTTACGTCTTAACACATTGTTAAAAAACATGCTATCAACCCCTTTCTGCATCCCTTATAAAAACAAAGTTACACACACACACACACACACACACACACACACACACACACACAAAGAGAGAGAGATGAAGAACAAAAATCAACACTTGATATGTTGGTAACACTTATATAAACAGAAACAAGACTTGACACGCGATTTAAACAAACAGTTCTACATCAAAATCGTTGTGAATGTTCAGATCTCAACTTTTTCTTGGCTGCAGTCAGAACTGACTACATTACGTAGTTTACTGGAAACTGAAAATGACCTTTATATTTCGTAAATACAAGCAAGGAATCTCTACTGTGCGTACATCGCAATATTAGTGCGGGATATTTAAATGAAGCTCACACGCTTGCATAAAAATTCGAAAGCACAGTTATGGCCCAAGAATCTACACTCCTGGAAATGGAAAAAAGAACACATTGACACCGGTGTGTCAGACCCACCATACTTGCTCCGGACACTGCGAGAGGGCTGTACAAGCAATGATCACACGCACGGCACACTGGACGCACCAGGAACCGCGGTGTTGGCCGTCGAATGGCGCTAGCTGCGCAGCATTTGTGCACCGCCGCCGTCAGTGTCAGCCAGTTTGCCGTGGCATACGGAGCTCCACCGCAGTCTTTAACACTGGTAGCATGCCGCGACAGCGTGGACGTGAACCGTATGTGCAGTTGACGGACTTTGAGCGAGGGCGTATAGTGGGCATGCGGGAGGCCGGGTGGACGTACCGCCGAATTGCTCAACACGTGGGGCGTGAGGTCTCCACAGTACATCGATGTTGTCGCCAGTGGTCGGCGGAAGGTGCACGTGCCCGTCGACCTGGGACCGGACCGCAGCGACGCACGGATGCACGCCAAGACCGTAGGATCCTACGCAGTGCCGTAGGGGACCGCACCGCCACTTCCCAGCAAATTAGGGACACTGTTGCTCCTGGGGTATCGGCGAGGACCATTCGCAACCGTCTCCATGAAGCTGGGCTACGGTCCCGCACACCGTTAGGCCGTCTTCCGCTCACGCCCCAACATCGTGCAGCCCGCCTCCAGTGGTGTCGCGACAGGCGTGAATGGAGGGACGAATGGAGACGTGTCATCTTCAGCGATGAGAGTCGCTTCTGCCTTGGTGCCAATGATGGTCGTATGCGTGTTTGGCGCCGTGCAGGTGAGCGCCACAATCAGGACTGCATACGACCGAGGCACACAGGGCCAACACCCGGCATCATGGTGTGGGGAGCGATCTCCTACACTGGCCGTACACTACTGGTGATCGTCGAGGGGACACTGAATAGTGCACAGTACATCCAAACCGTCATCGAACCCATCGTTCTACCATTCCTAGACCGGCAAGGGAACTTGCTGTTCCAACAGGACAATGCACGTCCGCATGTATCCCGTGCCACCCAACGTGCTCTAGAAGGTGTAAGTCAACTACCCTGGCCAGCAAGATCTCCGGATCTGTCCCCCATTGAGCATGTTTGGGACTGGATGAAGCGTCGTCTCACGCGGTCTGCACGTCCAGCACGAACGCTGGTCCAACTGAGGCGCCAGGTGGAAATGGCATGGCAGGCCGTTCCACAGGACTACATCCAGCATCTCTACGATCGTCTCCATGGGAGAATAGCAGCCTGCATTGCTGCGAAAGGTGGATATACACTGTACTAGTGCCGACATTGTGCATGCTCTGTTGCCTGTGTCTATGTGCCTGTGGTTCTGTCAGTGTGATCATGTGATGTATCTGACCCCAGGAATGAGTCAATAAAGTTTCCCCTTCCTGGGACAATGAATTCACGGTGTTCTTATTTCAATTTCCAGGAGTGTATATTGTCTGCGGTGTGGTTTTAGCAGAAATGCAGTGCAGTACAAAACATGTCTTTTTTAGTATAACAAAGCAATTCATTGATGAATTTTGACTATTTTTTGACCGTGACTGTCTTAAGAAATATGTAAAGGTTTTTTTTTTAATTAACGCTACCAGTCACAAACTTTGTTGGCTACTGTATTATTTATTTAGCGACATGTTTCGAAGGAATACCCCATCTTCAGGCTAAATGGCATTACAACACAATTTCACAATGTCATACTTATGTTACAGTCTTTTCGTAAATGCTGTGGTTATCCTGTGGAAGAAGAGAAAACTTATAAGAGGCGATGTCACTTTGGAAGCTGGACTGATGTTTGCATGAAAATGTTTTGTAAAGGTCACTCACTTTCTTCTTCTGGCGTGGTATTCTCGTTGTTTGTTACAATAGCTATATTTTTACGACTGGAGCTGCAGCGGTATGGGAGCAGTGACCTGCAACACCACATGTGTCGTCTGATAAAAATGGAAAATAATACCGACTGGCTGTAAAACATTCCTGTCTAAAGAGGAACCGTGCTTCCCACATTATACGAGAGTAAATTCACAGCACTGTAAATGGATCTATATAAACAACTGTAAATAGAAACTTCTCTCTCAGTAAAATTTTTAATATTACCCGTGAAAAACTCTTTTTCATTCCAGTAATAACATATGCATTTTTGTGAATTTATATGACAATCGTATCGCACTGCTAGGTATGTTTCATTTTTTCTGTTCCTCTGGATGAGTCGGCATTTCCAGCAGAATAGTGGGAATCATTCTGGTGTGTACCTTTTTGTAGCGGAACGGCAAGTGTACCAAGTTATAATGATTCACTTTCCAAAGTATGTGTAGCTATTATCTGAACAGTGGTTATCAACCCAGTCTCACAATTATCTCGAGCGCTTCAACAAAACGGTTAGACGTGGGAGTGTTCGTAGCTCTCTACATTGCAGAAACTTTATCTTCCCAGTACCCTATCAACAAACTTGCCTCTATCACAGGTGGAGAGGTATGAGTATTCAATACCAGACTGTCGAGCATTACTCAGCTCATGTGTTTGCATCGCATGATTGGTTTGGATTTTGCGCCGGTGATCTCATAATCCAATTCTTTCTCAGTATTTCAAATACACAAGACGCAGAAATTCTCGTTTTTACAGCAAAATTCGTTCATTCTAAGAACCACGACTTTTCTGTCAATTAATCATTGGGTAGAACATTAAAATATGAGGTACGACTATAAAATAACGGGACTATTGCTGTAAAAAATTTTACTGCAAAAACATACATATTTAGTTATTGTAGCTCACAATATATTCGCCTCCTCTGTACCTACGACGCTCCTTGCGAATTTTCCATTGATGGAAACAGTGCTGGAAGTATTCGTCTGTGAGCTCCTTGATCACCTAAGCCGCTTTTCCTTTCACTGGTTGTTCCTTTTAATGCAGATTTGACCTTGGGGAATAGGTAACCGTCACATGGTTCTATGTCAGGCGAAAAAAATGAGTGGTCTAACACTTAAATGCTGTACGTTGCTAGAAACCGCTTAACAGAAAATTTGGAAATTTGTGTTAAGGTCTTATGGGACCAAACCCGCTTAACAGACAATGCGGTATGAATCGACGTCTTGTCTTGACGCAAAACCCGTGTCTTTCTTGTTTGTTTCTTATTTTCTCGCAGAGTTGCGCAAGAAGCTCTAGGAAGTAATGCTGATTAATAGTCTGACCTTCAGGAACCCAGTTACTCTACACAATTCCATGAATACTGAAAAAAAAAACAATCATCATCGCTTTGTATCTCTATTTGCTGATTCGAGTTGAAGTTGGGCTCTTTCACTGCAAGGATTGGCGCTTAGTTTCTGGTTCATAAGTGGAAAACCAAGATTCGTCATATGTTATCACTCCTCCCAAGAAATTTGGATCATTTCCAGTGGGGTTCAAAGTGTCAGTACAAACACTTTCACGAGCTCCTTTTTTTTCGATCGTGAGAATTTTCGGCACCAATTTGGCACAAAACTGTCTTACGTTAAAGTGGTTACGTAAGATTTGCCTTACCATTCCTTGTCAATTTCTACAGCATCAGCAATCGATCTGACACTCAACCGATGGTCAGATCGAACCACATTACCTACATTTTCGATATTTTCACCAGTTTCTGACGGTGAAGGGCGTCCCGGGCGTGAGTCTTCTTCAACGTCCTCTACGCCATCTTGGAAACGCTTGAGCCAGTCAAAAACTCGCGTACGTGTTAAACAGTGTTCGCTACACACTTCTTTTAGCGAAAGAGAGGTTTCAGTAGCAGTTTTTCCAAGTTTGATGTGAAACTTCACGACAATTCGTTGCCATATTGTTACACTTAGCATTTTTTCGGCAACATAAAATAACAGATCTTACACAAACAGAGGCCACGGCCACAGTAATTTGTCTGGAGACACCAGAGATGCCGCACTCGACTGAGAAGGCTTCACGCTTAACAGCTATTGGTCGCTCGTCTTTGCCGTACAAGTACTTACCATGTGGCAGCATCAGTATCGTTATTTTGTAGCTACACTGTTCCTAGGACACTGAACCGAAGACCAGACCCCACAAATGAAAATAAAGCAGATTATTTAAAATGCGTATTTTCTGAATACGTCACTTTAGCAATATGGTAGACTATCTGCAGATCAAGAGAAATATCTGCTGCGCTACTGGAATCAGACGGTAGCTCCCGCCAATCCCCAGCCCTTAACAGGTTGCACCATCGATTCCAGTACCTACCACTGGTACAGATCAATGAGATAGAAGACCACAGAGAGCCAACACCGCGAACAAAGTGAAGCAAGCTGAACAATCCTCCGGCATGTTTTCTGTAATGAAAACAACGGAGTATGATACACGATAGGCCGGCCGCTGTGGTCGAGCGGTTCTAGGCGCCTCAGTCTGGAACCGCGCGACGGTCGCAGGTTCGAATCCTGCCTCGGGCAAGGATGTGTGTGGTGTCCTTAGGTTGGTTAGGTTTAAGTAGTTCTAAGTTCTAGGGGACTGATGACCTTAGAAGTTAAGTCCCATAGTGCTCAGAGCCATTTTTTTGGCATTTATAGGAAGATCAATTTTCGTAGCATTGCCCGATGACGTGTAAAAGTATCGATATATACTCGACTAATTTTATGCGCGACATAACTTTGCCAGACAACTACAACATTGTGTAAATACCCAGATACATGGATCAGACATTAAATATCCGAAAATAGGTATAACCATTGTTGTAAATAATACGGTACCGTAAGATTCCGTAATTTGTGTTGCTTAAAAATGAACAGATAAAGTTACGAGACCTTTTCTCGTGCAGGAGATGAAGTCGTAAATAATGCTATCCAGATACAGGAGAGATTCAAAGATTATTTTAATTTTCTGCATGGTAGTATGACTGGCAAAATGACATGGTAAATTGGGGATGTTGTCGAAGAGAAAATAAGTTTTAAAAATGTAATAACGAGCACGCAGTCATAAAAAATAAAGACCTAATCCTCCGTTTCACAAAATAAAAAAAGTAATTTCTGGCTATTCACACGTTATTTCTATTCCCATTTCCTCGGCAATTTCTTTCCAAATGTTTCTTTTTCTGGTACTATTCATGGAATATTCATTTTCTGGTTAGTCAATTATACAAACAATTAACTTTTCCTTCTCTAACTTCTGGTAAACAAACTTTCGTTTCGAAAGTCGTAAGAGTTATGGTTTAAGAGGCATGCAGTGTCGCGACACTTGCAGCTCACTAGCGACAAAGAAACTACGCGACGCCGCACGGCGCGTCATAGTTGGTCAGCTGGCTAACTTTGCCTCGCATTGCTGCACTGCGCAGTTCCGCTGCCACGTTGCGCAGCCTGTCTCATACGATTATACATAAACAATATTTGGTCGCGTTGCGCCACTCCGCATGGCTACAGTGCAGTTCCGCTCGTTGTGGTCTTACCTTAAAACGCTTCTGGTCCCATGCTCATGGAACAGATTTTACTCTTTGTGTGAGTCACAAAGTTCGGCCATACCTTTCTGTTATATCCTATATCCACTCTCTTTGACAAAGACACTTCAAGACATATACTGGTGAAGTTAGCGCGCATCAGACTGCGGGACAGTTCACTGGCTCCCACAACGGGCGGCACCACATGCGTGCAGCAGGCAGCGGGAACACTGCAACAGGCCGGGGACATGCTCTCCCCCGCCAAGCAACGTGACGTGATTCCGTGGTCTCTGAAGCGGGATTAGGCTGCCTGCACAGTGACGATAACCCAGTGCTGAATGCAGTCTACACGCTTACAACATACATGCCAGCTATCCTCTCGCTGACGACCTCACTGTGAACTAGGACTATGTCTGGATTTTTCCTAGGCATCTCTCACGAATACGATGGACTTGGACTTCATTCATGGCCTTTCAGTCTTTCCGCGTATCCATTCATTGCGTAACCGCAACCAGTTAGAAGTCTGTGTCGCGAACGGAACTCTCACCGTGACCGAACTGTACTCTTAAGACGAAAGAAAGACACACCACGAAGGAATTGCCCGAATGTGACGAAAATCGGTAGATGTGATGTACACGTACAGACAAAGAAATGATTACCTTTTCAGAAAAATTGGATGATGTATTAAAGAGAAAGAAGTTCACAAACTGAGCAAGTAAGTAACGCGTTGTTCCATCTCTGACGTTTATACAAGCAGTTATTGGGCTTGGCGGTAATTGATAAACTTGCTGGACATCCTCCTGAAGGACATGTGCTGAATTCTGTCCAAATGGCGCATTAGGTCGTCACAATCCCAAGATGTTTGGTGGGCCCTCCCATAATGCACCAAATGTTCTCAAGTGGGGAGACATCCAGCGACATTGCTGTCCAATGCATTGTTTGGAAAGCACGAAGACAAGCAATAGGAATTGTCACTGTGAGCAGGCGTTGAAATGTAAACCCACTATGACTTGCCATGACGGGCAACAAAACGGGGAGTAGAAAATAGTCCACGTACCCCTCTGTGCTATAAAGGTTCAAATGGCTCTGGAGCACTATGGGACTTAACATCTGAGGTCATCAGTCCCCTAGAACTTAGATCTACTTAAACCTAACTAACCTAAGGACATCACACACCTCCATGCCCGAGGCAGGATTCGAACCTGCGACCATCGCGGTCGCGCGTTTCCGGACTGAAGCGCCTAGAACCGCTCGGCCATTGCGGCCGGCTGCTATAAGGGTGCCCCGGATGACAACCAAAAGAGTCCTGCTGCGAAAAGAAATGGCACACCAGATCATCACTCCTCGTTGTCGGGCTGTATGGCGAACGACATTCAGGGTAGTATCCCACTGCTACATGCAGCGTTTCGAGACACTTTGCTGGTCATCGGGGCTCAGTTCGAAGTGGGACTCATCACTGAAGACATTTCTACTATAGTCAATGAGATTCCAGGCCGAAGACATGTCTGGAGACGCCCCAGACAGCTGTTTGATACCAATCTGGACCATGTGTTGCGACGCACGGTCATGGAACGGATGGGAACCCTCTTACGTTTGCAAATGCCGGGATGGTTCCTCTGAAAGGGCACGGCCGACTTCCTTCCCCGTCCTTCCCTAATCCGATGAGACTGATGACCTCGCTGTTTTGTCCCTTCCCCCAAACAACCCAACCAACCATCTTACGTTTGTGCACACGTTCTTGATGTTGAAGCATGGCGTGCACTCTAGAGTCTTGATGGACGGTACTAGCTCGGAACCTATCACGATCCAGCGCTCAGTGGGACAAGGTTGCCCCCTTTCGCCCATATTATTTCCAGTCGCTCTTGAACCTGCACTACACAGCCTCGGATGCCTTGATGGCGTCCAACTACAGACCGCATCTTTCCAATGCCGCGCATACGCCGACGATGTCGTTCTTTTGGTCAGGAGATGAAATCCAGGCGGCCCTGGGATGGCTATGGAACGGCGGCGGGTAGTGTCATTAACCTACGAAAGACCCGATGTTTGGAAGTGGGCAGAGCGCTGCCATCAGGGACAGCAGTGCCCATCACCAGCGTCCCCACTCTCTAATGTTGCTGTCCGCCGCTCGTGGTCTCGCGGTAGCGTTCTTGCTTCCCGAGCACGGGGTCCCGGGTTCGATTCCCGGCGGGGTCAGGGATTTTCACCTGCCTCGAGATGACTGGGTGTTTGTATTGTCCTCATCATTTCATCATCATCCAGGAAAGTGGCGAAATTGGACTGAGCAAAGGTTGGGAAATTGTACGGGCGCTGATAACCACGCAGTTGAGCGCCCCACAAACCAAACATCATCATCATCATCATCATCATCTAATGTTGCATGGAAACATACGACGTACAGCGGCGGACAATTATCGACGGCTACTGCGACAGATTCGCGCGTTAGTACGACAACAAGCACTGGGCGCCGCAGGTAGAGTGAATAACCTTAATATTTGGACACTAACAGATTTTTACTTTGCTACATCATAACTGTATTCTGAATAAAAGAAAAATATAATATATCCACGTATTATACGAAGGTAGACGTCTTGTAAATAATAGTATGAATGATTCCAGAATGAGACTTTCACTCTGCAGCTGAGTGTGCGCTGATATTAAACTTCTTGGCAGATTAAAACTGTGTGCCGGACCGCGACTCAAACTCGGAACCTTTGCCTTTCGTGGGCAAGTGCTCTACCATCTGAGCTACCCAAGCACGTCTCACGCCCCGTCCTCACAGCTTTACTTCTGCCAGTACCTCGTCTCCTACCTTCCAAAATTTACAGAAGCTCTCCCGCGAACCTTGCAGAACTAGCACTCCTGAAAGAAAGGTCCCGAGTTCGAGTCTCGGTCCGGCACACAGTTTTAATCTGCCAGGAAGTTTCAGTGAGAATGATGTTTACACAATGTATACCACTTGTTAAATAATACGACTGAAATAAAGCACTCTTCGATGGTCTCGTTACTTTAATATCAGGACAGATGGCAGTGCCGCACTTGTTTTCACCGTTCACACCGGGGTAAACACTTAAGAGTCAGAAGGCAAGCGTGTGTTTACAAGCGCGGTCGACTGTCCAGACGATACGATGCCACACACAGCTAATACTAGTTTTGAGATACGACAGCTTGTGATTTTTCAAAACACGAAAGGCAAATCATATAGACAAATTGCTGCCACGCTCAACATAAGTGAGAGTACTGTGGCAGATATCGTCACACGATTCGAAAACGAGAACCGTATCGACTCTATACCGCAAAAGGGCCAGCCATCGAAACTGGATGCACGTGACAAGAGGCAGCTAATACGGAAAATAAAGAAGGATCCTACACTCACTGCACCCATATTAGCACGTGAGCTGCTAAACGAGACTGGCAAGAAGGCACATCATCAAAAGATACGCAGAGCATCGAATGAAAGTGGCTACAATGGAAGAGTGGCCAGGAAGAAACCGTATGTGAATGAACACAATCAAAAGAAGAGATTGTACTTTGCCAGGGGGTTTATTACGAAGGATGAAATATGGCGGAACGACGTCGTTTTTGCTGACGAAAGTAAATTCAACTTTTGGGTCGGATGGACGAAGCATGGTGTGGCGGAAGAAGAACGAAGAATTTACAGACACAAATCTTAAGCCGACTGTAAAGCATGGAGGTGGCAGCGTTCTTGTCTGGGGCTATATATCAATATTTGGACCGGGCGAATTGATTTTCATCGACACCATTATGGACAAATATGTCTATTTGAACATATTAATGAACAATTTCCGGAAAAGTGCTCAAACCATGGGGATATCAAACACGTTCACGTTTTACCAGGACAATGACCCGAAACATAAGGCTCGCATTGTGCAGGAATATTTGTTGTACAATTGCCCCAAAGTCTTACAGCCACCACCTCAATCACCAGATCTCAACCCCATTGAGAATGTGTGGGGAGGAGCGACGTATTAGAAAAACACGAGTATCGTCAAAGGAAACTCTGCAGCGTCGATTAAAAGAAGAATGGGACGGTCTACATGCGGACTATTTAAAAAAGATGATTTACAGTATGCCGCAGTTTTGAAAGAAGTGTTAGAATGGCTACCCGACAAGATACTGAAACACTTCATGTTCCACAAAAGCTTGTCTTGAAATGATTAGTTCTGCGAAGTGTCCGAATATTACAGTAACGTGAATATAAGAGCGAGTTGTATTTAAATAGTATTATAAAAAAAAACTTACGTACGTTATCTTAATAAAGTTTATGCTATTATTTACAAGACACATCACATAATATATATTTATATACGGTTATATGTTTTGTTTTGTTACGAATAAAGTTATGATGCTACAAGGTTAACATCTCACAGTGTCCGAATATTAAAGTGATTCGCTGTATGTTCCAGCACGCACATTATGTCAACGTCTATTTGGCATCAAAAATAAGTCGGTTGGCGCACATACTGCCGTTGCCCACCACGATCGCGTGAAGACTACGATTGGCCTTCGACATTCCGTGGATACTGACCACCTCTTTAAAATCCGCTTTGACGCTATAACGGAGAGGAGGAGGCTTCGGACTCGTAAACGTGAGGAACAGGGCGCGTGCTTTATTTCTCAGTACGATGCAACGCTATTGGAGAACCGAGCACGTCACCTTAATGGGCACTGTGGTCAACGAAGTGGCCCACCTTTCAACCCGTCCAGCGGTCAGTGTTGGACAAGTCACGGCACCGCTCGCACACCTTCGAGACTTCGTCGATTACAGGTACGTTCAGGACAGTTTGCCGGAGACGAGGCTGCCCATAACGAAAGACGTATATCTAAGCTTCCTTCAACAATCTCTCAATGTGAACACAAGTACCCGACGATAGAGTGGCAGAGAATATGGTTCATCTTCCCCCACTCACTACAGAGGTATGAAGTGGTGAACGGGAAATTCCCAAATCGCCAACGATTGCACTCTATTCAACTGGTCGACACGCCGATATGTCCCCATTGCACGGTCGTCGACCCCGACGAGAATCGTTTGCTTTGTGGTTCCCTGATTACCTTTTCTAGCACACAATTGAACAGTTGTGGGGGACAGTCCATCTCCCTGCCTTACGCCACATTTGATCTCAAGAGCCTTGGAGGTTTCCCCTAACAATTAATTTTGCATTTTGTAGTTGATAGTGCGTCTTTTACGATTGCCACTGACTTGTTGTCAGTTCCACATTCCTTTAAGATGCTGAATAACATTTTGCTGACAATTGAATCATATTATTTTTGGAGGTCTACAAATGTTATATAAATGCTTTTTTATATCTCATTCTTCTATACTTCATTATGAATTTCAAGTTTTATTTCATTCCATTTTTCTTTAAAAGGCCTACATAGTTATTGGGCCAACAATATTAATTCCAAAATACAAATCTATTTTCTATTATATTCTTTGTATTTTTGTGGGAGGTCAAATGAATATCACACCCCAAGGAACATTATTTGTATTTTTATGTGAGGTTAGATAAATATTACCGTCCAAGGAAGATTACTTTTAGACCTCAAAACCACAAACCACAATCAGTTATTTACTGAAGAGAACACTTAAAAGAGAAAAAAAAGAAAATATAATTTAATAATAAAAGTAAATAAAGCACGAAATACTTGCGACGCGATTAAAAAAACAAAAAGAGCTGCCATGAGATTCGATCCAACACATACTACAGCTACCAGTATAATACGCTGACACATTACCAAGGAACTGTCGATCTCTTCTTTTTAGCGTAACGCTCGAACAGGCGTACAGTAGTTGAAGAACGAATATTAAACTGGAAACAAAGGACACTGGAAGGCGTATCCACTCGCTCGTGTAACCCGCGCGTAAGGACTTGTAAAAATATGCCAACCAGCTGATACGTTTCTCTTAGCTGAAAACTATAGACACCCCAGGTGCCGGTCGAAGTAATTACAAATAAGTACATCCATTTTTCAGTATTTTTCTTGTGACCTTTTGTCTGTTTCTTTAAAGATCCGACTAGTATAAAATGGAATCTTTTGAAAGAATGTGGAACCTAGAAAACCCAACAACTGCACAATTTGTAGCGAATTAAGGTTTAAAATAATACATGGACAGGTCTAAATTTAAAAAATGGCATCTGATTCCAGTTAGATTCGAACGCTCGTCCTTTACGCTCGTAAACTGTCCGCCAACCCACTCAGCCACTGAAACAGATGTGAAATGCTCGTCGTCGTAGCGATTCTACCGACGTAGAGTTCTTATATTTCGAATAATAATTTTCAAAAGAAATGATACAATGAGTTAATTGCAATGAATCTTGACGTGTACTGCATCCTACATATTATACTGTGTCTATTTGACGATGTAAACACCAATCTGAAGCTCCACAGACCGCTAGAGTTGTGAACACTGTCACTTCTGAACTTGGGCATGCGCAATGCTCTGTTCCTGGACTCTACATGATTCGGGCCGGGCAATCTTTTTGCCTCTCATTGTACATCACTTCTACCGATTTCCATCCCATTCCGATAATTCCTTCGTGATGCGTCGTCTTTATCTTCCCTTCCTTTTTTTTTTCCTTAGAATGTAGTGAATAGTGTTATTCTTCAAGTAAAGATAACAGAAGCACCACTGCAGCAGGCACTACTTGTTACAAAAGCGTCATCGAATCTCAGTGAAGTATTCCGCGGCGTGGTTTAAGCCGTTTTATTGCCAGTCGCCTGTCCCCTGAGCTCCCAGCAGTTATTAGGTGTGTGTGTGTGTGTGTGTGTGTGTGTGTGTGTGTGTGTGTGGCAGACGACGCCGCGCGCGGCCCCTTCCCTTCCTTTCAGCCCCTCGTCGCGCCGCTGCCGCCCCCGCCGCCCCCGACTCCTGGTCCTTTCAGCGCGACGCGAGGCGCGGATCCAGACGTGTGGGAGGCGAGGTGAGGCCCCTTGTTTGGGCGTATCCCGGTGCATTAGCGCTGCCGCCCCGTGATCCGCTATCACGTTTCCGCCTGCGCCGGCGAACTTTGCGAAAGAAGCCCGCTTCCTCGCGGACGAGCTTCGCGTCGGGGCTTTGCACCGAAAGAAACCCCATACATCCACCTTAGGTCGGCGCACCGTCCCCGTAGCTGGCAGGTAAAAACCGACGGCGACAGCCGGGGGCTTTACTGATCTCACCTCTCTCAGATTATTACACGGCTCCGTACCTGACGCCGCAAGCGCACTGCAGCAGTAAGTCATGTGTACGGACGGGCATCACGGTACTGGACAAATTCAAAGCACAGGCACTGACAGTGAAAATTTCCGCCTGATGTAATGAACGGTAGCTTTCTTTAAACGTGGATGAATGTAAGACAATGCCTATAGCAAAAGAAAGAACATTTAGTATCAGATTACAAAATTAGTGCTGAATATCTACTTCACGTCTCATCATTTAAGATACTGCTAAGAAGCGGTATGACATAAGACAATCACATAAAACTAGTATTACAGAAGGCGAATGAGAATCAGATTGTTGCTAATGTCCTCAGGAAAAGAAATGGCATACAACACTGTAGTGCGATCAATTCTAGGTCTCTCCTGTGTATCACGTAGATATGACACGAGACATTGAACGAACTCAGAGCTGCGTGACTATGATCGAAACGAGTTGTTATCTGGGCTGTTGATAAGATATCGATATGTCGACGTCTTTGCGGAAGTGTATCGATACATAGGCGATATTTATCTCCCTATATATCGATATTAAAATGGCAATATCGAGTGCCGACATTTTTATTTTATATTATTTTTTCGCATTATTCGGTAAATATTTGAAGTTGTAGTAGAAAATAATTTTACTTTCATTGTGTGAAAGAGTCTTACTACCTTTCATCACTTCCATTTGTATCTTTCTCGTTGACTGTGTAAAGCAAGGATATGTGGCACAAAAGAAGAGGTCTGATGCCACTGGCCGACCGAGTTGGCCGAGCGGTTCTAGGCGCTAGTCTGGAACTGCGCGACCGTTACGGTCGCAGGTTCGAATCCTGCCTCGGGCATGGATGTGTGTGATGTCCTTGGGTAAGTTAGGTTTAAGTAGTTGTAAGTTCTATGGGACCTGATGACCTTAGAAGTTAAGTCCCATAGTGCTCAGAGCCATTTGAACCATTTTGATGCCACTGGGGCGTGGGCGGACGGGGGAGAGGAGGGGGGGGGGGCACGGTCTGAATGGAATAACAAGATATCCGATGTGAAGAAATACCACAGCACTTGCGTTAAAAAACAATTTTTAACGCAACTTTTATGCTTTTTCTTCAGATCGGGATTCTCCAAAAACAGTTACTGTAAATGATGAACAAATACCTAAATGGCAAGAATAGTCTCTGCGATGGGCAGAGACTTGAGACGTCGGCGTTACCTACAGAAACTGGTACGTTTAGTGTCACCAAGAAATTCTCACACTACTACTGCTAGGTCGCTGCCGTTGGCGGAAAAAAAAGGCAGGGAAGTCGACATGTGTTCCGCACAAATCCAAATATGTGCCGAAACCGAACAACGGACCTATCGGACACTTTCTATTGTGCCACTTACATGCAGTTACCATTGTTAGCAAAGTGGTTATCGCCAAGCGTGAACGTGCATCGTTTTCCTTTCAATTCTTGCTCTATGGGGCATAGACAGGCTGTTAGCTTGTTGATGTACAGAATATCTGATAATAAATCAATACTTAAATACACAGCTCTAAAACTGGCAATATGCACTCCTGGAAATTGAAATAAGAACACCGTGAATTCATTGTCCCAGGAAGGGGAAACTTTATTGACACATTCCTGGGGTCAGATACATCACATGATCACACTGACAGAACCACAGGCACATAGACACAGGCAACAGAGCATGCACAATGTCGGCACTAGTACAGTGTATATCCACCTTTCGCAGCAATGCAGGCTGCTATTCTCCCATGGAGACGATCGTAGAGATGCTGGATGTAGTCCTGTGGAACGGCTTGCCATGCCATTTCCACCTGGCGCCTCAGTTGGACCAGCGTTCGTGCTGGACGTGCAGACCGCGTGAGACGACGCTTCATCCAGTCCCAAACATAGTCAATGGGGGACAGATCCGGAGATCTTGCTGGCCAGGGTAGTTGACTTACACCTTCTAGAGCACGTTGGGTGGCACGGGATGCATGCGGACGTGCATTGTCCTGTTGGAACAGCAAGTTCCCTTGCCGGTCTAGGAATGGTAGAACGATGGGTTCGATGACGGTTTGGATGTACCGTGCACTATTCAGTGTCCCCTCGACGATCACCAGTGGTGTACGGCCAGTGTAGGAGATCGCTCCCCACACCATGATGCCGGATGTTGGCCCTGTGTGCCTCGGTCGTATGCAGTCCTGATTGTGGCGCTCACCTGCACGGCGCCAAACACGCATACGACCATCATTGGCATGTTGGGGCGTGAGCGGAAGACGGCCTAACGGTGTGCGGGACCGTAGCCCAGCTTCATGGAGACGGTTGCGAATGGTCCTCGCCGATACCCCAGGAGCAACAGTGTCCCTAATTTGCTGGGAAGTGGCGGTGCGGTCCCCTACGGCACTGCGTAGGATCCTACGGTCTTGGCGTGCATCCGTGCGTCGCTGCGGTCCGGTCCCAGGTCGACGGGCACGTGCACCTTCCGCCGACCACTGGCGACAACATCGATGTACTGTGGAGACCTCACGCCCCACGTGTTGAGCAATTCGGCGGTACGTCCACCCGGCCTCCCGCATGCCCACTATACGCCCTCGCTCAAAGTCCGTCAACTGCACATACGGTTCACGTCCACGCTGTCGCGGCATGCTACCAGTGTTAAAGACTGCGATGGAGCTCCGTATGCCACGGCAAACTGGCTGACACTGACGGCGGCGGTGCACAAATGCTGCGCAGCTAGCGCCATTCGACGGCCGACACCGCGGTTCCTGGTGTGTCCGCTGTGCCGTGCGTGTGATCATTGCTTGTACAGCCCTCTCGCAGTGTCCGGAGCAAGTATGGTGGGTCTGACACACCGGTGTCAATGTGTTCTTTTTTCCATTTCCAGGAGTGTATTTATATGTGCAGCGGGTATTTTGACAGGCAGATAAGTCGAAATTTTTCCGTCGATATAACATTACATCGACAGTTTATTCGTTCAACCGACGGACGATAACGATACTTTTTTAAATGTCGATACAAATTACTTTCAAGATTTTTAAAAATATCAGTTCTAGTTGGTGTAGCCCATACGAAAGTGTAACCGAAATACTTGGTGAAGTTAGATACGGAGGCTGTTTGTTTAGATCCGATCGGTTGCGAAATTGAAACCACAGTGAAAATCCGATGAAGCTTTGCGCAGATGTGTTGCGCAGTGCCTCTACTATGCCCGTCTACCGCGTCACGTCGCACTTTTCAATTCTGACCGCGCAGTCCGTACGTAAAGATGCCTAGAATAATAGTGTCTCCCGCCAAGTGTGAAGTGCGTGCTCTCATTCGATTTCTTCGTGCTAGCGGGTTCCGTCTGATTTCATGCAGGCCACATAACCTAACTGTTATCCGTGGCAGCAGAGTGCGGCAACGTTGCAGGAACTTTTGAAGCACGACGTACAGACGCTCACGGTGCAGGCGGTCAGGGAAGGAAGCGGGAGTCAGCCGATGGTCTTCTTCAGCGAGTGGGTCAGGCGATTCGAGGAAATCGTCTACGAAGGGCCATGCAGAGCAATCGAGGAGGAATGTTGCCATCAGGCACTGTCGTTCTTCATAACAGCGCTCGGGCGCACACTACAGCTGCAACAAAGACGCTCCTGCAGCGTTTTCGATGAAAATGAAATGAAATGATCGTCTGGCATTGATGGCCGGGAGACCCCATCCAGGGAAGCTCGGCCGCCGGTTGTAAGTCTTATTTCAGGTGACGCCACATAGAGCGACATGGGCGTCGGAGATGATGAGATGATAAGCGGCCAGGAATCGAACCCGGGCCCGCTGCATGGCAGGCAAACAAGTTACAACTCAGCGAAGCAGGCGGACAGCGTTTTCGATGTGTAGTGTTTGATACCCACCATACAGCCCGGACTTGGCTCCCTCAGATTTTCATCTCTTTGCTCACAGGAGTCTCTGGCTATGAAGACAGCATTTTGGCTCAGACAACGAGCTGCAGACCGGCGTAGAGTCTTGACGGAAAGTTCAGGCAGCTGCCTTCTGTAGCGAAGATATGGGAAAGTTTGTATAACGCTACGACAATTGTCTGAGTGGGAGCGGCGACTGCCGGCCGCTGTGACCGAGCGGTTCTAGGCGTTTCAGTCCGGAAACACGCTGCTGCTACGGTCGCAGAGTCGAATCCCGCATCGGGCATGGATGTGTGCAATGTCCTTAGGTTAGTTAGGTTTAAGTAGTTCCAACTCTAGGGGACCGATGACCTCAGATGTTAAGTCCCATAGTGTTTAGAGCTATTTGAACTACACTCCTGGAAATTGAAATAAGAACACCGTGAATTCATTGTCCCAGGAAGGGGAAACTTTATTGACACATTCCTGGGGTCAGATACATCACATGATCACACTGACAGAACCACAGGCACATAGACACAGGCAACAGAGCATGCACAATGTCGGCACTAGTACAGTGTATATCCACCTATCGCAGCAAAGCAGGCTGCTATTCTCCCATGGAGACGATCGTAGAGGTGCTGGATGTAGTCCTGTGGAACGGCTTGCCATGCCATTTCCACCTGGCGCCTCAGTTGGACCAGCGTTCGTGCTGGACGTGCAGACCGCGTGAGACGACGCTTCATCCAGTCCCAAACATGCTCAATGGGGGACAGATCCGGAGATCTTGCTGGCCAGGGTAGTTGACTTACACCTTCTAGAGCACGTTGGGTGGCACAGGATACATGCGGACGTGCATTGTCCTGTTGGAACAGCAAGTTCCCTTGCCGGTCTAGGAATGGTAGAACGATGGGTTCGATGACGGTTTGGATGTACCGTGCACTATTCAGTGTCCCCTCGACGATCACCAGTGGTGTACGGCCAGTGTAGGAGATCGCTCCCCACACCATGATGCCGGGTGTTGGCCCTGTGTGCCTCGGTCGTATGCAGTCCTGATTGTGCCGCTCACCTGCACGGCGCCAAACACGCATACGACCATCATTGGCACCAAGGCAGAAGCGGCTCTCATCGCTGAAGACGACACGTCTCCATTCGTCCCTCCATTCACGCCTGTCGCGACACCACTGGAGGCGGGCTGCACGATGTTGGGGCGTGAGCGGAAGACGGCCTAACGGTGTGCGGGACCGTAGCCCAGCTTCATGGAGACGGTTGCGAATGGTCCTCGCCGATAGCCCAGGAGCAACAGTGTCCCTAATTTGCTGGGAATTGGCGGTGCGGTCCCCTACGGCACTGCGTAGGATCCTACGGTCTTGGCGTGCATCCGTGCGTCGCTGCGGTCCGGTCCCAGGTCGACGGGCACGTGCACCTTCCGCCGACCACTGGCGACAACATCGATGTACTGTGGAGACCTCACGCCCCACGTGTTGAGCAATTCGGCGGTACGTCCACCCGGCCTCCCGCATGCCCACTATACGCCCTCGCTCAAAGTCCGTCAACTGCACATACGGTTCACGTCCACGCTGTCGCGGCATGCTACCAGTGTTAAAGACTGCGATGGAGCTCCGTATGCCACGGCAAACTGGCTGACACTGACGGCGGCGGTGCACAAATGCTGCGCAGCTAGCGCCATTCGACGGCCAACACCGCGGTTTCTGGTGTGTCCGCTGTGCCGTGCGTGTGATCATTGCTTGTACAGCCCTCTCGCAGTGTCCGGAGCAAGTATGGTGGGTCTGACACACCGGTGTCAATGTGTTCTTTTTTCCATTTCCAGGAGTGTATTTGGAGCGGCGACTATGTAGAGAACTACCTGGAAGGTGTAGCTAAATGTTGCAAATAAAACATTTTTGATTTTCACTAAGATATCCGTTTCGCGAAAGATCACACACTGAAAAAATAGCCCTCGTATGAATCATTGGAAGAAAGACCTCGTAGTTCTCATAACTCTGTTGGATAAACGTAGAGAAGTAGTGTCTACAGAAGTATTCGCGACCAGTATATCTCGCGTTGGCGTCATTAGAGTAACAGGGTGGAGACTACAGCGCGTACAGAAGGCCTCATTTTTTTCCCTCGCTTCATACTTCAATGAAATAGGCAGATGATCGATAATATTGGTATGATGTGCCCTCCGCCATGCACTGCATTTTTGCTTACTGCTTATTGATATATTAAGAGCAGTGAATACACAGTGGTGAGTCTGTGACTACACACTTCCGTCCTTCCGCGAAACAACTCACTCACAAGGGGCGTAATCCAGGTCGAAAGGATAAAACCAAATGAAAACGACTTTAAAACACGGTGATGACGTCGATGAGTCTGTTCTACCGCCCATGCATGTCATCGGTGATCCGTCTGTCGGATGGGGACGTTAAGCTCGACGGCCTTCTCGGTGCTATTCGGTAGCAGCAGGCTACATGCCACCACCGGATCTCATCCTCTTCCTTCTCTAATCATTACTGTACAACACACTACACTACGCTACACACGCATCCATTGCGCTTATCTACACTCTACAAACACACATATGACACAACGCTCAAGTATCCGCAAAGAAAGGCGCCTATGTGCGTGGAGGAAGCACACCCCGTGGGATATGCCAGTTAACACTACCGTACGCCATTTACATTTATGACAGGAAGATTCACAAGAGTCATAACAGAAGTTCAAGCGATTAAAGCACAACGGAATGGAACAGCTCATCGCAAAGACTTTGATAATGTTGTCACTGTTGGATCTGACCCTGCACCACTGCTCTCCACATGCACTGAAACCAACGTTGCATGTCCACACCTTGCTCTTCTGAAGTATTAAACTATTACGTTCTGACGTGTTTCGATCCGCTGTTCCGCTTCACTGACAAATGAGGAATAAACGTACATCAATACTGAAACTTCTATTTTGGGGAATACGACGTAGTAAATATTGCATATATTAAGTTACACTGTTTGAAACAAATTTTTGCCAGTTAGTACCATTTATGGCTCTTGTCAACCTGTTGGTCACAACTGCTGTTTCCTGAGCGACTTGTGGTTCTGTAGTCTTCAGATTAGTTAACCACCAAACATAATGTGTACACGCCTGGAAAATTTTGAAGATAAACTAGCTGTTACCTGCAGCGGTGATTGCGTGTCTAGTTTTCTCATGAGGAGTAATGGTGAGCAAGTAAGCTACTGTAGTTCAATTACGTCAGCTGCCCTCTCATGTCTGCCTGTTCGCATAAACAAAGCTCATGATGTGCGTACCCCCCCCCCCCCCCCCCCACACACACACACACAACTCTCTCAATTGCACCAAAGCACGATGCGGTGGCATGCACAGCATCTCTGCCGTGCATTGCGTTCGGAGGGAGTTTTATTTCAAAAGTAGCGTTCGTTCTTCCACAGGTTTCTATATCCGTACCAAATTTCGTCGAAATGGGTACTGGGGTTTAGTCGTGACAACGGTCTAAGGCGATGCAGTCAGACTGTGCGGCTGGTCCCGGTGGAGGTTCTAGTCCTCCCTCGGGCATGGGTGTGTGTGTTTGTCCTTGGGATAATTTAGATTAAGTAGTGTGTGAGCTTAGGGACCGATGACCTTAGGAGTTAAGTCCCATAGGATTTCACGCACATTTGAACAAGACTTAATTTTAGTATGGAAGTTTGGAGGATTGTATAAGCATAGCATTCATTACGTTGAATCGTATTACGTACAACACATAGCCAATAAAATCATTTTCATAAATATGATGAAGTTCAAAAGTCAAAGAGAATATTGTTTATTGAAAGAGTAATTATTTCTCCCTAATTAGCGTAATATTCTTCAAATCAATAAATTCCTTGTTCTACACACCTTCTAAAGCATCCTATATTCTTCCTAAGCGTTCGAGCTATCTCCATCCCAAATTACATCGAATACCGTTCAGCAGTTCTGTTGTGAAACGTAACAGACAGAGTTAGTTTCACATTTTACAATATTAAGTATAGGTGACATTGATGACTGAAAAATTACACACATCTCCATCAACATGGAGTCCACGAATGGCTGCAAGTGATCTCCAGGTAGCCGAACATTGCCATTTCCAGCCAACAGTCGTCCCGTTGCGTGTAAATGCAGTCCACACCATTAGACTATTGAACCACCAGCTTGCACAGTGCCTTGTTGATAACAGGGATCTATCGCTTCGTGGGGTCTGCGCCACACTCGAACTCTTACCATCAGCTCCAACCGGCTGAAACGGGACGCGTCTGACCAGGCCACGTTTTTCAAGTCGTCTAAGAGTCCAGCCGATATGGTCGCGAGCCCAGGAGAGGGGCTGCAGGGGGTGTCGTGCTGTTAGCAAAGGCACTCGCGTGGGACGTCTGCTGTCATGGCCCATTAACGCCGAATTAAGCCGCACTGTCCTACCGGATATAGCCCATTAACGCCGAATTTAGCCGCACTGTCTTAACGGATACGTTCGTCGTACGTTCCACATTTGATTTCTGCGACTGTTTCACGCAGTATTGCTTTCTGTTAGCAGTGACAACTCTACGGAAACGCGCTGCATTCGGTCGTTAAGCGAAGACCGTCGGCCACTGCGTGGTCCATTGTGGGAAGTAACGCTAGAATTTGGTATTCTCAGCACTCTATCGACACTGTGGATAACGGAACACTGAATTCCCTAACGATTTACGAAATGGAACGTCCAATGCGTCCAGTTCGTGCCACCATAATCACATCGGAAACCTTATCACACAAATCACCTGAGTACAAATGACAGCTCCGTCAATCCACTGCCCTCTTATACCTCGTGTACGTGATAACACCGCCATCTGTACACGTACATATCGCTATCCCATAACCTTTGTCACATCAGTGTACATCTCCGGGATGACCGTGCCAGGTTAGTGTGTTTCCAACCGGAACGGTAGTTTAGCCATGTCTACGCGAGAGAAGGAATGAGGTGGATGTAGGAATCGGGTAAGCCTTGCTGTTCTGTCTACATGTAAGTGGAGCGCTTTCAACCACTAAGCAAGTAAATACGTAAGTGACTGAAATTACTACAAGACAGGAAATAGGCTCCTGCCCTTACGATATTTTGCTGGTAGTAATCTGTGGCTGTATCATTGTCTTCGTCATCTGTGAATGTGGGGCAGCCTTCTGGAGATTCAGAAACGAATGACGAAGTCTCTGCGCTCGGGTGCGTGCCGTCTCGTATTAAGTGGCTGGCTGGCTCTGAGCACTATGGGACGCAACATCTTAGGTCATAAGTCCCCTGGAACTTAAGAACTACTTAAACCTAACTAACCTAAGGACATCACACACACCCATACCCGAGGCAGGGTTCGAACCTGCGACCGCAGCAGTCCCGCGGTTCCGGACTGCAGCGCCAGAACCGCACGGCCACCGCGGCCCTCGTATTAAGTATCAGGGACAGCTAAAGCATTTGTCCTCCAGCAACAATCGCAGAAGAGTAATACCGAATTGTTTACCCCATAAGGGAAACCATGAACGTATTATGGTCATGGAATATTATCTGCAATTTTGGAAGGAAGTTCTCCATAGTCAAATTTGGATGATATCACGATTATCAGAGGCGCTTCAAATAGTTTGCTTTTAATATCCTCGTCAGACTATTTGGTGGTGGAATTAGTTACCAATGACTGTTCACCGACAGAGCTTCCGCCTCCGTAAACCACTAAGATAATCTCTATCATTTGAGAAACGGAGCGTTGTCGCGCTGAAAATAATACAGAACGATTCAAAGTCGTTCTCGCATGGTCGATAAGAATTGACCAGTATTGTCTCACAAGGCTCCACAATGCAGATTTGAGGAACTACAGGCAGTTAATAGGGTCCACATCGTGAACAACAGGGAACATGCTATGTGGCATTCTCTGCTTTACTGTGCTAACATTCCCCTGACATTTGGCATGCGCGCATTTGTCTTGTGGACGGCTACATCATGTAATGTGATTAGGCGCACCATATGATGCCATTCCGTCGTTTCAGAGTGCACTGGCGAAGTGGGCTGCGTTACTGAAACCGGTGACTAGCGTTAAATTTCACGATCCTTTGTCTGGATGCTCTAGTTCGACCATACAGTTCAAGAGCAGAAATCTCTCGGTGAATTCCACGAATACTGGCGCCGCATACATAGTTTCATATTTCTCTGGCGCTTCCACATCAGTCCTATTTATTTATTACAATACCATTCTACAAAACATACTATCGTGGAACATAGCTTTGTATATTCCGCACTCCAGATAGTATTACACAACGTGTTTTCCTGAAACATAACTCTGTGTGTCACTCATATGGCATCTAATCGATAATCAGTCTTTCCGTGTATCATTGGCGAATAGAACAGGGAAGGGTGAAGATAAAGTGATACCTAAAGTACTCTCTGCGCGACATCGTAAGGAGACTTGCTTAGTACAAATGTAGATTTAAATGAACTTCGTTTGTTTATCCAGAACTCTTCTGATTCTCACTGAGTAACTCTCCTAGATCCAGCCAGTTTTAATCTGGCTTTAAGGTGTGAGGTGTTACGCGACTAATAGTTGGAACAGGAAAAAATTCGTCGGAAAGAAACAGACGAATGGCTAAACCACGACACTGTTTCTCTCAGAGAAACTCAGTTCTCACCATTCGTTCATCTTGGCTCCTCCCAAGAAACAATCGAATATTGTGTTCCCGTTTTTGTTCTCAAGCGAACTCATATCAAAACAATATATGAACACGTGGCGAGAACGATGACTTTATTTGCAAGCCATGGCAGGAAGGCTATGCAGTCAACGAAAGCAGGAAACAGAAAGCTACACGCGGAGTAGTTTCATACGATGAGAAGGAACATTCTGCATCTACATCTACATGATTACTCTGCAATTCACATTTAAGTGCTTGGCAGAGGGTTCATCGAACGACAATCACACTATCTCTCTACCATTCCAGTCCGCCGCACGTGGTCTCGCGGTAGCGTTCTCGCTTCCCGAGCACGGGGTCCCGGGTTCGATTCCCGGCGGGGTCAGGGATTTTCACCTGCCTCGAGATGACTGGGTGTTTGTGTTGTCCTCATCATATCATCATCATCCAGGAAAGTGGCGAAATTGGACTGAGCAAAGATTGGGAAATTGTACGGGCGCTGATAACCCCGCAGTTGAGCGCCCCACAAACCAAACATCATCATCATCATCATCATCTACCATTCCACTCCCGAACAGCGCGCGGGAAAAACGAACACCTAAACATTTCTGTTTGAGCTCTGATTTATTTTATTTTGATGATCATTCCTACCTATGTAGGTTGGGCTCAACAAAATATGTTCGCATTCGGAAGAGAAAGTTGGTGACTGAAATTTCGTAAATAGATCTCGCCGCGACGAAAAACGTCTTTACTTTAATGACTTCCATCCCAACTCGCGTATCGTATCTGCCACACTCTCTCCCCTATTACGTGATAATACAAAACGAGCTGCCCTTTTTTGCACCCTCTCGATGTCCTCCGTCAATCCCACCTGGTAAGGATCCCACACCGCGCAGCAATATTCTAACAGAGGACGAACGAGTGTAGTGTAAGCTGTCTCTTTAGTGGACTTGTTGCATCTTCTAAGTGTCCTGCCAATGAAACGCAACCTTTGGCTCGCCTTCCCCACAATATTATCTATGTGGTCTTTCCAACTGCAGTTGTTCGTAATTTTAACACCCAGGTACTTAGTTGAACTGACAGCCTTGAGAATTGTACTATTTATCGAGTAATCGAATTCCAACTGATTTCTTTTGGAACTCATGTGGATCACCTCACACTTTATTTAGCGTCAACTGCCACCTGCCACACCATACAGCACTCTTTTCTAAATCGCTTTTCAACTGATAATGGTCTTCGGATGACCTTACTAGACGGTAAATTAACAGCATTATCTGCGAACAACCTAAGAGAGCTGCTCAGATTATCACCCAGGTCATTTATATAGATCAGGAACAGCAGAGGTGCCAGGACGCTTTCCTGGGGAACACCTGATATCACTTCAATTTTACTCGATGATTTGCCGTCTATTACTACGAACTGCGACCTTCCTGACAGGGAATCACGAATCCAGTCGCACAACTGAGACGATACCCCATAGGCCCGCAGCTTGATTAGAAGTCGCTTGTGAGGAACGGTGTCAAAAGCTTCCCGGAAGTCCAGAAATACGGTATCAACCTGAGATCCCCTGTCGATAGCGGTCATTACTTCGTGCGAATAAAGAGCTAGCTGCGTTGCACAAGAACGATGTTTTCTGAAACCGTGCTGATTACGTATCAATAGATCGTTCCCTTCAAGGCGATTCATAATGTTTGAATACAATATATGCTCCAAAATCCTACTGCAAACCGACGTCAATGATATAGGTCTGTAGTTCGATGGATTACTCCTACTACCCTTCTTAAACACTGGTGCGACCTGCGCAATTTTCCAATCTGTAGGTACAGATCTATCGGTGAGCGAGCGGTTGTATATGATTGCTAAGTAGGGAGCTATTGTATCAGCGTAATCTGAAAGGAACCTAATCGATATACAATCTGGACCTGAAGACTTGCCCGTATCAAGCGATTTGAGTTGCTTCGCAACCCCTAAGGTATCTGTTGTTACAACAAGCACGCCAACAGATCAGTAAGAACACATACTGCGGATAGCAACGCACAATCTGCATCTGTTTGGGTTTCTCTACACAAATCTACTCCACTGTATAGCAGAAATCTTTTTTTTTCAATAAATGTGATATACGTTATCCTATCAAAAGTATCCGGACAACAATTAGAGGATATTAATATGAAGTGAGTCCACCCTTCGCCTGTTTGCCGGCTTCCACTCTACTGGGGATACTTTCAATCAGTTGTCTGAATATCGGTTGAGAGGTGGCAAGCTAGTCTTCCTCGAGATCCGAAACCAGATAAGGTAGTGATGTCTCCGAACTGTCCCTCTACTGTACGCACTACACAATGCTGTAAAATGTTTTCACATTCTGCAATTCAGCATTTTCTGAAATTATCTCCGTGTATACGAGGGTTCGGACTTTAATAGTGCCAACTATTTATTTACAGCTCGTACAAAATATTTACGTGTTTCAAAGTGTTACTGACATTCAAAGTAGTCACCAGCATTGTCTATAACCCGTTGCCTACGATGTGGAAGTTTTAGGATACTCTTAGCAGTGCCAGTTGTGTTGACAGTTCGAGCGGCGCGGCTTATTGCCCAACGAATTTGTAGCAGTTCTGAAGCGAAGGGGGCGTGAAGTGTTTCCTTCAGTTTAGAAACCGAGTTGAACTCACAAGGGCTTAAGTCAGAGGAGTGCAGTAGGTGGTATAGCACTTAGCAGCCCCATCAGTCAAACAAATCAGTAGCAGCTTGCACTGTACGTGCTTGAGCATTGTCCTGAAAAATGATGGGCAGGTCCTGTAGAAAGTGTAATCACTTCTGCCTCTAAGCTGGTCGTAGGTTGTGTTCCAAAAATGAACTTGTATGACATATTTGTGAGTTTGTAGCTGTGAAGTGCAATGCCTCATTTCCTTTAAAATATTAAAGATTTTTTTTGCTATTTCTATGAAATAATTAAAGGAAGGAAATTATGGGAATAGTGGTAAATTAAAAACTTAACAACAATTCATTTATAGTATACTAGAGGAAGCCGAAAGGCACGCGTTTTAGCTCACGCAGGCTGGCGTGAGGTCTGGAACAGGACAAGGAAATTAGACTTTAGCAAAAAAACGTACGTAGCTGCTGGAATACTTAACCTTAATCCGTAAATGGTGAACATCGCTCTTGACGGTACATGTTTTACAGCATCAATAGAAACTGGTAATGGCGCCTTGCTAGGTCGTAGCAAATGACGTAGCTGAAGGCTATGCTAACTATCGTCTCGGCAAATGAGAGCGTATTTTGTCAGTGAACCATCGCTAGCAAAGTCGGTTGTACCACTGGGGCGAGTGCTAGGAAGTCTCTCTAGACCTGCCGTGTGGCGGCGCTCGGTCTGCAATCACTGATAGTGGCGACACGCGGGTCCGACGTATACTAACGGACCGCGGCCGATTTAAAGGCTACCACCTAGCAAGTGTGGTGTCTGGCTGTGACACCACATATAGTATGCAATAAAAATAGAAAGTAGGTGATCCGCTGCCTCTGTGTACATACACTGAAGCGGCAAAGAAACTGGTACAGATATGCGTATTCACATACACATGCGGTCGCCAACGCCTATATAACACAACAAGAGTCTGGCGCAGTAGTTAGATCGGTTACTGATGACAGAATGGCAGGTTATCAAGATTTAAGGGAGTTAGAACGCGGTGTTATAGTTGGCGATAGGACACAGCATCTCCGAGGAAGCGATGAAGTGGGAATTTTACCATATGACCATTTCACGAAAGTACTGCGAATATCAGGACTCTGGTAAAACATCAAATCTCCGACATCGCTGGGGCCGGAAAAAGATTTTGCAAGAACGGGACCAACGACGACTGACAGCGTTCAGCGTGACAGAAGCGCAACCCTTACGCAAATTGCTGCATATTTCAATGCTGGGCCATCAAGAAGTGTTAGCGTGCGAACCAATCAACGAAACATCACCGATATGGGCTTTCGGAGCCGAAGGCCAACTCGTGTGCCCTCGATGACTGCACGACACAAAGCTTTACGCCTCGCCTGGGCCCGTCAACACCGACACTGGACTATTGATGACTGGAAACGTGTTGTCTGGTCGGTAGAGTCTCGTTTCATATTGTATCGAGTGGATGGGTTTTTACGGGTATGGAGACAACGACATGAATCCATGGACGCTGCATGTCAGCGGGGGACTATTCAAGCTGGTGGAGGCTCTGTAATGGCGTGGGCGTGTGCAGTTGGAGTGATATGGGACCCCCGGTACGTGTAGATACGACTCTGACAGGTGATACGTACATAAGCATCCATTCATGCCCAATGTGCATTCCGACGGACTTGGGTAATTCCAGCAGGACAATGCGACACCCCACACGTCCAGAATTGCTACATAGTGGCTCCAGGAACAATATCCTGATTTTAAACACTTCCGCTGGCTACCGAACTCCCCAGACATGAACATTATTGAACGTACTTGGTGCGCCTTGTACCGTGCTGTTGAGAAGAGATCTCCACCCCTCGTACTCTTACGGATTTATGGACAGCCCTGAAGGATTCGTGGTGTCAGTTCGCTCCAGCACTACTTCAGACATATGTCGAGTCCATACCACTGGTGCTGCGGCACTTCTGCATACCCGCGGGGGCCCCACACGATATTAGGCAGGTGTACCAGTTTCTTTGGCTGTTCAGTGTATATAGTACATCTATATTCAGATACGATACATATTTAAAGAATATGTAGCCTATGCTGTCCGAACGTTTATGAGTGTATCGTGTAAAACTCTGAGGTATATCAGTGGCGAACTTCTCGTTATTTGTGGTAACAACGTTAAACACTGACTTGGCTACTAGTATAGATAAAGTAACCAGAATAATGCAACAGGTTACAAAGACTAAAAAAAAAAAAAAGTCCCAGTACACGGGAATAATTCCCATTTTTCCCAATCGCATCGTCGGTAATTAAGATAAAAATATTGGCTGGCAGCATCAAATATTATTTTCATAAGTAAAACAACTGTTCTTTTGGTAGCTTCTCATTTCTCCAGACCTCCTCCTCGAGAAAAATGCGACACATCACAAGGAATCGAACCCACGACCTCCCAGGCGGCAGACAGTGAGGCTAACCTCTGCGCAGCGGCTGCTGGCGGTCAGCACCGGCGCACGCGCGGCCTGCCTGCCTGTCTGTCCGCCAGAGGGCAGCGGCGGGCCGGGCCGGAGACCCCGTTTCGTTTCCAGGGTCAGCGCCGACCGCCGCCGCCGCCGCAGGGCCCACATTTCTTCCGGCCGGCTTTCTACTCGCCGCTTCTCGGCTGGACTCTCGCGCTGGACTGGACTGGACTTTCGCTTCCTCTTCGCATGCGGCCGGCGCATCGCGCCCGCCATCCGGGGCGGAGCAGGCTGACCCCAGCTGCCATCGACGGCGCACCGCCGTCTCCGCGCCGGAAAGATGGATGGCAGCAGCGAGGCCAATCCTTCATGTCCGCACTCGTAAAACTGTGCGCCAGCACTACCCGCGCAACCCACTCTGCGCCTCTGCTGCAGCGCTACTGGCCGCTGACGAAATATACGAGGCCTCACGAAAGGCACTTTATAAATTCGTAACGCAACACGGAAGAAAAATGAAGACACGCTCATAGGATTTGTCGACCTGGAGCAAGCGTTCGACAGTGTCAAACGCTGCAAGATGCCGGCCGGGGTGGCCGAGCGGTTCTAGGCGCTACAGTCTGGTACCGCGCGACCGCGATGGTCGCATGTTCGAATCCTGCCTCGGGCATGGATGTGTGTGATGTCCTTAGGTTAGTTAGGTTTAAGTAGTTCTAAGTTCTAGGGGACTGATGACCTCAGAAGTTAAGTCCCATAGTGCTCAGAGCCATTTGGACCATTTTCTTGGTGCAAGATGTTCGAAATTCTTAGGAATACTGGGATAAGCTATAGAGAACTACGGGTAATACACAATATGTACTAGAACCAAGAAGGTACAATAAGAGTGGAAAACCAAGAACGAAGTGTTCTGATTAAAAAAATGGTACACAGTGACACACAACCACAAATACACACACAGAACATCCAATATTTTCAAAAAACAAGACATAAAAATGGCCCACCAAACCAACAACTCAATTCAGAAATACTTCCCAAAAACAGCAGGAAAAACTGACCTGTATCATAAATCAGCAATATACCAACTGAAATGCAATACGTGTGATGAAAGATACATAGGGCAAGCCAGTAGGACATTTGACGCCAGTCGCAAAGAACGGGTAAGGTCATGAAAGTACAGGACAAATCATTCAACTTTTTCAGAACACCTGCACCAACACCACCATAAAATTACAGCCAGAGACACACACATGGAAATCGTAATGATAAACAAGAACAAAAAACATCTCCTCACCTTACAAGAAAACTACCACATCCAAAATACTATAACAGAAAAGAAATAACTCATAAATGAACAGCCCAACACACTCTTTAAGCTTATTGACCCCTAACGTTAATTATACACATATAATCACAGGCTCCATTTACCACTAACATCTCCTCCCAGATTCTGTCCTATAATCACAGTCCGGGCCCATCCCCCCCACCCCCCCCCCCCCCCCCCACGCACAAAAGAAAATGTCGACCCAGCTCCACTTCTCTCACGTCTCTACCCAACATACAAGACGATTTTACAAATTTTCACTAACCCAAAAAAAGTAGTTTCACAAGTTGGCAACACTCACAACGTGAATGAAAACAAAGTAACAGACATAAACACTGTTACTGTGCGGAATGAGAGTCAGTTTATAAAAGTGAAGTGCAAATAATGCAGCGCAAGAAATACTGCAGAATGGCAAAAACTGCCAAGTGAAAATGTGAACCGAAGCCCTTCGATGTCAAATGCTACTAGCAAGGAAGGCAGGAGCAGAATATGTAAAGAAACATCATAACTAACACGCACACCAACTTAATAAACAAAACGCTGTTTTTAACCTAAAACAAACAAAAATGTACAAATCTATGTGTCCAATTTGCAGAATAACCACGTAAAACGCATTAAACATAAAAGCGAAACACGTTTGGTGTAATTCATTTTAATTAAATTGCAGTCAGCTCAAGACGAATAACAAATAGTAACAGATCAAAAAGGGTCTATGATAAGGACGCAGACTTTCGCCCCCTACTGTTCAATCTATAAGTCGAAGAAGCAATGACGGAAATAAAGGTTCAAGAGACGAATTAAATTTCAAGGTGAAAGGATATCAATGATAAGATTCGCTGATGACATTGGTATCCTGAGTGAACGTGAAAAGAATTACAGGATTTGCTGAGTGGAATGAACAGTTTAATGGGAACAGAATATGGATTGGGAGTAAATCTAAGATAGACGAAACTAATGAGAAGCAGCCGAAATGAGGACAGCGAGAAACCTAACATCAGTGATGGTCACGGAGTAGATGAAACTTCCTGGCAGATTAAAACTGTGTGCCCGACCGAGACTCGAACTCGGGACCTTTGCCTTTCGCGGGCAAGTGCTCTACCAACTGAGCTACCGGAGCACGACTCACGCCCGGTACTCACAGCTTTACTTCTGCCAGTACCTCGTCTCCTACCTTCCAAACTTTACAGAAGCTCTCCTGCGAACCTTGCAGAACTAGCACTCCTGAAAGAAAGGATATTGCGGAGACATGGCTTAGCCACAGCCTGGGGGATGTTTCCAGAATGAGATTTTCACTCTGCAGCGGAGTGTGCGCTGATATGGAACTTCCTGGCAGATTTTAATCTGCCAGGAAGTTTCATATCAGCGCACACTCCGCTGCAGAGTGAAAATCTCATTCTGGATACGGAGTAGATGAATTTAAGGAATTTTGCTACCTAGGCAGCAAAATAACCCAGGACGGTCGGAGCAAGGAGGACATCAAAAGCAGACTAGCACTGACGAAAAGGGCATTCCTGGCCAAGAGAAATCTACTAGAATCAAACATGGGCCTTAATTTGAGGAAGTAATTTCTGAGAATGTACATTTGGAGCACAGCATTGTGCGGTAGTGAAACATGGACTGTGGGAAAACCGGAACAGAAGAAAATCCAAGCATTTGAGATGTGCTGCTATAGAAGAACGTTGAAGATTAGGTGGACACATAAGGTTGGGAATGAGGAGGTTCTACGCAGAATCGGCGAGGAAAGAAATTTGTGAAAAACAATGAAAAGGAGAAGGGACAGGATGACAGGACATCTGTTACGACTTCAGGGAATAATTCCCATGGTACCAGAGGGGGCTATAGAGGGTAAAAACTGTAGAGGAAGGCAAAGACTGGAATACATCCAGCAAACAATTGACGACGTTGGTTGCAAGTGCTAATCTTAAATGAAGAGAATCGCAGAGGAGAGGAATTCGTGGCGAGCCGCATCAAACAAGTCAGAAGATTGATGATACAAAAAAGCGGCAGTAACAATGCCTCCCATAAATATGGCCTGCCGTTTTACTGTCTTTCAAAGTAATCACCACAATTGTGTATAACCCGTTGGCAGCGATGTGGAAGTATTAGGATATCCTTAGCAGCTCCAGGCTGTGTTCCAAAACTGAATAGTTTAGAGAAAGAAGCGGCGACACTTTCTATAGGGCGCGCCCACCGTTTTGTAGGACAATGCTAGGAAGCATATGGCGCAATTTGTAACTGATTTGTTCGGTCGATGGGGCTCGGAAGTGCCGTACCACCCACCACACTCCGCGGACTTAAGCCCTTGTCACTTCAACTTGATTCCTCAATTGAACACATCATGGTATCGCTTCCTGCATAGTTTCAAGGGCAAGGGAAAAAGACCTCTCCACTCGGACTGTCAATACAGTTGGCGTTTCTAAGGGTATCCCATGACTTCCACATCGCTGGCGATGGGTTAACCATACCATTATAAAGGAGAGTAAAATTCTCAGTCATGTATCTATTTTGTAAAGGTTGCGAATAAACAGTTATCACTATTGAAGTTCCAATCCTCGTACTAACAAAAAAAGTGCCCATGTGGAAACTGTAGGTAACTATACTTAAGACTATAATCCTATCAACACGGTGCCCTTGGAGGAATAACAGCAGTTGTTGTAGCCAGAAGAATAACTTACCGAAATAAAGTGTTTGGCACCAACATGGAAATGATAAGTCGACGTCAAATCCAACCAAGCAATTCAGATACGCTTATGATGTAGCAGAGGCAGCTGTAGGCTAGAGCTATGCTGTAGGAGGATAAGAGAAATTAGCTCAGACTCTATGACGATGTCAACTATGTGAAGACGTATTCCAGCAAGAAATATAGTATGCGCTTTCCGTTTCACTAATAGCAAGGCAGTCAGATAACGTGACCAGACAGGTCGAGTTAAATAACTTTACTATTGTATATGAATAAAACAGATTAATAAACACATAACACAAAATTACGTAACTCCATGGGCCGATTCTTATCACCACAGCAAAGTACCTGGAGCACTTGAATACTAAAACGTTTAAATAACCGTGGTAAGGGGAATTACTAGTGTTCTATTCTCTCAACGAAGGACAATGAGTAAGACCTTTGTCGTGTTCTGTTCCAAATCTTCGTCAGAAACCGCTTCTTGACTTATTTCTGCATTGAGAACTTACTTACTTGAAATTTTTGTGTCATCGTGGATTACTTATTTTATCGTCGAAACACAGATTGTACTATTTTAAAGGATCCACGTATTTCGAAGCGCAGTACCCAGAAACTTTTTTCTTGGCCAACTACCAACAGAGGAGGCCAGCGTGTGAATCTCAAAAGCCTTCTCTTCCAAACAGTGTACTGCTCTATGCGTTTTAGCAAACGATTACTCTGATTAATGATTTCACAGCCGGGTGAACATTTTTCAGTTTTGTTCATGAATACACTTGGAATTACTTTCCTGTAAATTATGTTACAGGTCGCTTTTGCCAAACAATTGTCAAAAGCTGCAGTGGTGACAAAGTAGGAACATAAATTAACTGTGGAACGCGCAACAACATGTGCAAGAAGTATATTGCGCTATTATTACGCTGCCGGGTTAGTCATGCACTTACATACAGTAAAACTGACATTTGTGTTAATTTTAACTCACAGTTTTGTGAATTTTAACAGCATAAAATTAATAATTAAACGGTTTTATTTGTTTGGCGTTCGTACTACGAAATTACTATGCTTATAGGGGTCGTGGTCGAAATCTAAACGTAATTAATTTATACATAACGTTTACAAAAGTCTCGCAGGGGAGTTAAAATTAGTTTTTTCTCCAAGACGAATAATTTCCGCGCAGAGAGCGAGAGAATACTGAAAATCTCGCATGCGCTGTAGCTTAGGTGGTTTTTGTAGGCTAACTTGTAATTTCCCGACTTTATGGATCACAAGTGTCCATCAGATTGTATCGACTTCCTGTATACCACTGTGACACGTCGTAAACAATTATCGTTTACAAAAAATGGTTCAAATGGCTCTGAGCACTATGGGACTTAACTTCTGAGGTCATCAGTGCCTTAGAACTTAGAACTACTTAAACCTAACTAAGCTAAGGACATCACACACATCCATGCCCGAAGCAGGATTCGAACCTGCGACCGCAGCGGTCGCGCGGTTCCAGACTGTAGCGCCTAGAACCGCTCGGCCACCCCGGCCGGCTATCGTTTACAGCCTATATTGTATCGTGGCTTTTCGGTTTTACGTTCTTGTGGTCACCATTATGATGGGTAGTTCGGCGAAATAAATAATGAACCACATCACAATTAATTTCTTTAAACAAGTCCTGCCCTCAGAAGACTATGCCTTAAAAAGTGTGCTACGTAGGGATGGAATCACGTTGGAGGTTTCTTCTTAGAAAAGATTTATGTAACTGAGCTGAACAAATTCCGCATGCAGAATAAAATGTTTGCCTTCAAATATCCCTAAATCGTAGAAGACCATACACAATCCGGAAGTCACCAACGTCAAGGCTTTTATTCGCATATACAGCATATCAGTCAAGTTCAACACAAGTTCTAACACGCTCTTTTCTCCGGGCACGCCCATGACGTTAATGGATAACGAGGAAATACGAGTTTTTTTTTTAATTCCTACAGTTTTATTATAAACAGAACCCTTAAAATTTTTAAAAATTATTCACAGCCAATATGGCATAAAAAATTTTTTTAAGACAGCCGGTTTCAACAGACTCTGCTGTCACATTCAGGGCTGTTAGAATGCGCATACACATCGAATTTATCTCGTAGGTTATGATGTAACATTTGATACAAAAGTTTCAGTTTGGCATTATAAAAATTAGAAGTGGGTCCGTACATTTACACACCTTAATTATTTTTGTTGTAAAACAAAAGTGGATTCGTACTATTTAGGATATGTCCCGCATATGCAAACAGATGTGCTACTGTGTACCGTTCTTGTACAATGCATATATGAGCAATATGTATATGGACATTGCGTTTTGCACATGATGCTTCATGTTTTTTAAAATATTTTAGCGATGACAAACCTTTTATAATATGCTATTTTATCCACTTGACATCTTGTGCGGGAGTTTCGGCGTAAAATGAACACGTTTAACAACAAAAAATGTTAAGATATGTAATTGAATATACCCACTTCCGGTTTTTATAACACCAGACTAAAACTTTGATATCAAATGTTACATTGTAACTTATGAGACATATTCCATATATGTGCAGTTTCTTACAACCTGTAGATGACAGCGAAATCTATAGAAACCGGTTGTCTTAAATAATGAAATTTTTTATACGGAGCTTGGCTATTGAATGTTTTTTAACAATTAGAACAGATCGCCCTTCACTACTCTCAAAATGAGAAAATTTAATCTTAAAATTTTAAGTACTCTTCTACGCAATGAAACTACAATGTGCTGAATCATTTTCATCATTAAACAAGGCTCTAACCTATTACAAGTAATGCTAATGAAAGGGCACTTTGTGATCCCGAAACATTTAAAACTCTCCCTGTTCTCTTACTTGTTCAACAGAACGAAAAACCAGTCCAAGTTACAAATATTTTATTATGCATTCGATGACTAGTCTGGGGCCGATCATAACATAACATAGTCGAATATGGCATTTTCGAAGATGTCAAAAAATGTGTAATGTACATTTACAGTGCATACAGACAACTTTTATTGTCTGCCTTCACTGTTTGTAACCGATGGACAAGATTATCTTCCGAATTAAGTCTTCCTAATACTAACTTATCGACTTGACGCAAGAGGTTGCTACAGAGACCACCTTTTTCCGGTGGGCCCTCTAGGTGTTAACTTCTTGTCGTTTTTGTTTGTGGATCCTCTTGCTAAGGAGCTTTTCCCCTAACTGTCAGCCACCCCTGCACACTCTGTATTCATCACCTCTAGCCCCTACTACGTCTCTCAGATCCCCCACCCCCATCATTTAATGGATCTCCCTGTATACTTTACGCGCTATTCCCCTTCAGGCCTGAGGCTCCCCCTTCATATATGTGTCCACGAAGAACTGTTCTCTTTCAGCCACTAGCGACGTTCTTTTCCAACAAGAGAGGCAAGTCATATTTTATTTTATTTGTATATTACTTGTTATTCTGAAGTACTGAGGGATAAAACACAAGGAGCGAAAAGTTACCTAAAATGCATGGAAACTAAAAGGAAGAGAGAAAAAATTGTGAATCAGGCAATAGTTGAAAAGAGAGCTATACGAGGTTGTAGCCTATCCAGCGTGTTATTCAATCTGCGCACTGAATAAGCAGTAAAGAAAACCAATGAGAAATTTGGAAACGGAGACTAAGGTACAAAAATAACTTTTAAAATTTGTCGTTGACACGGCAATCCTGCTAAACGACGGAAAATTCAGCTGAGTGGGATGAATAGTAGTTGAAAAGAGAGCTATACGAGGTTGTAGCCTATCCAGCGTGTTATTCAATCTGCGCACTGAGTAAGCAGTAAAGAAAACCAATGAGAAATTTGGAAACGGAAACTAAGGTACAAAAATAACTTTTAAAATTTGTCGTTGACACGGCAATCCTGCTAAACGACGGAAAATTCAGCTGAGTGGGATGAATAGTAGAAGAAATATAGTGGGGTGAATGGAATTAAAACGGGTGATGTGAAGGGAGTTAGATTACAAAGAAAAAGAAGTAGAGTTTGGCCATTTGGGTAGCAAAATAAATTACGACAGCTGCAATAAAGAGAATAAAAAATGCAGAATGACCAACCGTTTCTAGGAAAGAAAAATGTGTTAACACCTAATATAAATTTAGATGTTAGGAAGTATTTCTTGAAAGTATTTGTCTGGAATACAGGCTTATGTGGAGCTGAAACATGGACGACAAACATCACAGAAAATAAAGAATATAAACGTCCTAAATGTAGTGTTTCAGAAGAATGTTGGAGATCAGATTGAAAGATCGGTTAACTAGTCTAGAGGCACTGAATCGAATCTGGATTTCAAAAATAAAAAAATAAATAATGGCACGATTTGTCCAAAAGAACAGATAGGTTAATAAGACCAGAATGCGAGAATGCTTTGCTCACGGATTGCGTAACGGTAACTATTTTTTTCTTAGTTTATATTCATGCTATTATTTGGTGTGTCCATAGTTTGTCAGAATTTCGCAGGTATGTGAACTGTTAAATAGCACCTGAGTTTCTCCCGGCATATGCAATGTTCGAATACTTTACGGGAATGCAGCCAGATGACCTCGTCGACAACCACCGACATTTCGACAGGAGCACACACTGCCATTTTCATGGTGAAACTGCAGCAAGTAAGCGCTGTGTAAGGGAATTTAAATCCTCGCTTCTCAGAGAAACTCCGGAAAGATAACACTCACACACACTGTAAACACTAGCGCCATCACACACCAAAGATGACCGAGTCCGCAGCTCGTGGTCGTGCGGTAGCGTTCTCGCTTCCCACGCCTGGGTTCCCGGGTTCGATTCCCGGCGGGGTCAGGGATTTTCTCTGCCTCGTGATGACTGGGTGTTGTGTGCTGTCCTTAGGTTAGTTAGGTTTAAGTAGTTCTAAGTTCTAGGGGACTGATGACCATAGATGTTAAGTCCCATAGTGCTCAGAGCCAAAGATGACTGACGGTCTGAGTTTATCGATAGTGAAATTAATAATCAACAGGTAGGGTACCATGAACTCTGTTCCTCCGTTTTTTGACAAGTGTGAGAGCAGAATTTAAACAAAACCCACCATCTCTATTTGTAAGATTATTTTGTTAACTTGACTTCAATACCTTCCTTAATCAGACTATCGCAATAGGTAGAAGTGCATGTTAGCATCACCGTGTTGTTATGTACCATAGGATGATCGGTGCCAAGACAGTGTTCTGCAGTAGCGGATTTGCTCCGCTGTTGCAAGCGTGCGTGCCGCTAATGCTCAGTCACCGGTCCTCCACAGTCTTGAAGTCTGACCAGCATTTTACGTGCCTCAGCTGCAAGGAATACGGTAGACACTCGCCTTACGCAAACCAAGTTACGAAGTGCCCCTCCACGTTGAGTCGGATGGTGAGAACTATCAACCTGCAGATACAAGTCAGTGTGAGTAGGCTCTCTATAAACGGCACGTCCCAACGTAGCATCCACCTTCCTCCTGACCGACATATCAAAGAAGTGAAGACAGTCATCCTCTTCCACCCCCGTCGTGAAACAAACATTGGGTTAGATTGAACTCAGGTGTTGTAAAAAGTCGTTCAAATTCTCACTGTCTTAGGGTCAAACAGATTCCCCTGCACAGTGCTCACTTGCTGCAGTTTTGCTTGAAAATGGCAGGGTGTACTACTGTCGAAATATTGACGGCTGTCGACAACGTCACCCGGCTGAAAGTTATTTGGGTATTCTACCATTTTTTTTTAAAATGGCATATAATACTCAATACTAACTACGGCCGTTTACCATGCAATAGTTGTACGGTTTTCTTAAAACGACAATTACAATTGTACTTACCAAGCTTGAGCCAAGTGAAACAGACAACCAATAATCTTTGATTGTAGGGAGGGCAATCTCAATTCTCTCTTGGATGGACTGTTCAAAGTCAGTTTTTTGATTAACTTCGAACAGTGCATTTGCCTCCACCCACATTCGTCTTGAACTCACTGTATAATTTTCAAATATATTTCCTTCTTCTTATATTTTATAAGGCTGAATACTAATCGTAAGAACATCCAGAGTAACTGTGGAAAGCGAGTAACGGAGAAAGCGCTTGGCTACACACTGAGAAATACCACCTACCACTATAATAATACCACCTACCACTATAATTCTCTGCTGATAAACGTGTTGTAGATTGAAGTCGGTGACCATTTTCTATATCATTATTAAGGACAAAAGCTTCGCCTTTTGTAGTGGTCATCTCCATCTGCAATTTACCGTACAAGCTTTGATGATCTTTCATCCAAAGCTTCGTCTTTTGTTATAATATAATTCAATAACATTTTCCTCTTCAACAAGTGTTCTGGAACTGGTGTTTGGTCATGAGTGCCTCCCAAACGCATTTTCGCTGCCTGCTATAAATAATTTAAGAGAACACCGCGAATTTTTATCACAGCATCGCCACCCTCATTCTTCAGTTCCTAGAACTCTTCTGTGAGGTTTGAATTTTTAACCATGGCAGGTTAAATGTATATTACCACGATCACTAAAAGTAGTTTCCTAAACGTGACGTTCTGCCACATTTTCCGTTCCGATGACTAATTTGAATTATAACAGCGAAACATTATGTGATTCCGCACAGATGTTAGCGAGTTCCTCTTGTACACAGGACTGACGAGTTCGGCAAGGGCCAAAAGGAGCAACCACGTTGACTCAAACCTGCGATCGAGACGTCCTACTACCTGCATACCGAGGTGCTGAGTTCGAGCGTGGGATTAGCTGACACTTTCAAAGTACTCTTCTTGTAGTCATTATAAGCTGCAGTGTTCGACGCTATCCGAGGAGACAGGTATGCGTTTTGGTGCGTTCTGCAGCGCACATTAGTTACCATTCATGGGATTCACGTTAACATTATGCTTACATTAGAATCAATTGCTGCGCAGCATTATGTAATAGGTCAAACATTTCCACAGACTTTCAGTTACGATTTAGATAGATGAAAGTATCCTTGATGATTGAAACATAGGTATCATACGCCCAATACTCAAGAAAGGCGGTGCTATGGTGTGCTCCAACTTCAGGGGAATTTGCCAGTTACCTACAGCACATAAAATATTCTCGAACATTCTTTTTAACAGGCTAACACCCTATGTTGAAGATGCTGTTGGCGACGATCAATTTAGTTTCGTCAGTTATGCTGATCAGAGCTTCACGACACTGCACATATTACAAAAATTCGAAGAACTTGGGGTTGATACACATCACCTCTTTATAGACTTCAGATCGGCCTACGACAGTACTGACATAAGGCAGCTGTATACAGCAATGGAAGAATTAGACATTCTTAATAAACTAATTGCCTTAGTGAAAGCTACTATGGAAAATACCCAGCGTCAAACTAAAACGCTGAATATGTTATCAAGTCCTGCAATCACGAAAAATGAAGTAAGACAGGGAGACGCATTATCCTGCCTTCTGTTTAATATAGCCTCGGAAAACACAAGAGATGCAGGCATCACTACAAGAGGGAATATCCTGTACAAATCAGTTCAGGTGCTGGCACATGCAGATGATACATTACTGCAAGAAAGCCAAGAGCAATGAAAGAAGCCTTTAAAAGTCTTGAAAGAGCTGCTAGAAAGATTAACCTACAGATACATGAAGGGACAATTAAATAAATGCCTGTAACTAAGAAAGATTATCCAAATGAACACCTATCCATTAAAACGGCCCAAAACAACAGGTTTCTGAAATAATCGATTTTCCGTTTTTCATTCCTATTATTTCCTACAATAAACGGAGAAATCGAACAAAGACTGGAAGATTTTGACTTAGTTTCAAGAAGCACAGAACCAAAATATAATTAAATAGGCAAATAAAAGAAAACTTTGTCCGCCTACTATTTGCTGCTTTTCTCGAAAAGTGATAGGTCGTTGAATACTACAAAAAAGGCAGCATTCTAATTTTTTGAAACTCTGCTCAAAAAAGATGTTGTAATCGGGGATCATACCACAATTCGGGCATTAGGAATAATCAACGCTGAAGGGTGAAAATTGAGGTTAAAGAACTATTATTGGTGTTAATTTGCCCCTTTTCAAAGGCTACAAGCAGATAAAGGCATTTTATGTAGACACAGGCAGGAGATCAGCTACTTCCTTTTTTATTGTACACTATGAATGAATTTTTTAATTACCATAATCTTCTTTCTCATTATTATTTCAGAGAAAACGGAGACGAATCTTTAATATTTTAAAGCAAATGGAAGCATTGCACTAATTGCTATGTCACTTCGTAAAAATATTTTTCAGACTAGGGTTGGTGCCATTCTGCAATACAACGAGTGTTCAGCGACGACAAAGAGAAACTATGGCGTAGACCAGATGGAAGCTGGGAGCAAGTCTAGCGAACTGCACGGACACGCGTGCCTTAAGCTGTGACCATGACACACGGGGACAGGGACAGGGACACTACTGTCTCAGTAATGGTGTACAAATTCTTATGCCATTTTTTTTATCGCTTCTGTCGGCATTTTTATTGAAACAGCATTGATCGCTTTCCCCACTTTCCATAATAGCGCATTATTTCAAACCAGTCTAAGTTTTACGAGTAGAAATTACTGCCTTTGTAACAGTTTTGTCCAGAAACGAAAAATTTTAGTACTGCTACTATGGCCAACTGATATATCTGTTTTTTTTACTCGGTTATTAGTAAAAAATAAACACCTGTTACATCGGAGACCAAACAATACCGAAAAATATGGTTTATTCAGAACTGAAATACCGGTATCGGCCTTAACCGGTCGGTTTCCCCCATCCCTATGTTAGGATCGCTCGGCTTTGAAATAAATAGATATCCACCTGTGACACAAAAGCACATGAGGACGCCAGATCGCGCCATTCAGCTCCCTACCCACGACATGAACCTTTATGAAATTTTTCCCCAGTCGGTTTCAAATGAGGTCCAAGGCAACTAAGCGGAATCATTAACATCAGAATATGGACATGCAGTAGCATCTCCTTACGGACAAAGCCATGATCAGATTGCCAGAGACCAAAGAAAGAAAAAAGAAAGGATCTCCAGCAGCGGAAACATAACCTCCACAGCACAGCTGCGTTCTTATCGTGCACGGCTGGCAGCGCGCTTAAGGCGTCTGCAGGCGAGAACACGGCGCTCCGCTAATTAAATGATATCTGCCTGCTATCTGGCTGGCTGCTCAGTGTGCAGCACACCAAACAGTTCTCCTTACTGCTTGGTTACTGTTAAACTTAAAAGCTGCACAGCAACGACGTACCAGCCACAATATTGCGCCACATCAAAACTGCGCACTCTACAATTTTTCAGTGGTTGAAAAAAATGAAATCGGCAAATGATGAGTACTTTAGACAAAGCATACTATACAGGATGATCCGCATTAACGTCTAAAGCAACCACGTAGCGACGTAGATGGCGCTGAGATAAGAAATTTAATATAAGACAGATGAGGATCTTATTTCCAAACGATACCAAATCCATACAACCTACACTCCTGGAAATGGAAAAAAGAACACATTGACACCGGTGTGTCAGACCCACCATACTTGCTCCGGACACTGCGAGAGGGCTGTACAAGCAATGATCACACGCACGGCACAGCGGACACACCAGGTACCGCGGTGTTGGCCGTCGAATGGAGCTAGCTGCGCAGCATTTGTGCACCGCCGCCGTCAGTGTCAGCCAGTTTGCCGTGGCATACGGAGCTCCATCGCAGTCTTTAACACTGGTAGCATGCCGCGACAGCGTGGACGTGAACCGTATGTGCAGTTGACGGACTTTGAGCGAGGGCGTATAGTGGGCATGCGGGAGGCCGGGTGGACGTACCGCCGAATTGCTCAACACGTGGGGCGTGAGGTCACCACAGTACATCGATGTTGTCGCCAGTGGTCGGCGGAAGGTGCACGTGCCCGTCGACCTGGGACCGGACCGCAGCGACGCACGGATGCACGCCAAGACCGTAGGATCCTACGCAGTGGCGTAGGGGACCGCACCGCCACTTCCCAGCAAATTAGGGACACTGTTGCTCCTGGGGTATCGGCGAGGACCATTCGCAACCGTCTCCATGAAGCTGGGCTACGGTCCCGCACACCGTTAGGCCGTCTTCCGCTCACGCCCCAACATCGTGCAGCCCGCCTCCAGTGGTGTCGCGACAGGCGTGAATGGAGGGACGAATGGAGACGTGTCGTCTTCAGCGATGAGAGTCGCTTCTGCCTTGGTGCCAATGATGGTCGTATGCGTGTTTGGCGCCGTGCAGGTGAGCGCCACAATCAGGACTGCATACGACCGAGGCACACAGGGCCAACACCCGGCATCATGGTGTGGGGAGCGATCTCCTACACTGGCCGTACACCACTGGTGATCGTCGAGGGGACACTGAATAGTGCACGGTACATCCAAACCGTCATCGAACCCATCGTTCTACCATTCCTAGACCGGCAAGGGAACTTGCTGTTCCAACAGGACAATGCACGTCCGCATGTATCCCGTGCCACCCAACGTGCTCTAGAAGTTGTAAGTCAACTACCCTGGCCAGCAAGATCTCCGGATCTGTCCCCCATTGAGCATGTTTGGGACTGGATGAAGCATCGTCTCACGCGGTCTGCAAGTCCAGCACGAACGCTGGTCCAACTGAGGCGCCAGGTGGAAATGGCATGGCAAGCCGTTCCACAGGACTACATCCAGCATGTCTACGATCGTCTCCATGGGAGAATAGCAGCCTGCATTGCTGCGAAAGGTGGATATACACTGTACTAGTGCCGACATTGTGCATGCTCTGTTGCCTGTGTCTATGTGCCTGTGGTTCTGTCAGTGTGATCATGTGATGTATCTGACCCCAGGAATGTGTCAATAAAGTTTCCCCTTCCTGGGACAATGAATTCACGGTGTTCTTATTTCAATTTCCAGGAGTGTATTTTAACAGGAGAGCCAAAAACGTTTTACAAGCACAAGAGCATCAGAATATGTTTTGTAGCTTTGCTATTCTATATTCAGACAGATGTTGAGACACATTACGCCGAGTATCTCTGTTAAATGTTTATTTGTTTAATTGTTATTGCATAAACAAAAATGGATTTGCTACCTTTTGGCTATAATTGTGTTAAATTTGGTAACTGTTGTTCTGAAGTTACATTATATTACTACAGGCACTTATACGAGTATATAGTTGACTGTTTCATTTCAAGTGTTGTGTACTGTAGTTTCCACTCTTCGTGGGTTATTTTGAATTGTTATTAACTTAAAAACTTAGAAATATTGCAAAGAAAATTAGTGAGAATATTTTTATATCACAAAAAAATTTACTCAGTATTTTCAGTTTCCCACAATCTGAACAATGAACACTCTAGACTCACATCTCTTCTCAGAGCCAATAACACACTTCCCCTGCTTTGCCTTTGTGACAGTTGCAACCATTCGCCTGCCAATCTGCAATACACTTAGAAATGTATTTCGACATATACTTACTACTCCAGTCTGAGATTTTACTTTACATTTTACAGGCATTGTTTTCTTGACGCCTTTACAATTTCCCTTATTGGGTCTGCACCTCTTCGCTAAAATTACATCAATTTATGCTGAAATGAACTTTTTTTGTGAAAGAGAATATTTGTTCTCATAGAAACGGTCATGGAATTCTTGAATTTCTGTTCGTAATACACGTGCTGCCGTAGTGTGTCAAGACTGTTGTGTCACAAATTGCAATGGAGCAACGTCTCTAAACCAAGTGTTCAAGACATACTCCTGAAGTTTTTGAAGACGAGAAAAGTATCTGCAAAGTTTGTCCACACACCTTGATTCGTGGAAAAAGACAAACAAGGACTCGAGGACGCCTGCTGCGGTTTGACTGAAATTCTTTTCTGCAAAACAATATTACTAGTGAGGAGACTTTGTGTTATCAATTATGAACGTACTGCAAAACAACAAAATGCAGAAATTGACATGAAGGGTCAACGCACTGAAGATATAATCGGCATTCAAGCTAATGTGCGCGAAAACAACATCGTCAAGGACGACTTTTCTGATAATTTCCCACGGCTGTATGAACGTTCTGCGCGTTGTGCTCAAGGGGGAGGAGACTTTACAGAACGCATAAAGCATTAAAACCACCACATTAACCTTTCTCTATTCTCTTATCAATCGAGCTTAGAAACTTTTTGGACCGAAGGGTTTGTATGTGTAGAAGTTGTTTTGACTACCTGTTCAATACTTCCGCGGTGTCATTTTCAGCACTTCAGCAGGTGATAGCTCTTTCGAGTACGCGCTCTGTTCGTGGTGTTTCATTTCTGTTTCGCCTGAAATATCTTTCAGTGGGTATTGGTGACATGTTTTTACGAAGACGGATAAAAGGAAGGAAGGAAGATTAGATATCAATGTCCCGTCGACAAGGAGGTCATGTGAGATGGAGCACCGGCTCGGATTACGGAAGGATGGGGAAGGAAATCGGCTGCGCCCTTAGGAAAGAACCATCACAGCATTTGCCCTGAGCGGAAAATCTAAATCTAGACGGGGATCTGAACCGTCGTCCTCCCGAATGCGAGTCTATTTTGCTAACGATTTCGCCACCTCTCTCGGTTGAAGATGAATAGTGTCGACAGGTCTAAAGTAGTGACCAACACTTGGGAAATATCACTGCATGTACAACAACTAAACTTGCTTATTAGTATTATTATTATTATTATTATTATTATTAAGAAACCGATTTCGGTCTACATTAGATGATCCTCAGGCTGCCTGTATTACAAAAGAAATAGTGTCACAGAATGTGCATATAGATGTATTAATATACAAACAGGCGAAGACGAAGTATCCAGAATGAGATTTTCACTCTGCAGCGGAGTGTGCGCTGATATGAAACTTCCTGGCAGATTAAAACTGTGTGCCCGACCGAGACTCGAACTCGGGACCTTCGCCTTTCGCGGCCAAGTGCTCTACCATCTGAGCTACCGAAGCACGACTCAGGGCCGGTACTCACAGCTTTACTTCTGCCAGTACGTCGTCTCCTACCTGCTTCGGTAGCTCAGATGGTAGAGCACTTGCCCGCGAAAGGCAAAGGTCCCGAGTTCGAGTCTCGGTCGGGCACACAGTTTTAATCTGCCAGGAAGTTTCATATCAGCGCACACTCCGCTGCAGAGTGAAAATCTCATTCTGGAAACATCCCCCAGGCTGTGGCTAAGCCATGTCTCCGCTATATCCTTTCTTTCAGGAGTGCTAGTTCTGCAAGTTTCGCAGGAGAGCTTCTGTAAAGTTTGGAAGGTAGGAGACGAGATACTGGCAGAAGTAAAACTGTGAGTACCGGCCGTGAGTCGTGCTTCGGTAGCTCAGATGGTAGAGCATTTGCCCGCGAAAGGCAAAGGTCCCGAGTTCGAGTCTCGGTCGGGCACACAGTTTTAATCTGCCAGGAAGTTTCATATCAGCGCACACTCCGCTGCAGAGTGAAAATCTCATTCTGGAAACATCCCCCAGGCTGTGGCTAAGCCATGTCTCCGCTATATCCTTTCTTTCAGGAGTGCTAGTTCTGCAAGTTTCGCAGGAGAGCTTCTGTAAAGTTTGGAAGGTAGGAGACGAGATACTGGCAGAAGTAAAACTGTGAGTACCGGCCGTGAGTCGTGCTTCGGTAGCTCAGATGGTAGAGCACTTGCCCGCGAAAGGCAAAGGTCCCGAGTTCGAGTCTCGGTCGGGCACACAGGTTTAATCTGCCAGGGAGTTTCGAAGACGAAGTAGTTGTAATACTATCATAAAACATGATCGGCTGAGCTTAAGCAAGAATTGGTTTCACAGTACAAAAAACTTGCCAAAAGTCACATTTAAAATGTCATAAGTAACTACAATTACTGCATACCATATTCACGACGTTATTAGACAGTTGCAGCGCTAGATCAACAACGCATTCCAAATATAATTGGCATTTCGCCACCTTTTGAGACGTATTTATGTACCAGTGCGGCGAATGCGGCAGACCGTGTCGGGGTTGGCGTTTACCTGTCCTCTCCTCTGGCGTGTGTACTTTGCCCGCAGGCGGCGTCGTATATGGACTCGTCCCTTGTGTCAACACCGTAAGCAAACACGGCAGCTGAGAGACAGATAATGTGGTTTGTCCAGCGTTCCAGTCTAATTTTAATATTTTAACGAGTGTGGTACGACTGTTAGTAATACAGTTATCATTACGATTTAAAACTCCTTAATTTAAAAAACGTTGGAACATAGTTGCTCCATGTGGTATTCACTACGAAAAGTTTAAAAATTCTGCCAGATGGTGTCCTCAAGGTTGAAACTAGTTGGAGTCTAATTAAAGAAAAGCCGCTTTTCTGGTTTTTTACAACAATACGTATTTTATGAAAGTCGTGCAGCAAGATTTTAAGACAATTGCAAATGGGATGGGTACCTAACAAAAAAATGGAATTTTCCTGTTAGAGAAGTTTTACTTGCCCAGATCGCAGTAATTAGACATATACAGGGTGTTTCACAATTCATGTTACACACTTCTGGAAGTTATAAAGGGTAACTACTAGCAGATAAAGTTTCAACAGGAACCCATGTCCGGAAACGTCGTCCAACAACAGTACAGAGCGTCAAAGCTATAGGCGCCACTGCCTATAAAACTATCTGTAGAGAGTGTGATTCCGTGATGATGTTACAAACTTTGAAGGATGATGGAGACGGATAAATGTGTCAATTTAAGCGTCCCAAGTTCGAAAATGAACAAGTCGAAAGTTGCAAGTGAAAATCATTCAGATATCTCTGACAGTGGATTATATGTACGAGTACTGTTGTTGCTATGCAACTTTCAGAGATGGTAGTATGGAACAATACAAGAAAAAATGTCTACTAACTTGGCGTCTAAATTGCATACCAGTGGAACTATGAGCACTTGTTCATTTTCGCTAGTGTCGAACACATCTCCTCTATTGAACAAGTGCTCATAAGTCTTAAGGTATGAGTTTTGGAGCCGATGTTTACTGGACTTTTTTTTGTCTTGGTCCATACTACCACGAATGAAAGTTGTTTCCCTACGATCTTGGCAACAACGGTACCAGTACATGTATTCCACTGTCTGAAGTATCACAACGGTATTCGCTTACAACTTTCCACTCGTTCCTTTCCAGTACAGGGACCCATGACTCAAATTGATACATTTATCCTTCAACCCACATCCTTGGAGATATGTAACATTTCACGCAATCACCCTTATATACAAGTATTTACAGGCGCTGGCGCTCTGTAGCGTCGTTGGATGATGTTTCCCGACTTTGGTTCCCATGTAAAACTTGATGTACTATCTCCCCCCTATAACCTCTAGAAGTTCTAACATGAATTACAAAACATCCTGTAGACTACAGAGTCGACAAATTTTAATTATCATCTTCATATCTGAAAGACATTTTCACAACTTTTTTTTACAGTATAATAATCGAAAGTCATTTTTAGATCATTTTTCCAACTTACGTGCGTTACATAATATCTACATACATCAAATATTCTGCCCCTCTATGCAGTGTTCTGTCATCTAGTTATCAACAAAGAGATCAACTTACTGTAATGCAGACAAAAAGAATTATGGAAAATCAACGTGAAGGTTATAATTAAACATGTCAGAGGTGCCAGTATATTGCTGAAGCAGACGCAGCAGTGTAGCATCACACATCAATAATAAGACCATAATTGTGGTAACCCCTCACAAACTTTACCGATAAAGCACGCACATTACAAAAACTATTAATTGCTACGTCCGTGTTGACAGCTGACGGCACACTGCCAAGCCTTAGTCAAATGAACTATATCGCATTAAACAGTACCACCAGATGACAGCATTCTCCTACAAGATGACTCAGCAACATAATACATCCACATTTTTTGTGTCTGTATTTATATACATGCAAAAGATGTTCTGCCGAGAACAGAAACAAATCGTCTCCCTGAAAACCCCTTCCAGGCACCTTTGTTGTCCATTTCTTGGTTTTAATCGTGGAATTTTGTGAAACTTTTTATGATGCCTTGACAAGTTATAAGTGAGTTGGATTGTCTGCTTTTAAACATTGCGATTCTTGCGTATTGTGTTCCTTTAGGAGACTGCTGCTATCTGGTGGTAATCCATAATATGTATGATACAGTCGGTCTGAGGATTGCTTGGCAGTGTGCCATTTGCTGTCAGTACAGGCAGAGCAAGTAATTAATACCTTAATCTCCAAACGTATTTTATTAGCAAGCTTGTGACTGGGTACCTCAATTATGATTTTATTATTTCACGTATGATGCTACATTGGTGCGTCTGTTCCAGCGAGGTATATGCACCTCTGACAGGTTTTATTATAATCTTGACCTTTCATAATTGCTTTTATCCGCATTGCAGTAAGTTGAACTCCTCTACGTTCATGATTAGATGTGAGTTTTCTGCACAGAGTGACACAATATTTGCTGCGCGTAGATGATATATAACGCATAAATGTTGATAAAATATTCTCCAAAATCAATTGCTATTATAATACGGTGAAAAAACTGTTGCAAAAATTTCTTTCGGATCGGAAGATGGCAATTAAAATTCGCCGAAACCAGTAGCCTATATGTGTAATTATTGAGATCTGGGCAAATAAAACATCTCCAACAAGAAGATGATAGCCGGCCTGAGTGGCCGAGCGGTTCTAGGCGCTACAGTCTGGAACCGCGCGACCGCTACGGTCGCAGGTTCGAATCCTGCCTCGGGCATGGATGTGTGTGATGTCCTTAGGTTAGTTAGGTTTAAGTAGTTATAAGTTCTACAGGACTGATGACCACAGCAGTTAAGTCCCATAGTGCTCAGAGCCATTTTTTGAACCAAAAGGTGATATTTTTCACAGTTGTAAAAGTTATGATCAGACGAAACTACAATCGTTCTTCCACAACTGTGGGTTCTGTGATTGCTCTGTGAGAGTGCTCATCAAGACTATAACACATGAAGTATTAGTTCACTTTATTACATGAATGATAAGAAGATTTACTTAACTCGATACAGTCCTTTGCCACTGGGAGTGTTTGATAATTTACAACTGTCATTGACTATTAAAGCGGCACTCTATGCACTAATTAACAAACTCTTCTCTTGATGTACAATGTTCAGCATTTACAAAAGTACATGTCCATCTTTCCATATGAGACTTTAACTCTTCACTCCCATTCAGCGATGCTGACTGCTTCAGCTGAGGTCACGAAATGTGGAGAGCGCTTCCATGCTTGGTTTTATGTTGACCTCCATGTGAGAGCGCTGCTGTACTGAGAGAGAGGGCATGTCTTCTTCAGCCTCTCTCATTCATCATTGTGGATTGCAGCGACACATCGCTAATGTCTGTGGTATCGACGTGTGTTGTCGCCTTTCGTGTGGCACTGTGATCTTTGGACGATACCACGGTAAATATTTCGATGCTACCTGTTCTGCGTAATATATTGAATTTTAGCCATTATCACATTAGCCCATGCACCACTATCAGGCCAATAGTTTCAAGAAGGTCATTAAATTTACTCTCTGACACATATAAACATCACTGTAACGCGCAATAATCCTTATTTTAATTTGGGATGAATAGTCCAAGATATAAATTAAAATCACCTCTAATTCGCTAGCTCTGTCCAAAGTTTTAAGGTAAAACAAATACCAGAGCTGGAAATACCCTTCCAGATATTCCGAAACGGGACTCCCTCAGCCAGTATTTGGCTGAAAGTAACCGAGCTGCTCAACAGGGTCAGATCAACAGAAAAATACTCTACCCTTTGGAGCAGATTAAAGATTTTATACAAAATAAATGAAATAAATGATTGTACGCCTTAAGCATATTGTTTAGATCTTACGTTTGAATGATTTAACGTGAAAAGAGAACTGTACTGCGCCGGTGCAGCACCATCGGCCACAGTTGTGCTTTATGCAAGGCAGGCTGCTCTTTCAACAGACAGCACTATTCTACGCTACGTGTTCGTATATACACTCCTGGAAATGGAAAAAAGAACACATTGACACCGGTGTGTCAGACCCACCATACTTGCTCCGGACACTGCGAGAGGGCTGTACAAGCAATGATCACACGCACGGCACAGCGGACACACCAGGAACCGCGGTGTTGGCCGTCGAATGGCGCTAGCTGCGCAGCATTTGTGCACCGCCGCCGTCAGTGTCAGCCAGTTTGCCGTGGCATACGGAGCTCCATCGCAGTCTTTAACACTGGTAGCATGCCGCGACAGCGTGGACGTGAACCGTATGTGCAGTTGACGGACTTTGAGCGAGGGCGTATAGTGGGCATGCGGGAGGCCGGGTGGACGTACCGCCGAATTGCTCAACACGTGGGGCGTGAGGTCTCCACAGTACATCGATGTTGTGGCCAGTGGTCGGCGGAAGGTGCACGTGCCCGTCGACCTGGGACCGGACCGCAGTGACGCACGGATGCACGCCAAGACCGTAGGATCCTACGCAGTGCCGTAGGGGACCGCACCGCCACTTCCCAGCAAATTAGGGACACTGTTGCTCCTGGGGTATCGGCGAGGACCATTCGCAACCGTCTCCATGAAGCTGGGCTACGGTCCCGCACACCGTTAGGCCGTCTTCCGCTCACGCCCCAACATCGTGCAGCCCGCCTCCAGTGGTGTCGCGACAGGCGTGAATGGAGGGACGAATGGAGACGTGTCGTCTTCAGCGATGAGAGTCGCTTCTGCCGTGGTGCCAATGATGGTCGTATGCGTGTTTGGCGCCGTGCAGGTGAGCGCCACAATCAGGACTGCATACGACCGAGGAACACAGGGCCAACACCCGGCATCATGGTGTGGGGAGCGATCTCCTACACTGGCCGTACACCACTGGTGATCGTCGAGGGGACACTGAATAGTGCACGGTACATCCAAACCGTCATCGAACCCATCGTTCTACCATTCCTAGACCGGCAAGGAAACTTGCTGTTCCAACAGGACAATGCACGTCTGCATGTATCCCGTGCCACCCAACGTGCCATAGAAGGTGTAAGTCAACTACCCTGGCCAGCAAGATCTCCGGATCTGTCCCCCATTGAGCATGTTTGGGACTGGATGAAGCGTCGTCTCACGCGGTCTGCACGTCCAGTACGAACGCTGGTCCAACTGAGGCGCCAGGTGGAAATGGCATGGCAAGCCGTTCCACAGGACTACATCCAGCATGTCTACGATCGTCTCCATGGGAGAATAGCAGCCTGCATTGCTGCGAAAGGTGGATATACACTGTACTAGTGCCGACATTGTGCATGCTCTGTTGCCTGTGTCTATGTGCCTGTGGTTCTGTCAGTGTGATCATGTGATGTATCTGACCCCAGGAATGTGTCAATAAAGTTTCCCCTTCCTGGGACAATGAATTCCCGGTGTTCTTATTTCAATTTCCAGGAGTGTAGAAACCTGATGAGATACTAAGTACTGATGCCATTTTAAATGTGCTATGTTCCATTTTACACAATTAACGATTTTATCTTTTTTAACTTTGTTCTCATTTGTTCTCTCTATTATTTTCTCACAGATTCTGATGATGGCATAATCCGACAAGTGTTAAGTTGTACGGTGTACGGAAATAAAACATTAAGAATATGAATTAACGTAACCCGAAGCATTGTAGTTGCCGGGTGAAGCATTGTGTTTGTTTTATTTTGTTTTTACTTTGGCGACTATAATTGATGTCTTCTTTGTAATTTGTATCCTGAGAAGGAACAATAGCCTGGAGGAGGAAGAACGAAGCGCTCAGATTAAAAAGGGTGTAAGACAGGGATGTAGTCTTTTCCTCCTACTGTTTAATCTATACACGAAGAAGAAAAGGCGGAAATAAAAGAAAGGTTCAAGAGTAGGAATTAAATTCAATGTGAAAGGATATCAGTAATAAGTTTCATTACCGATATTGCTATCCTCAGTGAAAGTGAAGAAGAATATACAGGATGTGTTGACTGGAATGAAGGAATAAACAGTCTAAAAAATGGTTCAAATGGCTCTGAGCACAATGGGACTTAACAGCTATGGTCATCAGTCCCCTAGAACTTAGAACTACTTAAACCTAACTAACCTAAGGACATCACACAACACCCAGTCATCACGAGGCAGAGAAAATCGCTGACCCCGCCGGGAATCGAACCCGGGAACCCGGGCGTGGGAAGCGAGAACGCCATCGCACGACCACGAGCTGCGGACAAACAGTCTAATGAGTTCAGAATACAGACAGAGTAAATCGAAGAAAGACGAAAGTATTGACAAGGGGCAGAAATGAGAACAACAAGAAATTTAACGTCATATTGCTGATAACGAAGTGGATGAAGTTAAGGAATTATTTTATCTAGGCAGAAAATTACCACTGACGGACGGAGCTAGGGAGACATAAAAAGCAGACTAGCATTGGCAAAGAGGACGATCTTGGCCAAGAGAAGTCTACTAGTATCAAACTTGGGCCATAATATGAAGAAGAAATTTCTGAGAACGTGCAGTTGGAACATAGCATTGTGTGATAGCGAAACATGGACTGTGGCATAACCGGAACAGAAGAGAATCGAAGCATTTGAGGTGTGGTGCTACAGAAGAATGTTGACAATTAGGACGACTCATAGGATAAGGAATGAGGAGGTTCTCCACAGAATCGTCGGGGAAAGAAACAGATGGAAAATACAGACAAGAAGAAGGGACAAGATGAAAGGACATCTGATAATAACTTCCATGGTAATAGAGAAAGCAGTAGAGGGTAAAAACTGTAGAGGAACGCAGAGATTGGAATACACCCAGCAAATAACGGTGGACGTACTGCAATTGCTACTCTGACATGAAAAAGAATGACACAGAAAACGAATTCGTTGTGGGCCGCATCAATCCATTTAGAGGATTCACACACACACACACACACACACACACACACACACACACACACACATGTATCAAATTATGTATTTCTGATAATGGGTGCAGTTACCTGAGAATTTCTGCACAGCCGTAACGACGTAGTATGTAAAATTTAAAAAAGGAATAAAATATAACAGGAGAAGTGAGTCTGACCCAAATCGAATCCGTTTCACGGATTTTCGACGAAGCTGGTGAGCCGGCCAGCGTGGATGTTAGTTTAAGTCGGTTTCTCACATCGCTCTATGTGAGCAATTGGCTAGTATCTACGTCCTGCCTCAGACATACGCTCCGCAAAGATTTATAAAACGTTCTGACGCTTGCACAGAGGATTAACTCTAAGCGCAAACAGATGGGGTACACAGATTCCGTCCTGGGAGCTGACTAAGAGACTGGTGACTTAAGATGGTCAGCTCTTCGAAACCTCAATCAGCAGCATGAAGTAATCGCAGTATTTCGTGCACTGACGGCTGTTTTACACGATCGACTTTCTAGTCCGTCTCGTCGAATCTGTGTGTACAGTATACCAGTGAGCCAGTGACGTCAATGATCAACTGACTGTATCGAATGTGGAGGTCTAGATACTGCAAGACTGCGCATACGTACAAACAGTGAACTGTGGCGTAGGCTGCTACCCTATTGTCGCCGTACTCAGTCGTGTTATAATAGTGGATTTCATGCTTTTGCGACCTCTTTATTTTCTTGTTTTCTTTTGATGGAACAGTGCAAAGGTTGCATGAGGACGATATTTTTCTTACTACTTTTTCCTACTACCAAGAGATGCCAAATATCTGAAAGCGAAAAAGGGAATTAGTTTCTGCGATACCCAGATAAAGAAAAAAAACTAACCATGCAATAATAATAACGTAAATAGATGAATATTTTTAATGAAAATTATTCCAGTTCTGAAAAAAGTCGGATAAAATATAAATGTTAAAGCGAAAAGGGCCTATGCACTGGCTCAGTTAAATATTATTTGATGTGTTTTATGTACATATTTTCTCAAGCAAGTATTTGCTGATGTTTTAACGACACTTTTCCAATTCTTAGAGCTCTCAATGGTGTGGATAAATTACAACATTGTAAAGAATAGCTACTACGAATTCTTCTTCGGTCATTAACAACTTCTGTTATGTCTGCTAGTTCCTTAATTCTGCTACTACATTTCGACTCAAGCTGGATGATGCCTCATAGTCTAACTGCGTAATAGACAACTCTGACACACACACACACACACACACACACACACACACACACACACACACTGTTTTCGGGCAGACTTATAAACAAAACAATCACTCGTGTCAGGCAACTATCAGTCCACGAAAATACGCCAGGAGCGCTGCAGTAGACTCAATTGCCACGAATTGTCGATTCAGACAAGAAAGTCTATCATCAAAAGGCGATTCCTCGTTTCCTCGCCGCGAAAGTTGACCCACACACCACAGCGTCGTAAGGGCGGTCAACCTGTCAGCCAGTTGCGTGACGGAGTAGTTTGCCGCGGCTTCCTCCACGTGTCAGCTGTCGAGCAGTAAACGCTGCAGGTAGCCTAGTTGGTGACCTTCACCCAGAACGGCTTGCCCGTAAGGTTGTCGGGCAGGAACTCGCTTACGAGGAGAGTCGTTCCTCTCCAGTCACGAACCTGCAGCGTGTAGCCTAGCCTGCAGGCGCAGCCTCGCCGCCTCATCCTCCTGCCGCGCACTCGCTGCCAACCTCCGGAATACTGATGGTACTGGTCGTGCGTTGTCGCCCAAGTTTTTACAAAGACGCTTTCAGTTAAATTCGTAAGCTTTTGCAGACGTTGCGCACGGATAACCAGTAAGAAGGATTAAGTACTGCGCGGCAGTTTCAGAACTACACTGGTGCCCAAAACATTACGACCTCCTTCATAACAGTGTGTTAGCCAGCCTCCGGAACGCTACACAGAAACGATTCTGTGTGGCCTGGATTCGACAAGCCCTGGATAAGTTTCAGAAGATACGTTACATCAGATGTCTACGCACGGGTCACGCATTTCCCGGGGGAGACAAGTGGAAGGCGTGGGAGGGGGAATTTCATGGAGGGGGGAGGGCTGAAGAAGGCACGCGACAATCAGATGGGTTCCATCGGATTCTGTACAGGCGCATTTGGTGACTAAAACATCAATATGGGTTCGCTGTCATGCTCCTCAAACCACTGTTGCAAGGTTCACGATTTGGGACACAGTCAGTCATCCTTCTGGAGTAAACTTTCACCGTCAGATGAAATCAAGCATGATGAGATGCACGTGGTCTGCAATAGAGTGCTGCAACGCTCAGTGTTTGACCGGTCACGGCTCGCCTGTTGACGGGGGGACCGAGCCGCTCGTGTCCGGCCCCACACGACTCGGCTCGGTCACGTACTCGGCCCATGTCTGATGTCCGGATTCCGGACACGCGGATAACCGAGCATGACCGGTCACCGCTGACGTCTCACCTCACCTCGTCTCGCCCCGGCTCGCTGCACTGTGCTGTACAAATCTAACGCGCCTCTCTCTCTCTCTCTCTCTCTCTCTCTCTCTCTCTCTCTCTCTCTCTCTCGCTCTCTTTTAATACAAAAGTAACATTTCCAAGAACGGGTACGTGACACAGCTAAATTCATAAAGCACCTGGAAAGTAAAATGATATTTCAATACAATCGCAGGTAGAAGAAGAGTCTCATTTCCAAACAAAAGAGATATTTTTCCTTTCATTTATAGGAAACATTAAATAAGTGCTTTCCTTGTAATCTAGAAGACAACCATCTTCATAAAGAAAGCATACAAAGAACATTAAACATTTACAGACGTAACTTGTCATACGTTTCAATTGTTTGCAACATATACAAAATTATAGTTATTGTTGATCAATAGGAAATCACTAACGCGTTCCGGATTTAATTGGCTGCGGCAATATGTTAGTAACATGCCGGCTTTACTAAAGCACCTTTCACTAGGTGCGCTTGTTGCTGGGGTACATAAATACGTCTTGCAACTGCAGCCAAACCTGGCAGATCTGCTTCATGTCTGCTCCACCACTTTAAGATGTCATCATCATCTCCGGGGTGCATTAAAATGTACAGATCTACTTCATCTGCTGCGTATGATCTGTTGTTCCTCCATTCCTTGAAACGAGCTCTCTTTCTGGGTGGTGATGACACAGTACTTGAAGGATCTATGATAATAAACAAAAGAGACAAGTAATACAGAACTGATACGGAAATCATCGAAACATTCCCGTAAAAGACCGATGACCTCGCTGTTTGGTCTCTCCCCCCAAACAACCCGACCCCCGTTCCCATAAAAACGAGATGTTTTACGTTAATGAAATATTATACGAGTCACAACATTCCCGTTTCTCTATAATACACTTTCCACTAACTATGCAAAAACGATTATGTTAATGATTGAATGTTGTACCTGCGTACGAGCACACATTTGTCGCACATTGTTAATAATTTCCTGCTTTTCACTTATTTCAAGCATATTAAGATAACGGAAGGACGGCCAAAGAAACGATCTTTGAGAGGTTTCTTGCAACTGTATTTCTTTAAATGAGTGGTTCCCGACTGGAAAAACAATAAAGTGGAGCAGTTTATGCACGATACGTATCCGATAGACGCTATGTTTTCATCTACAACCAACAGAAATGTACTCCATACTTGGCTTTTTAGACCTTCCCGTTTTCTTAATGTGTAAACATTGGTTTCCATCTTACGTCTTACTACACTGGCTTCCTCGCGCTGCATGATTACAGAGAGAGACACACCACAAATAAGAAGCCCGTACTGGCTGCAGTGTCACACGGATAGTACCACGTGTAATGTGTTTGAAGTTATGTGCTACGTATTCGGTCACGGCTTCTATGCTCGGTCACAAGAACTAGTAGGGTAGCCTATCCAGTTAGGGTGTGCTCGCCCCACCTCGTATTTTGTGCTCGCTTACTCGGTCATGCAGGACTCTAGTCTGCAATAACGTTCACGACGTCCACAGCTGTCACGGCGCCTTCTTCGTACCGCACATCCCATAGGAGCCCAAGGGAATGTCCCCCATAGAATAATACTGACCCACGGCCTTCTCCCATAGCGCGGTCCATGGTTCGAGCAGCCGTCCGCACGCGACCATCGACAAGCTGTAACAACAGAGTGGTTCATCCGACCAGGAAACTCGATTCTATTGATCCCCAGTCCAACGTCGATTATTCCGTGCCCATGAAAGGAGTCAGCTGGGGCACATTTGTAAGTGGCACCCGAATATGATTTTGTAAACTATGTACGTCTTTGATAGGCTTTATATCGCTGACCCACAGATACCGCTTCTGAGATTATTATAGTGTTGGAATAACAGAGCGCTCGGCGCACAGTTGTAGGTAGCTGTCTGACAGTGAAAGGCGATGGAATACGCAGTTTTTGTGGTGTGCTGTCTGAAGCCACCTAGTGTTACATTAATGTAGGTATGTCAATATTGTTGAACTTGGAAGCAGAATTTTTCATGCAAGCAAGGTAAAGATGCTAAATAATTATGATTTCTGTTTTTGCCAGCACGTTAGTATAGATGAGTTGGCTGATAATTTGTAATTGTTGAGTAACCCCAGAATGTACGTAAACAGTTTTGATAAAAAGGCTAGTTAGATATTTCACTTTGTAATGTTTCTAAGATTTGTTAAGACAGCTATAGTTAATTTGATGTTTTGCATTTATGTTGGATTAATGAAGTTAGATAATACTTGCTGTTAAAATCACATTGTTTGTGAATCAATTGTGAGTAATGTAACTTCGATTGTCAGATGTTTTTGAAAAGCCAAACTTAACTTGCAAAATAATTTTATTAAAAAACTCAGTGTTAGTAACTCACGATAACCAGTACCGCCTCACAGGCCAGGTCACATTTTTCTAAGAAGTTTGGTTTTGTTAAATGTTCTCGTTTCTCAGCCAAAAGAGTTTCATGCGCATTTCAAAGTATTATGGTCAGCTTTGGCCACTGCTGAGATTGTAGCTAGCATATTTTTTTTTTGTTTTTCTTGAGACACCAGAATATATCGCATTACTCCGTAGTTGCTTTAATCGTAAGACAATTTGTTTGTTATGTGCACAGGGACCAAAGTTATCAGTTTTGAACACGGCCAGATGATACAGTGCCTAAGGGGCTGAATGTATTTTGCAGTGACTGTATTTCTTTATTGGTATTGGGAGCTGCATCGCCCAATCAGTTCGTGTAAAGTTTTGCTAACAATAACACAAAGTAAGCACACCACCTGCACTTGCAACACGCAACACGACAATTCGAGTTCAGTACTCATTCCACAGATCTGACATTCAATCAACGTAATCTTAAAAAGTTTATTTTTATACAAGTAAGATACAACTAACCAACGAAGCAAGTACGAGTTCAAAAAATTAAACGAACGGAAATAGATATTAAAGGAAACTTCACCCACTGCAATCTTAACTAAAGATGTCGTTGTGTCCACATGTGCAGCTCCATTGTCGACAATGTGAACAGTGTGCTCCGAAACACTTGTACTGCACCAGCATTGTACCTTCTCGTTGGATCTGCCACAAAGATCACTGCCATACATGGGCAAGTCTCTGATCTCTGCGTTCTGTGATGTATCGTGGACGTCCAAAACCTTGTCGACTAATCGCAGTTTCACCGTCCTTCAACCATTTAACTAAGATTTTTTTTTTATTTCAGTGAAATTCAGTTTCCTTACAGCTGTATTCTCATTTTACTTTGATGTTTATCTCATATGTGTACAATCTATTACACGACGATATTTTATCGCTTCAGGCATCTGTTCGGCGTGTTTCACGAAACGAATGTCGGAAGTATTGCAGCTGTCGTTCCATCAAGGGAGGCATCTATACTGCTTCTGTCACAAAGTTTGATAGTTCTCGTCAAAGACCATATGTTTGGAAACGTACTAATACGGAATTCAGGTCGTTCGGTGCAAGGATTACACAAAAGACGAATTATCAAATCACGCCTAATAGGTAGGTACCTGAAGTGAGACAATAATGTCTTAAAATCGAGTGCACATATATAAGACTAACATCCAAGTAAAAAAACACAGATGTATGGAAACTGACCTTCATTAGAATAAATAAATAACAACTGGAAGTCCTATGGATATTCGGTACATAGACGACTCCACGAAACTAAACTTTCCGTAGGTGCTGACGACAGCAGCTCGCGAACAGCCAGTAAAATTCGCCGCATCCGACGTGCTAGTTCCCAGGCGCCTGTATATAAAAATCTGTCCTTTTTCAAAGTCGCTTTGTCAGTGGATTTCCCCCATTTTCGAGCAGGATTTTCACTAGAATGAAACACCATTTGTCTCCGCTTATACACTCATCTTCAAAAAAGAAACAGAGCACCTTGAACGACTATAGAAAGGACGTTCATATTCACAGGGCATGTGCATTAGTATGTTCTACAAAAATGATTAGCTTTTCAGTCACCTCGGTTCACCATGTGTCCTGTTGCCTAGTAGGCACAGGATCTGCCATGGGCCCTGATAACTTGTTCCATGCGAGGTAGCATCGAGTGTTAGTATGTTCTGCAGAAATGATTAGCTTTTCAGTCACCTCGGTTCACCATGTGTCCTGTTGCCTAGTAGGCACAGGATCTGCCATGGGCCCTGATAACTTGTTCCATGCGAGGTAGCATCGAGTGTTAGTATGTTCTGAAGAAATGATTAGCTTTTCAGTCACCTCGGTTCACCATGTGTCCTGTTGCCTAGTAGGCACAGGATCTGCCATGGGCCCTGATAACTTGTTCCATGTGAGGTAGCATCGAGTGATATAAGGCGCGAATGGCGTCCTGCGGTATAGCTATCCATGCTGCATTCACCTAGTTCCAAAGTTCATCAGTGGTGGTTGGCATTGGGTCATAGATCCAACACAATTTCGATTGGCGGCAAGTCTGGTGATCTGGCGGATCAGGGAAAACGCTGGCATCCTGTGTCACCAAGCGGGCACGTGTGGTCGTGCAGAAGCACGTGGTCGTGCATTGGCTTGCAGAAAAATGGCGTCTGGGGTGTCACGCGGAAAGGAAACGGTTGCGGTTTGCAGGATGTCATTCACGTAGGTCACACTGGGCACAGTGCTCTGGACACGCACCAACCGTGATTTGGAGTTGTACCCAATAGCACCCCACACTATAAGGCCTTGAGCTGGCGCTGAATGTCTTGTGCGAATGCAGTCACTCTAGTGCCGGTCGCCGGCCGCGGTGGTCTCGCGGTTCTAGACGCGCAGTCCGGAACCGCGCGACTGCTACGGTCGCAGGTTCGAATCCTGCCTCGGGCATGGATGTGTGTGATGGTCTTAGGTTAGTTAGGTTTAAGTAGTTCTAAGTTCTAGGGGACTGATGACCAGAGCTGTTAAGTCCCATAGTGCTCAGAGCCATTTTTTTTTAGTGCCGGTCCCCCTCTCTGCGGTGAACCAAAATACGACCGTCATTTTCAAACAGGATCTGGATTCGTCCGAAAACATTATCACTACGTGATGCCTTTCCTGTCCCCAGTGACGTCGTTCCATACAGCATCGCCGTCTAGCATGTTTCTGCACATTCGTCAAAAGTAGGCAGAGAAGTGGACGACGCGCACGTAACCTATGACGTAAAAAACGGTGACGGGCTGCCACAACTGATAGCGTACGATGTGTCACAGCGTTCCACGGTTGTGCCAGAGCCGAGGAGGACGCAAAACTGTCCCGCAATGCCATTCGGATGAGGTGGTGTGGGTGGTGCGATCTGACCCCATCTCGTCGTGTTTTTTGGCCCGTTGCACTGCCAAAACACTTCGTCTCACAAGAGCAGCAATTTCCCGGATGGATGCATCACATTCTCTCATGCCAATAATGCGCCCTCTTTCAAAGTCACTGATTCGACAATACGATTCTTGCATACGTCTGCGAGGCATCCAGCACGTCCGCACAAGTCACACTGATCCATTACCTTCGGTTTACAGCGACAACAAGAGCCATAGGCACAACTTACAGGAAGGTGGTGTTTTTAACCGCGATATCGATGTTGACCTTGCACCGATGGGCCGACTTGGTTCAAATGCTAATGATTTCTGCAGAACATATTATTGTACGTGTCCTGTGAATATGAACGTCCTGTCTCAAGTCGTTCAAGGTGTTCTGTTTTTTCTGAACATGAGTGGTTGTACACACATCAGTGTATTGGTTGTTTTTCTCTCTGTGTTGAACAGTCTTCCAACAAACACGTGACGAACTTTGCGATATGATGTTTTCCGCTGGTCGTAACTGCACCACAAAGTGTATTACACCTGTCAGTACAGACTAAACGTTTTGCATACACACTTCAGCACATGACCTGCTGCCTAGGGGAAAATAGGCGTAAATGGCTTGCTCTTGTCATTTTTTTGGAGGTACTAACCAACCTAAAAACATATGACTTGTAATACCTACCATTATTAGTCTGCAAATCACGTACATACTATTTTTACCTTCTTTCATCCAAACTGTAAGCGAAATTATACATTGCTACAGTAGCCAATGGCGATACTTTGGATTAAATTAAAATACGTTTAGTCGAGATGATTACTAACCAAAAATTATTATTTACTCCTTTCTTGCCGAAATATCTTCTGTATGGTCACAAAAGTACACTCCTTATGCGCTGGATAAAATATTGGTCTCTGAGACATGAAAATAGGAAGAAGTGTTGAAAGTAGAATCTAGGACAAAAGAGGTTCTGCAACTAAAATGCTTTACTTCAGTTCAGCTGAATTTCTCAAGACGTTTTCTGTTGTGCAACACTTGACTACTAAGACTAAGCGCTCTCCAGTAAAGGTCCTAAAATTTATCGACACAAAGCGATGAGACAAACACTTTCGAAGAACACATTTATGACTTTGCTGTTTAAACTACGGGCTGCAGGCGGAACCTGTGATAAGCCACTTGTGCTGGCCTTCACTTCAAGAATGCGGCCGGTCATCTTCCTTTGCCTGAAAGTTTCTTTCCGAAACAGAAGCAGCATCGCAACAACAATTGACAGGAACATTGTAAAGGTTCGCGAAGGTCCAGATATCTTGGATTACTATTTGGTAAGCATGCAGCTTATAAAAGCAGCCGATGAACCATGAACAGAGAGCCATACAGCAAGCATACTTTCAGAAACAGACGTATAAAGCAGCTATTGAGAGACATGCATTCTGTAATTCAGATTATCGGACGTTAGAAAGAACAAAAGAAAAACAAGAGGGTATCGCGGATGGGACATGTGGCAAAAACGACCATGAGATAAGAACCAACATGACAAAAGATAATTTGACAGGCTGGAACAAAATATGCTGATGTGGTGTGGACAGCATAGAAGGATCTGAAAGGAAAAATGCCTTGTAAAAATATGGAATAAGCACGCTTCCCGAAAAACAAACGTGAGGAAGACAGCAGAAAACAATCGAGATTAAGCTTGTAGACAGTCATGGACAGCAGACAGAGTCTTTCGGCGTAATGGTTGTAGCAAACGGGTATATACTGCAAAACACCAATAATAAATAAAAAGAGGCAGGCAGTCTTTGCGATCGAGGCAACATATCGATAAAGCGCTAGACTCGCACTAGACAGGAGCGAGGCTCAAATTTCTTCCGGTAATACACACTCAGGTTTCCTATACTCCAAATTCATTGATATGGCATCCTCTAAAAGGCCCTCGGGTGCCGTTAAAATTACTTAGTCCCATAAGCTCTTCAAAATGCATGTAGATAAAGCGTCGTGCAGAACCCACACAGCAAAACACTGACCCCTTAACGTAGGCTACAAGGAACTGTGGAAAACATCGTTTTTGAACATTGTCGCTATATAACTAGAGTGGTCAACATCGAGATTATTTACGATCTACCTACAACCATTTCGTAAATATTTGAAGTTGACACCTTAGTTGTCTCAACCTGTATATTCCCCGGCCACAAACACAAATATTTTTTTTTTTTAAATTGATATCAAGGCATCAGAGTCAACCACAAACTAAATAAGTAATTACCAAACCACACGTTTCTTGGCGCACGTCTTTGCTTTAAGAGGCACAGTCCTACTGGAAACTGGCGGATCTGTGTTCCTGTGACCTAAGAATAAGCTCAGCCACTTATGAAAGTATGGTACGATATTTAATGCAAAGAGCCGCCATCACTGGTAACAACAGAGGCTCTTACCCGGCTGGGCATCGAACTGGATACGTCTTTCCATGCTGTGTCAACTTTACGCCAGAATTCATAAATCCTATTGGCTAGCTAGCGGTGGCTAGTCCCTCGGCAACCATTACCAGATGTCTACAGTGTGGGAGAGATCCAGGGAACGTGCTGGTCTCGCCTACAGTCGTACACATTCCGCGTCGAGGTGGGTCAGGTCATGATGGGACAGCACGGTCAACATCCGATCTTGCGTTATCTTGTTGAAACACAACGTCACGGGGACCACGAAAATAGGGTAGAGCCACCAACCTAACGCCTCAGAAATGTAAAGGCTGATGTCCAAATTACCGGCTGTACGAACCAGAATTAATCGTGTTATGAAACCAGTGGCACAACTAACCTCATCACGAAAAGGTGACAAATGTAATTTAACAACTTTCGTTCTCTTCCGACCCTCCACACATGTATACGTCCATCGTGATGCTGTACGCACATCCTGGTGTCGTCTGGAAAGACGCCCTTTACACTTCTGCCTCCAGTGTTGTCGTTAGGATCGCCACTGTCGCGTGCCTCTCTGGAACCGCATCAAAGGAAGCCGCAACAACGGCCTTCCTGCTGACAGTCAGTCATGCTCCAGATGTCGTTGAAGAGTCCGAATGAAGACATATCTTGCTGCAAACAAGACCATTTACCGACGCAAGTTATGTGACGTGGCTGTAAGATCCTACAAGAACAGTGTTCTGTCCTCTCGGGCGCTAATCGCGTAGGGCTGCTGATATCCTGAGTTGCAGTAAGCGTGGCCCTCTTCCATATTCGCATGACAGTCGTGGGATACCAAGCAACGCGAGCAACAATATTGCGGAACGATAAACCGCAGCCTCGATAGGCCAGATTCCTGCTGCTGGCCAATTCCGACACGACCTAGCAGACGTTTCTCCTTCTTATACGAGGCATAACACCATCTCCTCATAATAACCATTCAAATGAGATATCTGAATGAGAAATCTGTTTTTTTACTTATTGACACGATGTAGCTTACGTTACTCCTATCTATTTTGTGCGGTTGAGCTGATTCTAAGCATTTGCTTATAGAAGCACGTGGAACACTTCATGCCGACTTGATGATTGTTGCTTGAAGCCTTCATGGTGTCGCAATTTTTAAGGCCAGCAGCGTAGAAAGCATTTGAGTTCTGTTGCACCAGCCACGAATATCAAACAAACAAACAGGGTGACCCCGTGATGATATTACAAACTTTCAGGTACGACAGAGAGGGGTGAATGTATCAATTTGAGGTAAGCGACTTTGATTGTGAAACGAACGACTCGAAAGTTGTAAGCGAAAATCGTTCTCATGCATCTGACAGTGGACCTCTTCTACAGCAAACTCTTTGCTTTCCATAGTTTGGGAGGAGGTAGTACGGACCAAAACTAGAAAATATTGTCTGGTAAATATGGGCTGTAAAATGCATATCTTAAGAGCTGTGAGCACTTTCTCAGCACAAGCGATGTGTTCCACCGTAGCAAAGATGAAGAAGTGCTCATAGCTCTTAAGATATGCACCTCAGAACCAGAGTTTATTGGATTTTTTTCTTTTTTCGATCCATATTATCTTGTCCTAAAATATGGAAAGCAAAGAGCTTGCTGTAGAAGAGGTCTACAGTCAGATGCAGAAAACGATTTCCGCTTATGACTTTCGATTCGGACCGTTCCGGACTTTCTCAACCACCCCTGAAAGTTCGTAGCGTCATGGTGGAACCAGCCTGTAAAATTCTTGCTGCATTGAATCTAAGGTATTAAATGTATTTATAGGATAATCGTGTGGCGAAATCGTTAGTACAATGTCGTGATAAATTTGAAACAAAATATCCTCATCAAGAGGCACTCTGTTTGCTAAGTTCAAATAATTTCAGAGGATGTGAAAAATTACTCTTTTAATTTTTGTTTAAGAAATTGTTTTCTAAAGAATGCCATTCAGTTTTACGAACATTCTATAAATGAGAACTATGGTAACTTCCGTTCAGTTCAGACAAATAATTGAAAACTATTGCTTAGATAATTCGAAAACATTTCCATTATCATCAGTTATCAACTACAGTAAATAACTAGGCACTACTTTATTTCTAATCGATATTTTTTTCATTTTCGTATGCAGAATGTTACACGTAATTGAAAAATGTTGCCAGTAAACTTTGTAACATGACGGCGTAGCTTCGTAACTAACTTTACAGCCACTATCTACAGTGGCCTTCATCAGTAAATTTCTCGTCCTGACGAAGAGAAGTCGCCACAAAAATTTGTTCATATTACAAAACTACAATAGTTCATGTGCAGAAAAGCTCGACTGGAAAGGTATGGTAGCACATTTATTGTCTCTGTTTTCGTCAAACGTATGTTTACACGTTGCGTGACTCTCTGTTCTCTGTGATTACACAGTACGCCTGTGACGTAACTTCTTTGTTGAGCCTTCATCACGCAGCTGAGGTTCGCAGCGTTGACCAAGGGCACTGCAGAAACGTCGTATGCCTAGTGCAATGTGCAAATGAATCACGAGATTCACTCGAGTTTGCATAAAAGGACTGACTGATCCAAGCTCTCAAAATTTACCATACTTGCCGATTAGTTTAACCCAGAGACGTCCTTGCAGCTATTTGCAATAATGTAATATGTACTTTCGGGTGCTCAGCTTAGTTGTCAATTCCATTTTTATACACAATATTCAGAAGCCAAACCAGTGTGAAGTATATGACGACTGGGTCGGTAGTGGAAATATTATGCTGACAAATGGTCTGACCAATTCGATTGAATAACTGAAAGCTCGCCATTAACCAAGCATGCCAAGAAAACATGAGAGATTTCATTTACAATAACTGTTTCACTGAACTCTTGTTTCCAAAAGCTCTGGAATGCTGATAAAATACATAAAAAAGCTTAGTTGTACGTTACCACACAGAAACCAATTTTCTTTTGTGTGTGTGTGTGTGTGTGTGTGTGTGTGTGCGCGCGCGCGTATGACACACACACACACACACACACACACACACACACACACAGAGAGAGAGAGAGAGAGAGAGAGAGAGAGAGAGAGAGAGAGAGAGAGAAATTAGTTGTATTGTGTATTTTTGTACATTTGAGAAACGTGATAGAGTGCAAAAAGAAAATGAATATGCTTGAGCCAATTAATTGTTCATCTGTGCAAGCAGACATTAGTCTCCGTCCCCTGTATATTGGTTACCATATTTTGAGTTCGTCTTGTAGAAAACCATTACCTAAAGTGAGCTATTTCAGCTACTAATCAAATATAATGTCGCCCAATGAAACAAGAAATCCCTAATACTACATTAATAATAATAATAATAATAATAATAATCTCACTGAAGAATGGATTACAGAGACAATTCCACAGGAATAGAAATGTACGCCGATTCGCTTACTCCACAAAACAGGCGACAAGACAAACCTTGATAATTACAGGGGTATTTCATTATTAACTCTCACTTACTGAATTCTCTCCAAGGCATTACTCAACAGACTACAGCCACAAGCAGCTGCACAGATAGATGAATGCCAAGCATGCTTCAGAAAAGGAAGATGCTGTATCGAACAGATTTGGAACCCACGAACATGCCTGAATGAAGTCAGACAGGCGAACAACACTGTAGTGATATTCAAATGGCTCTGAGCACTATGGGACTTAACATCTTAGGTCATAAGTCCCATAGAACTTAGAACTACTTAAACCTAACTAACCTAACGACATCACACACACCCATGCCCGAGGCAGGATTCGAACCTGCGACCATAGCAGTCCCGCGGTTCCGGACTGAAGCGCCTAGAACCTCACGACCACCGCGGCCGGCGTAGAGATATTCGCGGACTTTAAAAAGGCCTATGACCCCACAGACAGGCAGACACATTTTTACATGCTAGAAGAATACGCAATAGACAGAAAAACTATGGCACTCGTGCAACAGACAACACACCCAAAATAGAATTTATGGGAGAACTATTCGAGATACATATGGTAGTGGAAATCAGTACAAAGACATAGATTTTGGTAGGAAAATTGACACTGCGGTTTGTAATAGTTGTGCACAATGTACACGCAACAGTATGAGATCAGTGTACCGACAAATAGTGTCAAATGGTATAGCATTCGAAGTCAGTAGTAAAGTACATAAAAAGACATCAGTGTTTCAGGTGGTAGAGTGTGGAACTCGGTGTAAAGGCAGTCGGCTCTGTGCGTTACTGTGTGCAGACAGGAAGCAGACACCATTAGTGACAACGCATGTTGTGTACATGAACCACGACAGTGATGACGCCACGATGAAAAAGCAAAGCTCTGCGCGTACAGGGAGGTGGGACCCTCGAATCGTCAAACCGCCAAGAAGTTGGACCGTTCACGTGCAGTGACTGGTAATTTCGTGAGACTGGATGCGCGATATGCTCAGAATGGAAAGTAGGGCTAAGTATAAACTGTCTGAGGCATCGAAACGGTTACTCTTGCGAAAAGCAAGGTCGTTAAACCGTTATTCTTCTCAATTTGTTGGTGATTTACAGTTGCCAGTAGTTGTCAGACGTGTACGACTAATATTGTCCCTCGACAGACACCTTATATTCATGAAACGACTTCATGAAATCTGCTCTAATACCCAAACAAAACATAGTAGATTGGAGTTTGCTGCAAACATATGTCGATCTTCAGCATGGGATAAAGTGATCTTCAGCGATGAAAAGAAGTTTAATGTAGATGGGCCGGAAAGATTTCAGCGTTACTGGCACGATCTGAGAACAGAGCAGCAGGCAAGAATGAGCAGAAAGTTTGGTAGTGGAAGTGTTAATGATTTGGGCAGCCTTCTCCGATTAAAGGAGATCACGCATTGCTTGGCTGAACACTAATACGTACCTGAGACACTACGTATATTATGTATGAGGACCTAGAGGACGAAAAACTACTGTTTCGACGAGATAATGTATCTGTGCATCTTTATGCTACAACCAAAGAGTGGCTGAAGCTAAAGATATAGATGTCTTGCCCTGATCTGCTCTTAAGCCGGATTTGAATCCGGTGGACAACCCTTGAGGAACACCTGCAAGGCATGTTTATCGCAATGGAAGGCAATTTGAGGCCGTATGTGAGATGAAAAGAGCGCTACGAGAAAAATGGGCGACAGTCTCACTGCAAGAACTAGACACCGTAAGAAAATGAAGGCCAAAGAGTATTTTTGAGATAATTAGGAAGAGCGGACGTTGGGCAAACAACAATGCAATAACACAACATGACAGTGAGTGCCTTTACACGAATTTCCACAAAGGAAATACAAACGCCATGTTTTGTTACTAGTGTTATGAAAGAAACTACTTAATTCCGTCATGATTGTTCATGTCATATGTATACACTGTTTTCGTAATAGATTCCATGATTCAGACATTGTACTATTCCTTTCGTAGGAACGCTTTTATCCTGATTCCCACTACTGTACAGGGGTCGCTTTCACTGAACATGCTCTTGTACAAAATCATCAAACAAGCGGAAGAAAAAGTAAAAGGGGTTCAGTTACGAAGAACACATGCAAATGAGACAGTCTCAAAATACCTGGCATTTGCTGACGACCTGGCAATACTCAGCAGCTACAGACAAGAAGCGAAAGAAGCATCGAAATATTGACGTGAAGTCTCTGCCAGAACGGACCTACATGTATCATATGAGAAAACGCAGTGCATGGAAAGAAAGAACAACAACACACCGCTTAACAGAGTGGAAAAATTCAAGTATCTAGGTTAACAAACAAAAAGGAGAATAAAAAAACGTACAACATAAAAAGAACAGAAAAACTTCAGAAAGCGTACTAACTGACAAGGACGCACTACAATGAAAGAGACATTTCAAGAAAGGTCAAACTCAGACACTACAATACAGCTGTAGCATAGGAGCACTCTACACTTCAGAAAGAATAACAGCTGGAGAATCAGATCTCACAGAGACAGAAAAAATAGAACCTAAAATCGTAGAGCGTAAAATCCTAGAACGTAAAATCTTAAAAAAAAATTTTGGAGTAGTACAAAGAGATGGAATATGGACGAAGAAACCAACAAAAGAATAATGCGAACACACAGACTCACAGACATGATCAGAAAACGCCGACTAATATTTTATGGACACAAACACAAAACGATCATCAGACTCACGAAGAGGATATACACTCCTGGAAATTGAAATAAGAACACCGTGAATTCATTGTCCCAGGAAGGGGAAAATTTATTGACACATTCCTGGGGTCAGATACATCACATGATCACACTGACAGAACCACAGGCACATAGGCACAGGCAACAGAGCATGCACAATGTCGGCACTAGTACAGTGTATATCCACCTTTCGCAGCAATGCAGGCTGCTATTCTCCCATGGAGACGATCGTAGAGATGCTGGATGTAGTCCTGTGGAACGGCTTGCCATGCCATTTCCACCTGGCGCCTCAGTTGGACCAGCGTTCGTGCTGGACGTGCAGACCGCGTGAGACGACGCTTCATCCAGTCCCAAACATGCTCAATGGGGGACAGATCCGGAGATCTTGCTGGCCAGGGTAGTTGACTTACACCTTCTAGAGCACGTTGGGTGGCACGGGATACATGCGGACGTGCATTGTCCTGTTGGAACAGCAAGTTCCCTTGCCGGTCTAGGAATGGTAGAACGATGGGTTCGATGACGGTTTGGATGTACCGTGCACTATTCAGTGTCCCCTCGACGATCACCAGTGGTGTACGGCCAGTGTAGGAGATCGCTCCCCACACCATGATGCCGGGTGTTGGCCCTGTGTGCCTCGGTCGTATGCAGTCCCGATTATGGCGCTCACCTGCACGGCGCCAAACACGCATACGACCATCATTGGCACTAAGACAGAAGCGACTCTCATCGCTGAAGACGACACGTCTCCATTCGTCCCTCCATTCACGCCTGTCGCGACACCACTGGAGGCGGGCTGCACGATGTTGGGGCGAGAGCGGAAGACGGCCTCACTGTGTGCGGGACCGTAGCCCAGCTTCATGCAGACGGTTGCGAATGGTCCTCGCCGATACCCCAGGAGCAACAGTGTCCCTAATTTGCTGGGAAGTGGCGGTGCGGTCCCCTACGGCACTGCGTAGGATCCTACGGTCTTGGCGTGCATCCGTGCGTCGCTGCGGTCCGGTCCCAGGTCGACGGGCACGTGCACCTTCTGCCGACCACTGGCGACAACATCGATGTACTGTGGAGACCTCACGCCCCACGTGTTGAGCAATTCGGCGGTACGTCCACCCGGCCTCCCGCATGCCCACTATACGCCCTCGCTCAAAGTCCGTCAACTGCACATACGGTTCACGTCCACGCTGTCGCGGCATGCTACCAGTGTTAAAGACTGCGATGGAGCTCCGTATGCCACGGCAAACTGGCTGACACTGACGGCGGCGGTGCAAAAATGCTGCGCAGCTAGCGCCATTCGACGGCCAACACCGCGGTTCCTGGTGTGTCCACTGTGCCGTGCGTGTGATCATTGCTTGTACAGCCCTCTCGCAGTGTCCGGAGCAAGTATGGTGGGTCTGACACACCGGTGTCAATGTGTTCTTTTTTCCATTTCCAGGAGTGTATGATGTAGTAAACAGCTTAAACAAAAACCAATTGATTTAGCGATATAGAAGACCTAAAACAAGAGGAATCAGTACGGAATTGACATATGAAAGAGACAAATTCAGAAACAAAATGACGGAAACGAAATCTAAAGTAAGAAAAGGAAGAAATAAGAAATTATGGAGAGAGCAAAGAAAACAGAATTGAAGAGACTTTGGGAAAAGAAAGAGAAGAAGGAAAGAAGAAATAACTGAATAATCATTTAACATTCAAGTTAAACATTGTCTTAAGGACAAAAGTGTAATAATAATAATAATAATAATAATAATAACATACATAAATAAAAATGTAAATGATCGCTTGCTCAAAATCGTATATTTCCGAAAGTGCTTCGCTGACTGCTTTGAAATTTTGACACAGAGCTGCATTTGAATACGCCAAGTGATTTTATATACTATTTTTATGTATGTAACACGTAAACAAATACGTAATATATAAGGGGGAACTGTTGTTACCAAAAATCTCAAAAAGTACTCACAAGGCTTATCGGTTTATGATTAGAATATTACTGCAGAATCTAATCTGCAAAAACAATATAGAAGGCTCAAGGTAAGAGAGAGCGGGGAAGAGGATATGACAGAGGGCTCGGAGGAAATTTACATAGCGGAAAGGAGCAGATGGACAGAGAGAGGGGCAGAAGAAGGTGGAGAGAAGGGGAGGAGATTGATATACACACATCAAAAGAAGTTTTGCGTCACCCCAGTTCCCAGAACTCCTGAAGACAGACGTCGACTGTGTGTATTGTATCACAGGCACAGTGCCTTTGACTGTCCAGAGATGTCGCTAAACATGCCCAAACATGTGAACAACCAGCGCCTACTATACGGAGGGGGTCCGACAGCCGATCAGTTCCAGTCATTCCACCAGGAAGGAGGTACTCGGCTCGTGTTGTCTGTAGTTCAACCATGACTAGACGGTCAATACCGCGGTTCGATCGCGACGGCATCGTTACTTTGTGCCAGGAATGGCAACAAGGGAAGTGTGCAGATGTCTTGGAGTGAGCCAAAGCGATTTGTTCGGACATAGAGGAGATACAGAGAGACAGGAACTGTCGATGACATGTTCAAAAAATGGTTCAAATGGCTCTGAGCGCTATGGGACTCAACTGCTGTGGTCATAAGTCCCCTAGAACTTAGAACTACTTAAACCTAACTAACCTAAGGACAGCACACAACACCCAGCCATCACAAGGCAGAGAAAATCCCTGACCCCGCCGGGAATCGAACCCGGGCGATGACATGTCTCGCTCACGCCGCCCAAGGGGTACTACTGCAGTGGATGACCGCCACATATGGCTTATGGCGCGGAGGAACCCTGACAACAACACCACCATGTTGAATAACACTTTTCGTGCAGCCACAGCACGTCGTGTTACGGCTCAAACTGAGCGCAATAGGCTGCATGATGCGCAACTTCACTCCCGACGACCATGCAGCGCGGAACAGATGGGCCCAACAACATGCCGAATGTACCGCTCATGATTGGCATCACATTCTCTTCAGCAATGAGTGTCGCATATGCTTTCAACCAGACAGTCGTCGGAGACGTTCAAATGGTTCAAAAGGCTCTAAGCACTATGGCACTAAACATCTGAGGTCATCAGTCCCCTAGAATTAGAACTATTTAAACCTAACTAACCTAAGGACATCACACACATCCATGGCCGAGGCAGGATTTGAACCTACGACCGTAGCAGCCGCGTGGTTCCGGACTGAAGCGCCTAGAACCGCTCGTCCACCGCGGCCGGCCGTCGGGGACGTGTCGGGAGGTAACCCGATCAGGCTAAACGCCTTAAACACACTATCCAGCGAGTGCAGCAAGGTGGAGGTTCCCTGCTGTTTTGGGGTTGCATTATGTGGGGCCGACGTACGCTGCTGGAGGTCATGGTACGCGCCGTACGATACGTGAATGCCATCCTCCGACCGATAGCGCAACCATATCGGCTGCATGTTGGCGAGGCATTCTTCACTGACGACAATTCGCCGCCCCACCGTGCATATCTTGTGAATGACTTCCTTCAGGATAACGACATCGCTCGACTAGAGTGGCCATCATGTTCTCCAGACATGAACCATATCGAACATGCCTGGGACAGATTGGAAAGGACTGTTTATGGACGACGTGACCCATCAACCACTCTGAGGAATCTACGCCGAATCGTCGTTGAGGAGTGGGACAATTCGGACCAACAGTGCCTTGATGAACTTGTGGATAGTATGCCACGACGAATACAGGCATGTATCACTGCAAGAGGACGTTCTGGCTGGCTGGCTGGCTCTGAGCACTATGGAACTTAACATCTATGGTCATCAGTCCCCTAGAACCTAGAACTACTTAAACCTAACTAACCTAAGGACATCACACAACACCCAGTCATCACGAGGCAGAGAAAATCCCTGACCCCGCCGGGAATCGAACCCGGAAACCCGGGCGCGGGAAGCGAGAACGCTACCGCACGACCACGAGCTGCGGACCAGAGGACGTGCTACTGGGTATTAGAGGTACCGGTGTGTACAGCAATCTGGCCCATCACCTCTGAAGGTCTCGCTGTATGGTGGTACAACATGCAAAGTTTGGTTTTCGTGAGCAATAAAAAGGGCGGTTGACCTCTATTCCAATTTTCTGTACAGATTCCGGAACTCTCGGAACCGAGGTGATGCGAAACTGTTTTTGATGTGTGTAGAAAGGGGGAGGAGGTGATGAAGAGAGAGGAGACAGGAGGAGATGGACAAAAAAGTGGGGAGGAGGAGATGAACAGACACATGAGGGAGAAGGAGGTCATGACGTAAATCTAATTCCCAAACGAACTCGTATTAGAAACGTGTGCTTTCTCTTTTGTTTCCTCTTTCCATTTAATCAAACTGAGGCACAGCAACGTGTGGCCGGGAACAGCTAGTAGTAGTAGTAGTAGTAGTAGTAGTAATAAAGTAAAGGGCAGTACTAAATTAGAAGCCCACTTTACAAATTGAGCAGTCAAGCGATAACAAATAGAAACAGTACTCAGTGGGAAGTGAGAGAATCTGAAGAAGAGGATGCGGAAGTAACAATGGCCACGACGTGAAACGTGCAGAAGATGGCACGCCCGAGGCGGCAGCTACCAGGCACTGCGCCTGCGCGCAGGGGCCGAGGCTCGGCCACGGCCGCCGCGCGGGAAGTGGTTTGGCGCGACGCCAGAGCGGCTGTGCTGAGCGTCCGCGATTTCAGCAGCGTCCGCGATCCACGCCGCATCGCGTCGCGTTAAAAACTCTCGGCGTATCGAGGGCCAGGCCACAGCCCCGAGGTGGCTTGCTGACCACAAACCACCGACATCCCAGGCATATCCGTGGCTAAGTAGCATACGTACTTTCTCTTACATACGTCTTCACCATACGCCTCCACAGCAGGGGCCACGGGACAGAGAGAAAGGTGGCATTTGACCGCATCTGCATTCCTTGTCTGTGAATACCGTACCTCACTCTCATGGCAGAAAGGTTCCCCAACACGCAACGATTGTGACTGTGCTATTTGACACCGAACAACTGCTATAATGGTCACCAATTATTTATTATTATTATTATTATTATTATTATTATTATTATTATTAATTGGTTTGATCTGATAAGGGGCACATGAAATAACTTTCCTCTTCTTTCTTTTCTCCTTCCTCTCTTTCCAGTAGTTTTTCATTATTTCCATATCTTTGTCTCTTCTTTCTTCTGTCCATATTGCGCTTGTCTTTTTCTTTCTTTTCTCCTGGAAGCCGTTGAAACTTTTTACTTTTCCTGTGAACTTTTCTCTTTCTCCTATTTCTTCTTCCGTTATTTTCATTTCCCTCAGGTCTACATTAATTTCTTTGATCCATCTCATTGAGTTTTTGGGCTTAAGTCAAAAAAGTTAAAACTTCTTTTTGTTATCCTCTTTTCATCCAGCTGTTTTAGGTGTCCATAGAATACAACACTTCTGTTATTCGGCCGGCCGAAGTGGCCGTGCGGTTAAAGGCGCTGCAGCCTGGAACCTCGAGACCGCTACGGTCGCAGGTTCGAATCCTGCCTCGGGCATGGATGTTTGTGATGTCCTTAGGTTAGTTAGGTTTACCTAGTTCTAAGTTCTAGGGGACTAATGACCTTAGCAGTTGAGTCCCATAGTGCTCAGAGCCACTTCTGTTATTCATTGCGTCTGATACTGGTTCTACATTTTCATAAATTCCTTTATTATTTCCATTTCCCATTCTCATATTTTGGTCCCACGACTTTCCTAATTACTTTCCCGCCCTTTCCTATTTTACCCAATTGTTTAGCTGTATTATAAAAAGACACTATGAAGCATAAAGGCACTCCAGGTTAATGACAGTGTAGTAGCGCCGGCGATTTGCATTTATGGAAATAGGGTCCTTATTACACAGGTCTTTTGTTACTGGAAAAGCTATCTCCATTTTCCTTGTCCTTGCTAAGTTAGCTTCTTTGTCCAAAGAATTTGGTTGTATTGTATCACCAAAGTATTGAAATTTTGTAGTCGCTTTTATTCTTCCATAATCAGTTTTCATGTATTTCGGTGTCTCCTTCGCATCTGTCATATACTCTGTCTTTTTTTTTTTCAATATTTATTATTGTTATATGGATCCGAGAGTCTTATCTTCAGATTTTTACTACCGGAAATATAAAGATAACAGAGAAAGATCTTACACAATATTCTGGTCGAAATTTTAAGAACGGGATATACAAAAAAAAAATGGAAACAAAAAATATGTTAAAAACGAGATGGAACTGCGGGCGCCACGTGCAAACCCAGAATTTTTTCACGGCCACGTAAGAAGAGTCCGTGATTACACATCGACGAAAGCACATCTTCAATACCTTTGACTCAAAACCGAGAACAAGAATGCTGTGGTACATGAGCGTCAAAAAACAACTGGAAGAACAGTTGTGTTGACATTCGAGACTATCCGAGATGAGAAATTAACAACTAGTGCCTAATGGTCGACGAATGCTGTGCTACACACAGGTGAATGTAGCACAAACATGTAGCTTAAACGAGAAAATAAAAATTTGGTTGAGTAATGAAATAAATAAAAATAAAAAATGAAAACTGCCATTAGACCAGAATGCCTTTATGCTTTAGAATAACATTTCGTTAAACACAGTCAAACAGTTACGTGAAATGGAAAAGAAGGAAAATAGGAAACTCTTTGGACCAAAATATGACAATGGGAAATGGAATTTAAGACGTAACAAAGAAGTTTATGAAAGAACAGAACGAATATTACACACGATAAGAAAGAGAAATGTTTATTCTATTGACACCTGTAGCCGAGATGAGAAAAAGTAACAAAAAGAATTTTTAACTTTTTTGACAGAAACCCAAAAACATCAATGACATGGATGAAATCAGTTACAGCAGACCGGAGGGAGATAGGAATAACGGAAGAAGAAACAGAAAAAATAGAAATGTTCACAGCATCAATGTTTGCAAAAAATGAAACATTGCTGGAAACAAAGAAAGGTGAATAGAAACAAAGCCAAAGTTATTTCATGTGGTCTTCAGTACACAAAGCCAATAAAAAAATAGTATCTCCATTACCACTACCAGGACCAGAAAACAGACTGGCGATAGTCTTCGGGGACTCTGATATTCTACTACGAGGTGCAATGAGCAGTTCTGAAGTGTATTGTGCTACCCTCAGGAAATTGAAGAAACGACTTCAGCGTTCTCGTCGCCACAAAAATGCAAAGGAATTTCTTCTTCTCCATGACAACGCAAGGCCTCACACATGTCTGCGCACTCGAGTGCAGCTCACAAACCTTCACTGGACTGTTCTTCCTCATCCACCCTACAAACACGGACCTTGCACCTTCCGACTTCCATTTGCATGGTCTAAGGGAGGATGCACTCTGCAGGAAACAGTACATGAATGACTGGGGAGAGTACTGAAACAGCAAGACGTTGACTCCGACGTCGACCAGTAGGGTAGTACAATGCTGGCATACAGGCTCTCCTAGTATGGTGGCCTAAGGCCGTCGCACTGAACGGAGATTGTGTCGAAAAATAGGGTTTTGTAGCTAAAAGAGCGGGGCATAATATGGTTATTGAAACCACGAAGAAAACCAACCTGCTTTAAGATAAAAATGTGTTGCATTGCTTATTGAACGCCCCTTGTACGTTAAAGCATGTATTTTTGGCGGCTTTTCCATATTTCTGTCCAGCCTCTGTCATCATTGGTACTGGAATAATGAATATTTTTAACCCGTGCTTCGCGGGCTGTTAGAAAAAGTAGCAACAGTGATAATTGATACGGGTCCTCAAAAAAATGGTTCTCAGCACTATGGGACTTAAGGGGCTCCGGAAAGGCTCAAAATCATGAAAAGTTCAATTTTTACTTTTTTGCGTTTTCTGAATCTGCAGACTATTACCTTTTAATAGATATATAATTTATTCAATTCCGAAGACTACAACTATTTTAAAATTTTTTTTGAAATGTGTTCTACATGGGCGTGACCCACTGTGGCGCTGTTAAACTGCTGTCAAATGGTGTTATTATTAACGTCCGTGTTCATCAGGTACATTTTAGTGATGTGGGATAAAGTATGTGTTGTGGCTAACCTATTTTCAGAGACTTAGCAGCACCTGAACTGTTGAAAAAGTGTATTCACGGAAAAACTCAAAACCCCAATGAAAGTATAAATAGTGTTATATGGTCGAGAATCCCCAAGACTGTATTTGTTGGAATAGAAACACTTCACTTTGGTGTGTATGATGCTGTTGCGACTTTCAATGATGGCAACATTGTAAGGTGCAAGGTATTTAGAAATATGCGAATGAAGATAGGTTCTAACATGGTACGAGCGATGCTTGCTTTAGACAAGGAACGCCTTCGGGCTGCAGACAGGGCTGTAAAGAGTGTAGAAATACAAGCAAGAGTAAACAGGAGGAGCAACAAGAGGAAGCTGGAGGAGGAGTTTGCAGAGGATGAAGATAATCCATCCTATGGACCTGGAATGCACTAAAAAGTTAATCCAATCTTTGTCGCTCGATTCCCAAAACTTTTATTTTCTCATACTAATTACATGTTTTCTAAGGATCTTTCAAACATATTTGTTTCAAACTTTTAGTAAATGTTACACAGTACCTTCTGCATAATTTAACACAGCCTTTTTCCAAAAAAACTGTGTATTTTTGAATATATAAATAAAAAATTGCAAAAAAATGTTGTGAATTTTCATTACAATTGAAAAAAAATCATCTTTAATAACTGTACTAAAATTTTGTAAAATCCCTGTGTTAAGTTGTAGCCCATATTCCAATAAATAATCTGTAAAAAGTTCAACTTCCTACCTCAAATACTTTGTGAGGAAAGATGTAATTTATAAGCGTTATTTTAACATTGCAAGTATAGGGCGTTCCGGAGCCCCTTAACATCTGAGGTCATCAGTCCCCTAGAACTTAAGAACTACTTGAACCTAACTAACCTAAGGAGAGCACACACATCCAAGCCTGAGGCAGGATTCGAACCTGCGACCATAGTGGTCGCGCGTTTCCAGACTGAAGCGCCTAGAACCGCTCGGCCACACAGGCCGGCACGGGTCCTCAGTTAACACTTTCTGGCTGATCAGTGATGATACAAGATGCATAACTTGTCTCGAGAGCTGCGGATCGCTAGGAGGGCGTACACTCTGGCCGTGAAAGCGAGTGAGACATCGCGCGATGCCGCGGAATCACTGAAGACGAGACTGGGGGACATTTAATCTGCAGCATCTTTCCTTCCTGCTGTCGCACTGGTATCGGGAACAGGAGAGGCGAGGTGGCCAGCTGTGCTGCAGCAGAGAGCCTCTGCAGTGCAGCCAGCAGACTCGGCAGGTGGGGACAGAGAGAGAGTCTGGTCAGTCCAGTGAGCTTGTCGGCAGCGCCGGCCGCTCGTCCCCGCGGCGACTGCGCACCCCGGTCACGTAGCGCAGCACAGTGGGTACGGACAGCCGCCGCCGGTCCGGCCTGCTTTAGCGACTCCAGTCCAGTCCAGCCGGCCGCTAGCCAGTAGCCTCCTTTTGGTTTCACTGGGCCACTAGGCCTGTCCGCCGCCGCCAGCGCCCAGCCAAATTCCTGCTCGCCTACTGCGAATTCCGTCCGTCGCGTGACAACCATTTTCTCCCTCTGAGTCATCAACGACTCTAGTGACACGTTGTAGTGCATTTCCCTCTGTTCTGTACCACTTCTGCTCCGCGTGCATCCTACTAACAAGGGAACCTCCCCATCGCACCCCCCCTCAGATTTAGTTATAAGTTGGCGCAGTGGATAGGCCTTGAAAAACTGAACACAGATCAATCGAGAAAACAGGAAGAAGTTGTGTGGAACTATGAAAAAAATAAGCAAAATATACAAACTGAGTAGTCCATGTGCAAGATAGGCAATATCAAGGACAGGATCAGCTAGGGAGCGCCGTGGCCCCGTGGTTAGCGTGATCGGCTGCGGAACGAAAGGTCCATGGTTCAAGTCTTCCCTCGAGTGAAAATTTTAATTTTTTATTTTCAGACAACTATTATCTGTCCGTCCGTTATGTTTTCATCATTTTTTTGGGAGTGATTATCACATCCACAAGAAAACCTAAATCGGGCAAGGTAGAAGAATCTTTTTACCCATTCGCCAAGTGTACAAGTTAGGTGGGTCAACAACATATACCTGTCATGTGACGCACATGCCGTCACCAGTGTCGTATAGAATATAGACGTGTTTTCCTGTGGAGGAATCGGTTCACCTATGACCTTGCGATCAAATGTTTTCAGTTCCCATTGGAGAGGCACGTCCTTTCGTCTACTATTCGCACCGTTTAGCGGTCCGGTCGCAAAACACAGACACTAAACTTATTACAGTGAATAGAAACGTCAATGAACGAACGGACAGATCATAACTTTGCGAAGATAAAAAAAGTAAACTTTTCAATCGAGGGAGGACTTGAACCAAGGACCTCTCATTCCGCAGCCGCTCACGCTCACCACGGGGCCAGGCGCTCCTTAGCTCACACTGTCCTTGATGTTGCCTATCTTGCACATGGACTACTCAGTTTGTATATTTTGCTTATTTTTTCATAGTTCCACACAACTTCAACCTGTTTTCTCGATTGATCTGTGTTCAGTTTTTCAAGGCCTATCCACTATGCCAACTTATAACTAAATCTGAGGGGGGTGTGATGGGGAGGTTCCCTTGTAAGTATTTTACTTGCAACGGGGGAGACAATCAACATACACAATAATAATTTGCCATCCTGGCTGACGTAACTTGGACTAAAAAAACACTGAAGAACCAAGCTGGTACACCTGCCTAATATCGTGTGGGGCCCCCGCGAGTATGCAGAAGTACCGCAACGCGAAGTGGCATGGACTCGACTAATGTCTGAAGTAGCACTGGAGTTAACTGACACAATGAATTCTGCAGGGCTGTCCATAAATCCTTAAGAATATGAGGGGATGGAGATGTCTTCTGAACAATACGCTGCAAGGTACCCCAGATACGCTCAGTAATGTTCATGTCTGCGGAGTCTGGTGTCCAGAGGAAGTGTTTAAACTCAGAACAGTGTTCCTGTGGTGTCGCACTGTCCTGCTGGAATTGTCCAAGTCCGTCGGGATGCACATTCATCTACATCTACGTCTACATGGATACTCTGCAAACCACATTTAAGTGCCTGGCAGAGGGTTCATCGAACTACCTTCACAATTCTGTATTATTCCAATCTCGTATAGCGCGCGGAAGGAATGAACACCTATATCTTTCCGCACCAGCTCTGATTTCCCTTATTTTATAGTGGTGATCGTTCCTTCCTATGTAGGTCGGTGCCAACAAAATATTTTCGCATTCGGAGGAGAAAGTTGGTGATTCGAATTTCGTGAGAAGATTCCGTCGCAGCGAAAAACGCCTTTCTTTTAATGATGTCCAGTGCAAATCCTGTATCATTTCTGTGACACTCTCTCCCGTATTTCGCGACAATACAAAACGTGCTGCCTTTCTTTGAAATTTTTCTATGTACTCCGTCAGTCCTATCTGCAGTAGTCTAAAAGAGGTAGCAGTATTCTAAAAGAGGACGGACAAGCGTAGTGTAGGCAGTCTCCTTAGTAGGTCTGTTACATTTTCTAAGTGTCCTGCCAATAAAACGCAGTCTATTGTTAGCCTTCTCCACAACATTTTCTATGAATTCCTTCCAATTTAAGATGTTCGTAATTGTAATACCCTCAGCATCACGTGATTTAATTCGACTGCATCCCATTATCCTTGTTTTGCTTTTGTTGACGTACATCTTATATTCTCCTTTCAAGTTACTGTCTTGTTATTTTATAAATAACAGTGTGTAAACAGTGTACTCGACAGCGGTAGAAAGAGATATCCCCGGGGTACACAACAGGACGGAAAATGTAAGTACAGTAGCAAACATAACCACTACCCACGAAATAGCACTTCAGAAGTGCACAAAGAATTTTCTTCATGAGTACTTTCCAGATGACACGCTCTCAAAAACGACAGAAATGTGCAGAAAAAAAAAACATGTATAATAACGGAGTCTCATTAGAAATATAATTTTCTGGTGAGCTGTCGAAAAAAAAATACACATGTCATAATTTTCAGGCCTACAATAGATAAATGAAAACATTATCGCTAATAATGTTTTTGACAGCCTAATCCACAGGATGGAGAGCAAAGCTGTGTCGTATATTGACCTTCAGGAACTTTACACACTGTTTTGACGTTCTGTATTCCAATGGAGGAGGGCACCACGCACCATGGACTATTTCTGCCCCTTGTCGTAGGTCACCTTTTCAGCGCACACATTGTTAAAGTGCCTCAAATTATATCATGGATTCCTGATCCCTAATCTCTGGTCATGAATGTATCTGGACGTTCTTCGTTGTTCTCCGTTGAGAGTATAAAAATTTCAGGAATCTGTTGATAAAACGAAAGGTACGATTACAGGGCAATGAAACAGGAAACTAATCCTAATAAACTTAGGTCCGGAAACCAATGGTTCCCGCGATACGACGAATTACGAGTCCGTACACGAGCACCTTGTAACAGAGCCCCTGTGGATCCAAACTCTGGAGATGCACTTGACAGACTGACTAGCTAACTACAACAGGTGTTACACACCGCCACCTTTCATGTAAAGGCTGGCTTCAGCACATCTCCACACTGATGCCTGTACACGTTCAACAATCCCAGCCCTGTTACGAATGCACTGACAACAACGACAATGCGTTCCCATAGTTCACCGACACTTTCAACTGGGTTCGAATAGATCAACGTGTTTAAATGTCACCACACAAAGAAATTCAACGGGTTCGAGTCATGGGACAAGGGAGACCATGGTATTGGCGAGCCACGACCGATACACTAGTCGAAGACTCGTGTTACGTGTTCCCGAACAACCACATGAAAGTATCTCAGTGTACCACACATGTGTCCCTTAACTATAAGGAGCATCATCCAAAACGTATCCTTAGACTTGAATACTTATTATCACTGGCATAACGGCTATCGTCCACACGGACCTATGTTTATTAGGATTACTTGGTTGTTTCACTGTCCTCACCGGCCCCTTTTCTTTGTACTTATAATACACCGAGGTAACAAAAGTCGTCGGGTATCTCCTAATATTCTGTCGGACCGCCTTTTGTCCGGCATAGTGCAGCAACTCTACGTGTCGTGGACTCAACAAGTCGTTGGAAGTTCCCGGCAGAAATACTGAGCCATGCTGCCTTTACAGCCGCCTTATTACACGCAGTGTTGCTTGTCTATTAGCACTGACAACTCCACGCAAGCGCCGCGCCTCTCGGTCGTTAAGTGAAGGCCATCGGCCACTGCGTTGTCCGTGGTGAGAGGTAAGTGTTACCGGTGCAGGACTTTGGACATGAACAGATCTCTGAATTACGTCTCATAAATGTTCGGTGGGATTCATGTCGGGCGATATATATGGGTGGCCACATGATTCGGTCGATTTTTCCAGAATGTTCTACAAACCAATCGCGAACAACTGTGGCCTGGCGACATGACGCATTTTCATCCATAGAAATTCCATCATTGTTTGGGCAGATGAAGTCCAGGAATGACTGAAAGTGGTCTCCAACTAGCCGAACATGACGGCTTCCGGTCAATAATCGATTCTGTTGGACCAGAGGACCGTGTTCATTCGTTGTAAACGTTCATTATGGCGCCACTACCAACTTGTACAGTCCCTTGTTGACAACGTGGGTCCATGGCTTCGTGTGGTCTGCGCGACACTCGAAACCTACCGTCAGCTCTTACTAACTGAAATCGGGACTCATCTGACCAGGCCACGCAGACGTATAGCGTCCAACAGATATGATCAGGAGCCCTGGAGAGACGGTGCAGGCGATGCCGTGCTGTTAGTAAAGGCACTCGCGTCGGTCGTCTGCTTCCATAGCCCATTAACGCCACATTCGCCGCACTGTCCTGACGGATACGTTCGTCGTACGTCCCACAATTACTTCTGCGCTTATTACACGCAGTGTTGCTTGTCTATTAGCACTGACAACTCTACGCAAGCGCCGCGCCTCTCGGTCGTTAGGTGAAGGCCATCGGCCACTGCGTTGTCCGTGGTGAGAGGTAATGCCTGGAATTTGGAATTCTCGGCACACTCCTGACTCTGTGGATCTCGGAATATTGAATTCCCTAATGAAAAAAATGGCTCTGAGCACTATGGGACTTAACATCTGAGGTCATCAGTCCCCTAGAACTTGGAACTACTTAAACCTAACTAACCTAAGGACATCACACACATCCGTGCCCGAGGCAAGATTCGAACCTGCGACCGTAGCAGTCGCGCAGTTCCGGACTGAAGCACCTAGAACCGCTCGGGCACAGCGGCCGGCGAATTCCCTAATGATTTCCGAAATGGAATGTCTCATACATGTAGCCCCAATTACCAAATCGGCGTTTAAAATCTGTTAATTGCTGTCGTGCGGCCATAATCACGCTACAGACCTTATCACATGAATCACCTGAGTAGGAGAGCTTCGCCAATGCACTGCCCCTTTATACCTTGTGTACGCGATATCTGTATACGTGCGTATTGCTATCCCATGGCTTTCGTCATCTGAGAGTACAACAGTCAAACACCCCAGGTGGCCAGTCTTCCTGCGCCCTAGATATCCGAAATTTTGTTACCAACAATTTACAAAGCTCTCTCACGCGAGAGCCGACAGAGGACACAGCGCTGAAAGCCCTCACACGACAGATTTGTTGCCTTTGTTTTCGACGTACGTTTCTCGCAGGCTAACGCTCCACTTAGACTGCCCGGACGCGGCAGCCGTAGAAGCAGCACCAGCGGCAGCAGTGGCGGCCGTAGTGCCCTGCAGTGAGTGGGTCCAGCTGCGGCTTGTTACTGGCCGAGGCGCGGGACGATTCAATTAAATGTGTCCGTGTTTGAGCAGTTAAGCCGCCCCCCAGATTGGGCCTCGTCCGGCCCAGCCGAGCGAAACAATATTGGCCACTGGAGCCGGGAGCCAGTGCCCGCGACACGACCGTCCCGTTAACGGCGACATCTGTTTCCAGCAGAGCTGGGCCGCCGCCGCTCTGCCGCTCCCAACACTCTCGCGGCGCGTGTGCAGTACAAGCCCGCACGGAATTTCCTTTCGTTCCAGGAGCACTTCGCGCTCTGATGTAGAAAGCGACCAACAGAATATAACTTATAAAGTTTTCATTATTTACAACATTATGGAATAGTAACAGATTTATTCTTCTAGTATAATCAACCATCAGTCAACTCCAGTTTTTCATATTCCCCATTATTTAAAAAAAATCAATATTGCTAAACGGCAAATGGGGCCAGTTGCTGGTTGCCCATCTAACAACTTCCAGGGGCAATAAAAATTTTATGCAATTATCGACCGAATTTAAAAATTTAACATGCAGTCATAATCTACTAATTAACAGCTACAATCTCATGCTACCGCTCTAACGCAGCAGCAGCTAAGTATTCGGACCGTGGACCGTGTCCTGGCACGAGTGCCGTAGTGCTCAGCCACAGAGACGGCATACAGAATGGAAACACGACTGCATTCCATGAGCCAAAATTTGGTGCGCGTGCGCGAAGTCTGCCTTATTGAAACCGAGTAAAAAGCTGTGTCCGAAGCCAAAGGCGTATTAATTGTGCGCCGGCCGCAGTGGCCGAGCCGTTTCAGGCGCTTCAGTCCGGAACCGCGCGACTGCTACGGTCGCAGGTTTGAATCCTGCCTCGGGCATGGACATGTGTGATGTCCTTAGGTTAGTTCGGTTTAAGTAGTTGTAAGTCTACGGGACTGATGACCTCAGGTGTTAAGTCCCATAGTGCTCAGAGCCATTTGAACCATTTATTAATTGTGCATTTTAGCTGCCAGACTTAAAAATACAAGTAAACAGTTTTTTGATGTTCTTTTGAAGTTAGACACTAAGTTAGTACTAAGAGAAATTGTCACACAGGGAAGAAACGAGCGGTTCCCACACATGAGAAAAAAAGAGTTTTCCGATTTTTTTTCTTCCTGCAAACAATAAAATCTCATTAAAAGACAGTATGCAAATGAAGCGAGCTACTTCAAATCCTGGAGTCAGTTTTCCGGTAGAGGTTCTTTTCCTTGAAGAAATTAAAAACCATTTATTTCGAACTTGTGCGTTTTCTTCACCATTGTAAGTAATATTTCTAATTCCACTCTGCACAAACTAACTGGCGTAAAAACTTATTTATTTCGTATCTTATAGTTTCATATGACAGGTCGGCCCGCCCGATAGCCGAGTCGTGCCGGCAAGCAGCTCAGTGTGTCCGGTCAGAGAGCTGGTTGGCCTCTGTAATAAATATAAAAAAAAAAAAAAAAAAAAAAAACTGAGCGGAAGGATCAACAAACGACCTTGAACGGATATCATGTGACGTCCGTAACGATCAAACCCAACGATCAACAACGAACAAAATGAAAAAAAATGAAAAAAGTGTCAGCGTCACGGATTGCCGTCCTACGGGCCCGGGTTCGATTCCCGGCTGGGTAGGGGATTTTCCCCGCTCAGGGACTGGGTATTGTGCTGTCTTCATCATCATTTCATCCCCATCCGGCGCGCAGGTCACCCAATGTGGTGTCGAATGTAATAAGACCTGCACCAAGGCGGCCGGACCTGTCCCGTAAACGGGCCTCCCGGCCAATGACGCCAAACGCTCATTTCCATTTTTTTTCCATATCACAGATCGATGATGAAGTTTCAGTTTTTTCTATATTGATCATAGTTACTATTATACTTAATTTCCTAGTACTTTGCAGCATAATTTGAAGAGTTTGCAGTGAAAATGTGATTGCTGCTACCTTACGTTTGATTCATTTTAGGTGATATGTTACTGTGTACTAGATATACGTAACATATCGAAATTGTTTTCAAAGTTGGAAGGAAAGGCTCGTTTCGCTGCAGTATGGAGAAAATAGAAGTGCAAGTAAACAGAATTTCTGTGCTACTTTCAGGTTGAAAACATGAATGAAAATTCCAGCACTGATAAAAACTCTGAAACTCCCGCAGAGTGTCCCATAACTGCTATTTCTGTTGGAAGTGAAGTTGATTTATCAGCTTGAAGTCCCATAAAAGAAAATTTGAGAAGTAAAATATAATTTCTACAAAGAAAAAAAACGATACTTACAAAACAAAGTAGCTACATTGTCATCTAAAGCTAAATGCAATGATAATTCACAGCTTGCACATGTGAATAGTAATAAATTTAAAAGCTTATGTGGTAAGTTTATAACTAAAGATATTTTATAACTTGTTTCATTAGCGCTTCCTTTCTTAAAAATTTTCATTTCATCTGTTAGATTACTTCCGTTTCGTAAGACTATCCATTTCGAGCTGAAGTAGGAAGGGACTATCGCTTCGGATTTACTCGATTTCAATATGGAGTCGAGCGCATTCCTTGACTTCATACAAATCAAAGTAGGTGCCCTCTACTTTCCTTTTTGGATAGTTCATGCCCCATTCTGTGGCTCGGTATCGCTGCACATTTGCGCAGCCTGCATGCAGCACCGTGTGAGCACGTGGAGGGACAAGAGGGGGAAACTGCGAACCCGCCAAATTTAAATAGCAGTGCAGTCGCACTGCAAACGACTTGGTTTTATATATATCACGTTTCTCAAGAGTACAGATCACAACCAAACAAAATATCGGTATTATTTAATAATATTTGGCTCGCTGAAGACAACAGCTACGTTATTTGAAGAAATACTTTATGCAATAACTCACTTTTCCCCAGAACCGGGGAATAAGACTGTTAGCAACGTTTGTCACAAGTACACTCCTGGAAATGGAAAAAAGAACACATTGACACCGGTGTGTCAGACCCACCATACTTGCTCCGGACACTGCGAGAGGGCTGTACAAGCAATGATCACACGCACGGCACAGCGGACACACCAGGAACCGCGGTGTTGGCCGTCGAATGGCGCTAGCTGCGCAGCATTTGTGCACCGCCGCCGTCAGTGTCAGCCAGTTTGCCGTGGCATACGGAGCTCCATCGCAGTCTTTAACACTGGTAGCATGCCGCGACAGCGTGGACGTGAACCGTATGTGCAGTTGACGGACTTTGAGCGAGGGCGTATAGTGGGCATGCGGGAGGCCGGGTGGACGTACCGCCGAATTGCTCAACACGTGGGGCGTGAGGTCTCCACAGTACATCGATGTTGTCGCCAGTGGTCGGCGGAAGGTGCACGTGCCCGTCGACCTGGGACCGGACCGCAGCGACGCACGGATGCACGCCAAGACCGTAGGATCCTACGCAGTGCCGTAGGGGACCGCACCGCCACTTCCCAGCAAATTAGGGACACTGTTGCTCCTGGGGTATCGGCGAGGACCATTCGCAACCGTCTCCATGAAGCTGGGCTACGGTCCCGCACACCGTTAGGCCGTCTTCCGCTCACGCCCCAACATCGTGCAGCCCGCCTCCAGTGGTGTCGCGACAGGCGTGAATGGAGGGACGAATGGAGACGTGTCGTCTTCAGCGATGAGAGTCGTTCTGCCTTGGTGCCAATGATGGTCGTATGCGTGTTTGGCGCCGTGCAGGTGAGCGCCACAATCAGGACTGCATACGACCGAGGCACACAGGGCCAACACCCGGCATCATGGTGTGGGGAGCGATCTCCTACACTGGCCGTACACCACTGGTGATCGTCAAGGGGACACTGAATAGTGCACGGTACATCCAAACCGTCATCGAACCCATCGTTCTACCATTCCTAGACCGGCAAGGGAACTTGCTGTTCCAACAGGATAATGCACGTCCGCATGTATCCCGTGCCACCCAACGTGCTCTAGAAGGTGTAAGTCAACTACCCTGGCCAGCAAGATCTCCGGATCTGTCCCACATTGAGCATGTTTGGGACTGGATGAAGCGTCGTCTCACGCGGTCTGCACGTCCAGCACGAACGCTGGTCCAACTGAGGCGCCAGGTGGAAATGGCATGGCAAGCCGTTCCACAGGACTACATCCAGCATCTCTACGATCGTCTCCATGGGAGAATAGCAGCCCGAATTGCTGCGAAAGGTGGATATACACTGTACTAGTGCCGACATTGTGCATGCTCTGTTGCCTGCGCCTATGTGCCTGTGGTTCTGTCAGTGTGATCATGTGATGTATCTGACCCCAGGAATGTGTCAATAAAGTTTCCCCTTCCTGGGACAATGAATTCACGGTGTTCTTATTTCAATTTCCAGGAGTGTATATGGAAAACTTAATTTTCCGCATGCATGAAATATTAACTGGGACAATGAAACATTTAATGACTCGATGGATCCGGAGCATGACATAGAAGACGTACGTGCCCTCAGGCAGCCATTCTAAATCTGCAGGAATAAAAAGTAGTCATCAGCGGTATTAGGCCGGCGGGAGAAGAACAGGTGAACGCTTATAGATATTAATCAGCAGACTGGGTAAGGTTTCTGATATTTGGGAGGTGTTGATGCTGAGCAGAGATGCTGACTTTCATGCCCATTGTCTGTGTAATAAAATAAACACTCACTACACCACACAGTATGGCGAAAACACTTATTACAGTTATCCACGTGACACCAATACATGCTTGACACGCTATACTGTGGAAAGGAGAGCGAAAAGAAGTTTCACAACATTCGAGCGTCAGTTACTAAATAGCTTCATAGTACAATTTTCACTCAGAAAACGGCTTAAACGCTCAGACGCGAGACGATTTGACAACGGGTTCAGTTGGATGTGTGCTACAGACGACCCTGTGTGTGAGACAGTGTGTGAAATCTTATGGGACTTAACTGCTAAGGTCATCAGTCCTTAGTCCGCAGCTCGTGGTCGTGCGGTAGCGTTCTCGATTCCCACGCCCGGGTTCCCGGGTTCGATTCCCGACGGGGTCAGGGATTTTCTCTGCCTCGTGATGACTGGGTGTTGTGTGATGTCCATAGGTCAGTTAAGTTTAAGTAGTTCTAAGTTCTAGGGGACTGATGACCATAGATGGTAAGTCCCATAGTGCTCAGAACCATTTGAACCATCATCAGTCCTTAAGCTTACACACTACTTAACCTAAATTACCCTAAGAACAAACACACACAATCATGCCCAAGGGAGGTCTCGAACCTCCGCCGGGACCAGCCGCACAGTCCATGACTGCAGCGCCCAGACCGCTCGGCTAATCCCTTGCGGCTACAGACGATCCTTTGTTATAAGAAGGATTTTGACATAGCTGGTGTGAAAATTTACAGAATGTTGAAGGAATAAATTTGTAAAACTTTGTGTGAGTGTATCCTTAATAATGCCAAGCAACTGAAGGATGCTTCAACACAGACATAATTACCGATTTTCTTATCTATATTTTAATTGCATTATGGGATTTCAGCATTACTATATAAGTGATCAATTTGGATGTCATAATATCTAAATAATTTGCGACAGAAAAGATGAATTTCCAGTTACAATTTCAACCAAAATATTTCCGTGAATAATTTATAAATATTTTATGAATGTTCAGCGAGAAGAAATAAAAATTTTGCGGTTTGATGTTGAGGCTATAATTGTGTCAGAGAACAGCAAAGAATTTAAATGACCAGTTGAATGGAATAGATAGATCTTGAGATATAAGATGCACATTAACAAAATCGAAACAATGGTAATGGAATGTAGTCGAATTAAATCAGGTTATGCTGAGGGAATTAGATTAGCAAATGAGACACTAAGTAGTGGGTGACTGTCGCAATTTGGCCAGTAATATAACTGATGATGGTCGAATTAGGGAGAATGTAAAATTTAGAATGACAACGTCAACGTCAAGAAAGGCTTTTCTGAAGATGAAGAATTTTTTGCATCGAATACAAATTTTAGTGTTAGAAAGTATTTTTTGAATTATTTGTCTGGAGTGATAGCCATGTACGGAAGTGAAACGTGGAAGATGTAAACAGTTCAGACAAGTAGAAAAGATAAGGTTTTGAGATGTGGGGATACAGAAGAATGCTGATGACTAGATAGGTAGATCGCGTAACCTGAAAGAAGTATGAATATAATCGGGGAGAAAAGAAATTTGTGGCATAACATGACTCAAAGTAGGGATCAGTCAGAAAGGTACATTCTGAGACTTCAAGAAATCGTCAATGTAGTATTGGGAGGAAAACGTGGTGGGTAAAAATTGCTGAAGGAGACCAACAGAAGAGTACAGAAAGCAGGTCCAAATGAATGCGAGTTGTAGTAGTTAATCCGAGGTGAAGAGGCTTGCGCAGGGTAGAGTAGCGTGGAGAGATGCATCAAAGAAGTCTTCGGACTGGAGAGCACGAGAACAACAACAACAACAACAACAACAACCACAACAGCAACAGTAATTCTATGCCAGTAATACTAGGTAGAATCCACGAAAAGAAACTTCTAGTACTGTGCAGTGTTCGAGGCTTCCGTACAATGGTCTCACAGGTATAGTGTGAGGCTTGACAGAAGAACGGTCCTTTCGCAGATCTAACGAGGAGAACACGACAAGTGCCATAACCTGACTTCCCGGAAACGTCGCACACTGGAAGAGGAGCCAAAATAAGCGAACACGTGTCTCGGCTTATTTGTAGACACTCGACCGTTTCTGAGAAAACGATCATCAGAGTTGCAGAAGTAATATAGATACCTTTTAGTGCCCGATCAGCTCATCCTAAGTGGTGGCACAGTAGCTACCGTAGCGACGTTTCACTTTTGCGTCCCGTTTTCAAAATCCGATTGCTGTTTTCATTAATTTTTTTTATTTTATTTACTTTTTTTTCATTCATCCACCCATGTCCGTAAAAGGTTACTACAAAAATGTTTCTTATCAAGTCAGGGGATTCAACGGTGTTATACTTGTTGTTGAATTACAACTGGGTTTCACAATAACTGCCGTACATTCATTACATATTTTCAGGGCTTATAATCATTTTAAAATCTCATATTCCTATATTTTATTTTTTTTATCAATTCTTATATCTTATTTTTATGTTTATTCTTCAGTAAGATTTGGTGCATTCCCTAGGATGACACAGATGGTACAAAGATTTAAACATAAAAATTCCGAACAGCACGGCATAGCGCGAAGACAGGTTCGGCACAGCGACGTTTTGTCGTATTACTCTCACCCGGGAAACAAATGTCATTAACACTGACGAAGATTTCACGTATTGCAATAATTTCGCAGCAAACAAATCACAACAGATAACTCTTCCGAAAACGCTTTCTATTGATTATGAATCAAGATACACTACAGGAATTTTGCTGAAAACAATTTCCGATAATTTTTTCGTTATTTATTTTTTTAATTCACTCACCAGACATACAATTAGTAGACGAATAAGGAAAACGTTATTTCAGTACCCACTGGGAAATATGTTCTACGGACACGGGCAGATAAATGGAAACAAACATAAAAATAATAATCGGATTTCGAACACAGGACGCCAATAGTAAAACCGCAACTCTAGCCACTGTGCCACCATTTCCGTGGAACTGTTTACTTGCTAAAGGACACATAAGGTATAGCGAAAACTCTGTCGTGTTCTCAGAAGCGATCGACTATCTACAGTTACACCAAGCCACGGGTTCGCTTATTTTGACCCCTCTTCCAATGAGCGAGATTCCTAGGAAATCGGGTTATGGCACCTGGCGTGTTCTCCTCGTAAGTGAAGCAATTTTCGCGAAAATTATTTATACCAATAAGTTATCAAACTTCCCGACCTCTCGGCTGTTTAATACCAATGGGGTGTGGTGAAATTTTTCAGTGTACTTTGAATAGTTCTGCAAACTTCTTTCAATTTTTTAATTAATATGTGAGTGGAGCCATATCGGGAAATTCCAGCGGTTCATAAAGCGCTGCTTGCCTTGCTTTTCTTTGCTTAGAGAAAAAATTAGGGTAAAATAGATTTTAATATAGAAAGAGATCCTGTTTCCATAAAACCTGCCTGTTCTCTTGGGGCGTAGGGAAGGCCTTCTGATATGCAACACTGACAGCAGATCACTGGCGGGAATGCTTGCCCTTTTGCTACTTGCACGCCCTGTCGCTCTCATCGGAATTGCTGATCAACTAGTAAAGTTCACTTTTAAGTGAACGAAACCAGTCATCAGCTTTAAAGCTAGTATGAACCTAGCAGTATACTGATGCACAGAATTTTCCACAATTACTACAACATATTTACACTCATTGCTAAAGCTCTGTTCAGTGTAAGGCACGGAAGTAACACTGCGAATAGAGAAGTTTCTGATACTGAAGTTCGAGTGTAAATTCACATAGTTAAAATTCCCGGCGCAAGAGTCAACAGTTTGCCTACCCTTTACCATGTAGCGCGGTTATGAAATAGGTTCTTCTTGACTTCCTTGGGGATCCTTATTGGGAATGGGATCGACTGCCCATAAAGCTCTTGAAGCACTTCATAGAGACAAACTGCCTATTGGCTTCTGTCTCGGGTTCTTCGGCCGACGTTCATCTAATGATTTTTCTGACGTTTCGCCAGCACGAGTGGCTGGCATTGTCAAAGCTTCACCCTCCATTGCCGGTGGTGAACTGGAGCCGAGCTCGCGGCCGCAGACTGTATGTACCTGGCGCGCCAACGTCCGAGGGCTTCTCCGCGGTCATTTCCGGTGCGGTTCTCCTCTTGCTACCTGCGACGGTCGTTCGCTGCAGTACGGGAAGCCAGGATCCGTTTACCATAAGGCTTTCCTCTTTCTTGTTGAAACTGTTCGCGTGTTTTTGTATTTCTACAGCTTCTCTTAACAAGCGCGTGTGATAGTGCTTCTCTACAGCCAGAGCTTCTGTGTCGGCGAATTTTGTTACGTGGTCGGTCTCATTCAGTGCGTGCTCTGCCATGGCCGATTTCTCCACCTGCTCCAACCTGCAATGTCGCTTATGCTCTTTGATCCTGGTGTTAATTGGTCGTCCATAGAGATCGTCATAGAGAGCTCCCCACAATGCTGTTGAGCATGTCTTGCACCTAGATGCAACCTCCACAACTTGCCTTCTGGGCGTTGTAGAAACATTCCGTTACAGCGCTATTAAAAAATTAATTTTCGACTTATTTCGAGTTACATTTTTTGGGCGTCGTTGTAAGGCGGATGTACTGCGTTCAAGCTTTACTTTAACTTTTAGCCCTTTTATGTACTTCACTGGAAACCAGTCCGTATTCGTAACTATCTATATCTACTGCGAGGTTACAATTGATGTGCAGCTACACAGCGGTGTCGTGTCGTGTCGGCAGTCATCATCATAAGGCAGCGAAAGTTGGTACATAGGCTAATGCTTTATCACAGAATCGATTTACGTGGAAAAAAAAAATTAGTTCCAATTTTCGCCAACAAGCGCAAATCCGGCGCTGTGAATGCAAGAAAGACGTATAGAAATTTTTCCATATGTAATGGATTAGGAACGGGACGTGGGCAGAAAAGATGAAAGAACATATAAGAAACTATCAGCCTCGATTGCGATGATGAAATCAACCTTTACCTAGGTTTCAGCCCAAATAATTGAGTCTTCTTCAGAAGATATACCTGAATCTATAGTTTATCTAGGAGGGCATGGTCTAGAAATAAAAACTAAAACAGCATGAATAGGTGTAGTCACATTTTAAAAATGCGGTACATAAATACTAAGTCAACACTTCTTCTAAATATCCCCAGAGCCAAAAGTCACGCGGATTCAGTTCAGGTGATCTTGCAAGCAATGAACCTGGAAAAATGGTCGTGGAAGGTTGCATAACCAGATGTTTCGCTGGGCGAGCGACATGAGGTGCTGTCCATTCTTCGACGAAAACAGTGTTTTCCACTCACTTGCGCTCTTTCAAAGCAGGAATCACATGTTGAACAATGAGGTTTCGATAACATCACGGTGCACCTGACAGGCCTTCTGAGTGCATTCCCTTCAAAGAAGAACAGACGGAGAATAAAGGTGCTTGTGAATCGACACTATACAGTGACATACGGCGAGTGCAACGACTCTTCGCGCACAACACGCGGTTTAACAGTACCCCAAATTCGGCAATTCTTGTATTTACTGCACGGTCTAATCACTAATGTAACATGCACCTCGCACGCCACGGAATATTGCTCGGCCGCATATCGTCAACTTAGATCTGTGCCAGAAACCGAAGAGCAAATTCAGAACGTTGCTGCGGATCATTAGATTTCAATTGCTGCACCGTATGGACCTTGTACGGATACGAGGTGTAATATAGATCGCAAAACTTTCAATACTATTGACCACGGGATGGGCAATTCCCGTGACACTACACGAGCGCTGGCACTGCTCGGGGCACGTACTGCATGGTAAGTTACAGTACCGCTGCCGTAGGATAATACATAATTAAATCCCACACTGGATCTCTTTGAGTAGCTGCACTTTAACTATAACCATCGGTATGTCTACACTTCGGAGGCCACCTTTTACTAAGGTTGGAACTTCAATAGTGGAAACTACTTATTTACAGCTCGTACAAAATAGATACGTGTTTCAAAGTTTTACTGACCTTCAGAGTAATCACCAGCATTGTGTATAACCGGTTGCCAGCGATGTGGAAGTCGTAGGATACTCTTAACAGTGCCAGTTGAGTTGACAGTTCGAGCGGCGCGGTCTATTGCCAAACGAATTTGTAGCAGTTCTGAAGCGAATGCCGTGAAGTGTTTCCTTCCGCTTAGAAATCGAGTTGAACTTACGATGCCTTAAGTCAGAGGAGTGCTGTAGGTGGTATAGCACTTAGCAGCCCCATCAGTCAAACAAATCAGTAACAGCTTGCACTGTACGTACTTGAGCATTGTCCTACAAAATGATGGTCAGGTCCTGCATAAAGTGTCATCACTTCTGTCTCTGAGCTGGTCGTAGGTTGTGTACCAGAAATGAAAAGCATAGAGACAGAAGTGAACTACTGAAGCATTTTTAAAGTTTCATGTATGAAAAATTGTATTTCACTTCTCGGGTACAAATAAGAAATACTTGATTCAGTATTTTTAGAAATTCAACCTCAAAGGAGGGTGAAATTGGGGATGAAATGTTTTATGAAAACATTTGTTTAGTAAAGCATTTTTAAAGCTAAATAGATGAAAATTTATATTTGACTTTTCGGTTAGAAATAAAGAATTACGTGTTTCATAGTTTTTGGAAATCAAACACCTAAGGGGACGAAATAGTGCCTGACTGATTCATTGACTCATCATCGCCGATCCCAAACCGCTAAGGATGGAAACTTAAAATTTGGAAAGTTTGTTGATCTGTTACTATAGGCATCGTATAGTAAGCGATTGTTCAAAATTTCGTCACAAAGGTTTTTATTCTTCAAAATATGCCGCTATGAGGTAGTTTCGGAGCTAGAACTGTGAAAATTGGTATTTGGTTTCTCGGTCAGAAATAAAAAAAATACGTGCTTCAGCATTTTTGCAAATTCAAGAATTAATGGGGTAAAATTGTGTGTGGAAGTTTACTTCGAAAACTAAATCATTATTAAGGTATTACTCAAGCATTTTTACAGCTATATCATTGAAAATTTATCTTTGATTTTTCGGTTGGAAATTAAAGAATACGTGTTTCAGTGTTTTTGTAAATTCGACCCCTAAGGGGGTAAATTACAGGATGAAAATTTTTATGGGACTATTTCATTACAAAAGCATAGTTCAAATTTAATCTCTGAAAATTTGTATTTGGTTTCTCGATTAGAAGTAAAGAATACGTGTTTCAGGTTTTTTTTATTTTTTTATTTTATTTTTTTTTTTTTTTTGGAAAATAAGACACTAAGGCGTGAAAGAGAAGATGAAAATTTTTAAAAAATATTTCGTTTTATTTAAACATATTTAAAGCTAAATCTATAAAATCTGGTATTTGACTTCTAAAGAAATATGTGTTATGGGATGAAAGTTTTTTATGGGAAACATCACGACATGAACTCAAAAAGCAGGATTAACAAAGGCCTCGGACTCCAGCTACCAGAATCGCTCTCTGGTCAGAAGTATATTTGGAAAAGACTATGGATCTACGGCATTAATTAACGTGAAAAGTCTACAACATGTTGCATTGTGCACAACATAAAATTTCGATTAAAGAAAAACAAAAAGATACTTTGCAGACTCCAGAGTCTACGCGTGCGAAGCAACTGGCACTAAGGTAGTTCTACAAGATATATTACCAGTACCGTTTGAACACTAGAACAATTAGCATGTTGCCACTTTATAAGCAAATTCTTCAGTCCTTCTGGTTCCCTCAAACTTCAACAAAAGAAGTTAATACCTTAGTAGTGGAACATAATAATATTACAATGTTAACTACAGTGTACTTACATTTCAAATATGCTCTTGTATTCTTCTATATAGCTTCGCGAGTCCAATATCGTTTTGCAGAATTACTCAGTAAGAATAACATTTAGTTTACTATTAAACTTTGCTTTCCACATTCGCTTTTCTAGTGACGTACATACAAATCCCGACTGGTTTCGAGAGAAGAAGGTGAGGGGTTAGGTGTGCTTAATGGGTCAGTTACGCTCCTATCGCAGAAGTCTGCCAAGAGGTATCTGTCAGGGCATTAATTAAAGCATTATAGGACCATTCCGCCGGAATGATCTAGGGCGCCCAAGGGGATGCTAAATCATGACGGATAGTCCTGTAATTGAGCAGAGGAACAGCCATTGCTGCAATCCGGGCTTTCAGCTTTACGCCGCTTTGCCGTACTAAAGAAGCGTCTGCGGGCTATTTGTACATTTGAGGCAGAGCGATGTAGCGAGTAAGGGCCACAGCCAACAGCGACCGCAATTAAAATGGACGTGCCACAGCTGTGTGTCACGACCCTGCTCGACCCTGTCATTGCAGATTAAATAATGCAGCGGATGGCAGTTTAAACGGGAGCATGAAGCCCATTCAGAGGGGAAGAACGACAGAAGTAACAGCGTTTCCCTCTTTTAGTCTGTAATGTGATGGATGGTTTTACATATGATTGTGTATTTGCCAAGAAGGACCGTCGTTAGTAAAATCCAATGTTATGGGATTAACAAAAAATATATTAACTTGCTACATATACAATTAGTCAGCACGCGCACCGAGGTCTGACACAAAAAAGGAAAAATTAAAACAACTATGTATGTCAGTCACTTTTATTTTCTCCCAAGACGCGTTTCGAGTGCTTACATCCTCAACTTCAGGCGGATCTAAGCTAACCTTCCGTCTACTAGAAGTAAGCTATTATGTGTCATTTGTTATCATACCATGGCACTGTAACCATATATTATAGACATTAGCAAAGATAGTTAAATATACTGCACCAAAGCGGACACTGAGGGTCGTTATAAAGGGCGCATTCAAACTGAGGCGGTAGTAATGAATTTGATTAGAAACTTCTCAAGCGTACTACACGACACACAACTTTTATTAGTATTTGTTCTTTAGTTATCGATATTATGAAAACCTAAACTCTATGATCAAAGCATTAAACCAATTAATACGCTGAAATCTATGTATATAGGTTTTTAATAACCATAGCTTTCATGAAAAAGTTCTAAAGATGTAAACACACGCAATTATGCTTTTTGTCTGTATCTCTGATCCATAACGTAAGCTTGTAACGCTCTCTGACTAGCAAGGCACTGTATTTCAGTGCTTGTACGGAAGAACGGTAATGGAATATTGTCGAATTAAATCAAGTGACGATGATAGATTAAGATAATCTGACACTAAATTTAACGGATCTGTTTTGCTAATTGAGCAGATGATGGTCAAAAACGAGGGGATATAGAATGCAGGCTGGCCACAGGAAGAAAAGACTTCATGAAAAAGAGATGCTTGTTAACATGGCATAAAAATTTAAGCATTAGAATTTTTTTGTGGAGTCATTTGTATGGAGTGTAACCTTTAGCGGGAATGAAACATGTACGACAAACAGTTTCGAGAATAGAAGCTTTTGAGGAGTGGTTTACAGAAGAATGTTGAAGATTAGATGGCTAGATCGATTAACTAATGATAAGGTAAAAAATCGAATTGGGGAACAAATAAGTTTGTAGTACAACTTGCCTAAAAGATGCATTCGGTTGATAAGACTCATTCTGCGACATCAAAGCATCGTCAGTTTGCTAATGGAAGGAAGTGTGTGGAGTAAAAATTGCAGAAGCAAACCATGCCTCGAACAAAGTAAGCGGGTTCAAATGGATGAAGTGTTGCAGCAGTTATGCAGAGATGAAGTGGGTTGCTCGGGGTAGAGTAGCGTGGGGAGCCGCACCAAGGCAGTCTTCGCACTAGAGACAACAACAAAAACAACAACAACGATCTCTAGATGGGAATGACAAAAAACAGCTTTTCATTCAGCTGCACAGACGGACCACATCTCCAAGAAGATATCCGAAGTGCTCCTTTTTTTTTAATTTTTAACTTCAGTGCCGTATCAAATATATATTTTCTCAAGTCCACATTCGTTTCTCTCAACTCATTCTCATCGTAGAGGGATGAATGAGGCATTGTTAGAAATGTTTTTTAACAATCTTCTGACATTGCATACCGATTTTGCGCTATAGTTTACTATTAGTCCAAAATTTTAACATAAAAGAGACAGGCAAAAGGGCATCATGTGTGTCCTGCTTCATACCTGTACTTCACAAAGCTAAGTCTTTAATAGCAAATAAGAGACCTCCATTCATATTACCTTGTTACAAATAGCATTTTATTTGTTTTAAAGTACATACTAACTGGATAATTTGTATACAGCATTGTCACAGATAATAATCGTGACCACTGTGGCAGTCCATTATCTTTGGCCGTTGCACAAGTTGACTTTTCTAAATGAACATACTTTCTGAAACGGCTAACATCCTGTAGAACTCTTACTTCATTGTATCCGTCAGGATTACCGCCACATAAACTTGTAGTGAAGAAAAACGCTATTGTCATGTTGATGATAAGCCCGAACGCTAAACAGGGGTTAGTCAATGGATCACACATTGTTGTAACAAAACTCAATGAATTTACAATTAACGCTCAGCCGATTGACCCCACGATAGCTATTGAAACACCACGGATAAACGTAACACCATCTGATCCAAGTATGCCTTTTCAATTGACAAGAAGCCCGTTGCCCCTGTCTTTACTCGCGTACAACTGTAAGTAGCCTTTTCAACGGTTAACTGAATCAACTGACATTTTTCTATCCCTTAAAGAAACTGGAAAACAAAAAATATACGAAGATTACATTCTTATGTCAAACATAATTTACACCGAGGTATTGTAATGCTCTGTAAAGAATTTTGTTCAAAATTATGTGTATGGAAATTTATGTACAAGGGTGTATCATACATTCATACTTATTATTTTACGTCGTTCAGTTCATTTTTCAAGATGTTTGCCATTCGTTTTCACAACTACACTTACTCCAAATATAGTCATTATTTAAACTATAAAGTGCGAACGTTCCGTACATGCCCCCTGGTTATGATAACAAGTGACACATAATAGCTTGTAGTTAAATGAAGCTTAAGACAGGTAACTGGTTACACCCAGGAAAAAAAATTCTAATTTAATCCACTAACCCATCTGATGATGAGGATGTAACGTATCCTGCAAGAAAATAAATGTGGCTGGCACCGTGACTGATCCAGTTTGTCTTTTGTGTCGAACTACGGGTGGGCAACCAGCGGTACGTGAACCGAATCCGATCAGCGTTCGGTTTCAGTCCGACCCGTGAAAGAAGTGAAAGAAATTCATGAGAGAGAGAGAGAGAGAGAGAGAGAGAGAGAGAGAGAGAGAGAGAGAGAGATAACGTGGCGCTGCAGAATTTTGCAATGGAAGTTCTTAATACAAGTATTGTAAAACCTCGTAAGAAAAGAAACAATATTCATGATGCGCAAAAAAATGTAAATATCTGAATACAAGATGTACGTAAAATCAAAGTACTCTCAAAAATACGTGTTTTCAGGCATAATTTGTTGCCGTGGTGTGTCGGGTAATGGGTGCTATTCATATCGGTGCATTATCCTGTAAATGAACATTAACGTCACGGACGCTATAGTTTTGACTTTATTCACTAGGAACGCACCTGTTTTGTCATGTGACGAGGCGGCTCGCGAGCTAAAGTATACATGTCAGTCACGCCCGCGGGTCACCAAAGATCGTACATGCCTGTCATAAAACGTCGCAGTTTCCAAATCACCCCAACATCGACGACCTAAAGTCCGGCGGCTGAGTTGTTGGCGTTCCATTTGTGCAACGATGGTTCACAAAAATTGTGAGCGAATGCCCTCGTGCGTATCAGACACAATTTAGTTAGGTATGTAGTGCAAGTTGTTAGATGTATCTTTCGTCACGACCCTTCCGGTTCATCAGGAGTGGCATAAAAAATCCTGCTAGACAAGAAATTCACCGTTGCCGAAATACGCCCTGAGCTCCGGCCTCTGTCACGGTTTTAAGAAATCACTAATAAAGAGAGACTGGTACACGACATCAAAGCTGGTCCTTCCCAGTTCGTTTCCTGAATAAATACGTCGGAAGGAAACTTAACTATCGAACGCTTGGAGCAAAGTTGCGCCCAAGAAGCCCTCTTTCAGCCCTGCCCGCAAAGTTGTGCAATTACGGTGGCGAATACACACTAGACATTTTGAAAGAAGCTACAGCCAGACCAAATGAGCATTTCAGCATTCAGGATTTGTACTTCGAGGCCAGGTCAGCTCAAAAGCAGATCTTGTATCGTTCTGACACCAGGCAGTTGTTTTATCTGCATAGTGGAAAAAATTTGGGCTCTTGGTAGTTTCGTTCCACAAGTGCCTTTTGGTGTCAAATGTACTGTGATGCCTCGCTCCATCATTGTTACGTTTACCAATCAAGCGCTCAGTTTTATTCTTCATCTCTTCTGTGAATCCACTTCTGAGCTGACTGTTCTGCATCATATCGACTAATTTCCAGCACAAGCGAAGTTATGCAGTGTTTTCTACAGTGAGTCTGTTGTATGCTTTTCTGTACACAGAGCGTAGGCAACGTGTTCTTACAACTCAAATCGGGAAGTAATTCTGTGTGACTTTTTTTATATTATAGCGCGAAGATAAATTGCTGCAACTAAAGAATTTTTCACTTATTGATGAGAATGCTCCGTTGCTGTTTATGGTGAGTAAACCACAAGGGTGGACGACCGCTACCTACGGATTATGGCTCGGAGGAACCCTGAAAGCAACGCCACCATGTTGAATAATGCTTTTCGTGCAGCCACATGGTATCTAAACAAGCCTTCCGCCCCAATGCAAATGCTTAACGTCACTCGATCTGACTTCAGTCTCTTACTGTGGTGCTGTTCAGGTGGTGGGAGAACGTGTGTAAAAGCTTTCGCATAGAGGTGGTAATGTCGAGCGTCACTGAGAATGTGTGTCAAGCTCGTGGGCGTGCTTCAGTAGGCTTGTGGTAAAGCGACAGATCGTGAAAAGCAGAAACTCGTGGGTAGAGTTCGGGCCAGGCATAAATTATCGATATTCACTTCAGGTTTGTAAGACCTGACATCGTCGGGTGAAGGAGATACAACGACGTGTATTATTTGTTACAAATTTTAACAGTCTTAATCGTAATCTATACTACTGTATACAGACAAGATGTTGTTTAACGTTGTCATCAAAAATTGCGAAAAGTTCTTTAGCGATTAACTTCATATTTTTATACGATACTCTAATAAACGTTTGAACGGACATAAGCCACATATTTTTAAACATATATGTAATATAAAGTATATTTCTTTAATTGCTCCCAAGTAAAGCTTACTTCATGGGTTCAGTTAGTCATTCGGAGGACATGAATTTCACAAATATTATACACACATAAAAAAAGTTTTGCGTTACCCCGGTTCTCAGAACTGCTGAAGATAGACGTTGACTGTGGATGTTGTATCACTGACAGAGTTCCTTTGGCTGTTCAGAGATGTCACTAAACCAGCCCAAAGATGGAAACAACCACGCATAATCAGCGCCTATTAGTGCTTTTCGTGCAGCCACAGGACGTCGTGTTACGACTCAAACAGCGCAATAGGCTCCATGATGCACAACTTCACTCCTGGCGTCCATGGCGATGTCCATCTTCTGCAACCACGACACGAAGCAGCGCGGTACAGTTGGGCCCAACAACATGCCGAATGAAAGGACCGCTCAGGATTGGAGTCACGTTCTCTTCACCGATGAGTGTCGCATATGCCTTCAACCAGAGAATCGTCGGAGACGTGTTTGGCGGCAACCCGGTCAGGTTGAACGCCATAAAAACACTGTCCAGCGAGTGCAGCAAGGTAGAGTTTCCTGCTGTTTTGGGGTGGCATTATGTGGGGCCGACGTATGCTGCTGGTGGTGGTCATGGAAGGCGCCGTAACGGCTGCACGATACGTGAATGCCAACCTCCCTCCGACAGTCCAACCATATCGGCAGCATATTGGCGAATCATTCGTCTTCATGGGCGACAGTTCGCGCCCCCATCGTGCACATCTCGTGAATGACTTCCTTCAGGATAACGCCATCGCTCGACTAGAGTGGCCAGGATCTTCTCCAGGCACGAACCCTATCGAACACATCTGGCATAGCGTGAAAAGGGCTGTTTATGGACGACGTGACCCACCGACCACTCTGAGGGATCTACGCTGAATCACCGAGGAGTGGACAATCGGGACCAACAGTGCCTTGATGAACTTGTGGATACTATGCCATGACGAATACAGGTATCCAGCAATGCACGACGTGCTACTGGGTATTAGAGGCACCGGTGTGTACAGCAATCTGGACCACCACCTCTGAAGGTCTCGCTGTATGGTAGTACAACATGCGATGTGTGGTTTTCATGAGGAATAAAAAGGGCGGAAATGATGTTTATGTTGATCACTATTCCAGTTTTCTGCCCAGGTTCCGGAACTCTCGGAGCCGAGGCGATGCAAAACTATTTTTGATGTGTGTATAATAAATTAACTGTGTAAAATACGTTCTCTTATTAAATGTTAAAATCTGTTTCTCAAGGAATTCTATATTGATAAGTTCTGACATTTTTTTAGAAGGCCAAACTAATAAAACTGTTTGTCCAAATACCCTAGGTAGGCATTGTGCTTATTCTTGGTCTACCTGACTGCCGGCTCCCTATCATAATTGAAGTTAATTTTGTTTTTAATCATGTGTGTGAGTCTCTTTCGTGTCTAGTTGTGGCCTGTTTGATTCACGAGTGCTATCATATTTTTAGTCTTGTGTCACAAGTGTTCTACGGTGAATTGTTGCTTTCGTCAGTTTTCAGCGTGTGAATGTTGGAGTGTAGATCTGAGAACTTGATGTCATGTAACATAGCTCCCTTTGTATGAAACTGCAAGAGACAAGACGAAAGCTCATCAAAAAAAAAGTAGCTCACAGAACTGGTAGCTTCACGTGAAGTATGAGAGCAAACCTGCCGAAGCATCTGTTTGATATCTCCAACTTTAACACCCGCCACACTGCGCCGACCATCAGACTCACCTGCAACAGAAAAGATACCACAGCGTTAAACACGAAGAGATGCAGTTCCATAACAGTCAATTGAACTAGTCATTACTCCTACACGAAAGAATAACACAAATTTCTCCTTTGTTACATTAAATTATGTCAATTACAGCAGTCCACGTTCCTGAAAAGCACAACTTCCTGCTTGGTAACCGCTTTTTCTGTCATGACAGAAATTTCGTACGGAGTTCATCTATGAAATCTTCCCCGCAGCTACATCAACTCCGATCAAGAAGCAGAACTTTCTACATCTTGAATGTTATCGCTTGCATAAAATGGAGCTTACAATTAGAAATACATCTTGTGCCTGCGACTCCTGTGAAACGAGTTATCCAGAAAATTATATGCTAACGTAACGCTTATGACATACAGGCGCATTAAAAATAATTCAGTCGATCCGATGGTTGTGTGTTGTTTATTTGCTAATCTAGTTACTGTTCGTGTAAATGCATGGTGTTAAAGGAACTTGACTTACTCTTATCCGTTAAATTTATACTGAAGGTTCAAATGGTTCAAATGGCTCTGAGCACTATGGGACTCAACTGCTGAGGTCATTAGTCCCCTAGAACTTAGAACTAGTTAAACCTAACTAACCTAGGGACATCACAAACATCCATGCCCGAGGCAGGATTCGAACCTGCGACCGTAGCGGTCTTGCGGTTCCAGACTGCAGCGTCTTTAACCGCACGGCCACTTCGGCCGGCTAAATTTATACTTAAGCTTTGCAAAATTACAGCATATTTCAAATCTGACATGACATTCGATCACAGCACACAAAGATGAGGCATTATTCTGATCGTTCAGCCACAATGGACAGATGGGTCAAATTTTGTCAGCGTATCTCTAGCATGCGAGTGGTGTCTAGAAATTGGGTAGTTAAACCATCCATTAATTTTGTGTGTATCTGTGTGTGTGTTTCAGAAATGATATTTTAACAAAATGTCTTCTCGAAACGCGACTAGTCCAGAACATGAGTTTCTGCATTCCTTCCATCCACAATATCGCCTTTTTGTTTCACTTGTTTATTGTTCCTAATTGTCGCTGAATATGGTATTCTCACGAATCAGTGTCCATCATAGGCAAATTGATGTTACAGCACATGCACTATTTCCGCAATCACGCACGAGTGAACTTGTTCATTTATCCAAACACGGCATGGCCAGTTGCTGTAAAAATATTTTATGTCAATCTATACAACTGATGTACGCGCTACGTTAAACGCATTATTTAGAGTAGATCTCACGTAGAATTAATAATCCACTACACAGGAAAACGTATAATTATGTAACAGCCAATTGGTTAAAGCCACGATGTACTTTGGAGTCCTGACTTCCACTGTCATATGGATTCAATTTGTGATTCATTAACTGTAATGGGATCCACGTCATGTGAAGATATAATACTCCGAAACGCATCCTTAAAAAAGAAATAAAATGACTGGTTGTAAATAGTTGTGTAATACACAACAAATATACCGCATGTAATGAGCGCTTAGAATTCGCCTTGAAATACAAAAAGATTCTGGGTGAATATAAGATTTTCGTTATTATTTTACTAGTAATTCTATGCTAAAGTGCTTCAATACATTTTTATTCTCTTCATCAAAGCCGGCCGGTGTAGCCATGCGGTTCTAGGCGCTTCAGTCTGGAACCGCGCGACCGCTACGGTCGCAGGTTCGAATCCTGACTCGGGCAGGTTTAAGTAGTTCTAAGTTCTAGGGGACTGATGACCTTAGAAGTTAAGTCCCTTAGTGCTCAGAGCCATTTGAACCATTCTTCATCAAACTCTTACAAGATGTGTTTCATAATGAATGACTTATTTACGAATTAAGAGCCGTCATAAATTCTTACAAGTAACTAACGTGAAGAGTAAATACTGTATTATGAAATTCTTTGTCTAATACTTCGCTCATATGCAGAGAAAGAAGGAGTTTAGTTCAAAAAAATGGCTCTGAGCATACTACGGGACGTAACTTCTGAGGTCATCAGTCCCCTAGAACTTAGAACTTCTTAAACCTAACTAACCTAAAGACATCACACACATCCATGCCCGAGGCAGGATTCGAACCTGCGACCGTAGTGGTCGCGCAGCTCCTGACTGTAACGCCTAGAACCGCTCGCCACTTCGGCCTGCAAGGAGTTAAGTGTCGAAATACTTCAGCATAAGAAACTTGCTTTTCAGTTTTTAAATTTAATTCTAAAATCTTTTGAGGATATCTCGAAACAGATAATATGGATAAACATATCCTCACCACGGCTGTGGAAAGACAGTTCTCCACCTTCCAGAAAATCAAATTAATTTCAGTGAATTTTATCCATAGTGGATGTTGTTGAACTCCGTGACTGTTCCTTTATAGGATGTAGAAAAATTTCCGCTACCAGTGGGCCCCAGCGCAATTATAATAATGATGCTTCATCTTTATGTAAGTACTGATATATTTTCGACAAATGCTGCCCTGCCACTTACAATTGTTCCGCTTGTATCTGACGGCCAGAGTGGCCGAGCGGTTCTAGGCGCTGCAGTCTGGAACCGCGCGACCGCTAGCGAGCTAGATGCTTTCGCAAATCACGATGAGGAACACGTTCCGTGAGATGTAGCAGGTCGTTAGCGAGCGCGTAGCAACCGCGGCGGATACCACGCCTTGACGTGCTCCGCGATGAGAAACAAGTGCCGTGTGAGGCCGGCTTTCGGTTAACTGACGATTACGACGACCGGAAACGCATCAGGCCATTCAGTCGAAATACGAATTTGTCAAACCATGAAAAGCAGTGGACCTCGTACGACGGAACGAACGCTAGGAAAATAAGATCCATTCGCATTCAGCCTTGGAATTTTATTCGAATAATTTTGAACCCAATGACCAGACTGGAAGGTGCTGCGGAGAGAAAACCACGTTACGAATGAGGACATCACAATGGAGCGTGAGGGGAGAGTGGAACACACATGGATAATCAGCAAAAGACAAACGGGAGAAAAGCTGAAAGCGGGACGGCAGACAGATGTGGGGTGTGATCAGCGCCAGCGGATAAAGCGAGTCAGGTGGGCGTTAATTGGCAAGGCGCGTGACACAGTCGTCAGTGTCACAGCTCGCTGCAAAACCCGCCCCGTGCCGCGTGCATTGATGACAAACTCGCGCCATTCACTCTGACGCTGCGTATATTCATTTCGGCTCTCGACATACGAAACTGCAAATTTTTTATCGCCTGGCAACGATGATATTGCTGTACTGCACACATTCACGTTATCATACACGTACCTCCAGAAAAAAATAAAAACTTGGGATGTCCCATCAAATTTCCGTCTGTGCCCACACGGCTCCGTGAATAGGGTGACTGACACGCACCTGTACCTGGTCTCAGCGAAGTACGCACAATTACAACACAGCTATTGCCAGTGAGAAGAGAAGATAAGCGTCAGTGTCACTTACTTGGCACATTCGGCAATTTCGCTCGCGTTCGTTTCCACAGGGAGCGCAGCACGACTGTTTTTCAATGTTTCGCTGCTGTGATTTGTATGTTATCCACGACTATCACAATGACGATTAGTTAAGCATATTAGATTCATTATTCGATCCGACAGTAATAGTCTAGCAAAGAAAATGATAGCGAATTCTCAACATTTCGATATCCTGTTCTCCTCTCTACCTTGGAAATAACGAAAACGTTTTACCTAGTTCGAGGTAATTATAACACACACCCAATCCAATCCTCTTCCCCACTGTGGTGAACACCTGGACAGTAACTTTATTCACTGGACTTAGTGTGTTTGGCGTGTTCATGAATATTGTTTATAGCATATCAAAAAATATGGCTCAAATGGCTCTGAGGTCATCAGTCGCCTAGAACTTCGAACTAATTAAACCTAACTAACCTAAGGACATCACACACATCCATGCCCGAGGCAGGATTCGAACCTGCGACCGTTGTGGTCGCTCGGCTCCAGACTGCAGCGCCTAGAACACCACGGCCACTCCGGCCGGCATCAACAAATAAATCAATCGTTATCAAATGAATTTTTACATGTCGACAACATATCCTAAAGTTAGAAAAAAAATCAGGAAAACTATTGAATTTTAATAAGTAAGTGGCTTCGCTGATCTATTCGTCCTAATACTAAAGTTTAAACAAAAAAAAAAAAATAGTATGGCCCTTATACAAGGATATCATGCGAAAACGTGGCTTAGTGATCAAGTCCCAATTTATCTTTCTCTTATTTAGCGCAGGTAGAAGTGTTTGATCACGCCTCAGATTTACTAATTCTAGTCCCGACAAGAGTATACAAAAATGAAAAATGTGGATTTAGTATATTTTATGAAGGGTTTATCGCAATATTTGCACTAAAAACCTCCGGAATATTGAGGAAAAAACACCGTATATGACTTATCATTTTAATGAGGCCTAGTCTTGAGTTATTAAATTTCGATATTCGTATACCGATACAAGGTCCTCTGTTCAAATGGCTCTGAGCACTATGGGACTTAAAATCTGAGGTCATCAGTCACTTAGAACTACTTAAACCTAACTAACCTAAGGACATCATACACATCCATGCCCGAGGCAGGATTCGAACCTGCGACCGTAGCGGTCGCGCGGTTCCAGACTGTAGCGCCTACAACCGCTCGGTCACAAAGGTCGGTGCAAACGCTGTATGTCAGTCAAATACGCAGTGTAGCTGATAGTCATTCTACAAGTTCACCAAGAAAGTTGCAAACCGATCATTGTACTTTCGAGTTCAAGATCAGTTCTTACTTTCCTGAAGCATTTACATAGCGGCAGAACGAAATACTCTATTGGATCCGACAAACATGCATTGCTGTTGAACAACCGTTAACAGGATCTCCATCTCCGTTTGATAACAGCACATTGCAACATTAAGGGAAACTGAATGATAGCTGTTTGGGATACGGAGACCACTCCCAATAAAGAAATATACGTATGAGCCAAAACATTATGATCGCTGCCCACTATCTCCCCACTATGAGATTGAGTGAACCCAGTGGCGTTGTACGCACGTGACGCGCAAAGGAACTTAACACTGCACGAAAGAATTGAAGGATCACTTTTTTAAAACCCCGTAAGTGTCTCCCATTGCGACGCATAAGCTTCAAATTTGGCTCTAATGTGCGTAAGGCCTTCGTCTGTAACGGGGTGCGAAAGCGTGGCGCCCTGCGGCATCAACATCGGGATCGACGACGCTCCAAACAGCAAAGTGTCGACACAAGCTAAGAAAGGCCAGAGCTCAGATGTTCATGTGACATGTTCGGTGGATTAATGATATCCCCTTGGCACCCAATTTCACCACAATACTTAACAACGCATCTGTGGACGTGTCACACGGCAGGAAAGTCGTCACAGCCAGTCTTACCCACATTTTACCCCTTCATTTGACAGCTCTGCGATGGGGTTCAGAAACGCGACGCCCAGCGGTGAAATCATACAGTTTTCTTCCGAATAGCCGAGGAGAACGTTACAGACACACCGCCGCTGACAATCAACTCGGAAAGGTGTCAGGGGGATGGTATAAATGGAGTCAATGGAACCAGTCCTTTCCTTAGCACGTCGATTCCCACAAATTTCACGGTTGAAAGCGGCACTTTTCAGTGTAGTGAGCAACAGGAAGAAATTCTTGACAATCTCTGATACTGCTGACATCTCCCTGACACTCCAACACTTCTCTAAGGACATCGTGAGATAGCAACCCACTGAATATGATCTTACCCCCTTTGGAGTGCAGTGCGACCGCAGTTTTTGCTCTGGTGTACAGGGTGCAACCACTAGGGACGGTTCGATGGTTGGTTGGTTGGTTGGTTGTTTGAGGTTTAAGGGACCAAACAGCAAGGTCATCAGTCCCTCGTTTCAAATATGCTCCATTCCGCTAATGGGACATCTCAGTAAAGTCAGAGCAATAAAACGGAAAAAGGTAAAAACGTAAAAGGGTAGTCATGTTGTCATTGGTAAACAAAATGAGGGAAGTCGGCAAGAGAACGAACCAAACACTATGCTGAAGCAGCATAGGCAAGACCACCTGTGACGTAAAAGGTACAACTGCTAGGATGTAGAAAGTACGTATGGGAATAGAAAGACTAACCAAGCCTTAAAAAAAGGGGAAAAACAGAGTAAAAGGGGAAGAAAAGAGGATTTCGGTCAGGGAGGTGAATCGGGAATCTCCGAACACTGCTTACAGTGGGAGACACCCAAACACTCACCGCCCTGCCCCAACACCAGAGAGAGATTAAAAACCTTAAAACTGAGAATAAAAACCAGTTTCCCGGAGGAAACCGAGAACCAGAGAGGCCATCCGGGAATCGTCAGCCAACATCAAAGGTAAAGTGTGGGGGAGTCTGTACTTAGCACGCAGAGCCAAAAAAAGGGGGCATTCAACCAAAATGTGGGCTACTGACTGGAAGGCTCCACAACCACATAGTAGAGGTGGCTCATCACGCAAAAGAAAACCATGGGTCAGCCTGGTACGGCCAATGCGGAGACGACACAGTGTGGTCGAGTCCTTTCGGGAGAGGCGAAAGGAAGAACGCCACGGGACTGGTGTCATCTTAATTGCACGAAGTTTATTAGACAGGGGAGTAGCCTCCCAAGAATTGGCCCATGACTGTGCGAAGTGGGATTTGATGTGAAGCCGTAAATCCGCTGGAGGAGGGGTTACAGAAAACGGGGGGTAAGTAACTGCTCCCCCAGCCAAACGATCAGCGAGCTCATTACCCGGGATACCCACATGGCCAGGGACCCAAAGGAAGTCAATGGAACAAGCAGCACGGTGAATATCAGCGAGATGCTCATGGATGGCAGAGACCAAGGGATGGCGCGAAAAACACCGGTCAATAGCAAGAAGGCCACTCATCGAGTCTGTACATAACAAAACGCGGTTGTGTTGGCACTGTTTAATAAAGGTAAGGGCCTGGGAAATTACCATCAATTCCGCAGTAAACACCACACATGTAGGTGGCAGCAGATGACTTTCCGTTCCAATAGAGGACGTGAAGGCATAGCCAACATGATCAGCAGATTTAGAGCCATCAGTGTAAAAAACAACAGCATCCCGAAACTCCCATAAAATTTGGCGGAAAAAGGAATGGAACACCACCGGGGGGGATGGAATCTTTCGGACCTCGGAGGAGATCCATCCGAAATCGAGGCCGAGGAACTAACCAAGGAGGGGTGGAGGCGAGGGAGCGAGGAAGACAGGACAAAGAAGGAAGCTGAAAATCACGGCAAAGAGACGCAAGGCGCAGCCCAACTGGTAAACCCGCCCGAGAGCGGGAGTCGGGTGGGCGACGTCCATGGTCTGGGAACAGGATAGAATAGGAAGGATGAGTGGGAGAGGAACGGATACTGAGTGCATAAGACACCAGAAGCTGGGACCGCCGAACAGAAAGGGGGGGGGGGGGGAAATCCCAGCTTCAACCAGGAGACTATCAACAGGGCTAGTAGGGAAGGCAACGGTGGCCAAACGGATACCACGATGGTGGACTGGATCCAGCACGTGCAGTGTGGAAGGAGCAGCTGAACCATAAACTAGACAACCATAGTCCAAGGGAGACAGAGCTAGAGCACGATAAAGACGGAGGAGGAGGGAACGGTCCGCACACCAAGAGGAGTGGGCAAGGAAGCGAAGGACATTGAGTTTACGGAAACATCCTACCTTCAGGAGTCTGATATGGGGCAGCCAAGTAAGCTTGTTGTCGAAAAGAAGACCCAAGAAACGAAACTGTGGGACCACAGGCAATCGTTGTGCAGCGAGATAGAGCTCTGGATCAGGGTGGATCGTAGTACGGCGACAGAAGTGGACCACTCGCGATTTTAAAGGAGAGAATTGAAACCCGTATAAGAGGGTCCATGCAGAGGCACGCCGTATAGCTACCTGGAGCTGCCGTTCTGCAGATGACATCGAGGAGGAACTAACCCAAATGCAGAAATCATTCGCATACAGGGCAGGGGCGACCAAGGGACCGACAGAGGCCACAAGTCCATCGATAGCAATGAGGAAAAGAAGGACACTCAAGACAGAACCCTGTGGGATGCCCGTCTCCTGGGTCCGTGGAGAACTAAAAACAGTACCAACTCGAACTCTGAATGACCGATGGATCAGGAACTGGCGGATAAAAATCGGGAGTGGGCCCCGAAGACCCCACTGATTAAGGGTAAGTAAGATGTGATGGCGCCAGGCCGTGTCATAGGCCTTGCGAAGGTCAAAAAACACTGCAACCAAATGGCGGCGCTGGGAAAAAGCCTGCCGAACTGCATATTCCAAGCGAAGTAAATGATCGATTGGAGACCGTCCCTCTCGAAAGCCACACTGGTAAGGGGACAATAGATCCCGAGATTCGAGGACCCAATTGAGCCGACGGGCGACCATCCGTTCAAGTAACTTACAAACAACATTGGTCAAACTAATTGGCCGATAGCTGTCAACAGATAGGGGGTTCTTACCAGGCTTAAGGACAGGAACCACAATGCTATCCTTCCACTGAGAAGGGAAGTCACCCTGGAGCCAGATACGGTTAAATACCCGAAGAAGATGTTGCCGTTGTGGAGCACTGAGATGTTGAAGCAGTTGGTTATGAATGGAATCTGGGCTAGGGGCCGTATCATGAGAAGAAGAAATTCCAATTCAGTAAAAGGTTCGTTGTAAGATACTGACTCACAAGGGGTGAAACATAAGGTGGAAGCTTCAGTCCGCTGTTTTAAATGAAGGAAAGCAGCTGGATAGGAGGCTAACGCTGACGCCACTGCAAAATGGGTCGCAAGATGTTCTGCAAGAACTAATGGGTCCGTACGAATGCCATCTGGGAGGTGAAGGCCTGGGAGGGTGGACTGCCGATGGCAACCTTGGAGAGAGCGAAGTATAGCCCATATCCGTGACAGAGGGGCAGTCGAACCAAGGGAAGAAACGAATCGTTCCCAACATATCCACTTGCTCTGTTTGATTAAATAACGGGCTTTAGCGCGAAGGCGTTTAAAGGTAGTAAGGCTGGCTACGGATGGGTGCCTCTTAAAGTGTTGCTAAGCTCGACGGCGATCACGGATGGCAATGGCAATGGCCGTACTCCACCACGGGACTTGCCGGCGACGAAAGGGTCCAGATGAGCGCGGGACAGCAAGGCTAGCAGCGCGAACAATCGCGTCAGACACGTCACGTAGGACGTCATCAACACAACCCGACAAAGAGGGAGAAAACACGACCTGTGCAGTGTATAGAGGCCAATCGGCGCGTTGGAAAGACCAACGAGGTAACCTGTCCATCGGGGAGCGGGAAGGGAGCGTGATAATCAACGGGAAATGGTCACTATCACAAAGATCGTCGTGTGGCGACCAGTGTAATGAAGGGAAGAGAGAGGGAGAAGAAAGAGAAAGATCAATGGCAGTAAAGGTACCATGACCGGCAATGAAATGAGTAGGGGAGCCATCATTAAGAAGGCACAGGTCGTGGTCTGCAATAAATTGGCCTATAAGAAGACCTCGTCTAGATGGAAAGGCACTGCCTCACAAGGGATGATCAGCATTAAAATCCCCCAAGGAGGAGGAAGGGAGGAGGAAGTTGCTGAAGAAGGGCAGTTAAGGCAGCAGGTGTAAGAGTCCTGTCAGGAGGGACTTAGTGTGTTTGGCGTGTTCATGAATATTGTTTATAGCATATCAAAAAATATGGCTCAAATGGCTCTGAGCACTAGCGACTTAACTTCTGAGGTCATCAGTCGCCTAGAACTTAGAACTAATTAAACCTAACTAACTAATTAAATTATATTATATATTATATAAATATATAAATAATTAACTAATTAAACCTAACCTAACTAATTAAACCTAACTAAACCTGACCGCAGAGTCTAAGTGGACCCTAACAGCAACCGCTTCCAATGTAGTTTGAAGAGGAATCCACGTGCTAGCAATATCTGTACGGACCAACGTACAAACGCCACCAGAAGCCCGCAGGGGTCCGACCCGATTTCGACAGAAAACACGGAACCCACGGAGGGTCGGTGAGTGAGCATCAGTAAAATGAGATTCCTGGAGAACCACACAAGCTGCAGAGTAGGACGACAGAAGGGATTTCAATTCCGGAAGGTGACGATAGTATCCATTACAATTCCATTGGAGAACCACAGAACGATGGTTTAAATGGGGGCTGAACACGCTAAATCCAGTTATACCGCCGGGTCCCCACCCGTCACCGACAAGGAGGGGGCGACATCCATAAACGAGGAGGGCTGTGTGGCATAAAGGAGCCAGCTGCAGCAAGATCAGGAACAGAAAGAGACCGGGCGACCTGGGGGCCGACAGACCGCGGCTCTCGCGGTCGTCGCGCGGCAGCAGACCTTTGGCCTGGAAGGTGCCGGGAAGGGGCATCCCGGGAGAGGCGCCCTTGACCGGCAGACGCCGAAGGAGTGGGACACTTCTCCGGCTGGGGAGGGGGGCAGCGCCCATAGGAGAAGGTGTGGGAGCCGCAGGGGAGGGGGGGAGGAGAGGGGTACGGGATGGGGGTAAGGAAGGGGGAGGAAGGGGTGAAGATGTAACCAAGGCGTAACTAGATGTCATGGACACAGGGTGAAGTCGTGCATCTTTCTTACGGGCCTCTTTGTAGGTTAAACGATCGAGGGACTTATACTCCTGTATCTTTTTTTCCTTCTTATATACTGGGCAATCTGGTGAACGTGGAGAATGACTACCATGACAATTTACACATACAGGAGGGGGAACACAGGGACTCCCCTCATGGAGTGGACGTCCACAGTAACCACAGAGAGGGGCCTGGGAACAGCGGGAAGACATGTGGCCAAAACGCAAGCACTTGAAACACCTCATAGGAGGTGAGATGTACGGCTTCACATCACAGCGATATACCATAATCTTAACTTTCTCAGGGAGGGTATCCCCTTCAAAGGCCAGGATAAAGGCACCAGTATCAATACGATTGTCTTTAGGACCCTTCTGAACACGCCGAACAAAGTGAACACCCCGCCGTCCGAGATTGTCCCGAAGTTCCTCATCAGTTTGAAGGATGAGGACCCTGTGAAAAATCACACCTTGTACCATAGAGACTGGTGGGGGGTAATGGACACAGGAATTGTGCCAAGATGGGTATAGGCACGAAGGGCCGCAGATTGGGCAGCTGAAGCAGTTTTTATCAGCAACGAACCCGACCGCATCTTGCTCAGGGAGTCCACTTCGCCAAACTTGTCTTCAGTGTGTTCCACAAAGAATAAAGGTTTGGTATTGGTGAAAGTATCTCCATCAGTCCTGGTGCAAACTAGATAACGGGGGAAAGGTTTTGCCCCTAGCCGACGGGCCTGACCCTCTTCCCAGGGGGTAGCCATGGAAGGGAAGGCCGAAGGGGCAAGAGAAGCAGCACTTGAGGAATCAGTTCCACGCAGGGAGACGGCCGCAGAAGAACGGCCAGAGTTTCATTTGCATAGCGTCCGCCCTGATACCACCCACTCCGATCAGGGGCTCTCCTCACGGACGCCACCCAGCCACAGCAAGGGCCGTCTGGCACGGCGGCCATTGCCGGGAGTTCCGATGCTCCAGGATGACGAGCAACCACTCCAAGGCATGCATAAGGAGGTCACAGCTCAGGTATCAGAAGTGTGATCCCTGTGTGTTCAGGGGGCTCAACCAAAAGGGTACATAGCGACCCCACCACACGGGCTGGCTACCGTGCTGGCTATGCACCCTAGTATCAGACAACGATGTGAAAGAAAAGGTGGAATGTACTAGGAGGGCGCACGTCGGAGACCCTAGGTAAGGTGCTCTTCCCCAAATGGCTCACACTACGGAGGAGAAATTTTGTAATGGAGGTCAAACCCCAGAGGGGGACCAAGGAATGCCAAAAGGAGGAGATGATTATGCAACAAAACCGAATTGGAAAACCAACAGAACCAGGAGGATAGCGGGGGCCAACATAAGCAAGGACACCAAGAGGGAGAGGAGAGGGCGAGGGGAAGGAGCAAGGAGGGGAAAGGAAAGGAAATGCAGCCCTGGAGAGAAAGAAGGCTGCAATGGCTCGGGGCCCCGTGCTCGCCACGCACGTATCCACAAAAGAGTTGTGGACCCCTGGGGGGGGGGGGGGGGGGGGGGACTGTTCGAAACCAGTTGACGAAATTTGAACGTGTCACGAAGCTGCAAAGGATGCTCATGCTTTTTCAGTGTTCCTGTTTCACACCCTTCTGTGGCATGACCTTGGAGGGGTGCAACATTGAGACATGCATGAATACAATAGCAAAGCGTCCCTCTAAGACCCCCAGGTTTGGTAAAAGCCACCACGGTACACACTCACATTTATTAAGGATTTTAAAAATAAGCATTTACAGGAAAGAGCTATATAGTAGTTCTGTGCACCTGTAGGCAGGCAGCTGGCATCAGAGCTGTGTCATGTGGTTGCCTACCTACTGGCGCCAAAGGCTACTTTGCAGATTCTCTCTGCAAAGGCACATTTTTAAAATTCTCAGTAAATGTGGGAGGGTACCACTGAGGATTTTCCCAAACTGGGGAGTCTTGGAGAGACCCTTTGCCATTTTATTCACTTTTGTCCCAACGGCAGACCGCCCTGTGATCACCACAGAGGAGGCTGTGATTCAGGGGCACTGAAAAAGCACAAACACTCTTTGCTAATTTCGATCACATTCAAATTTCATCAAATGGTTTCAAATGGTTCCTAGTAGTTCCACCCTGTACACTAGAACATTCTGCACTTTGAAGGGGTGAGATCACATTCAATAGCGTGTCTAGCCTACGATGTCCTTAGGGAAGGGTTGAAGAGTCAGGGAGATGTCAGCAATATCAAACACGTCAAAAACGTCCTCATGATGCTCATTGCGCTGCAAACTGTCGTTTTCGACTAAGAAATGTGTGAGAATCAACGCCCCAAGGAAACAGGTGGATCTATTGATGCACTTTATGCCACCCCCGAATCGACCGTGGGTGGCGGTGTGTTTGAAATGTTTCCCCCAGCCACTCATAAGAACACCGTGTGATTTCAACACTGGCCATCAGAGTTCTGACCTCCATCAACGAGGCGTCAAAATGAGTGTTGAACTATAACTAGAAGAGTCTGAAAGGACTTTCTCGTCCTGTGACACGACCACGGTGGCTTTCATCAGAATTGTGGTGAAATCTGGTGCCAATTGGACATCATTAACCCACTTTATATGTCATATGAACTTCTGAGCTGTGGCCTTCTTTTCGCGTGTGTCGACATCTTGCTATTTGAAGCGTTGTCCAACCCAAGGTTGACGCTGCACGGCCTCAGGCTGCTGCAGCATTATAGAGGAAGCTTTTAGGCACTTTTCAGCCAAATTTTAAACTTGGGGGAGACAATTACTGGGTTTTGAGAAATTGATCCCTTAATTCCGTTGCGCAGTGTAGTTGCTCGAAAACCAGATGCCATGGTGAAGTTCACTGGAAGAATCATAAGGAAATGTAATTCATCAGTGAATGTAAAGGTTTCCATAACATAAACTAAATAAGCTCTCGGTCAAAAATTTTAAGTCTTTTGACCAGGTTTCAACACTTCTACGAGTGCCTTCATGAGACATTAAATATTCTAATTGGCCTATAACGTAAGTACAAATTTTTGGGAGAAAATTTTTTGTATGAAAGTTTAAGTACTGACAAACAGTAGAAGAAAGAAACAGTACCTACATGTCACATATAAGATAAATATCAAGCCGGAAAGGCTTTAGTCACAGAAATTTTAAAAAGAATACATGCAAGGCGAGCCTCTATGGGCTGCTCATATCTATTAAGCCACAGGTAGCAACAGACTCGAAATTTTTGTGACTAAAGCCTTTCTAGCTTGATATTTATCTTATACGTGACCTCTAAGTACTGTTTCTTTCTTGTACTCTTAGTCAGTACTTACACTTTTATATAAATAATTTTCTCCAATAAATTTGTACTTATATTATAGGCCAATTTTAGTATTTAACTTTTGATGAAGGCAGTTATAGAAGTGTTGAAACCTGGTCAAAAGACTTAAAATTTGTGACCGAGGGCTTATTTAGTTTAACTTTAATTTATAAACGGTCACTGAACTCAGCAGCCATGTTTAAAACTCTGAGTTTCCATAACACTCGTGCCTCCGGTTCTTGTGTGTGGCTCATCAGTCTGCGACCGTTAATAAGTTGGTCTAGCAACAGAGATAAAGAAGATCCAACGATGAGCGGCACGTGACGGTACGACAGCCCATTTCAGGAATTTTACTTCCCACAAAGCGTTGCCCACACAGATGCTGTTTCATGACAAGGAGCATTGTCATACTGGTACGATCACCGCTTCCGAACTGTTCCCCTACTGCGCACAGGACACAATACCGTTGGACTACTTGATGCCGGCCGGAGTGGCCGAACGGTTCTAGGCGCTACAGTCTGGAGCCGCGCGACCGCTACGGTCGCAGGCTCGAATCCTGCCTCGGACATTGATGTGTGTGATGTCCTTTGGTTAGTTAGGTTTAAGTAGTTCTAAGTTCTAGGGGACTGATGATCTCAGAAGTTAAGTCCCATAGTGCTCAAAGCCATTTGAACCATTTTTTGAACTACGTATGATGACCCGTAACGTACTCCCAGTATTCGTCAAATCCAAACTGTTCCTTCGGATTGCGACAGGGTACAGAGAGCTTCATCAGTCGAGTCAGTTGTTTCCAGCCATAACAGCTTGTTCTTTACACCACCTCAAGCGATTCACCAGCACTGGTTCGGCCAATGTCGTTTCCGTCTGGTGTTATAAATATGCCATTATTTTGTACAGTTTCTTTGTTGCGCCCCCCCCCCTCTCTCTCTCTCTCTCTCTCTCTCTCTCTCTCTCTCTCTGTGTGTGTGTGTGTGTGTGTGTGTGTGTGTGTGTGTGTGTGTGTCGCAGTCTCTTCATACTCAACACTTTCAGCTCATTCATGATCCCTACGAACATTATCTGCAGACCAACAAACAGCGGCAATTTCGTCAACAGGTATCATGTCGTAGACATCGTCGTTGTCATTTCACAGTCAGTCATTTACATCGGTGACAACTCTGTCAAAGCATCTCAGAGTCTTTACAAATGCTACAACACCAAATTCAATACCAAAGTTTCTCAAGAATTCTCCTTTATCCATCCCACATAGTAAACCTTTTTGTCGATGGACACTACCATCCTCTCTCTGATGTCATTTTACAATGGCAACGTTGTGTGATATACAATACTGTACACGTCATCGTCAAGTGATTAACTGACACTGTGCAGGATCCCTGTATGCCGGTTAGCTGAATTAAAATTCAATGGTTGTCGTCGTCGTCGATTCCTGCACATAATAGTTCTGGAGTATCGAATATCGTACAGTCGCCATACTTGTTCAAATGTGTGTGAAATCTTATGGGACTTAACTGCTAATGTCATCAGTCCCTAAGCTTACACACTACTTAAACTAAATTATCCTAAGGACGAACACACACACACACCCATGCCCTTGTCCGCAGCTCGTGGTCGTGCGGTAGCGTTCTCGCTTCCCACGCCCGGGTTCCCGGGTTCGATTCCCGGCGGGGTCAGGGATTTTCTCTGCCTCGTGATGACTGGGTGTTGTGTGATGTCCTTAGGTTAGTTAGGTTTAAGTAGTTCTAAGTTCTAGGGGACTGATGACCATAGATGTTAAGTCCCATAGTGCTCAGAGCCATTTGCACCACACCCATGCCCGAGGGAGGACTCGAACCTCCGCTGGGATCAACCGCATAGTCCATGACTGCAGCGCCTTATACCGCTCGGCTAATCCAATCGCCATACTTAAAAAAAACTATTAGGATGCACCGAAGATCCGGATTAATGAGAGCTGTATAGACGAGGTTTTACTGCATTGGTGGTAGTACGAGCAGCAGGAGGAAGAGGAGAAGGAACGTTATACGAAGAGGAACTGTAGTGATGGACCTAGTTCCATGGAAGAAGGCTGGCACTTCTGTGGTTATGTATCTTTCCGTTTCGTCTCCCCCATACCCGTAATGAGCTAATGAAGTTTATGTTTGCTCTAATTACTCTGCGATTCAATTTGGACGCCGCGCAGCGACGTGCTACGGCCGCCCACTAAATCCACTCAATTCCCAGAGACAACGACATAACAGGTGTCCGGCGAGGAACGAGCCATCCATTACCAGCGCGACGGGACGGCTGGGTCATCACAACAAACGACCGCGCCGCCGCCGGACAAAGGCAGCCGCTCGTCCGGCGCACAGCCGTGCCGTACTCCCCGTGCAGCGAGCGCGCTATTCTGTGCACGGGGGATCGCTTCGCTACGCGCTGGCAGCCAGCCCAGTGCTCGTGGTTGCGTCGCGCGCTGCCGCGTCGCACACACCTGACGGACGACACGGCTATTGCCAGTCCGTTCGCGGAGCGAGCTGCCCACAGGCTAAGCACACACTTAATATCACCAATACTGGCGATGTCACGCCACCACGGCACTGTTTCCAGTCTCTAGCAAATGCTCACTTCTCGTTTTAAGTAGCAGCACCGTTGCTGCTGAAACAGTCACTGCACATCACCTACAGAGTTCAACACCTTGGTCTCAACACCCTGTTTTCAGAACCTGTGTTCTGATTTATTTGTGATGCATTTCTTTGAGAAGAAATGAAAATAGTGCGAACATAGTACTGTAAAGCCCAGTATACTTTGACTGCCGTGGTTACTTTAACCACTCATACACCGAATTTTTTACAGCTCTCTGTGGGCTCTCAGCTTACACAACGCGAATCATCGCAAATACTGCGGAAATGAAAATTGATATTGTTGTGTGGTTTTCACAGAATGGATTGGTAGTCAGGGGCTCTTATTGTTAGCCAATAAACAGATTGAAATAATACTTAGGAAGTGATTTTTGTGCAAACATACAGTTTGTAAATGAAACAATGCCTATTGAAAGTAACGAACAGAAAATTAGGGTAAATTAGAGTGTCAGTGATGTTTGTTGCAAGGTTCTAGTGCGAGTTGTTTACGAGATATCGTATTTTGGAAACTTTCCACACCGACGATTGTTTGTGCCATTCAACCTGCGTAACTGGTAGGTATGATGTTATGTTTGCTTACAGTGTGTTCCTCAGTACGTTGCTATTCGTTAGTGTGTGACAGTCCAAGCAGTGTCTTGAGTCGACGATGGGATTTACCAATGCAGAAAAAGCCGACATGTTAATGGTATATGGAAAGTGCAGGAAGAATGCATTTCGTTCTTGCCAGTGTACGCGGCAAGGTACCCCAATAGACGTCAACTATTTCGGCAGTTATTTACCAACAACTTCAACCAGTTACGTGAAAGTCATACTGTAACACCTAGACAACGTAACAGAAGGTACAAGTGACGACAGATGAGGGGAAAATAATGTTCTTGCTGCTGTTGCAGTTGATCTGCACGTTAGCACCCGCGCAATCGCACGAGATAGTGGCATCAGCCAGCAAGTGTCCTCGACAAACGTTCCATTCCTATCACTTCTCCATCAAGAGCTGCATGGAAACTATTAAGAGAATGGTTTTAACTTCTCTATATGGGCATTAAAATAGAATACTCCAGATGTAGAACGTATCTTGTCTGGCGATGAAGTCATATTTACCAATCATGGCGAGGTAAAACTCCGAAGCGTGCACTAATGGTACGCTGACAATCACCGTTGGCTTCGTAAGGTGGATTGTCAGCGTCCAGGGAGTGTAAAGTGGGATAGTGAACCATTAGATTATTGGACCGCGTTTTTATACATGGAACAATGAACGCACCCTAGTATCGCAGCCTCCTAACAGACCATCTTCCACGGATGCTAGAAAACATTCCTCTGCAGACTAGGAGGACCCTGTTGTACCAGTGTGGTTGCTGTCCACCACATAGTGCGTGAAGTACTATAGCATGTCTTCACGAATTGTTTCCAAATCGTTGGATTGCAGGCAAAGAACTTGTACCTTGGCCGGTCCGTTCCCCGTGTTTGACGCCTGTCGACTTTTTTCTGTGGGTAAAGCTGATAGACGTTGCTTACAAGTTCACGCCAACAACATCCAATGATATGCAACGACGTATTACTGCAGCCTGCTCGGACATTTCCGCTGCAATGCTAGCAGATGAGCAGTCATTCCATAACAGACCCGAAGTGCGTATTGCCGCTGACAGTGGTCATTTTGAACACAACCTGTGATGGTGAACTGTCTCTTGACTAATCAGAATCCACAAAACTAGTCTATTCACTTGTGTTGCTCTTTAGTGTGTGCTACCACAGGTATTATACACTCCTGGAAATTGAAATAAGAACACCGTGAATTCATTGTCCCAGGAAGGGGAAACTTTATTGGACACATTCCTGGGGTCAGATACATCACATGATCACACTGACAGAACCACAAGCACATAGACACAGGCAACAGAGCGTGCACAATGTCGGCACTAGTACAGTGTATATCCACCTTTCGCAGCAATGCAGACTGCTATTCTCCCATGGAGACGATCGTAGAGATGCTGGATGTAGTCCTGTGGAACGGCTTGCCATGCCATTTCCACTTGGCGCCTCAGTTGGACCAGCGTTCGTGCTGGACGTGCAGACCGCGTGAGACGACGCTTCATCCAGTCCCAAACATGCTCAATGGGGGACAGATCTGGAGATCTTGCTGGCCAGGGTAGTTGACTTACACCTTCTAGAGCACGTTGGGTGGCACGGGATACATGCGGACGTGCATTGTCCTGTTGGAACAGCAAGTTCCCTTGCCGGTCTAGGAATGGTAGAACGATGGGTTCGATGACGGTTTGGATGTACCGTGCACTATTCAGTGTCCCCTCGACGATCACCAGTGGTGTACGGCCAGTGTAGGAGATCGCTCCCCACACCATGATGCCGGGTGTTGGCCCTGTGTGCCTCGGTCGTATGCAGTCCTGATTGTGGCGCTCACCTGCACGGCGCCAAACACGCATACGACCATCATTGGCACCAAGGCAGAAGCGACACTCATCGCTGAAGACGACACGTCTCCATTCGTCCCTCCATTCACGCCTGTCGCGACACCACTGGAGGCGGGCTGCACGATGTTGGGGCGTGAGCGGAAGACGGCCTAACGGTGTGCGGGACCGTAGCCCAGCTTCATGGAGACGGTTGCGAATGGTCCTCGCCGATACTCCAGGAGCAACAGTGTCCCTAATTTGCTGGGAAGTGGCGGTGCGGTCCCCTACGGCACTGCGTAGGATCCTACGGTCTTGGCGTGCATCCGTGTGTCGCTGCGGTCCGGTCCCAGGTCGACGGGCACGTGCACCTTCCGCCGACCACTGGCGACAACATCTATGTACTGTAGAGACCTCACGCCCCACGTGTTGAGCAATTCGGCGGTACGTCCACCCGGCCTCCCGCATGCCCACTATACGCCCTCGCTCAAAGTCCGTCAACTGCACATACGGTTCACGTCCACGCTGTCGCGGCATGCTACCAGTGTTAAAGACTGCGATGGAGCTCCGTATGCCACGGCAAACTGGCTGACACTGACGGCGGCGGTGCACAAATGCTGCGCAGCTAGCGCCATTCGACGGCCAACACCGCGGTTCCTGGTGTGTCCGCTGTGCCGTGCGTGTGATCATTGCTTGTACAGCCCTCTCGCAGTGTCCGGAGCAAGTATGGTGGGTCTGACACACCGGTGTCAATGTGTTCTTTTTTCCATTTCCAGGAGTGTACAAGAGTCGGTGTGGGACCTTTTCAAAATACGATATTTCGCAAACGATTGGCTCTAGAATCTTTCAAAAAGCACCGTTGACATTCTAATTTACCCTAATTTTAATGTGTTTCTGTCAATAGGCTTGTTCTATTTCAAAACGTGTGTGGTTGCATAAAAATATATTTTCTGAGTATTATTACAATCTGTTGAAAAAATGGTTCAAATGGCTCTAAGCACTATGGGACTTAACAGCTGAGGTCATCAGTCCCCTAGAACTTAGATCTACTTAAACCTAACTAACCTAAGGGCATCCATGCCCGAGGCAGGACTCGAACCTGTGACCGGTCGTGCAGTTCCAGACTGAAGCGCCTAGAACCGCTCGGCCACATCGGCCGGCGCAACCTGTTGACTGGCTAACAATACAAGCCCCTCATTACCTATCAATTCTGTGAAAACCTCAAATCAATAGCACTTTCCATTTCCGCAATATTTGCGGTTCATGTTTTAGGTGGTTCACCCTGGAAAGTGTTTGGTAGTGAAGTTCCATCAACACACGCTAGACCGCCCAGTTAGCCGTGCAGTCTAACGCACGGCTTTCCGGATTGGGAAGGAGCGTCTGGTCCCTGGCACTAATCCACCCGGAAGACTTGTGTCGAGGTCCGGTTAGCCGGCCAGTCTGTGGATGGTTTTTAGGCGGTTTCCCATCTGCCTCGGCGAATGCAGGCTGGTTCCCCTTATTCCGCCTCAGTTACACTGTGTCGGCGATTGCTGCGCAAACAAATTCTCCACGTACGCGTACACCACCATTACTCTACCACGCAAACATAGGGGTTACACTCGTCTGGTGTGAGACGTTCCCTGGGAGAGGGAGAGGGGGGGGGGGCGACACCGGGGGCCGAACCGCTCAATAACCCTGAAGGAGTGCCCTTTGTGGGGCGGCGGAGTGGTGAAGTGGACGGTGGTAGTCGTCGTGGGGTTGTGGACCAATGGCGCTGCTGCGGGGACGGAGCCTCTCCGTCGTTTGTAGCCCCGCGGTTAACATACAATACAATACATACAACACATGCTAAATGACGCCATATATGCTGATTTTCTTGAGCGACAGTTGGAGTACCTATTGAAATTACAACTGTATACGAGAAAATGTGTTAAAATCAAGTTGTGCAAACTGCTACATCATCGGAAACTTCCTTGCAGATTAAAACTGTGTGCCGGACCGAGACTCAAACTCGGGACCTTTGCCTTTCGCGGGCAAGGTATTTGCGGAAATAAAGCTGTGACGACGGGGCGTGAGTCGTGCTTGGGTAGCTCAGTTGGTAGAGCATTTGCCAGCGAAAGGCACAGGTCCCGAGTTCGAGTCTCGGGCCGGCACACATTTTTAATCTGTCAGGAAGTATCATATCAGCGTACACTCCGCTGCAGTGTGATAATCTCATTCTGCTATATCATTCAACTATAAAGCGATCGGTGATTTCAAGTATATCATGTATGTTATTCGATTAATTCTCAAAATAGACCACTGATTAGTTTTTTGCTCACATATATACATCTGCCACTATATTACGATTATAGCTGGTGGTAACTTCAATTTGCCTTTGATATGCTGGCGAAAATACATGTTTAATTCCAGAGGTACGTATAAAACATCATCCGAAACTGTACTAAACGCATTCTCTGAAAATTATTTCGAGCAGTTAGTTCATGAGCCCACGCGTATAGTAAACGGTTGTGAAAACACACTTGACCTGTTAGCAACAAATAATCCTGAGTTAATAACGAGCATCAAAACCGATTCTGGGATTAGTGAACGCAGGGCTGTCGTTGCAAGACTGAATATTGTAATCCCCAAATCCTCGAAAAATAACCGAAAAATATACCTATTCAAAAAAAGCAGATAAATTCACTTGACGCCTTCCTGAGAGACAATCTCCACTCATTCCAAATTAATAATATAAGTATAGACCAGATGTGGCTTAAATTCAATGAAATAGTATCGGATCTGATCCTCCTTGGTACACAAAACGGGTTCGAACACTGTTGCAGATACAACGAAACAAACATGCCAAATTTAAACAGACGCAAAATCCCCAAGATTAGCAGTCTTATACAGAAGCTCGAAATTTAGCGCGGACATCAATGTGAGATGCCTATAACAGTTTCCACAACGAAACTTTGTCTCGAAACCTGGCAAAAAATGCAAAGAGATTCTGGTCATATGTGAAGTATGTTAGCGGCAAGAAACAATCAATGCCTTCTCTGCGCGATAGCAATGGAGATACCATCGAAACCAATGCTGCCAAAGCAGAGTTACTAAACACAGCCTTCCGAAATGCCTTCACAAAAGAAGCAGTCTGGCATTAACCCACTGAGCCACCCACTCGTAACTTGATTAGTTGCAGCAAAATACAAACTGATTCTCTCCGACTGTGCATTTGTTAGTGTTGCGATATTTACTTATTACGTAGTTGATGGCTGACATCACACATTTCCAAAGAGGGGGAAACCGTCGGTAACTGCTCAGTTTATGCATCCGTGGTTGTTGCGTACATTCAGTGTCAGATATTCTTAAAATTTTGGGCTGGCACCACACCTCCCATTTCCTTTTTACAGGTTTTATTTAAAAGTCACTTCTATGCAAACGTGTCTTTGTGGTTCGAAATTTTTAATCATGATCATTGATACTTCCTGCCAGCCGATTAATCTGAAATTTTTTGTGCATTTAGGGAAATTGATGATGTCACACTGTATACTGTCCCATTCGATAGACATTTTAAAAAGCGGCAGTAAAGCTACGGGCGAACTTTGCTTTTCTTCAAAACTATATCTGAGCGTTTTTCGTGTTGAAACAAAGAATTTCTAAGAATTTTTAGAAAATTATTGTTTTAGATTTAAAATTTGAGCTACAAAACTAACTTTTTCTAAATTGTTTCCTTATTCCTGCTACTTAGCATTATGTATAAAAAATTTTATGATGCAGATAACAACTAAAAACAATATTCTAAACATCAAGATTTTAGTTCTTAGAGGTACCAGATATAGCTTAGAATGAAGTGATGTCAAATTGTTTAAAGTACTTTTATTTTAGTGTAAAATCATTTTCAGACCTTAATCACATGAATGCATCCATTTTTAAAACAGAAGTCAGCAAAACTTCTTGTTTCACGGCGGGGTTTAAGAAAAAAAATATATTCCATACGAACTCTGACAGGTATTAACGTTTGTTCTTGATTTTGGCATCATTTTAATACATTTTTTGGATGCAGGAAGAGGACTGTTCGAAAAGTCTCCAAACTAATGTAGATTCCACAATTTTACTTTATATCCACGAAGACTGCCGATAATGGGCTCCAATCCGGAAGTTGTTCAGAACGGAAAAGTTAAAGGTGTTGAAATTTGAGACTTTAAAAAACTGTCTTTCCACGGTTAGGTATTCTACCAGATGGAAAGAACTTTTCTCACCAGTATCTGACTGGTGAGAGGAGGAGAGGCGAATGCCTATACTTGCTGATCACAGTAACGTGTCTCACTGTCCTTACATTACAGCCTATCACCTCTTCCGTACATTATGGAGTAAACGCGGGCCGTGGTGGTGCGCCCTTCAGAGGGGGGGAAAAAACTGCTCTAAACACCATGGGACTTAACATCTGAGGTCATCAGTCCCATAGAGCTTAGAACTACTTAAACCTAACTAACCTAAGGACATCACACACATCCATGCCCGAGGCAGGATTCGAACCTGCGACCGTAGCAGCAGCGCTGTTCCGAAATGAAGCGCCTTCAGAACAGGTCAGCCAAGAATACGCGTTACATGAGAACATCGGGTTCTGCCCTGTCCACTCCTTTTACAATAACGGGAACACAACAGTACACAACGCTGGTACTCTTCACAGACCATCCACGCGTCGCAAATTTGACACTTAAGCTGTAGAAAGAAGAGTAAACCCACGTGAATCTGTTCAACAAACATCTGCGGAGCCGGGTCACGAGGTTAGAGATAAAACTACAGGGTTATTACAAATGATTGAAGCAATTTCACAGGTCTACAATAGCTTTATTATTTGAGATATTTTCAAAGTGCTTTGCACACGCGTACAAAAACTCAAAAAGTTATTTTAGGCATTCACAAATGTTCGATATGTGCCCCTTTAGTGATTCGGCAGACATCAAGCCGATAATTAAGTTGCTCCCACACTCGGCGCAGCATGTCCCCATCAATGAGTTCGAAAGCATGGTTGATGCGAGCTCGCAGTTCTGGCACGTTTCTTGGTAGAGGAGGTTTAAACACTGAATCTTTCACATAACCCCACAGAAAGAAATCGCATGGGGTTAAGTCGGGAGAGCGTGGAGCCCATGACACGAATTGCTGATCATGATCTCCACCACGACCGATCCATCGGTTTTCCAATCTCCTGTTTAAGAAATGCCGAACATCGTGATGGAAGTGCGGTGGAGCACCATCCTGTTGAAAGATGAAGTCGGCGCTGTCGGTTTCCAGTTGTGGCATGAGCCAATTTTCCGCGGGCTACGCGTGAAACTTGCCCGCACGCGTTCAGCCGTTTCTTCGCTCACTGAAGGCCGACCCGTTGATTTCCCCTTACAGAGGCATCCAGAAGCTTTAAACTGCGCATGCCATCGCCGAATGGAGTTAGCAGTTGGTGGATCTTTGTTGAACTTCGTCCTGAAGTGACGTTGCACTGTTATGACTGACTGATGTGAGTGCATTTCAAGCACGACATACGCTTTCTCGGCTCCTGTCGCCATTTTGTCTCACTGCGCTCTCGAGCGCTCTGACAGCAGAAACCTGCCAAGTGCGGCTTCGGCCGAACAAAACTTTATGAGTTTTTCTACGTATCTGTAGTGTGTCGTGACCATATGTCAATGAATGGAGCTACAGTGAATTTATGAAATCGCTTCAATCATTTGTAACAGCCCTGTAATGAGGAAACAGGCATCAGCATTGGGTACTGGCCGAAATTCTGGCGTCCAGGATACGAAAGTTGTCTTGTAATTATGGTGCGGACACGCGTGTGGAACAGGTTGCACGCGAGAGCCGTCGTGTGCCGAGGTTTGTGGGGCGCGCACGGGTTGCGGCCAAAGTGGCGTGGGAGCCGTCGCCTCTCCACCACACACCAGAATGCGTTACGTCCGCGCGTCACTAACCTAAGGCACCATAACCCAGCTTGGCGTAGAGAAAAAACTGTGCACTGGCCTCCGCAACGCCTCGCCCCTGCAACGTCTGAAGAGAAACAAGACGATACCTGCTGGGGGCAAAATTAGTTACCCCTCAAGAGACGTCACGCCAATATCGTTTGTAGCCTTTATAATTGCCTCAGTTCGGCGTGGAAGTTTTTTCTACTGTGCCATATCCAGCTGAAACTACTCATTGATGATAAGATCCTGCAGAGAAGCCAAATTATGGGGATGCTGACCGCTACGTTTCACCTGCTATTCTGAAAAATCCCAGGCATTTTCTTTCGGTAAATGAACGTATATAGACAAAAATAAAAATATGGCGTTTCAGTCTTCGATCGCTATTCTTCGCTTTCAATGACCGGTTTCGGGCTAGCTGCCCATCTTCAGATCTGTTAGACAAAGTTAAAAATATAATTACCGAGAGAGATACAGTTAGTGCTAGAAATATCTTAGTTTGCAAAGAGAAATTTTGGAACGTATTAATTTCCAACATACCATATGTTGCAGTTACAGAGTAACTTGTCAGTACAGAACAATCGGTTCGCTGTCATAACTAAAGTAAATTTTACTGTTAAAACCTTATATCGCAGTTCTAGAGAAACGTGATTGGTAACAGTAAAAAGTGCCCTCTACCTATAAGAATTGTGCATTTGTTATTATTTCACCGTACATATTAATGGCTAATATTCTTTTTAATAAAACAATTAATTTTTAAAGTAATACCAAGAGAATAACCTTTCCTTTTTTTTTTTGAGTGGACCATGAAACAAAAAAATTTACACTGATTTAAAATTTCTTTATAAATAAACATTATATATATATATATATATATATATATATATATATATATATATATAATGTAGATATTCTTTCAAAAATGTGCGTTTCCTCTTCTTTGTTTTAATTGGTGGTGCAGAGGATTTCCCTACGTCAGAATGTATACAACGCCACGCCGAGTCCTCTTCCGCCGTGCCCAGTTCACATCGCCGCCAGTACGCTGAGGACCGTTCCGCTGCAGCTGGTTCTTACTGGAGCGTGCTGTTGCATTCAAGAGTAAGCCTAAAACAGGTCTTCAAAAATCTCATAATAACTCCTGTGCATAAAATCGCTTTGCTCATTAAGTGGTAGGCCTGGGGTTTTCCTTTGATGAGCGTATATTTCAATCTCTGCAAGCACGTTGAGATATAGACTTTTTGGAGCTTTATGTAGCACCTGCTTTTTTCGTTTATATTACTCACTTTATGTTTACTATCTTTTACACGTGGTCCAAATGCTGTCCGATTCCTATGACTGCAATGTTCCCTGTATCGAATTTCAAAATTCCGCCCTGTTTGTCCTATATAATACGTTCCAAAATTTCTTTTTGTAAACTACGATATTTCTATCACTAACTGTATCTCTCTCACTAATTATATTTTTAACTTTGTCTAACAGATCAGAAGATGGGCAGCTAGCCCGAAACAGGTCGCTGAAAATAAAGAATAGCGATCGAAGACTGAAACGCCATATTTTTATTTAATGAACGATCGCGGAATTCCCATTAAGACAATCATGTCTAGTTTTGATGAACGTTTATAGTTCAGAGACCTTTTAAAGTCCCAAACATTTATGATATATAAATGCAGATTGAAGCAACAAATTAAAATTCGTACGAAGGATGGGATTCGAACCAGGTCTCCTGCTCACTAGGCAGGTGTGCTAACCAGTACGCCACCGGTGCACAGTGGCTTTGCACAACTGCACGGACTACCTTGACACGCATCCCTCCTCAACACAAATCACCATTTACTCCTCACTCCACTTGGTATGCTCCCTAAACTCTAACAGCATTGCAGATGCATGCTGGGATAGTGCGAGCAGCTGTGCAAAACCATTGTACCACAACGGCCTAGTGTTAGGACATCTGCCTAGAGTTCAGGAGACCCATGTTCGAATCCTGGCCTTTGTGCAAATTTTCTCTTCACACTTCAGTCTGCGTACATACATTTCCTCTGTGATTAAAACTGGCTGATTTAGTGAGCAAATCGAAGTATGCTTGAGTGTCCGTCAAATCAGGAACATACGCGTACGCAACATGGCAGACTCCCAGCATACTCATCATGAAGATGCAGACAACGCTTGGTCATGTTGAAATAAGTATCATGGTTCATTAACGGGACACCCTGAATGAATGGGACCGCGTGAGGTGGGACAATGGTTAGGACACTGGACTCGTATTCGGGAGGACGATGGTTCAAATCGCCATACAGATTCAGGTTTTGCGTGATTTTCCAAAATCGATCCAGGTAAAAGCCTGGATGGTTTTCCAAAGCACCACTGATTTCCATCCCCGTCCTTCCCTAAACCTACCTTATGCTCTATCTCTAATGACCCCCATGTCGACGGGACATTGAAATCTAATCTTCCTTCCTTGAAGAAGTGGGTCCAAGTAATGTACCACAAATGCCTCAGAAACATCGCAGGACTAGCTCTGGTCTGAACTAACTACGCACACACTGTAATTTAAATGCTTCATTGGGCTGTCACTGCACTGGAACCCTTGGATCATTCTAAAACAGGCAATAACGCGACTCGTTGGACCACAATGCGCGCCTCCTATCAACTACTGTCCAATTTCTGCGTTGTTTGGCCCACAGAAGACATGGAGCCTTATACGACCCCGCCGCTGTAAGCAACAGCCCCTTGCGAGGTACCCTACTCCAAATATCGATTAGACTACATGATGTTCCCTTGGCAATTTTCGCTCGGAAATGGGTTGAGATGGATCTGCAATCATTGACAGCAGCAGTTCCTGTCGGGTTTGAAACCAACTGCTACTGACAAGGCATGAAACTTGTTCCAGTCCCTGTCGGATAGGATGTTTTTTCGCAAAGTTACGTGGCTGCCGTGTTATATGGCTGCGAGTGGTACACCATTCCTTGTATATACGCTGGAGAGTCCGCGTTGATACGCCAAGGGATTTGGAAACATCATTCAGGGTGTAGTCATGGGCACGTCCATTCCGCCATCCTGTAATGTCTCCACGTCTTCCCTTACTGTACTGATTTCATACAACCGACTGGCAGACGCACGCACACACACAAACACACACACACACACACACACACACACACACACACACACACACACACACACAAAATGGCTCTGAGCACTATGGGACTCAACTGCTGTGGTCATAAGTCCCCTAGAACTTAGAACTACTTAAATCTAACTAACCTAAGGACAGCACACAACACCCAGCCATCACGAGGCAGAGAAAATCCCTGATCCCGCCGGGAATCGAACCCGGGAACCCGGGCGTGGGAAGCGAGAACGCTACCGCACGACCACGAGATGCGGCCCACACACACACACACACACACACACACACACACACACACACACCGCTCGACTTCTTTGACTTACGTCAACGGTGGAGAGTCTACATGGCCTCCTGGTATGAATTCTACACAATATACAACGTCCCAGAGCTATAAGAGTGCTTTCTTAAGAGGGTTACTAATATTTCGTCCATGCAGATTACTAGCTGTTTACGTTCAGGAGGAGATAACGTACAATTCTGCATTAGAGCCCAATAAAAGAGTACAAAATAAGGCAAAGCCTAATCATAATATAGTTGGCATACAATAGTGTCCAAAATATATCAACTGTAAAATACTAAATTTGACAAACTGCCTATTGGCTTCTGTCTCGAGTTCTTCGGCCGACGTTCATCTAATGATTTTTCTGAGTTTCGCCAGCACGAGTGGCTGGCATTATCAAAGCTTCACCCTCTATTGCCGGTGGTGAGGGTGAAGCTTTGACAATGCCAGCCACTCGTGCTGGCGAAACGTCAGAAAAATCATTAGATGAACGTCGGCCGAAGAACCCGAGACAGAAGCCAATAGGCAGTTTGTCAACAAGTGGCCACGAAACCCTTAACAATTTTGTATACTAAATTTGGATTTTAACCCGAAAAATTCCTTCCATGGCAATACGGTCACTTCTTGCTTTCATACATATTTTGCAGGGTGTGACGTGCTCTCTATAAGGCAATTCAAGAGTTCTATTCGTTGTCGACACCTTTGCGAAGGCACTGCTCAGATGGCGTACGGAAGAGCCTACAATGGCGGCTGACAGGTGGCGACTCGTCTCTCCCAAATGCAAACCGTACCAGCTCTGAGCGTTGATTCGGAGTCATCGCTGGCCAGTTCATGTGGTGGATCTCTGCACCTCCAAGAAATTCATCCACCAAAGCAGCTCGACGGAGGGACGTGTAGAGGCAATTTCGGTTGGTTTCCGTACCTCTGAAAACGCGCAGATGAAGTTGCAGAGCGCCATCCTTGTTCGGTGAGTCAACAGTATTTCTCCAACCACCTACGATGGCGTTTCGGAAGCTTCAAGGACACTTAGCTCTCAACGGCACCGTCAATCGCTTAACATGCCCTCACTCTTTGAAACACTGCTAAGGTGTGAGGAATGTAACCTGGGACACCGGCATTTGCTGAAGGTCTGCTGATTAGATTCTTTTACGCCGCCGCCTCTCTTCACTTTTATGGCCAAATACTGGCGATATTGTTTTCCAGGAATCGTACCGTCTACTCCGGGTCAATCTCCACCACAAATCGGTCTTTGCCATCTGCATCAACATTTACATTCTGCAGCACTACAATGTATGGCCGAGGATACTAACACTACTGTTTCTCCTCTTGGCTGTTTCACTGGCGAGTGGTAAATGCGGAAAACGACTTTTGGTAAGCCTCCGCATGGTACAGATGAAAGGCATTCCGGTGTCGAGCAGCGTGGCCAGCGTTGAGCTGCCACATCATCATACTGGTCCTCCTAGAGAAGATGATGACTGTGACACTCGTCCAATCGTCGCCTTGTATGAACACTGAGACCCGACTGGACAACCCTAATGTTCTTGGCTGGCTCTGAGCACTATGGGACTCAACTGCTGTGGTCATCAGTCCCCTAGAACTTAGAACTACTTAAACCTAACTAACCTAAGGACATCACACACACCCATGCCCGAGGCAGGATTCGAACCTGCGACCGTAGCAGCAGCGCGGCTCCGGACTGGAGCGCCTAGAACCGCACGGCCACCGCGGCCGGCCCTAATGTTCTTGTCGTAGTTATTTTGCGAGAGGTAGTACAATACTGACTGGCTCTTTTTACCATGTTGCGTTATCATTCAACTGTAAACCTCTACATGAAGGCCATAATCTGTCTACTAACATCAGCCATACGAGTTTCATGATGAGCTCCGTTTAATGAGCATCACTCTTGACTATAAAGTTGGGTACACAAGCGGTAACCGGTCAACCATTTACCAAATGTTTGATGCAGGATCCATATATTTAATGTATCCTTCAGTTCAGTTGCGATTACATCCCGCAAATTCGTAATTAAGAACTGCTTTTGTATTAGAGAAACCCTTAGTGGGAATTATTAATATCTTTCCTTAGTATAATTTAGCACACGCTACAATCCACAATTGAACACGTTTTCTTCTATCGGAGAGTTAAAATCTCCACAGCGGTTCACGAAGCAACGAGAAATGTTCAACTGTTGACAATGATATGATGTGTCGTTATGGTGATCAAGCACTGGCAAAAAGGACATTCCGGCCAAGAGAAGTCTGCTAATATCAAACACAGGCCTTAATATTAGGGAAAATTTTTTGAGAATGTACGTCTGGAGCAGAGCATTGTATGCTAGTGAAACATGACCTGTGGGAAAACCGGAACAGAAGAGATTCGACGTAGTTGAGACGTGGTGCTACAGAAGGATCAGGTGAACTGATAAGAAAAGGAATGAGAAACTTCTCCGCAGAATCGGCGAGGAAAGGAATATAGGGAAAACAATGACAAGAAGACGGGACAGGATGATAGGACGTCTGTTAAGACTTCACGGAATAACCTCCATGGTCCAGAGGGAGCTTTACAGGATAAATACTGTAGAGGAAGACAGATTGGAATACATGCATCTAGAGCCCAGAATTTTATAATCGCTTCCAGTAACATGCCGGTAATACCGAGGGTGACCCAGGAACGAAAGTAATAATGAAAAGGTCTCGGTTGTCCAGTCGGGTCTCACTGTTGATACAACGCGACAATTCGACAAGTATCAAAGTCATCATCGTCTTAGGACCAACATGATGATGTAGCAGCTCAACACAGGCCACACTGCTCGAAACCAGAATGATTTTCATGTGTACTGAGCCGTGGCGACTGGCGCTAGTTATGCTCCACTTGCGTCGCTGATATCCGACACTCGTCTGGTCTTTTACCTCTGATTGTTCCGCCTTTGGTTTTCCGGCTTGGCGTGTGGCCGGGGTCTCTCTCCGGTTGGCGTTCAACGAGGCAGCATGTTTGGAAGGCAGGCGCCCGTCCCTATGCGCTGTGCCTGTGCCTTGCCGTTTTGCCACGTGCCGGGTTGACGGTGCTGATTAGTCGACGAGTTTGTGTGCGAAACGGTGGCGGGTCCGCCATCTCATGCTGGACATCTTCTCATAGCGTAACTGGAAGCATTAAGTTACGTATGATTCATATTCTGCTGTTAACCTGTGAAGATTTGTGAAACTTACGGTGGCATGTTGTATCTACCGGAGATCAGTCAAGGATGGATCTGAATAAGCGAGTGTTATACGGAACTTACGAAGTCTAAGGCTTCGAAGTGTTGTTTCCGCAGAGCGGAGCCTAATTATTTCGGCAAATGCAAAAGGGAATAGAGTTTTACTGCTTGTTTTAAACGTTCCTTGCAGTGTTAATATGATGTAGTATATTAATTAGTGTGCTCTTCGCCCAGTTTTCGTTTTAGACTTTCTTTTAATATGAAGGGCAGAGCTTTTGTTAAGTCAGCGTAATTTTAATTGTTCTTTTATTCGGTAAATGTCTCAGTTTGGTATCCAGTTATGTTACAGATAGTCACGTAGTTAGTAAGCCTGGCATGGTCTTGAAAAAAGTGAAGCACGAGTTGAATTTGTCTTGAAAAAAGTGGTCTTGAAAAAAGTGAAGCACGAGTTGCATTTGTCTGCCGTGTGAATTATTTGCTGTTGCAGAAATGGTCTGGTATGTGAGGCAGATGGGTTTTGTCGCTTTGGCGGGCAGGCTGAGATCGTGTGTGTGTTCGGCTTGTTTTCTGCCCTGGCTTGCAGCCTGATCATCTTCGAAATTGCTTGGCGGTTGTTTTCTACTCGTTTGTTCCGAGTACCAGAGTGTATAAGCCGCGCTTCCATCCTTTAGTTTAATATCCGGCCTGTCCGCCGGGACGGACGAGATCTTTTCATAATTAACTAAAGATGAATCATTAGTGTTGTGTGAATTTTGGTTACGTAAGCAACGAAAATTAATAGTGTGCTTATGTTGGTGACTGTCTGTGAACCTTTTGCAATCAGATCTAATTATTGCCTATAAAATATTGTTTGTTATATTAATTCATGATCCAATCACATAGTTTTTCTAAGTTGGTGAAGGACAAGCATCCGAAATTTAAAGACATGATCTTCGGTACTTCCATTGTAAAACAGGGGCAGATGGTTAAAGTCAGTGGTATATTTTCTTAAGAGGACAAAGCTCCGAATTAAATATTTAATTGTTATTGTAATTCTGTAATAATGAAATTTGTTCTATAGTTGAAATTAAAATTATATACCAACCACAAGTTAGTCCATCTGCGGAAATCCCTAACTTCCTGTTTCCTTTGAGTAACTGAGGTTAAATTGCAATTTTGGTTTCGCTAGCACGTAACTTGAGCAGTAACACAGCTCATGTACCATACGCGAGGAAGTCTACATTCACAGCTTACGTATTGTTATTCGCGCTTGAATGGGGTTATGCTGTCAGTTGCTGGACTCCTGGGCGGCCCTCAGTTATTCCATACTCGTGCGAGTGATCCCCGCAATGCCTGCGAGTGCTGCGAATCCTCACAGAAGCGCTCCTGCCGCGACCAGTTAAGCCGCTCTCTCGCCGCCAGCGGAAGTCCCCTATTGGGACCGCAGCTGCGACCTGGCGCCGCGGACCCATTCATTCCGACACTACGGGCGGCTTCCTGCAATTGGTCCTACTGAGATTACTGGAACACGACGACAGTCACTGCACTCCACACTAAACGCCCCTCCGTCGCGTGTTCGCTTAGCGGCGCTGCGGTCCGACGTTGTTTTTATTCCGAGTTATTCATTATCCATGAAAACTTCCTAGCTGTTTCCAAAGAAGCACAGAGTCAAGTAGCAAAGTCACACGTAAGTGGCAGGACGAAGATTAAAATCCCCGACCGCTCATGAGTGATTTCTTCGTATCATTTAGGGCTAACGCCGGTATGCTTCCTTTGGAAAGGTTTGGCCTATTTCCTTCCCCACTCTTACCCAGTTAAAGCTTCTCTTTCGTTTCTAACGACCTCCTCCTCGTCGACGGGACGTTATACTCTAATCTTCCTCCCTTCCCTTTTCGTACAAAGAAGCAATTTGCACTTTAAGTTCCCTGCAAAATTAAAAGTAACGCGAGCTAATTATGTCATAGTGGATGAAGGAAGTATTTTACTGGCAGACCTATTGAAAATATACTGTACAGTGAAACTGTTGTGCGAAGTGTCTCAGCGTTGCGTTGAGCCGCGAAACAGAGTTACTTAGTCGCAAAATATACGCATCTTCCTTGAGCGCTGTTCTCTCTCTCTCTCTCTCTCTCTCTCTCTCTCTTTCTCTCTCTCTCTGGACCCTTAACAACTCTCGAGCCCAACAGTGGACTAGAAATTATATTCCGCGACCGATCTTGGCTTTTGCTCACTATGGCGTACTTCGAAATACACTGATTGAAAAGATCGCAACACCAAGGAGAAGTTGTGCAACATAAACGAAAGTTAGTAGGCGTGTTTCTACATCTGAAAAAGTCTGTTCAAATTTCGCGTCAGTCGCATAAGAGCGGCGCTAGTAGCACCACTATCAGGATGCAAATCAGGTTTGCTTTAAATACACGTTGTAACGGTCAGGAGCGTTAGTTACCATTGAGATTGGGCGTGGTGAGTGGATGTTAGTCAAGCATGCCTTTAAGGCGACAAAGACGCCATTATCGCCGGCCGGAGTGGCCAAGCGGTTCTAGGAGCTTCAGTGTGGAACCGCTCGTCCGCTACGGCGGCAGGTTCGAATCCTGCCTCGGGCATGGATGTGTGTGATGTCCTTAGGTTAGTTAGGTTTAAGTAGTTCTAAGTTCCAGGGGACTGATGACCTCAGAAGTTAAGTCCCATAGTGCTCAGAGCCAATTGAACCATTCTGAACCCTCCAGCACTACTTCACACATTAGTCGAGTCCATGCCGAGCGGTTAAAGGCGCTTCCGTCTGGAACTGCGTGACCGCTACGGTCGCAGATTCGAATCCTGCCTCGGGCATGGATGTGTGTGATGTCCTTAGGTTGGTTAGGTTTAAGTAGTTCTAAGTTCTAGGGGACTGATGACCTTAGAAAGTTAAGTCCCATAGTGCTCACAGTCATTTGAACCATTTTTTGAACTGATGAAATCTCTTTCTGCCTCGGTGCCAGTGACAGCTGCGTGCTAGATACACTGGACATACACCTGGAGTTTGTGATCTGGGGAGCAATTTGCGGATGACAGCAGGAGCACTCCCGTAGTTATACCACGCACCCTGACTGCAAAAATTTTACGTCAGTCTGGTGGTTCGACCTCTTGTGCTGACATTCATGTACAGCATTCCGTGGAATGTTTTCCAACAGGATAACGCTGGCCCACTACAGAGTGTCGACAATGTTGTCTCGGCCTGCTCGATCGCCAGATCTGCCTCCAATCGAGCATGTACGGGACGACAACTCCAGCGTCATCCACAACCTGCATTAGCCGTCCCTGTATTGACCGACCGAGTCCAACAGACATAGCAGTGGCCCGCATCTCGTGGTCGTGCGGTAGCGTTCTCGCTTCCCACGCCCGGGTTCCCGGGTTCGATTCCCGGCGGGGTCAGGAATTTTCTCTGCCTCGTTATGGCTGGGTGTTGTGTGCTGTCCTTAGGTTAGTTAGGTTTAAGTAGTTCTAAGTTCTAGGGGACTCATGACCATAGCTGTTAAGTCCCATAGTGATCAGAGCCATTTGAGAGCCACATAGCAGTCCATCCCACAACCTTACATCCGGTACCTGTACAACAGAATGCATGCATGTATGTATGCATGCTTGTATTCAATATTCTCTCGGCTAGATCGGTTATTAATGAATCAGTATTTCACATTTGCAGTGACTTATATCGCGCTTACATTGACCTGCGATCTCCCAATGTTAGTAACCCAAATATGTTACCTAAACAAATGTATTCCCGAAATTTCATTAATCTACATCAATTATTTTTTGGTCTTGCGATTTTGTCCGTCAGTGTATCATCAGAATCTCAAGAAAAAGGAAGTTCGGGATACTCTACATCTATGTGTATCTATACCTACGTGATTACTCTGCTGTTCACAATAAAGTGCCTGGCAGAGGGTTCAATGAAGAACCTTCATGCTGTCTCTCTACCGTTCCACTCTCGACGGCGCGCGGGGAAAAAATGGCTCTGAGCACTATGGGACTCAACATCTTAGGTCATAAGTCCCCTAGAACTTAGAACTACTTAAACCTACCTAACCTAAGGACATCACACACACCCATGCCCGAGGCAGGATTCGAACCTGCGACCGTAGCAGTCCCGCGGTTCCGGACTGCAGCGCCGGAACCGCTAGACCACCGCGGCCGGCGGCGCGCGGGGAAAACGAGCACTTAAATTTTTCTGTGCGAGCCCTGATTTCTCTTATTTTATTGTGATGGTTCATTTCTCCCTATGTAGGTGGGTGCCAACATAATGTTTTCGCAATCGGAGGAGAAAACTGGTGATTGAAATTTCATGAAAAGATCCCGTCGCAACGGAAAACGCCTATGCTTTAATGATTGCCACTCCGATTCACATATCATGTATGTGACACTGTCTACCCTATTTCGCGATAATACAAAACGAACTTACCTTCTTTGAACTTTTTCGATGTCATCCGTCAGTCCCACCTGATGCGGATCGCATACCACACAGCAATACTCCAGAATAGGGTGGACAAGCGTGGTGTAAGCAGTCTCTTTTTAAATGGAATCAATTTGACATCCCCTGTCGATAGCACTCAATGAATCGCAGCCTTTGGTTTGCTCCACCCACAATATTATATATGTGATCGTTCCAATTTAGGTTATTTGCAATTGTAATCCCTAAGTATTTAGTTGAATTTACAGCCCTCAGATTTGTGTGACTTATCGCGTAATCGAAATTTAGCCGATTTCTTTTAGTACTCATGTGAATAACTTCACACTCTTCTTTATTCAGGGTCAATTGCCACTTTTCGCACCATACAGATATCTTATCTAAATCATTTTGGAAGTCGTTTTGATCATCTGATGACTTTACAAGACGGTAAACGACAGCGTCATCTGCAAACAATCTAATATGGCTTCTCAGATTGCCTCCTATATGTTAATATAGATCAGGAACAACAGAGCGTCTATAACACTTCCTTGGGGAAAGCCAGATATTACTTCTGTTTTATTCTATGGATTTCCGTCTATTGCTACGAACTGTGACCTTTCTGACAGGAAATCACGAATCCAGTCGCACAACTGAGGCGACGTTCCATAGGCACACAGTTTGGTTAAAAAAAAAAAGTTCAAATAGCTCTGAGCACCATGGGACTTAACATCTGAGGTCATCAGTCCCCTAGAACTTAGAACTACTTCAACCTAAATAACCCAAGGACATCTCACACATCCATGCCCGAGGCAGGATTCGAACCTGCGACCGTAGCGGTCGCGCGGTTCCAGACTGAAGCGCCTAGAACCGCTCGGCCACAGAGGCCGGCGCAATTTGGTTAGAAGACGCTTGTGAGGAACGGTGTCGAAAGCCTTCTGGAAATCTAAAAATATGGAATCAATTTGACATCCCCTGTCGATAGCACTCATTACTTGACGAGTATAAAGAGCTAGTTGTATTTCACAAGAATGATATAACAGTTCAAAAGCACGAGAATCAGTCTCTCAGTTTTCAAGGAAAAATAATTTAGTTCCATTTTAGCTTAACTCAGCACACTGATATGGTTCTGGGCGAAATAACGATTCTACCTAGAATGAGTCGAGCCTGGCTGCATGGCTTTAAAGAGCGTTCCTGGAAACCGAGATGACGCGGGATCGGCCGGATCATGGAAATTTTTAGTCTGCCTCTAATCTAGCCTTCACCTCTCAACGGTGTGAGGAGTCACCAGGAACGACACGTTATACGGATCCCACGTTACACTGTAGTTCGTCTTTCCCCCGCTGGGATAAATCAGGGACACGCTAGCCGTGGCGTCCAATTGAAAGATTGCAGCCGCCATTGAGCCACGCACCTAATAACAGTAACAGTACTGCCTAACAAGGCCAACAGGGAAAAGCAACTCGGGCTTTGACTGAATCACAACACTCGCATTCGAAACACACAAATATCGAAAAAGATATCACTTATTCGTCTTGTCCTCTGCTATGCCCACCGTGCTTCCACACACTGGATGTTCACGACTGGATTGCGAAAATCTCCAATCTAGAGCAACTTCATTTACTTAGGGTTCCACCTTTCGTTCAGTATGTGCTTTGGGTCCAGAAAGCATAGTTTTTTCCCTCAATAATTCCATTCCCATCGTTTTATTACCTTATCCACTAATTACAGTCCTCCCTTTGGTGCTACCCTTGAATACTGCCTTCCGACGGGTCCTCTAGTTACCTGTTTTGGTTGGTTTTTTTTTTTTTTTTTTTTTTTTTACATCATAGTTTCCAGATTAGTTTGCCATGGGAAAAGCTCTGACTTTTGAGCGAGCCCATGAACTATTCCAAAGTACTTTTTGAGCACTTGATAGCTTCCTGTTGTGAACTATATTCGACTGAAGCAAACTCCCTCACCCACAAAATGGTATTCTTTTAAATTCCTTAAATATTTTTAGATAACATCATGTTCACCATCAAAGGAACTATTTATTATAATTTCACAATTGCAGTTTAGACCTTGAGAGATTGCAGGGCACTCTCACTTCTGATACGGTGTTATGCAGCGTAATGTTCTTGGGGAAGTTGATCTTTATTACTTGGTTGCTATACATGGATACGATCTGACTTCATTCATATGATGAAATGGTTGGCAATAGTTAACGCTCTTGCTTGTGTGCTCTAGTGAAGGAATAGCGGTAAGCTTTACCTGCGTTCAAAGGAAGAAGGCGCTGATTTAAACGACTGCAGTAAAAGTGTATGGTGGCTGAAGGCCGAGGAGAATGTTTTTTCTGTGGAACCTGGGTGAAACCGTTGTGGACTGCCAAGTCCCACAGTCTCATTGTGCACACACGTTGGATGGCGCCAGTCGGTTGGCGGCCGGGTCCAGGTAGGCTGACTATCGCCGAGTAGTCGCCACTCCTATGGGCAGAGCATTGATAACCGGCAATAAAGCAGAGGATGGGCCCTTGTTAGGTAGGAAGCCGATGAGACGACTGTTTGTTTCTGCTAATTTCTGTGGGACAGGTCAGTGGCGCCCCAGACATCCAGACTCCGCTACAAAACATATTTGTGAAGGCACGAGGCTTTTAGAGAGTTTATGTCCATTCTTTGGACAAATCGAAATGGACGCAACAGGGGAGATAACGATCGTTTTATAGAGGGCTGTGGTTCCATCCAGGTCACGCTTTTAACAAAAGACATGGCGTAAACAAGTCAAAGAGACTGCGAAGCTGAATCTTTTTTTCCTTTTTCTCCCTATTAATTTTTAAAGTCACTGATTGATCAAATCTGTGTATTCAGAGCAAGGGGCGGTCTCCCAGCTTCGAATGCCGCGCTCCAGCTCGTGATTGGCTTGGGCTAAAGTGGGAGTAGTCTAAGATGTACATGTGCTTGGCTACTGAGCTGGCGAGGAAAGCTGAGAGAAAGAGAAGAGGACACTCTTGTACTGGTGCTTCGCTAGTACAGAACTGCATGCCTCTACCTAAATGGTGAGACCTGCTAGTGTGCCACTTAGAGTCTGTGCCAGTCATCATCTGAACCGTCAGAGGTACTGCTCCTAGCATCACACACGCAACAAGTGATGTGTGGGTGTACTTATTTGTTTTGAGTCGGCTGTCTAAACATTTGACATATTCCGTCACGCATAGTCGTGGTACGGAGTCAAATTGGTGTGGCAGACCAGCAAACGGGTCCACCTGCACAGTGGAATCCACTGGGGTTTCAGGGGCTCATAGGGAAGTACCTGCGTCCCGAATTAGCCGAACGCGAGACCGTGTACTTGCATTTTTTTTCGGGCGCGAGCCATTAATAACAGATTGCTGCCGTCCATGACTCTAGTCGCCGAACGCAGCATCGTGGTGTGCCGCCCTGACCAACAGGAGGGTAAAGCATTCGCTGCTATGGCGTTGGGCTTCAATATATGCTTCTCAGCACCCTATTCTTTGTTGTAACCATATTTTAAGGGATAGTAGAGTATAGATGCTTGACTGTAGCGTAATTTTTGGGCCATACCACGGATTCACATGTATGAAGTCGGGTAAAGGGATTAGCTCTGGTTAGTGTCGTGTGTTGATCCCCAGCTGATCACATTGTTCACCATAGACCGCATATCATAGAAAGCGTTTGTCAAATAAAAATGTGCGCTATTTCTTAGGCCTTTTTTTGTCTTGTGATGTTAACAGTGAATAAACCTTTTGTTATTTAGACCAGAACTCCTCCCAGTGTTCTGTTTAACATTACCTTTGCCATTTTTATTAAAGTCTTGATTACAATTGAATGTTGGAAGCTTGCAACCTTAAGCCATTTTCAAGTGATTAAGATGGTGAAAAACAGCAGTTTTTTGAGCACCTTAACCACCTGAAGATAACTTAAGGTCGAAACTGCAATTGTGAAAATTATAATAAAAATTACGGTCGATGGCGAAGATGAAGTCATTTGAAAAATTCAACGAGACTGTAATCCCAAAACAAATACAACTGTGTAGAGAAGTTTTCTTATCGCGGAGTGGACAGCCAAGGATAATGCCTGCCGATCGTTTCACAGGAAAGATAATTATGCCCATGTTGTATTATCTTCTTCTTCTTCTTCTTCTTCTTCTTCTACTACTACTACTACTACTTTTCCTTTAGCATTTGTCCTGCTTGGTTGCAGGGTCCGCTGCATGGATTTGCTGTCCATTTTGTTCGATCGTGGGCCATGTCTGGATAAAGATTTACAGTCTTCACATCGCTGTGCAGAATGTCGGCCCATTTCTGTCTTGGTAGGACCTTGGGTCTTTGTCCCATGACTCCCACTGTGTATGCTGCCTCTGCAATGGTATCTCTCTCTGCACGTAGACCATGTCCAAACCACCGCAGACGGCTTTCTCGCATTTTCTTCTGGGTCGGTGCGATACCAAAACGTTTCCTGATAGTGTCGCTCGAAACGTGATCCGGTGGAGCAAAGCAATCTGTCCATCTAAGCTTCTTACTAGTTAGTCTCCATGACCCCCAATCGTCGTTTTGCCTCGTTTGTAGCTGGCGAACACTCGGTGCCATAGAGAGCAACAGAACGGATGAGAGTTCGGTAGATCTTTCACTTCAGATGATCCTTAATCCGACGACTGCAGGTGACGCCTGCTGTCGTTCGCCATTTCATCCACGCTACTACGTCCTTGTGTTGACCTCGACTGTACGTTGGGTATCGCTAGAGACAGTCGAATCCAGATACTTACATTTTTAGACTCTTGGCAGATCTTGTCCGTCAACGTTGATGGCTCCAACTTCTCGCGGATTTAATGTCATGTACACATTTTTCTTTTTTGTTAAGCCGCAGACCACATCGGTCGTTCCACTCTTGTATTTGGTGTTGGAAATGTTCATGTTTCTCGCATAGTTTTCCCCCCTCTGATATCCGATCGAGAGCTAAGTTAACGATTCCTGTTTGTCGCAGCAAACATCCCACGAAATTGTCTTTTTCCTGGTAAATGTTTGCGATACTGAAATTCTGCTTCGATAAATGGGAAATCAAAAGATATAGTGAAAGCAGTTCACGAAATCCATCTTTACTATCTTTATTTAACCGTATCTGCTGTTCGCATCACACCAGAGCGTAAAATTTATTCCGACAGCGTTCCGAACTAATTTCCATGCACGTTCCATGTGTTACGATGTGTGCGAGTAATGTTGTAGCTACCCGCGGCATTCACTCTTACTTGATTTGTGGTGTTACGTTCGCCCGTGGCCACAGAGCGTAAGTTCACAATTTACTGAAGACCGTTTAGTGTAGTGTTTCGGTGTTCTCTATAATTATGCGCCTTCGTCGTGAGACTGACGTCCAAACAAGAGATCTAATCTGGTGCTCCGAGAACACAGTTATTTTAATTAAACAGCAGGTAATTGCTCATGCCGATGTTGTGCAGAAATAAAACAAGCACTCCTGTGCGGCGCATGCTTTTCTGTGAGGCTTTAAAAGCGTTACTAGCGCCCGTACATGTGTTTGAGATTTCATACAGGGCGTCATAAGGAACAGTAAAATCTGAAACTGAAGAAAGTATGACACGGGCTGCCAAAGGAGAAACCCAAGAAAATAAGTAACTTTCACATATGGCAAGTTGTTATGGCTGCAGGAAACGAACATCTCGAAACGGCAAGGGTCGTCTGGTGTTTGCGTGCTGCAGTGGAGAGCGTCTATGGACAGTGGCTGAAGGACGGCGACACCACGTAGGTGACAACGTATTGGACGTCCACGCTTCACCACAGAGTGTCAATATAGGGGGCTGGCCCACTCTGTAAAGCTAGATAGGCAGCGATGGGCGGAGACGACAGAGTACAATGCTGCTGCAGGCACATGCGTTTCCGAACGCACCGTTTAGCGATCACTGCCGAACCTGGAGTTCTGCAGGCAACGTCCCCACGAGTTCCCACACTGACCCAACAGTTTACATTATGACTGCAATAGACAGGGGACTATCGAGTTTCAACTGTGGCTCAATGTAAACGTGTAGCCCGGACGGATGAATCAAGTTTGTTCTTACAACAGTTCGACGGCCGAGCCTGGATACGCCGTCATACAAGCGAACAGTTGCTCGAATCATGCATCGTGCCACGACAGCAGGCTGGATGAGGCACTGTTATACGTGGGGCGCTCAACAAGTAATGCAACACGTTTGTCAGCCAAATTTTTGTTGAAATAATGCGGAATTTGTTGTGGGAAATAGTCGAATGTTCTCGAAAATGGTTCAAATGGCTCTAAGCACTATGGGACTTAACATCTGAGGTCATCAGTCCCCTAGAACTTAGAACTACTTAAACCTAACTAACCTAAGGACATCACACACATCCATGCCTGAAGCAGGATTCGGACCTGCGACCGTAGCAGCAGCGCGGTTCCAGACTGAAGCGCGTAGAACTGCTCTCGGCCACACCGGCCGGCCAATGTTCCCGCTTCAGCTCTATACTTTTACGACGTTTCGACAGGTAGCGGCGTTACACGTAGACTTCAAAACTGCATCTGTAAAGGAGATGCGTTCCAAACAGAGAGCTGTAATTCAGTTTCTTTTGGCGGAAAACCAGAGCATCGCAGGTATTCATAGGCCCTTGTAAGATGTTTACGGAGACCTGACAGTGAACAAAATCACGGTGGGCTGTTCAGCTAGGCGTCTGTCATCATCTCAACAAGGTCGCGCAAATCTGTCCGCTCTCCCGCGCGCCGGTCGGCCGCACACAGCTGTGACTCCTGCAGTGTTGGAACGTGCGGACACTCTCATGTGAGATGACCGACGGATCACAATGAGTCACCTCGCTGGCGCCAGATCACCTCCCCTCCGAAGAAAAAGTTCGAAGCCGCACTCTCAGCCGGTAAAGTCATAGCGACAGTCTTCTCGGACTCTGAAGTGGTTATTCTGCTTGATATCGTCCCTCCTGGTGCAACAATCGACTCTGAAGTGTATTCTGATACGCTCAGAAAACTGAAAAAACGACTTCAGTGTGTTCGTCGCCACAAAAAGGCGGACGAACTTCTCTTTTTCCATGACAAAGCAAGGTCTCACATGACTCTGCGGACCCGAGAGGAGCTGACAAAACTTCACTGAACTGTTCTTCCTCGTCCACCCTACAGAACAGATATTGCACCTTCCGGCTTCAATTTGTTTGGCCCAATGAAGGTTGCACTCTGCAGGAAGGAGTAAGTGGTTGATGGGGAGGTTATTGATGCAGCAGGACATTAGCTCCGACGACGACCAGTAGAATGGTACTATGCGGGCATACAAGCTCTCCCAGGAAGGTGGCGTAAGGCCGTGGCATTGGACAGACATTGTATTGAAAAATAGGATTTTTTGGTCAAAAGAGTGGGGAATAATATGATGTATTGTAATCCTGAATAAAACCAACCTGCTTTCAGAAAATAAATATGTTCGTTACTTATAGAACGCCCCTCGTATTGTGACGATCATTTAACCTAGGCATCCATGGGACCTGTAATAGCAATCGAAGCACCAAGACACCTGTGGACTACGTGAATATTATTGCATCACATCTGCATTCTTTCATGCTTGATGGCTTCCCCGATCGCATTAGAGGATAACTGTCCGTGCCACAAGGCCAGAATAGTGGTACAGTGGTTCGAGGAACACGACACTGAACTCGCGTTGATGTCTTGACCAACTAATTTGCTTTATCTGAACCCGATAGAACACATCTGGGAATCTATCGGGCTCCAGTTCCGACTCCAAAAACCACGGCCCTTAACATGCGTAACGTACGAGTAGGCGTCTGTGCCACATATCTCCGCGTCTACCAATTCAACGCAGAATTTCTGCTGTAGTGCATTTCAAACTTGGAGCAGCACACTACTAAGGAGGCGCGGTTATATTATTTTGGCCCCTCAGTGAATGTGCAGTAGCCTTTAACACGACATACGGTGTATGTCTGATATGTCGCAACCAGGCGCAGCTGGTCCGTTACAGCTGTGAGCCAACAGCGACAGATCCGCTTCGGTGGCTAGCGACAGGCAAGGTCTTTGTGCAGGCTTGTGTAGGCGGAGAAAGCCCCAGGTCATACACTTTTATTACCTCACGCGAGTGTTACAGGCCTTTCGAAATGAAGCTTCAGTACTTCCTTATTTGCTGTATAGCCCACAGACTATAGCACACTTTGGATCTTTATTCATAATTTAACTTTCCACTTTCTCGTGCAAGTCAAAATCTCGTGGAGCTCTACAATGTTCTAGATTTTTTGTAGAAATGAAGATACTCCATATGATTAAATGGTGCGTGAGAGAGGAGTTTTTTAGGATATTAACCAGTAAAAGACTATTGAGCGCCAAGACAGTATTGCCCAATTTCCTAGATTTGAATAACACCTTGGTTTCTGTTGACAGAGACTGCGTAGGTAAACAATTTTGGATAACGTGTAAGTCTGAACTGATGAATGCAATCTGTTAAACGTCACCTGATAAGTGAAATTCATTAAAGAAATCCGTAAGTTCTTTACAAAATCTTCCAGCGCTGGTTCATCTCCAGTCGCCTTCAATTGGGTCTTCGTAAATATACAAAAATAATTTTCAGTTAAAAATGAACAGACTTCAAAAACATGCTAACCAAGTTGAGAAGCTGTAAAACATTTAATGAAGCTCTATTACGTTTGAACGATATTAAACTGTTCATTACTAAAATCTGAAATATAGAAATAGAACTTACTTTCGTAGCGAAGATAAACATAATAGAATTATAAATGTTCTCAGTATGTCGCACCTTTAACTCTCAAATATTGAAAAAATATTTTTTTACGTTTAACGCCAAAGCTGCTGTTTATTTCCTGGCTGATTAACATGTTGTCATGTTGATCACATCACGCTGGATAATGGAGGTATCGCAGTTAAAAAAATTATGTGTTGTGCACTTACATTAACATAGTACAGTACAGTGCAATTACAACTGTGACGTCCTTTAAGGTAGGTCTGAGATGCATTAAGTGTCGTGACATAGACAGAATTGTCCACAACAAATATATCCTACACACAAAATAGGTTGGTAGTTACTGTATGAACCACAGTAACACTGATACCTTTATTATCCATTTCCGAAACATCCATTCACAACAAATTTTGTTCTCTGTAACAGTTGGCTTGTGGAAATGGGCAAATCCCGAAACAAGTCAGCCAGGAAATAAATACGAACTTTCGCGTTAAACATTTGAAAAAAATGTTTTTTCTTCAATTAGAGGATTAATATTTTCTGCAGAGAACACTAACTACTTACATGTTTTATGATAAAGAGCGAGAAGCTTAATTCACAACATAGTTTAATATCTACAAATTGAAAATAACGACTAACAAGGTAATAGTGACTTCTGACTGCCTGGGCGCTAAACAATGCCTAGCAGTGAATTGTTTATCAGACAAGCTACAAACATTACAATGAGAATTATAAGGAAACGAAAACCAACAACCAACGAAGAGAGGAAAATAAGTAGCCCAGTGCACTGCGTGATAAAAATAAAAATAAAAAGACCAAGCACTGGCTAGAATGGATGACAATGAGTTAACACAATTTGATAGAAATATCATTCCCGTATATACCTGCATGTTTGAGGTAAATCTTCACGTACGACAACTGTCTCATTTCCTATACGCCATTCTAACAAAATCTCTACGGATGTGTGTACAGAATGTTTGCTTACCAATAACAAAAGACTAAATTCATATTCGATTTCGTATAACCACTTCAAAACAGCGGTCGCTAACAGGCACACAATATACTGAAACACTTCGTCCATCATCGTTATCGTACACCTTCCGCGAATCAGTTTCCTAGCAGTTATTCGGCACAAAATCTCGCCGGCAGAACCTGTCTTAGTTGATTCAACCGGCTGTCTCGTTCTCGCCAAACCTCTGCCGTTACGGTGACAGGATAGTGGGTAGTGCAAACATTTCAAAGCAATATGGCCACTCCACGAAACCTGTCCGAGAGTAAAAGAGAAACATATAGAAGAAAAAGTCGACGTTGTTGACAGCGCGCTGTTCCGAGAAGTTTGGTGCGCTTTCAGTAATGCCCTATTTCCAAGCCACACGAGATTACAGCTGAATAATGTGCGCTTTCTCGTAATCTGTGGGCAAAAGTCCTTTGCCAGCGAAAGCTGCAAGTCCCCTTCGCCTCTTGCAAGTTAACTGCACGAACATCCGGGCAGAAATGCGCTGTGCGTCAGTAGGAAGGATTACACAAACTTGTAATCTTCCCACTCGCTCCTACTTGTTTGTCACGTATAGCGTACTACGTTCGCGAGTGGTACCTAACATCACTAGTAACAAAAGTTACTGGACCATTTTAAGAAATAACATTTTGACAAATACTGCTTACACGATTTGACATATATATATATATTTTTTTTTTAAATTAATGGCTGAATGTCACCGCATCTGTCAGTTAAGCTAAGGGAGGGAATTCGTGTGCACCATCTGTCTGTGAATCGAGTAAATTTTATTCGGTCTGTTGCCGTACTTTGTCTATGCATCGTATTTTGTTAGGCGGAGGTTTGGGACCAGACTAGCATTCGCGTAAATGAGATTGAAAAACCGCCTAAAAATGACACTCAGGCAGATCGGTGAACCAGCCCATCGGTCGTTAAGGTGCCGCGCGGATTCGATGCGGATCCAGGATGGGTACGCGCTGAGCTTTAAGCTATTATGAGCAGTTTAAGATAAACTCAACGTACCGGACGTTAACAAAATGAATATCGCGGTTTTAAGACCTTGTAGCATTTATTACACTGAACTTACAATTATAACTAATACGTCAAATGAAAGCGGAACTCAAACAGTTTTATTTGTACATCTTATAGCGGTTTTTATAGCGGCTGTCTTTGCAAAAGGAAGACTACTGGAAGACCAAGAGCGGCTGAAGAACGTGTTGAACGAGTGAGGGTCTTTCATGATCAGCTGCAGGAAATCAGTCCGGAAGGCTAGTCGTGAATTCGCAGTTCCAGTGACGTCTGTGTGGAGACTTTTAACGAGACGCTTACAACTACGTCCTTTCTGTTTGCAGTTGTTGAAAGCTCTACAGCGTACAATTTACGCTTTACGTGCCAACTTCGCAAACGAAATGTTGCTGCGTGACGAAGATTTTCTGGATAGTTTCGTCTTCCGTGATGAACTGACATTACACCTACCTGGTCGCATATAACGTGCGCAACTGGCGGCCAGCAAATTCCCACGAGGTGGTAGACTTGTTACAAGTCTCTCCTAAATCGGAGTTTTTTGTGCAGCGTCCTATCGGAAAGTTACTGGATCTTTCTTTTACGGTGAAGCAATTGTAACAGGTATTTCTTATTTTGATGCGCTAGAACTGTGTCTCTTTCCTAAATTGGAATAACCTGAACCACAGCTGATATACTCAACAGGATTGAAGCAGATGCAAAAATTACGCCAAACACGCTGATCAAAGTTCAGGAAGAGATCGCCGATCTACTCGATGTGTACCGTGTGGCGAACGGTGCTAACATTGAACGCATGCACGAAAAAACTTTGAGCTACTATTTCATTTGATGCATTATTTATATTTGTAAGTTCGATTTAATAATTGTTACAAAGCCCTCAAACCCGACATCCGTTTTGAAACACCCGCTACTCTATGCAGTTACCCTATCAAGTCCATAGAAATCAGCATGGACTACCGATTAACACTTACCAACACAACAGTGGGGAAGATAATACGGTTGAGACTCCATTGCATCGCGTACAAACGTAACTAGTGGGTGAACGGTAGGTTAAAGAAGTAGAATTTTTGTAAGAATTTCTTGGGCTTTGCACAACATGAGACTGTCAAAAGGAGTGATGAGTCATTGCACAAACGTTATCGATCTTGAAAAAACTATAAATACCGTATTAGGGTGCGGTTCTAGGAGAAACACTGGGGCGTGATTGAGACCAAGCGTGGAAATCCAGAAGAAAACTCCTTTGGGTCTTTTATAAAAGATATTTGTTTTTCTTTTGTTTTTCTTTTGTTTTTCTTTTTCGATACTGACGTGAGAGAAGTAGCACAAGATATGTTAGTCTTGTCACAGTTGCCTAATTTTATTTTTATTTCGTTCAATTCAGCTAGAGATCTTTTCTGAGCGTTTATTACTGTAGCGGAGAAACAAAGGTGTCACGAATTAGAACGTCTCGTACTTCCCCTACTGCTGAAAGCGTGTGTCGCAAGACTACGCTGAGGCTGTAGGTAGAACTAACTGTATAAAATAGGGCCATGCACGATGTATGAAAGACAGTCCGCTGCTACAATACACAGACAACACTTATCAAATGCTAAGCTGCCAGTGACAACGTTCCCTCGGGGCAGATTCTTAAAACGTCCCGTGACTCAATAAATAGCTGAATGATTTATTATATTAAGGGTTCATCATAAAAAAGCAACTAAGCTATCATTTTACGTAACTCAAATCTCCTCTATCTGATCGAAAGTATGTGTGCATGGTTGTAAATGATACAATCTATCTAATCAAAAGTATCTGGTCACCTATTAGTGGACATCAATACAGTGTGTGTGTCTGGGGCTTCATAATGGCTTGACTCTGCTGGGGACATTTCAATAAGGCGTCTGAAGGTGTGTAGGAATGGGATACCTTTCTTCCTCAACAAACGTAACCGCAGGTGACAGTGATGTTTGACAATGGGGTCTTGAACGAAGTCCACATTGTAACTCACCCCAAAGGTATTCCGCTGGTTTCACATCGGGGCTCTGGGCAGACCAGTCCATTTCAGGGATGTCGGAGTCCACAAACTACAGCCTCGGAGATGTAGCTTGATGACAGGATGCATTCTCTGCTGGTACAATCAATCGTCGATTCCAAACTGTTTCTCAACTGTACGCAGTGCAGTAAAACGTATTCATATCCTTCTGCATTTAGCGTTTTCCTAAACGCAGTAATGGGACCACACCACAACCGCGAAAAACATCCCCCTACTTCATTGTTGGCATTACCAATGATGGCAGGTAACGTCCTCGAGGCATTAACCAAACCCAAAGCAATCCATCGGATTTCCACAGGGTGCGCGGCGTGTCTCATGACCACACACCACTCATTTGTAGTCATTCACTGTCCAGTGGCGTCGTTCTTTCTGCAGTCAACGGTAAGTTCAGGGAAACCTTACAGTTGACTACAGAAATGTGCGCCTTGTGTGGAGCTGCTCGAGCACTAAACACCATTCTTTTTAACTGTCTAGACTTTGGAAGTCACGAGTGGTTCCTTCAGCAGATTTCGTACTGTTTTTTTAGCACCACTCTTGGCGATGCTCACGGTCCCCGTCCGTCAGTACATAAGGTTTGCCTGTTCTTGGTTAAGCTGTGGTTGTTCCTTTGCATTTCCACTTCACAATCACACCAACAGTCGATATGACAGCTTTAGAAGGGCTGATCTATTACAGAGGTGACACCCAATAACATCGGAAGTCACTACGCCCTCCTGACCGACCCCTGCTGCTGTCGCTGCTTCTCTACTGACAACACAATACTCCCCGCTTGCTTTTACATTGGCGGGTCCGCTTCTCGTGAGCACCGCAGGTCACACTCGGTTCCCGTCAGATCACCGAAGTTAAGCGCTGTCGGGCTGGGCTAGCACTTGGATGGGTGACCATCCGGTCTGCCGAGCGCTGTTGGCAAACGGGGCGCGCTCAGCCCTTGTGAGGCAAACTGAGGAGCTACTTGATTGAGAAGTAGCGGCTCCGGTCTCGGAAACTGACGTACGGCCGGGAGAGCGGTGTGCTGACCACACGCCCCTTCATATTCGCATCCAGTGACGCCTGTGGGCTGAGGATGACACGGCGCTCGGTGGGTATCGTTGGGCCTTCATGGCCTGTTCGGGAGGAGAGTAGGTGACACTAGTTAGGAAATGTGAGCTTCAGGTATTACTTGTTATTTGAAATTCAGGTGGCTTTACCTATAAGTACTAAGTCAGAAACGTGAACATTATTCCTCTCTTTTACATATCATTGTCTTGGCCCACACCCGATCGTGGACAGCAGCGCTGTTGGCAAGTCGCTCTGGGGCAGTCAGCTAAGAACAATTTTGCTGCTGGAGCGATTCCCATGCGATAAAGTGAGTTCACAGAATACATAATGCTTGAATTAGTTAATTTTATAACTCACGCTGAACGAGATGGAACAGCTATTCGTTCTGCAACAAGAGGCGGCATCAGCTCACAGACATATTAACGTGCCCAAAGTCTACGATTGTTAAATTCCATTAATTGGTGGCTCCTCAGCCAAGCAACTTTCCACATAAACGTTACAAGGATGCAGAAGATGTACTACCCATCCATTAGGGAACATCACACCAGTACAGCATGAGAGCTTTCCCGGAATAGAAACATAGCTTCGACGTCGGTCGTTTTTCACACGACGTTCAGGTCGACTGCATACACAGTTAAGAGTCGAATTTTCAAACTTCCCTCCTTTACATGACGCCAGAACCACGTGTACCCAAATAATCAGTGATGCTGGAAATTTTGGGAATGCAGGAAGACGGCGTAGGTTATCTTCAATCAATTAGTAATAAAATATTTATTAAATATTAAGAAATGCTCAAATGATGATGCTTCTTTTGAAATGTCCAGCACAATTTGACGTTTGAAATTATTACAATCCCTCTAAAATATTAAAGTCTTGTCACTGCGCCTCTAAGTGGTGTGTACATAGAGTCCAGAGTTGGCCTACAATGCCTATGGGGCCCACCTCTCAGATTCGACGGACGAAACACTCCAGCCTGTAGACTCCGCGGTAACTGGAGGCTGTACACGACTCGGCGCACTGAAGAGACCTATCCACTCTAGCGGCTTTTTTTTTTTTTTGCGGTATGTTGCGGTACAGTGTCACCGGTCTTGGTGGAAGAGTAAAATGGTTCTATCCTAGAATGACATTCTTCCGATGACATCATTCGAGTGCACGATGAAGGTGTAGCGGTGAGACTGGAAGTCCTGCGTCACCCTCCGACGGTGGAAGTTAAAGGTAGCAGGCAATAGGGAACGCAACTACATAGGCACTGATACTGGTCGTATTATGGAAGTCACATATCGAGTGCTCGTATCAAGACCGACGCTTTATTAGTTGCCGTAACTTCCGCCGTTGCTCAGTGCTCCGGTATTTAACGAGGCATCGACCAATCGCTCGCTATCCACACACGTGATGCGCTTTGGTTGGCAGCTCCGCCCACTGGCGGAACTCAGTATTGTTCGTACTGCCAACTCACACAGTGGTTGCGCTACGAGTGTTTCGAGCGCGGCTTATCGATTGTGGTGCGGTACTTCCTGGAGTCGTGAGTACCATCGCCACGGGAAACATAACCTCGTGAAATCGTCCAATAATCTGAAATTAGTCTGCATACCTTATTATTATCGGAACCGGACAACAGATCTACGCTAAGAGAATTAGTAGCTACTGTCGCTTCCTACACACTGCGTTTCTAAATCTCTTTTAAAACTCTGGGAAACGCAGAGGAAGCTAGGATATCCTGCACAGAAAACCTTGTCCAGAGATGTAAGGTTGCCATGCCGCAGAAACAAAAATATACAAGTGTGGTGCGTATGTTCCCTTACTAAAGCCTATGGGGTTTGACAATTTATTTGCCCAACAAAGGATCCATCTGATGCGAAACATTGCTTAACACAAGTTTTCAGTTTCCTCATGACCTGAGACCCTTTTTTCAAATTCATCGGTCAAAAAGTCTGATTTTCCTCAGCATAGTTGAATCTTGAATCCATGAGTTGTGTTTCCAGTTTTGCGAAGAGTCCTGGGGAGACAAATTTTATAATTAAGGTCGGTGGCGTAATGCTGAAACTTGTCTTTCGGCGAGGAACTGGCGAGTCATTACTGAACAATGTCTCAGGGCGAAGTCGTGCAAGAGAGATAAAAAGAAGAAGGGAGAGAGTTGAAGAGGTCCCGGCGAAGAAGTTCGATTCGAGGTAGCAAGCATTTTAACACTTCCTGATAGTTTTTGTCTACTGGCTACCTACAGGCCCGAATTTTGTAATGTCACCTTCGCTTTCTAACTATAACGACACGGTTTTCAACTTTAACTTTTGACCCACGTAGTTTCTTTTCTGTTTGGGAGATGCTTTACGGACTCTTTCGGAATTCTTGGCGTTTCGTTTCAGTTCGTACGCAAAACACTAAGTCTCTTTACCAGTAGCAAATCTAAAACAGTCCTCTTTATGGATAAGGAGCCTTCAAAGGATCATATCGATCGTACATTTGTTTCAGTGTCAAAGCATGAGGGACCAAACTTCCTCACAGCTTCCGCGACTTCTTCATATAAGACCCTAATATTCATTGAGGTCTTTAGCTAAGTAAATCGACTGTGGTCCACTTACTGGAAAGATTGGAAAATAATCATTCAGCAGATCCCTCTATACAAATGAAAGTCTTTCGCCACCGTCTGTTAGGTGAAAAGTGGAAGAAATTTATTGTTGTTTTAACAATTATTACATCTGTAACCTATGAACTACTGTAGGGTGTTCACCGTCTGTGTAAGATCAGGCATCAGGTAGTGTGTAATACTCGTATGTACTCCATGGCTTTGCGCATTTTTTCGTGTTATTTACTTGGCTACGACCGTAATTATCAACAACAATTAATTACTATATCTCTTTGTCACTAGGAGCCTGAAAGCATTTTTCTGCATAAGTTCTGTAGCACGAAAGCCACTCGCTTCCTTACATACCTAACTGTTACAATGGTCTTGGCATTTTCCCTGTACAAGACATCTGTCGTTTCAAAGTTCGAAACGAGACTGGGGGGCGAGGTTTTTGTCAGTAGGGAAGTAGAAACAGTAGAATGATGATGATGATGAGTTGGGTTGAGGGGGCGCTCGACATCACGGGCATCAGCGCCCTGACGAAAAGTCAACATGAAATCTCTTGGGTGGGGACGAAGGCTGTCCCCACGTGCAGAGCAGTTTATAAAGTACTAAAGTTTGCCGCCCTTCCCCACCAGTTTAAGGATGAGGCCTGATAGTTCACAAAAGTTCACCACTCTGTTCACACTGGTATCGGTATTTGCGAGGGCGGTCGGCAGATTTCCCGCGAGACCAAGGGCTGCCCTAATATCAGTATACAGGATACACGTAGCCACATTATGCTGAACTGAAAGCGGCACGCCACAAACTTCACAGAAAGCTGGATCCTCCCCCCGGAGGAGGAAGCCATGTGTGAAAGGGCTATGCCCGAAGTCCGCCAGCTTTTGTGGTCGGTTTGAGCGACCGCAGTTTGTTGTCCAACACCTGCAACCATTCAGTCTCGCAATGACGCATGATGCATCTGTCAGAAAATGAGATAATGGCGCGCAACGAGATGAGACATTGATGGACAGCACCATCCCAACATGCTTCCTTTGCAGCTTTATCAGCCATGTCGTTACCCTGTATCCCAACGTGGCCAGGTACCCTGCAAAAGATCACCTCCTTGCCACGGCGTTGGAGCTGCTGTAAGCAGTCATGGATGAGCTGAATCAGCGGGTCGACCGGATACATTTGGTGAAGCGCTTGCAGTGCACTAAGAGAGCCGGAACAGACAAGAAAACTCGTACGGTGACGTCTGTGAACCCTGTCCAGTGCCATTATAATGACATATAACTCCGCATCATAATTTGTAAGTTGTTCTGGAAGACGTACTTTAGAACCCCTATCAGGGAAAACCATAGAACAACAGATAAAGCTATGGTACATACTTAAAGTAGGCGAAAACAAAGCTGTAAAAACCATATCTGGAGTACAATTTTTCGGGTACTGCGTCAAGCTTAAAATGCCTTTGCGCCTCTGAAGACACCAAGGCGGCAGTGCGTTCCATCCCTGGGTGTGTATTTTCATGCCCGAGAGATCCACATCCTTGAGGCAGTCCGTAGCACGTATAACAAATGGCTGGGTCGCTTGGAGCCGATTCCTGAACAGTCGTTCGAAGGCGGGTTGGATCACTGAAGTAAATGCCAATAACAGCAGAATGAGTCGCTCAGGAGAGCTCAGTGACTTCGAACGTGGAGTCATTGAATGGCACCTAAGTAAGAATTCCATTGTGAACATTTCAACCCTTCTAAAGCTGCCCATGTCGACTGTTGGTGAAGTGACTGAAGTAGAAACGCGAAGGAACGAACACAGCTAACCAAAGACCGCATAGATCTCATGTACTGATGGACAACGATTGTCGAGCACTCCTGAGGGTGGTTGTAAAAATCGCATGAAATCAGCGGAAGGAATCGCCCGTGAATTCAAATGCCCTACCAGCAGCACCATGACTGTGCATAGGGAGTTAAAAAGAATGGAGTATAACCCACATATTTCTGTAGTGAACGCTAAGCCACGCCTGATGTGATATAAAAAGTGACGCCACCAGACAGCAGGTGACTGGAAACTACTGATCTGGAGTGGAGATCACGCTACACACCGTGGCAGCAGATGGAAGGATTTCGGGTTGACGAATGTCTGGAAGACTTTAGCTGCCATCATTTGTTATGCCAACAGCAAAGTACAGAGGAGGTGTTGCTACTCAAAAAATGGCTCCGAGCACTATGGGACTTAACATCTTAGGTCATCAGTCCCCTAGAACTCAGAACTACTTAAACCTAACTAACCTAAGGACATCACACACAACCATGCCCGAGGCAGGATTCGAACCTGCGACCGTAACAGTCTCGCGGTTCCGGACTGCAGCGCCTAGAACCGCACGGCCACCGAGGCCGGCGGTGTTGCTACTGTACAGGGGTATTCTTCGTGGTTTGGGGTGGGATTCCCTTACTGTGCTTTAGAAAATGCTAACTGCGGAAGGATATGAAAACATTGTACAGCATTGTGAAGTGCGTTCAGTAGAGGAACAGTTCGGAGGTGATGATTGTTCATAGCAGCATGACAACGTATTCTTTCATAAAGTAGCATCTGTGAGGCGATGGCTTTTGGATAATGATATTCCTAAAATTGACTGGCCTGCCCAGAATCCCAACCTGATCTCAATGGATCATCTGTGGAAAGAGTTGGAACGCGGATTACGCTCCAGATCCCAAAGTCCAACACACTACCATCTCTGATCTCGGCTCTTAAGGAAGAATACATCTACATCTATACTCGTTTAGCCACCAAGCGGTGTGTGGCGGAGGGCACAATTCGCGCCAAAGTCATATCCCCCCCCCCCCTCTGTCACACTCAGGGATCGCGCGAGGGGAAAACGACTATCTGCCGGCCGCGGTGGTCTCGCGGTTCTAGGCGCTCAGTCCGGAGCCGCGCGACTGCTACGGTCGCAGGTTCGAATCCTGCCTCGGGCATGGATGTGTGTCATGTCCTTAGGTTAGTTAGGTTTAAGTAGTTCTAAGTTCTAGGGGACTGATGACCTCAGATGTTAAGTCCCATAGTGCTCAGAGCCATTTGAACCATTTGAAAACGACTATCTAAACGCCTTAGTACGATCTCTAATTTCCCTTATCTTTGAATGGTGATCATTGCGCGATTTGAAAGTTGGTGGTAATAATATATGCTCTACATCCTCGGTGAAGATCGGATTTCGGAATTCAGTGAGCAGCCCCTTCCGTTTAGCGCGCCGTCAATCTGCAAGTGTGTCCCACTTCAAACTTTCTATGACATTTGTAGCGCTCTCGCGATGGCTAAATGTGCCAGTCGTCTTTGGACCTTCTCAATCTCTTGAATCAGACCCAACTTGTAAGGGTCCCATACAGACGAACAATACTCCAAGACTGGACGAACTAACGTATTGTAAGCTATTTCCTTTGCTGAAAGACTGCATCGCTTCAGGATTCTACCAATAAACCGCATTCTAGAGTTTGCCTTACCCGTTACTTGTGTAGTCTGATCATTCCATTTGAGATCACTTCGAATACTCACACACAGATACTTGACGGATGTTACTGCTTCCAAAGACTGGGTATTTATTTTGTACTCGTACATTAGTGGAGATTTTCGCCTTGTTATATGCAGCCGGTTAAGCTTACTAATGCCGGCCGCGGTGGTCTAGCGGTTCTAGGCGCTCAGTCCGGAACAGCGGGACTGCTACGGACGCAGGTTCGAATCCTGCCTCGGGCATGGATGTGTGTGATGTCCTTAGGTTAGTTAGATTTAAGTAGTTCTAAGTTCTAGGGGACTGATGACCACAGATGTTAAGTCCCATAGTGCTCAGAGCCATTTGAACCATAAGCTTACTAATATTCAGAGATAACTGCCAGTCATTACACCACGCATTTAGTTTCTGCAAATCCTCATTGATTGGTTCACAACTTTCGTGTGATACTACTTTCCTGTAGACTACAGCATCATCGGCAAACAGTCTATCAATATCATCAACCAGATCGTTTATGTAAATCGCAAAAAGCAGCGGACCTATTACGCTGCCCTGGGGCACAGCTGAAGTTTTAGGCTTGTTCATGTTGAAACCACCCCGTTCAGGACAACATACTGCTCCCTGAGTGTTAGAAAACTTTCTATCCAACGCATATGTCATCGGATAGATCGTAAGCGCGCACTTTTTGGAGCAAGCGACAGTGCGGAACTGAGTCGAACGCCTTTGGAAAGTCGAGAAATATGGCATCAACCTGGGAGACGTTATCTAGAGCCTGTTGTATATCATGCACAAAGAGGGCCAGCTGTGTCTCGCATGACCGCTGCTTCCTAAAACCGTGCTTTGCTGGTTTCTGCAGATGAGCTTCTTAAAGTACAGAAAGGTCATTATGTCTGAACACAAAATATGTTCCATGATTCTACAACAAATCGATGCCAGCGAAATTGGCCGTTAATTATGTGCATCCGATTTTCTACCCTTTTTATAGATTGCTATGACCTGGGTCTTCTTCCAGTCCCTTGGAACTTTCCGCTGTTCCAATGATCTCTGATAGATGATGGATAAGAATGGTGCTATATTTGTAGCATAGTCAACATATAATATTACGGGGATACCGTCTGGGCCAGATGCCTTCCTGGCGTCTAAGGATCTTAATTGTTTTACAATCCCAGATACACTACACACTATTTCAGGCATCCTTGGGTTTGTTCGATAATTGAAGGGGGAATGGTGCTGCAGTTCTCTACCGTAAACAAGTTTTTGAAAGCTAGGTTTAGAATTTCGGCCTTCTGTTTATCATCATCAGTTACATTACCAGTACTGTCAGCAAGAGAAGGTATTGAATTATTTGTAGCGTTCCTAGATTTTACGTATGACCAAAAGTTTTTGGGGTTATTTTTCGAATCTGCAGATAAAACATTGCTTTCAAATTCGTTAAAAGAATCTGTCATTGTCCTTCTGACAGCTGCTTTCATTTCGCATAATTTCTGTTTGTCAGCGGGGCAGTGACTACATTTAAAACGACTGTAAAATTCTCTGCTTTGTCAGCAACTTCCTAATATATTTGTTGTACCAAGGTGGAACCTTTCCCTACCCTATATTTTTGCTAGGCACATACTTCTCTAACACATGGTGGACAATACCTTTAAATTCCGACCAAAGATGCTCAATATCTTTGTGTCCCGCTGCCATTCCTCCACAGACATTCGGACACATAACTGAAAGTGTCCGCAGCCGTCTTTAAGCCGTCGTAAAGGCGAAGGGTGGACATATCCCAAACTAGCATCGACTAATAGGTGTCCGGATACTTTTGCTCATGTACGCGAAGACAGCGTCTTAGCTTCCTAACGGCTTTAAAAAGTTAGAAAGCCATTATGCAGTAGCACGAGTTTGTTAGTCCTTCAGAGGCATAGCATTGCTTTCGGAGATGAATCCTACACACTACTATCAGCAGGATTTGTAGCACACGCAGGAACGAGCAGACGGAATACAGAATACGCCCGGAAAGACACGACGACGTTCCGCTCTGTATAGCTCGCGCGGTTTCGTATAATTTAAGTCTTTGTAACAGGATTACAGCTTTCTGTCCTTTATTTTTCTTTGTAGTTGCCGTTGAAACGCACAAGCCTCCATGCTCACGAGATAAAAGTGCTGTTATTGGATTACATCCACATTTCGTGTACTGCAAAGCCAGACTGTGGAATATGGGAGAGCGTGCCTGCAGCACGTATGGCTCAGTACCACTCTTACTCCATCATTACACGAACAAAGGGCTATCGATTGGGCAACACAATATTTCGTACCAGCAACCGTAGACTTACGGCTTTATATATACCATTCTTAGCACTATGTTAGTTTCAAAGTTGCCATTGTTCCACTGAATTAGCTTCCGGAATCCCTACAACTTTTCTGGACCAAAACTTCTGTTTTGCGCGAACAAGGGATGAACGATACCCATCGATGTATGAAAAACACAAATGCACCAAACTGGACGCTTCGATATATTCGATGTATTGCACCTTTTTTATTCGATGCATCGGCTGGTCGATCCTGCTTTCTTAGTTGTATCATCTTACATCATTTTCGTCACATGAGAGAGCCCGACAAGTAACATACCGACGTTCTTTCGTTTCGTGACTCGGCACGTTGACGCCACTTCAACGGAATTGTGTAAACTCAAAAACAATGTGACGCCTGTTGTTACTGATAAAGCAGCCAACATGCTTCTTTCTTTCTTTCTTCTTTTTCCTGGCTTTTATCCCGTCTTCACGCGGTCAGTATGTTAATATTCGGATTTGGTGATGTTCGTGTAGAGGGTCCCTCTAGGCGGAATTTGTGTACGCCAAATGCCTGCGTCTAATGTTACCCATGCAAAAGTGTCGGAACGTTTTCTGCGTGTTGGCGAATTGTGTAACAGGCGTGAGACAAGACGTGGTTAGCAACTTGGTATTCACCTAGTCGGACGTGGGAAATCGCCTAACAACCAAACCTAGGCTGGCCGGCACATAGGCCCTCGTCGTTACTCTAGATTCAGGGCCGGCACGCCTCCCGAATCCCGGAAGCAGTGTGTTCATGCAAGCGGCTATCCGGGCTGATTAACCCTTCGGTCAAAAGAAACACATTCTGCGTTTCGCGTACACCTTGAATATGGTGGCTGAGATCGTAATTGTATTCACTGAGCCCCAAAACGATATTGCTAAAAGAAAAGCATTACTAACTTGGCTCAAACCGAGTTGCACTACTAGTTGCGAATTGTACCAAGTTTCCAGTGTTGGAGGCAAAATTAATATGAAATGTGTCCACTAGTTCGACCAGTACTTACTATAATGTACAAAGATTTTTAGAACAGTGAATGTTGTAAACGATATTTTTTATCGTCACGCCAGTGCATCTCACTGCTCAGTATTCATTACGTCATCAGCTTTCCAAGTACTGAGACCAAAAATCCATCGGAAATTTGGAATGATTACAAAATACAATTTCAAAAATTGCATATTTTACAATGGTCTGCACGTGCGTTCCATCCCAGACTATTTTCATAGCCGGCGCAAGTTTTGAGTCAACGACGGTATCAATTGAATGGCACAGACTGAGTAAAATTTTGTTTTGCAAAGCGTAGGAACGAAAGACAGGGAGTTTTGAAAAGCTCATGTCTTTGATTTAACTATGTTTGTAATTTCTAATAAAAGTTTTTGGACATTAGGAAAATACCTACTTTCTCTCACTTTCGGGCATATCGAAATCATATCCGTTTTTAACTGTAAAAAACCATCGATTTATTGCAAATATCCTTGCATTTTTCGACATTTCGTCATTAGATCGATGCCACCATGCGATGTACTTCATCGAAAAAAATTACAGAGGAAAATTTTTAATGCCCATCCCTAGCGTGAACTGAGTAATCCCACAACATGACATCAGAGATGAAACTATACAAAATAAAGATGTTTTAGGGTAATATTTTAACAAATGAAAAACTTTCTACACCGCGATTCGAATCGTTTTCTCCTCATCTCAAGCAGCTCCTTAATTACTTACAGCTCCGAGAGCGCCTACAGGCTCCGCTTTAAGTTTCACCGTCAGCGGTGTTTCCTTCGTCTTCGAAAATTACGATCAGCCATTCTCCCACGAGGTATGTGATAAATAGTACCAATGGGGAAACGCATTTCGGTGGAGATTAGTGACTTATTCAGCAACAGCGTTAAGCGTCAGCTGGATTCACTGAAATCGACAGGAATAAAATAACGAAATGCAATGACTAAAAGTACGTGATCGAAAAACATTCATTGCATTACAGGTTCAGCGCTTCTCAACAGATTTTGCTTACATTTAAGATCATTCCATTTCGATGAATTCTTCCTCACTGGTTCTATTCAGATTGTTTGCTTCATTCATCTATTCACTCATTCATTAACACACATCGTGTTTCGAATTCTACTGACAAAATTTCGGAAGTTGTATTTTGGTAGAAGACACCTGCGACCTACGGTGGCTCGTTACGGAGTAATAACGTAATTATAAACTATTCGGTTTGTTACCCCAATTACGTTTCTGTGGAAATTCGTTAACGACAGTGAAGGCGTCTGTCATATAAAATCAACAAAACGCACAGCATAAAACAGAGCGTACTGGAACAACTCTCAGAGCGATGCAAAATTTGTGCGATGTGGTTGCCGTCGCTGCGCCGCAGCTTGGCGTGGCGTCATCGTACCACTCCTCCATTGCATTCAGTGAACTCTTACACGAGGTGTATACAGGGTGTCCCGAAAAACTCCGACAAACTTCAGTGAGAGGTTCCTTACATCAAAACAAAAAAAGTCTAGTAAACAAGTGAGATAAACCGCATACCTTAAGAGATTTGAGCACTTACTCATCTTCGGTACTATGAATCACATTTCTCCTACTGCAAGCTCTTTGCTTCTCATATTTTGGGAGGAAGTACTATGGACCAAAAAAAGCAAGAATGTCTAGTAAACATGAGCTCTAAAACGCATACATTAAGAACTATGAGCACTTGTTCAGCAGAAGAGATGGGTTTCAGACTAGCGAAAATGAAGAAGTGCCCAAAGATCTTAAATTACGCATTTTAACCTCCACGTTTACTAGATTTTTTTACCTTATTGGTCAATACTCCCTCCTCCAAAAATGTGGAAAGCAAAGACGTTGCAGTAGAAGAGATCTGTTTCATGGTATCGGAGATGAACAAGTGCTCATACCTCTTAAGGTATGTATTTCAGAGCCCATGTTTACTAGATGTTTTTTACCTATTACTGTATAAGTAACCTGTCCCTAAAGTTTGTCGGTGTTTTCTGGGATACCCTGTGTAGTCTGAATCTTCATCAGTAAACCTATCCATAACATACAATCAATACAGTCGGGAAACCAAACATGAGCAGAACCGAGCAGTACTGACTACAAGATGAGAACTGGGAGTAAATTGGCTATTACTGTTGTTCACAGAGAGTACAGTAAGTGAATCCAACGTGTCTGCTTATAAATAAGACACGCAGTGCATACCGTCGACATTGAACTGTTAAGCAGAGACTTCTGGTTCAGTAGAGATATTAAGATAAACGGTGGTAAGAAGTCAAACGAAATGCAGTTACTATACATCAACAAGTGAGGTATCATACAGGGAGAAGAATTTGACAGAACAGTGAAAGACCTAAGTCGAAACAAGGCCCCGAGAGTAGACGACATTCCGTGAGAACTATTGATAGCCTTGGGGGGAGCCAGCCATGACAAAAACTCTTCCATCTGGTGCGCAAGATGTATGAGACAGGTGAAGTACCCTCAGATTTCGAGAAGAATGTAATAATTCTAATTCCAAAGAAAGCACATACTGACAGGTGTGAATATTACCAAATTATCAGCTTAATAAGTCAGGGTTGCAAAATACTAACACGAAGTACTTGCAGAAGAATTGAAAAACTGGTAGGAGCCAAACCTCGGGGAAGATTTTTTTGGATTCCGAACAAATGTACGGACTCGGAAAGCAATACTCACCCTACGACTTATCTTAGAAGATAGTTTAAGAGCCGGCCGATGTGGCCGAGCGGTTCTAGACGCTTCAGTCTGGAACCGCACGACCGCTACGGTCGCAGGTTCGAATCCTGCCTCGGGCATGGATGTGTGTGATGTCCTTAGGTTAGTTAGGTTTAAGTAGTTCTAAGTTCTAGGGGACTGATGACCTCAGATGTTAAGTCCCATAGTGCTCAGAGCCATTTGACCCCATAGTTTAAGAAAACGCAAACCTACGTTTCTACCGTTTGCAGACTTAGATACAGGATTTGATAATGTTGGCTGGAGTGTTCTCTTTGAAATTCTAAAGCTATCAGGAGGGCTATTTACAATTTGTACAGAAACCAGACGGCAGTAGTAAAAGTCTAGGGGCATGAAAGGGAAGTAGTGATTGAGATGGGAGTGAGACAGGGTTGTAGCCTATCCCCGATGTTATTCAATATGTTCAGTGAACAAGCATTAAAGAAAATCGAAGAGGAATTTGGAGTAGCAATTAATGTTCAGAGAGAAGGAATAAAATCTTTGAGGTTTGCCGATGACGTAATTCTGTCAGAGACAGTAAACGACTTGGAAGAGCAGTTGAACGGAATGGACAGTGTCTTGAAAGAAGAATATAAGATGAACACCAAGAACAGCAAAACAAGGATAGTGGAACGTAGTCGAATTAAATCAAGGGAGTTAGATTACGAAACGAGGCTTAGGGTAGTAGATGAATTTTGCAATTTGGGCAGCAAAATAACTGATGATGGCCGAATAGAGGGGTATAAAATACAGACTGGCAATGGCAAAAAAGGCGTTTCTAAGGAAGAGAAATTTCTCATCGAATGTAAAGTTAAGTGTTAGGAAGTCTTTTCTGAAAGTATTTGTATGGAATGTAGCCATGTATGGAAGTGAAACATGGACGATAAACAGTTTAGACATGAAGAGAATGGAGGCTTTAGAAATGTGGTTCAACAGAAGAACGCAGAATACTACATGGGTAGTTCACGTAAGTAATGAGGTACTGAAAGGAGCTTAAGAGAAAAGAAATTCGTGGTGCACCCTGTCGAGAAGAAGAGATCAGTTGATACGACGCATCCTGAGAGATCAAGGGATCACCAGTTTAGTGCCGGAGGTATGTGTGGGTGGTAAAAATCATAGAAGGAGACCAAGGAAAGAAAACAGTAAGAAAATTCACAAGGATGTAGGTTGCGGTAGTTAGTCGGAGACGAAGACATTTACACAGGATAGAGATTCAATGAGAGCTGCATCGAACCAGTCTTTCAGATGGAAAACAGCCACTTTCAAAAATGGCATTTTATTATTACAGTATTCACTGAGGCATTTATCTAATATTGCAAACTAACGATTTAAATAGCCTTACATAGTCCATTATAAGCTGTCTGTTCCCTGGCAAAGAAAAAATCTGTTTATTACAGACATTAGAGCTACGCGCAATTTAACCTTTAATCCAAATATCCTGACAAATTCTAGGAGGATTTGCTAGTAATGTAATCTCTTACTTTGTTTTTGAATAGACAGTTATTTTCAATTTCTTGCCTGACGCTATCTGCAAACTGACTTTTGCGCCAGAAAATAAAAGGTCATTTTGAATCCTGGATAGGGATACGTAGTGTACACGGAAATGATTTTTACTTGTTGTACTGTTACTGTTAACGTCGCAGTTGATGCGAAGTTCGCTCTTGTTGTTACCTGTCTCTCTCTTAACGTCTATCCCGTCGTCCGGAGTCCCTGTCTTTAATGATTTGGCAAATTTATTTATTATTTTAACTTTCAGCGCGGATGCCAATCCTGTCACCACTCATTAAATCGAAATACAATATCTCGTCAAAAGCATGCGGACATCTATTAGGGGACACTATGTGGTGTGTCCACCATTCCCCTTTATGACGGCTTGAACTCTGCAGCAACACTTTCAATGAGGTGGTTAAATGATTGTGAAGGAAAGGCAGCCCATTCTTCCTCAACAGCCGAAAAAGGAGAAGGTAGTGATGCTGGGCGCTGGGGTCTCGATGGACGTCGACGTTCTAACACCCCAAAAGTGTTCGATTTGGTTCAGGTCGGGACATTAGGCATGCCAATCCATTTCAGGAATCTTATTTTCCACAAATCATTCCCCTTCAGATGCTACTAAATGAGGTCATCCTGATATAGTGATCGTCTCCGAACAGTTCCTCTAATGTACGCAATGCACTATTTGTAAAATGCATTGATATCCTTCCGCATTTAGCGTTTTCTTAAGCGCAGTTAGGAGACCACACACTAAGTGCGAAAAATATCCCCATACCGTATAACAGTACCACCGCCGTACTTCACTCTCGGCCCTACACGTGAGAGCAGATAACATTCTCCAGGTATTCACCAAACGCAAACTCTTCCATCGGATTACGACAGGGTACAGTGTGATTCATTACTCCAAATCACTCGCTTCCAGTCATCCACCGTCCAATGGCTGCGCTGTTCACCTCCACATCCAAGCGTCGCTTACCGCTGACTACAGAGGAACTGCTCGACCATTCTACCCCATTACTTTTAACTCCCTACGTGAAGTCACTGCCTTAGCTGGACTGAGTGATTCCTTCCGCTGACCTGATGTGATGTTTTACAACCGCCCTCCGCAATACTCGACGGTCCGTGACCGTCAGTATACGAGATCTACCCGGTCTTCGTTTATTTCTGGTTGTTCCTTCTCGTCCTCTTCACGATCACCAACAGTCGATTTAGCATCTTTAAAATGATTGAAATGTTCCTGATGGATTCGTTACTCAGCTGACATCCAATGGCTCTCCACGTTCTAAGTCACTGAGCTCTCCTGATCGGCCCATTCTACCATTACTGCTTCTCTGCTGCCAACACAACACGGTTCTTTTTATATGGCGGATATGCCTCTCGTAACATCTCGCAGTGGTTAGCACAATGGACTCGTATTCGGGAGGGCGACGGTTCAATCCCGCGTCCGGCCATCCTGATTTAGGTTTTTCGTGATTTCCCTAAATCGCTCCAGGAAAATGCCGGGATGGTTCCTTTGAAAGGGCACGGCTGACGTCCTTTCCCGTCCTTCCCTAATCCGATGAGACCGATGACCTCACTGTCTGGTCTCCACCTCCAAACAACCCAACTCGTAACATCTAGTGATCCAATCCGCAACACGTAGGGTGTCCGGATACTTCTGATCAGATAGTGTATCATTACTCAGTAAACGTATCGGCACGTAAATGTAAGAATCCCAACGTCTCCGAAGAGGCCACGGAAAAATCAACGTCCCACAATATTTTAGTGCATATCCGCAGAACAAATACATTTTTGATCTAAGCAGCACTGCCCCAGAACACTGCACCACAGCTGAGTACTGAGTATGCAAAGTATGCTAGGCATCCCGTCTGCGAATCTACATCTACATCTCATCCATACCCCGCAAGCCACCAGATGGTGTGTGGCGGAGGGTACCTTGAGTACCTCTTCTCCCTTCAATTCCAGGCTCGTATTGTTCGTGGAAAGAAGGATTGTCGGTATGCCTCTGTGTGGGCTCTAATCTCGCTGATCCTCATGGTCTCTTCGCGAGATATACGTAGGAGGGAGCAATATACTGCTTGACTTCTCGGTGAAGGTATGTTCTCGAAACTTAAACAAAAGCCCGTACCGAGCTACTGAGCGTCTCTCCTGCAGGGTCTTCCACTGGAGTTTATCTATCATCTCCGTAACGCTTTCGCGATTAGTAAATGATCCTGTAACGAAGCGCGCTGCTCTCCGTTGGATCTTCTCTCTCTCTTCTGTCAACCCTATCTAGTACGGATCCCACACTGCTGAGCAGTATTCAAGCAGTGGGCGAACAAGCGTACTGTAACCTACTTCCTTTGTTTTCGGATTGCATTTCCTAGGATTCTTCCAATGAATCTCAGTGTGGCATCTGCTTTACCGACGATCAACTTTACATGATCATTCCATTTTAAATCACTCCTAATGCGTACTCCCAGATAATTTATGGAATTAACTGCTTCCAGCTGCTGACCTGCTATATTGTAGCTAAATGATATGGGATCTTTCTTTCTATGTATTCGCAGCACATTACACTTGTCTACATTGAGATTCAATTGTCATTCCCTGCACCACGCGTCAATTCGCTGCAGATCCTCCTGCATTTCAGTACAATTTTCCATTGTTAAAACCTCTCGATATAACACAGCATCATCCACAAGGTCATTTATGTATATTGTGAATAGCAACTGACCTACAACACTCCCCTGCGGCACAGCTGAAATCACTCTTACTTCGGAAGACTTTTCTCTCCATTGAGAATGACATGCTGCGTTCTGTTATCTAGGAACTCTTCAATCCAATCACACAATTGGTCGATCAAAGATATTGCTAACTGCAGTGAATATAATTTACTGGGATGTGTCGCTGGTGCAGCCTGGATGATGGTCCGGTGGTGAAGTTGCTCCAGCACCCGCACGCCCTCGCCGGAGCATCTACGCTGTTCAAACCCCAGATGGTGTTTTGGCGTCAGCACGCAGGTCCCCTACAGCCGGCAGAGTGTTCGGCGCGATGTGACCGGCAGTGAACGGAGGGTTGGGTGGGGCCGTGGTACAACGCAGGCCCGCCGTTCTTCGCCGCCGTGATGGGCTCTCTCGGCGGAAATTAAGCCGTTAATTGGTGCGTTAATCGGGGCCGAGCCGCGGCTTCTTCCGGCTGTCAGCGGCCGCTATCGACCCACCGCGCCCCCACGGCCACAGCGGACGTTACTGAAAGCCTGCCACACGCGAGCATGTCCACTCTGTCCCCGGCAAACGGTACAGTCCGCTGTTCAGCTGGTCTTCCTCGCCTTCATCATTCGCAAACTTCTGTCTTCGGAACGGCCAGCTGACTTCAGCAGGCTCTGCAAAGATTCATTTTACAAGGTCCAACTACCCGCCGCGAGCTGATCAGTGCCCCCTCTGCATGGCATCGGCATCTACAAAAATTTATACACACTAACCTTAACTTGTTGCATGTGATTCCACCGCTGCGTCACAAGTGTAAATACAGAGGCATCTTCTGCTTGCAGCCAGTTTTTTTAGGAGAGGGGAATCGGGGCATTAAGGTGCAAAGTAGCCGGGGTCATAAGCTCCCAAATCATAGCACCCGTTTTCTACGGAACGCAGCCAGTGGTTATTGAATCTAGTTGGCATACGGAATCCTAAAAGCCATTAGTAGCTGGCTAAAATTACACTCCTGGAAATGGAAAAAAGAACACATTGACACCGGTGTGTCAGACCCACCATACTTGCTCCGGACACTGCGAGAGGGCTGTACAAGCAATGATCACACGCACGGCACAGCGGACACACCAGGAACCGCGGTGTTGGCCGTCGAATGGCGCTAGCTGCGCAGCATTTGTGCACCGCCGCCGTCAGTGTCAGCCAGTTTGCCGTGGCATACGGAGCTCCATCGCAGTCTTGGTAGCATGCCGCGACAGCGTGGACGTGAACCGTATGTGCAGTTGACGGACTTTGAGCGAGGGCGTATAGTGGGCATGCGGGAGGCCGGGTGGACGTACCGCCGAATTGCTCAACACGTGGGGCGTGAGGTCTCCACAGTACATCGATGTTGTCGCCAGTGGTCGGCGGAAGGTGCACGTGCCCGTCGACCTGGGACCGGACCGCAGCGACGCACGGATGCACGCCAAGACCGTAGGATCCTACGCAATGCCGTAGGGGACCGCACCGCCACTTCCCAGCAAATTAGGGACACTGTTGCTCCTGGGGTATCTGCGAGGACCATTCGCAACCGTCTCCTTGAAGCTGGGCTACGGTCCCGCACACCGTTAGGCCGTCTTCCGCTCACGCCCCAACATCGTGCAGCCCGCCTCCAGTGGTGTCGCGACAGGCGTGAATGGAGGGACGAATGGAGACGTGTCGTCTTCAGCGATGAGAGTCGCTTCTGCCTTGGTGCCAATGATGGTCGTATGCGTGTTTGGCGCCGTGCAGGTGAGCGCCACAATCAGGACTGCATACGACCGAGGCACACAGGGCCAACACCCGGCATCATGGTGTGGGGAGCGATCTCCTACACTGGCCGTACACCACTGGTGATCGTCGAGGGGACACTGAATAGTGCACGGTACATCCAAACCGTCATCGAACCCATCGTTCTACCATTCCTAGACCGGCAAGGGAACTTGCTGTTCCAACAGGACAATGCACGTCCGCATGTATCCCGTGCCACCCAACGTGCTCTAGAAGGTGTAAGTCAACTACCCTGGCCAGCAAGATCTCCGGATCTGTCCCCCATTGAGCATGTATGGGACTGGATGAAGCGTCGTCTCACGCGGTCTGCACGTCCAGCACGAACGCTGGTCCAACTGAGGCGCCAGGTGGAAATGGCATGGCAAGCCGTTCCACAGGACTACATCCAGCATCTCTACGATCGTCTCCATGGGAGAATAGCAGCCTGCATTGCTGCGAAAGGTGGATATACACTGTACTAGTGCCGACATTGTGCATGCTCTGTTGCCTGTGTCTATGTGCCTGTGGTTCTGTCAGTGTGATCATGTGATGTATCTGACCCCAGGAATGTGTCAATAAACTTTCCCCTTCCTGGGACAATGAATTCACGGTGTTCTTATTTCAATTTCCAGGAGTGTATAATAATTAATGACGGTGAACATGGGACGCAAGTTTAAAAGCGACAAACACAGTGAAAAGGTAAAACGGAGCATTACAACGACCTCCCATTTTACGAGGCCGTCCGTTAAGCGTTTCTAAGACATCCGGCCGGAAGTGAAATATCTTTCGCCATATTGTTATGGAGAGTAAAGAGTAGAATGCGTTCCACAGCCTGTGCTATATCTCGAATAGCGCAGACGACATACATTAAAACGTAAAGTGTTAAGAAAAAATGGACCCTGGGTTAGAAAGTGCCGCTCCGTCAGTGATTTGTCTGACCGAGAGCACAGTGATGCCGTGTCACCGCTTAATGGATGGGACAGTCAAAGGAAAAAAAGTAAGTAAACTATTATTTCGCAATAACTGTTAATACGAGTACATTTATTACACTATAAAACACGACAGTCAACGCCTTTATAGAAAAATGTTTGCGGCTGCCTGCGGAACATGGGTACCTACGCGTGAACTTCTTCGTCCCAAGTACACTGAGCTGACAAAAGTCATTGGATAACTCCTAACATAGAACCTCCTTTTCCCCGACATAGTGTAGCACATCGACGTGGCAAGGACGCAACAAGTCGTTGGAGATCCTCTACAGAAATATTGAATGATTGCGAAAATGTTGCCGGTGCTGGAGTTTGTGATGAACTGACCTCTCGATTATGGTCCCATAAATGGTCGATGGAATTCACGATCTGGGTGGTCAAATCATACGCTCGAATTGTGCAGAATGTTCTTCAAACCAATCGCTAACAATTTGTGGCCCGCTGACAGGATGCATTGTCATGCATAAAAATTCCGTCGTCGTTTGGGAACATGAACTCCCTGAGTGGCTGCAGATTGTCTCGAAGTAGCCGAATACAACCACATTTCAAGGCAATGATCGGTTCTACGTAATGTAACACAGCCGACACCATTGCGGAACCACCTTCAGCTTACACAGTGCCTTACTGACAACCTGGATCCATGGCTTCATGTGGTCTGCGCCACTCCCGAACCCTACCATCAGTTCTTACCAGCTGTGACCGGGACTCATCTGACCAGACCACGGTTTTCCAGTCATCTAGAGTTCAATAGATACGGTCACGAATCCAGTAGAAGTGCTGCACACGATATCGCGCTGTTAGCAAAGACACTCGCGAGAGTTCGTCTGCTGGTGTATCCCATATATGCCAAATTTCGCTGCAGCGTCCAAACGGACACGTTTGTCGTACGTCCCACATTGATTTCTGCCGTTATTTCACGCAATGTTATTTGTCTGTTAGCACGGACAACTCAATCTAAATCCCGCTGCTCTCGGTCGTTTTAAGTGAAGGCCGTCGGCCAGCGCCTTGTTCATGATGAGTTGACATGCCGGAAAGTTGGTATTCTCGCCACTCTTGCCACTGTGATATGGAATGTGCCATGCGTCTAACTCCAACTACCATACTGTATTCAAAGTCTGTTAATTCCCATCGTGCGGCGACAATCACATATGAATCACCTGAGTACAAATGACAGATCCGCCAGCGCGTTGCCCTTTTTTACGCAGTGTACGCGATACTACCGAAGTGTGTGTACGTGTATACCGCTATCCCATGACTTTTGTAACCTCAGTGTAAAACGACGACCTCGGATGTTTTTCTTCAGGGCTTCAAAAATCGCATGGGGAGCGATCGGGAGTGTATGGAGGATGTGTAAGGGCTTCCCAGCGAAACATCTGCAGCGTAGTCAGAATAACCTTGGCAACATCAGGGCGGGCACTATTCTGCGACAAAATTATACCGTCCGTCAACATTCCTAGCCGTTTGGATTTAATGGGCCACTTCACTTTTTGCAAAGTGTCCACGTACCGCTGTGCTTTAACTGTGCGCCAGAAAGTCATGAGCAGCGGGTCCTTGCAATCAAAGAAAAACGACGTCATGACTTTCCCGGAGCTGGCGTGCCTGTTTCGACTACGCTACACATCCTCCAAAGAGTCCCGATCTCTCCCCATGCGATTTTCGTATTTTTTGAGCCCTGAAAGAAGACATTCGTGCCGTCCATTTACCTCAGACGAAGAGATGCACGCCTGGGTACAGTCGTGGTTCCGTAGCCGCAAATATTGTTGCGTGAAAGGCATTGACCGTCTTGTCTCTCAGTGGCGATTACTTCTGAATAATGAACAGTTTACTTACTTTTTTCCTATTTGTCTCGTTTTCATTTTACTGCCCCTTACAGATGACAAAGGCTGAAAAGATAGCGCTCAGTAAGTAGTCTAGCTATGATGATCTCTTTGCGACGACATGGGCAAGAGGTAGGTAGTGGTTTAATCTCCCGGAATTTGTTCCCATGGAGGGAGACAGTGTCTGCCCCAGGGCGATGGAATGTTCAAATGGTTCAAATGGCTCTGAGCACTATGGGACTCAACTTCTGACGTCATTCTTCCCCTAGAACTTAGAACTAATTAAACCTAACTAACTTAAGAACATCACACACATCCATGCCCGAGGCAGGATTCGAACCTGCGACCGAAGCGGTCTCGCGGTTCCAGACTGCAGCGCCTAGAACCGCACGGCCACTTCGGCCGGCCGATGGAATGTTCCTACGCGTGACAACGTTAGGATCATCCGAGGGAACAAATAGCTCATAGGCCGAGTTGCAGTATCACTAGCCATAAGCAGCCTCATTCACAGACGGGACGTGTCCGGGAACCCATACAAACGACATATTGCAGCCAGAATCAGCGAGCGAGTGGAGACATTCCTGGATCCGTTGTACCAAACGGTGGAATGTGTACACTGCATAGGCACTTTATGATGTTCTGAAGGTAGACGTGTTTGGAGTAAGATGTGTTTGGAAGTATGGCTTCGATCTGTTTTGCAAAATACAAATTCTTCTTGGTTTTGCTACCCGGACATGTGTCAGCACACTCTTTCCACCATGATCGGGTCTTACTTTATGGCATATATTCAGTATTAGTCTGTAGGACGTTTGCTCTTGGATAACACTCATTACATGATTATGGAGTGAAATCATTACATAGCAGGATAGACAGCCATGGTTTTTTGTGTATCTATACTCTTGTACATGTTCTTCACATGCAGACAAAGGTTTAAGCACACTGCAATTGTGAATTCTGCTAACAGAACTCTAAATTCTTTTCTTCAATGTGACATTCCGCAATGAAAGTAAGAGGAATGTATGTTTTGGAAAAATAGACGGAACCCAGTTCTATAAGTAGCAGCTTTGTATTCAGCGAGAGCACATAGAAACGTGGCATGCAACTAGTTCCAACAGTGGCAGAAAGATGTCATAGTTCGTCCCTCTTTCTCTGTTTCAATGTGATTTATTTTAACGCGTTGTTATTAGAATACTTTCTTGTCTGTCTGTCTTTGCACTAAAAAACTTGCAATTGTTTTTAAACTAACTACCCAATGAGCTGAAGATTTAAAATTTTAAAAATGATTCAGAACTGTGAAAGGTCTCTGTTGGATTCCTTTCATGTTAATTTCTTAAATCTGTTGTCATTTACGGCATTAATTCCTCTTCTAAATTTACTGTGGTGTTTCTGACTATCTGGGAGGAGACTGAGCAGTGAAACGTGTTACTTTTACACATAAACAAGAACGATCTGTCACACTACTACACTTCAAAACACAGTTTATATGTAATTCATGTCTCACAGTCTCATACGGAACCTACATCCGCTTTCTTTTATATACTGCATATGATAAGATACTGTCATCCCCCTTCCCTTCTGTGTGAGAGGATGAATGAGCAAATGTATTTCTAGTCGCATGCTTGATGGTAGCAGACAAGCCTGTCTGCTAGAGAACAGTAGGACCAACGTCGGAACAGGTAGCTACGCTTTCTAGAAGCAAAGAGGTTTCTATTCTTAGTATGGTCCTGTCCGTCCCTTGTCATGTTGGTATAGGGAGCTGCATCTCTGATCACTTCCGTTTGTATTTGTGAAGCACGCTCGGTAGGAGCCCAGGTCAGTCTGTCCGTGGCGAGCGTCTGAAGTGGTAAGATCTCCGGCTAAGCGCGTCTCTGCTAAGTCCGTAGGACAATGGGTTTCTTAAGTTCAGCCTAACTGAAAATTTAATCACCTTTATTTCAGGTTTAGCTCTAAAATAGCTAATGTTATCTTAAATTGCAACGCAGTGTATTTCGAGTGTGAAGTTCAGAATATCTTCCAGTGGTTGCTTTGTCACTAGTTTGTGAGTAAAGTGGAACCACGCGTTGATCAGTAACTCCAACTAAGATCATCAATCTTAAATGCGAATGTGCGTGAGATTATACCGTCTCGTCTTGACAATATTTTTCAATATAGCAACTTTTCTTTATGTTCAACCCACGTGGGGTGTACTTTGTGAGACCAGTACCACGTGCTTATACAATTGTTTGACCCATCAGGTTAATAGTAAGACGATAGTAACCAGTTCGAGGTTTTTCTTTTGTAAATTGCGTTTCGATGTAATTTATTTTAATTATCGAAATTATTGTGGAGTTACACTGTTTGTGTAAACCAAGTTGACCACGTGAAGCGTGTGGTGTCAGCATCAAAGTATCCCTCAGCTATTCTTTTCGGGAACATTTCACAGATAGTTAGTATGCATTTAGTATACCAGTGTGTGGTAATTTCATGACGGACAGGATTGTGCTACGAACATAACTTCTTTGGGTGAAAATTTAATCGGTTGGTTGCGGTTAATTTTCTCTTAGATATGTTTCAACGTTCTTCATGTGTTATTTTATGAATGCAGTGTTGTATGTAGTCTCCCAATCTTGGCTCCCTATTTGATGTGCTCCATAAGATTAAAAAAATCACATTTTCACAATCCTAAATAAGGCATCAGTTTAGTTATGAATCAAGTTTAATATGCTGAAATTTCAATGATCAATGTTAAAATAAATTTCCAAATATAAACTGATTTATTTCTTTTTATTTAAATTCTCTTTTATACTTATATATATCACCGGTTGTCGTATGACGATTAAAATATTATAATTAATGTTAGTCTGGTTGGGAATTTGGTAAGCTAGACTGGATATCTGGTGAAACAGTTGCTCAGTAATGCAAGGTTAACTTCCCCAGACAGCTCACAGCTTTTAACCCGCTTTTATTGTCTATCAGCACCGCTTTCATAATAAATTAATGCAACAACATTACAACTGGATGACTGCAGTATATAGTCGATTTTTTAGCGGTCAGCTTGATAAGCGTAGGAATAGGGGTGAAAAAGGTTGTTAACGCAGGACATCTTGCCTGCCCTGCAGGACCGGCGTGATGTACGGGTAGAAACCGGAAGCAGTGTACGCATGGAGGGGCTCGACTGAGCAGAGAGGGGTAATCAGATAAAAAGCTAGTGTGTACATGTAATTGTTTAAATAAAAAAAATACAGAAACGTGTAAAATCCATTGATAAGATTTCACACACACAAAGAAGAAAGTAATTTTGTACATTATTAATAACAATTTTAAATGGGACTAAAAACTATAAAATAATTTCTCCTAGACTCATACAGATCCCCTGTAAGACAGGGCTTAACAACTGGCCGGTTTTGAGTGCGAGTACTCGCGTCTGCTCAGGCACGTGCTCGCGAGCAGATGCAAGGTCGCGGAGTAGGGCGGGAGGGGAGGGAGGGGAAATGCGCGCGCACGTTTGAATGTGAACTCGCGTTCGCAGCAGATTTAACTAGCCATCTGAATGCTTTGAACATTTTACTACAAGGTAAAGATCTGCTAATTACTCATTTCATAGATCGAATACGAGCTTTTAAAATGAAATTGACTCTTTGGGTGAGTCAGCTGGAAACAGGAAACCTCATTTTCCTAAATTATCATCCATGCAAGATGTTCACAAAGACTGTGAACGTTACTCACATAGTTTAGTTGATCAGCGCTTTCAAGATCTGACAGCACTAGACAGTGATTTTGATCTGTTCTCTCTATATTCAGCGAATATTTAAGAGATTCGTCCTGAGCTGCAGCAAGAAATTATTGACCTGCAGTGTGACAGAGAATACAGAGACAAATTTCAGAACAAGAAAAAATTTTTGGAATTCTACAGACACTTCCCTCAGGATAGATTTCCTCGTTTGCAAAACTGGCGGCTACAATAATATCAATGTTCGGTTCCACGTATGTTTGAGAACAACTGTTCTCTGTAATGAAATGTAACAAGACGCGCCTGAGAAACGCATTGTCTGATCGAAATTTAAACTGCACGCTGCGCCTAAAATGCACAAGAACAATTACTCCGAACATTGACGCAATTGTAAAGGGCAAAAAGTACAAGATAACCGAGAATCCCACACTTCAGTGACACCTTTTATTGTGTAACAGTTCACAAATTAATGCGAATGTAGAGGCATACACTAAGCTAATAAAATTATGTGGCATGTGTACATTCTCCTTTATTTGTTTCCTTTGTCGCAGTAATAATTCGTGAGTGATATCCCTGCAGGTGGCCGCGGATTTACATTGACTGGCGGCAGCTGTTGTGTGCCCCACGTGACTTTCCCCACTCTCCGCTCTGGTCCGGTAGTGGGGGTAGCGTGCTCGCGCTGCTCCGTGTTCGCGCCTTGCTGCTCACAGCTTGCTCCGCGAGCACGTGAGTTGTGAAGCCCTGCTGTAAGATTTATAACAACAAACCTGGGCCACATGCAGTAGATAATAGTTAGGAGATGAACTAACAAGCGTCAATTATACAGTGCATGCACCTCACGTTTTTCGTTGTAATTCTTAGAAGTACTGTAATAACTACTAAAATTTCACAAGGACACATATTCAGGACAATCTGCATGGGATTAGGAATCGATATGGCGCTAGGAGAAATTATTTTATAGCTTTCAGTTCGGTTTAAAGTTTTGTTATATTAAAAATTTATTTTCATTTAAATAATTATTTTATAATTACTATGTTTTGATTTGAGCCATAGTTAACTCCATAACACGCTTCTAACATCACGTAGATTAGCCGTAGATAGTAAATAATAGCAACATCTGGGAGTAACATCATGTCAGCGACAAGGGCATAGAACTGAGCGTTAACCACGTCCATGTGCGGGAGACGTATTTACGGGGTGAACGCAGTGTGGGAAGCATGGCGTTTTCGTTGGTGCTAGGCACAATTACGAAGGTCGGATCGCTCCTCCGTGGCTGCTCACAATAGCCACAATGACCTCTCCGCGTCCGCTAACTGGGCCGTCGTCTTCAACTAGCTGTCTAGCGGATCCCTGCCGTCTGCTGACACGACGACTTCTTGTCCCACAGTAGCAGCTTGCAATAACATACCGCAGGGCGCTGTTTGTCGAGCGTAGGACGGCGCTTCCTACAAACGAAATTAGAAGGCGTTTTTGACCTTCATTTCGCTATACTTTTTCAGAACGTGCACGATTAACAGAATATGCAAATAAAGCCAGTATTTTTTACCACACTCGCAAGCGTCTCTTTCCGTATGGCGGTGATCTACGCTGAAGATTTACTACTTCGTGACCATTATTTGTGGAACGAACGAATGATGAATGACTACAATTTACATTCCAGACATTAAGAACATTGATATTGAGCACTAATTCACAAATAAGATACAGTACAGTACACCACTACGGACTTCGTTACTGATGGGCACGAAATCATGCAAGGATTAGCGTCGGGTGTTGTTTACGGATGAAATCCGGATCTGCTTGTACGCTGATAATCGCAGACAACGTGATTGGAAATAAGCCGGTGATCTCGTACACTTCCAATACTGTTTCCCACTTGTGCGACTACGTGGTGATGGGGTCACCGGTGTTCTTGGGAAGCATTACGTGCGGCCGCAATATGCCTCTCGTGGTTGTTGAGGACAATCTCACTGTCTAAGCTACAGGGGCTAGATTATGCCACTAATTGTGGTACCGTATCGCCAACATTTTGATCACGTCATCTTGATATATGATAACCCGCGTGGTGTCCGCAGCTCGTGGTCGTGCGGTAGCATTCTCGCTTCCCACGCCCGGGTTCCCGGGTTCGATTCCCGGTGGGGTCAGGGATTTTCTCTGCCTCGTGATGACTGGGTGTTGTGTGATGTGTGGTGTCACCGCCAGACACCACACTTGCTAGGTGGTAGCCCTTAAATCGGCCGCGGTCCGGTAGTATACGTCGGACCCGCATGTCGCCACTGTCAGTGATTGCAGACCGAGCGCCGCCACACGGCAGGTCTAGAGAGACGTCCTAGCACTCGCCCGAGTTGTACAGCAGACTTTACCAGAGATGGATCACTGACAATTACGCTCTCATTTGCCGAGACGATAGTTAGCATAGCCTTCAGCTACGTTATTTGCTACGACCTAGCAAGGCGCCATTACCAGTTTATATTGAGATTGTTATTAATGTATCAACAAGAGCGATGTACACCAATTATGGATTAAAGTTAAGTATTCCAGCAGCAACGTACCTTATTGGCTATATTAATTACATTGTCCTGCTCCAGACCTCACGCCAGTTTGCGTGAGCTTAAACGCGTGCATTTCGGCTTCCTCCAAACTCCGTGAATTGGCTCCTGCCAATTCACAATATGACGTCCTTAGGTTAGTTAGGTTTAAGTAGTTCTAAGTTCTAGGGGACTGATGACCATAGATGTTAAGTCCCATAGTGCTGAGAGCCATTTGAACCATTTTGAACCCGCGTGCTCAACGTACTGTTATCCTGAAAACGTTCCTTCGGCATGCTAGGATCACCAGAACGGAGTGGCGTGCCTGTTCCCCGTATGAACCTAATCGATAGAAACAAGCTGTTTTTGGACGTCGACGACGACATGGACTCTGCACGACTTACGCAGAATCGTCACTGAGGAGTGGAACAATTTGATGGGCTCAGAGAAGGTATGCCACGCATCCCAGCAGAATTGACATTCATCAGGAGTGCTGTGAAAAACCCCCATGGGAACAGACGATTATGTCGTTACACAAATGTTCATTTTTTATTTTTTTATTTAGTGATCTGGACATAGTGCAAACGAATATATACGCATGCATTAGAGCCAGTTTTTGTTTTCTGTGCCATGAATTTTGAAATAAAGCGGAAATGTAAAAAGTTTTGTTGATGTGTGCAAATATACGAAAGCTACCGAGCCGGCACGAAGCAGTGAGGAAGAAGACAGACGAGTAAGGAATCGTTCCCGTTACTCCAATTCCGCTGAGAGAAACGAATGGACGAATACGGAAACTACGGATTCGGCGTGCGGGGAAGAAAACACGCTCGTGAGGAAATGTTTCAGGCAGCAACTGGACGATACTTCGAGTCTCGTGTAATATTCGGTACTCACAAGGAAAACTCCCAATCGCGTCCCCCTCAGATTTAGTAGTAAAATGGCCCAGCAGATTGCCCATCAAAAACTGAATATAGATCGAGCGCGAAAAATGGAAAAAGGTGTACTGAGCTGTGAAAAAAGAAGCAAGCGCAAAAAAACTGAACGGTGCAAGCTCAATAAGTGGAACATCGAGCGAACTTGACTAGCCATGGTGTCGTGGTTGTGTGAGCACAGTGTTGGAATGCGAAGGGGGACATCCGTTCTCAAATCTTCCTTGTGCCTCATTTTTTGTGCACAAAATTATGAACTGTCCGTCCAGTCATTGACGTGTTTGTTCACTGTACTCAAATCTGTGTCTGTATCGTGGTGTAACGACTGTTTGCAAAAGCGAGGTGTAAGGAAGGGACCTCCTGGCGTACGTACATCCTATTTGTTCCACACAACTACCACATGTTACGACTCCTGCATCCCGCTTTTACTCTTGAATTCCTTTGTTGTAACATAGTTCACACTGTTTAGTAGTTGTTTTCAGTTCTGTGAGAGGTCTATGCTGCATCTTGTATGCTCTCACTGCTCATCACGTTTTTTACCACATGACTATTATTATACAACCAATGTATAGTACGATAATCGCCAAGAATAAACAAAGAGAACAGGTACGTCAATGACCGCACGGGGCGTTAGTAATTTTGTGAAAAAAATGGGGCACAAGGGGTATTTGAACACGGACCTCCCGCTTTGTGGTCCTACACTGAGACCACACAACCGCGACGCAGTCGTTCTTGCAATTCGCTCGATGTTACACATCTTGAGGTTGGACCGTTCACTGTTTCTATTTTGCTTCTTTTTTCATAGCTCAGTACACCTTCTTCTTGTTTTTATGGTTGACCTGTGTTCAGTTTTTTATGGGCTATCCACTGGGCCATTTTACCACTACATCTGAGGGGAGCGCAGTAGGGAGTTACCCTTGTCAGTTACGAATACATATGATATAAGCATTGGGTATTTACAATGCTGCCCACAAACTCGACCGGGCCGGCCGCGGTGGTCTAGCGGTTCTGGGCGCGCAGTCCGGAACCGCGGGACTGCTACGGTCGCAGGTTCGAATCCTGCCTCGGGCATGGATGTGTGTGATGTCCTTAGGTTAGTTAGGTTTAATTAGTTCTAGGCGACTGATGACCTCAGAAGTTAAGTCGCATAGTGCTCAGAGCCATTTTGAAACTCGACCGGATGCAGTGAGCGAAAGGACCCCATTCGTAAATCGGCAGGGACTGGAAACATTGCTTTGTTACATGGCACTCATTTCTATCAGCATTTTAGTTATGCTCGGCATCGTGTTTATAAAATACAAAGCCGGCCGAAGTGGCCGTGCAGTTCTAGGCGCTGCAGTCTGGAACCGCGAGACCGCTACGGTCGCAGGTTCGAATCCTGCCTCGGGCATGGATATGTGTGATGTCCTTAGGTTAGTTAGGTTTAAGTAGTTCTAAGTTCTAGGGGACTAATGACCTGAGAAGTTGAGTCCCATAGTGCTCAGAGCCATTTGAACCATATTTATAACAAACAAGTCCTTACAGAAAACCTGTAACGGATGCTTCATCTTCCTAGAGATCCTGTGCTGTTCTCCTGACGTTAATAAAAAGGAACTGGCTTGTTTCATTGATGAGACTTATAGTTTTAATAAGAACAGCTGGTGCTTTATGTTTGACAAGTATGTTTTACCTTTCATCTTAACAAGGATCCTATCATTACCAAACGTGTCGTTTAGTACGACAATTTTACCGCATATCAGACCACAACTGCGACTGCTTAGCATTTTTCTTCATTGTTTTATTCGGAAAATTTCGCGATTTCCAGCCATTATAATAGGCAAGTTTTTATAGTGAACCTGAAAAATTCAAGTAAAGTAATTGATTCGGAAAATTTGGAAATTTGTGGTAAGGTCTTATGGGACCAAATTGCTGAGGTCATCGGTCCCTAAGCTTACGCACTACTTAATTTATCTCAAACTAACTTACGCTAAGGACAACACTCACACACACCCATGCCCGACAGGGGGAGCCGCGCGGACCGCGACAAGACGCCTCAGATCGCGCGGCTAAATGGATTCGAAGGAACGTATGTACCCCGCAGTAGAATGACATGGCTCTGAGCACTATGGGACTTAACATCTATGGTCATCAGTCCCCTAGAACTTAGAACTACTTAAACCTAACTAACCTAAGGACAGCACACAACACCCAGCCATCACGAGGCAGAGAAAATCCCTGACCCCGCCGGGAATCGAACCCGGGAACCCGTGCGTGGGAAGCGAGAACGCTACCGCACGACCACGAGATGCGGGCCAGTAGAATGACATCTATAATACATCAACTGGACATACTTCTCTCTTTCTGGTACATGCCTACTGGATACCTGTCATTCCAGGCAACAGACAGTAATACCTGGTAAAGCGTTGTGATCCACTGTGACTGGTATTGAACGGTCAACAGCGCAGTTACTGCAGTGCTGAGTTAGTGTGTGTATGGGGTGAGGGGGCTGTCCTCGATGATTATAGAAATGAATGGAAGGAAAAAGGAGGTACTCGGTGTCGGTACACCGTAATATTCCCGAAGTTTCTGTTGTATAATATTCATATTTATATACTGTAGCTTTCTTCCATCCGACTGTGAGCACATCTTACATCTTGCACTAAGCTGAAATAGAATCGAAAATCTCTCAAGAATAGGTCGCAAAAGCGTCCTGTATTCGGTCTCCTATACGGGTGAACCAATCTTTCCTATAATTTTCCCAGCACAGTTCTCACATGGTCGGTTCCATTTAATATCGCTTTGCAACGTTACGCACAGATATTTAAACGACTTGACTGTGTCAAACAGGCCACTGCTAATACTGTATCCGAAAATAACAGGTTTATTTTTCCTACTCATCCGCATTTATTACATTTTTCCACATTTAGAGCTAGCTGCCATTCATCACACCAACTAGAAATTTGTGTAAGTCGTCTAGTATCCTCCTACAATCACTCAACTTCGACAGCTCAAGTACACCACAGCATCATCAACAAACAGCAGCCGACTACTGCTCATCCTCTCCGCCAAGCTATTTACTCGTAAGTATATGGAGAACAACAGCGGTCCTGTCACACTTCCCTGGGATACTGCTAACAATACCCTTGTCTCTAATGAACACTCGCCGTCGAGGACAACATACTGACTGGGCTCTATTATTTCAGAAGTCCTCGAGCCACTCACATATCTGTGAACCTATTCAACATGCTCGTACTTTCGTTAACAGCCAGCCATGGGACACTATGTCAAAAACTTTCCGGAAATCTAGAAATGTGGAATCTGCCTGTTGCCCTTGTAGGGAAGCAGCATACTCACGCCTTATAAAATTCACATCAGTCTTTCCATTGTGTGCCAGCCTAGTCTGCTGTAACTAGCTCTGACGTCATAAATATTGCGCAATACTTTAAAATGAAGTAAATAACCTGAAACGTTTCTAGCATGTCAGGAGTAATACAAAATCAATATGTGTTGGATATCAGTTCAATAACTTTAACCATTTTCGAAATTTGGATGTTTTTCTGTAAAAATCATTGGCGCAACAGAAAAGAGCTAGAAACTTAAAAATTTATATTTAGATTCCTTTTGCATAATAATTTAGTAGAAACAGTATTCTGGATCTCACAAATTAAAATTTTAGTTGAAATTCATGATTTTCTGGTTTTTGTCTTAGAAATTAAGGAAGCAAGATAAGATTACATAGGCGAATAAATAAAGCTAGGATGTTTAAATTTAAGTAGAAGGGAGATCCGCTATAATCATAAAAATGTGAGAAGTTTCAACAGAATAACTATAAAACTATAGCTATAGCGTATCTCCAAAGAGCAAGTTCAGAGCTCGTGTACTGCATGTAGTGTAATTAAATTAATTCTCTCGCCCAAAATATTTGACTTAGTCACGTCAGACTTTTATTATGATTACTTACCTGTGTGCTGATTGCACATTTAAATTGAGAGCTTCATCGGCCATCAGCAAAGGAAGCAATGATTTATTCGACAACTTAAAGTGGTGCATTACTAGCCCATCACCTAGTCGGGAGAGCAGATTTGATCAGGCGTTCCCTTAGCCGTCCACACCGCGGCTTTATATGTAGAACGCTGCGCGAGAAAGATATTGGCCCCAGTTCTCTCCAGACGCTGATTAGCGCACCACCTGTGCCGGGAGTCGCGTCGCGTCGGTATCGTTGATATAAACAGCCTCAGATGCAGTAATAAGTTACTCGGGATACGCGTAACCATAAAATCGTTTTCGAGTGAAGTGTTAATTTTGGGATGACGTTAATGATCTATCTTTAGTTTGCGTATGTCGTATTTTCACGTTCCGCCGCAGGACAGAAATTCTACCATTATTTAGCGTGGCGTTTCATGAACATCATCATCAAATTATGGCGAGCATTCACTTAAACATTTAATTTGAACAGTTATAGTGGCATCAGCGCATTAGACTCTGAACTGCTCTGGTAGCTGGATTGTGTGGATTCTTTTTGGTCTGTGACTTTCAGAATATAGTGAACATTTTAGAGAGAATGGTTTTTGATTATGAATCCCAGACAATCTCCTAATTCCTCAGAGCTATAAGCTGTAGCTATAAATGTATTTCTCAGATGAAGTGGGCACTAGGAATTCTAATTACTGGCTTCACGTTTTGCTAATCACTTTCTGGTTGCCAATATTGTAGTTAAAGAGCCAGTGCTGAGAACGGCAAACAGCATAAATACAAAACATTTATTCTATTATTCCACCCGCCGCCCCACACCCTTCATCGATAGTTCGCAGAATACCATTTGAGAAAAGGGCAAGCTGAGTTTCGCACGAGTGATGCTTTCTAAAACCATGCTGATTCGTGCAAATAAGCTTCTCAGTTTCAAGAAAGTTTAATATATCGGAACTGAGAATATGTTCAAGGGTTCTGCAGCAAATTGAAGCTAGGGATGTTGGTCTGTAAGTCTGCGCGTTCGTTCTTTTACTACACAGCAGTCATCTGTGCTTTTTTCCTGTGACTTAGGACTTTGTGCCGGGTGAGAGATTCACGATAAATGCAGGCTAGGTAAGGGGCCAATGCAGCAGAGTTCTCTATGCAAAACCGAACTGCGATCCTATCCAGACCTGGTGATTTATTTGCTTTCAAAGCTTTCAGTTGTTTCTCAACGCCATGGATGCTTATTTCTACATCGTCCAAACGGTGGCCGAGCGGTTCTAGGCGCTACAGTCTGGTTGGTTGGTTGGTTTTGAGGGATTAAAGGGACCAGACTGCTACGGTCATCGGTCTTTATTTACAAGTGCAGCCACATGATAGGTACGATACGCAATAATGTCTCTATCAACAAAACTTTCAAGTCCAGGAACACTAGGTACACCTGTACCTCCACGTACAACAGCTACGGTAAGCCACCCATTACCGTGCGAAAATGTATCATTAATGTCGATACTAAAATTAAGTCTACAACCACAAAAAACACAAGGTCCGTCGACAAGTGCTGTAACAGCAACACTCTTCACTGGTATGCGGTTCTTCTTGTCCCCAGCTGTTTTGGCGAACTCGATGTTCTCGATGGTTTTATAGACGCTCACAAAGAATAAAAACGGACAATGGAAAAAAGACAGACGACACAGGACAAGATAAACTTTTAGACAAAGACTAGACAAGACGAACTAAAATCACACAGAGTGTGACGGTGGTTGGCCGACCATAGAGACAAAAAAGGAAAAGCCAACCACCGAGAAACACATTAAAAATGAGACTAAAATCGTAGGCCATAGGCCAGAATCAACACAAAAAGACAAACACTTACATTAAGCTACAGCCTGGAACCGCGCGACCGCTACGATCGCAGGTTCGAATCCTGCCTCGGGCATGGATGTGTGTGATGTCCTTAGGTTACTTAGGTTTAAGTAGTTCTAAGTTCTAGGGGACTGATGACCTCAGAAGTTAAGTCCCATAGTGCTCAAAACCTACTACCGTCCACACGGGAGTCCGTCCGACGGTCAAATGACGGTACGTTTGCACACTTGTCCTGTGTGAGCGGTTCCTTCGACGTGAAATTTGAAACTTCGGCTTTCGCTTTGCTATCTTCAACTGCCACACCAGACTGATCAACAAGGGACTGAATGGAAAGCTTAGACCCGCTTAGCGATTTTACATAGGACCAGAATTTTCTCGGCGTCACTGCCAGACCCTGTGCTAAGCTGTGACAATGGCAGTTGAACGCTTCGCGCATAGATCTTTTCACAGACGCACGAACCTCTCCTAACCTTTGCTTGTCGTCATTTGTGCATTCTCTTTTGAACAGAGAGTGCAACAGCCTCTGGTTGGTTGGTTGTTTGGTTTGGGGAAGGAGACCAGACAGCGAGGTCATCGGTCTCATCGGATTAGGGAAGGAAGGAGAAGGAAGTCGGCCGTGCCCTTTCAAAGGAACCATCCCGGCATTTGCCTGGAGCGATATAGGGAAATCACGGAAAACTTAAATCAGGATGGCCGGATGCGGGATTGAACCGTCAACAACCTCTGCTTCCTCCGCATCTTACGAACTTCGTTCTTAAACCATGGTGGACCTTACATATCCTCCATACAATCCCGATTTCCTTGTTTTTGGAGCCCTGAAGAAAGACAATCGTGGTTGGTTTAAAAGAGGGGGAAAGGGAGCAAACTACGAGGTCATCGGTCCCTTGTTCCTAATAAAACAATGCCACAAGTGTGATAATAAAATAGACGAGACATATAACACAAAAGGGAAAGAAAGAAAAGACCACAAGAACGAAGGAAAGGCAACGAACACTAAAAGGAACAAAAGATGACAAGAGAACAACAGAGAGATGCAAGAAACAGTTAGAAGAGAGTAAAACAAGGAAGCAGATTACAGTGGCTGGCCGACCACGTAAATAAAATGGAAAAGTCAGCCACCCTGCAACACATTAAAACCTTCACCCTACACATAGAGGAACAAAGGACAGGCTCTAAAACTCAGATCGAGTGATAAAACCCACCCTCACGGACGAAATGTAAAACCGAATCAGCCGATGGGGCGTTGTCTGCTAAAATCAACGATAACGAGTCCGGCAACTGAAGATGAAGTCGCAGGGCAGCCAAAGAAGGACATAGCAGAAGAATATGGGCCACTGTCAAAAAGACATTCGTGGTCGTCGTTTTACTCTGAGGTAACTGAAGTCACGGGATAGCGATACGCACACGTGCAGATGGCAAGGTAAGAAAGGAGAGTGCACTGGTGGATCTAACATTTGTACTCAGGTGAGTCATATGAAAAGGTGTCCGTTGTGATTATGGCAGCACGACGGGAATTAACAGACTTTTAACGCGGTATGGTAGCTGGAGGTAGACGAATGAATCATTCCATATCACAATGTAAAGAGTGTCCCTAGAATACCAAATTTCGGGCATTATGTCTCACCACGGACAACGCAGTGAGCCGGCTGCTGTGACCGAGCGTTTCTAGGCGCTTCGGTCTGGAACCGCGCTGCTGCTGCTACGGTCGCAGGTTCGAATCCTGCCTTGGGCATGGGTGTGTGTGATGTCCTTAGATTAGTCAGGTTTAATTAGTTCTAACTCTAGGGGACTGATGACCTCATATGTTAAGTTCCATAGTGCTGCGAGCCATTTGAACAACGCAGTGGCCGACGGCTTTCACGTAACGACCGTGAGCAGCACAAATCAATGCGGGACGTAAAACGAACGTAATCGTTAGTACAGTGCGGCGAAACTTGGCGTTAATGGGCTATGGCAGCCGACGACCGACGTGTGTGCCTTTGCTAGCAGCTCGAAATCGCCTGCAGCGCCTTTCCTGGGCTCGTGACAATACGTATTGAACCCTAGACGACTGGACAACCGTGGCCTGGACAGAGGAGTATCCCACGCTTATACTTTTCGACTTCATGACGTGTGCGAGTGGCCCAGTGCCGGAGGTCGTATCAGAAATAATGAAGTGCAACCGAGACAGGAACAAAAGTATATTTACTACTAAGATGATTAATTTACGTTCATGTGGCGCCACGCTGTGCACATACACTGTCCAGAGACAGGAAGGCTCCAGCAGTTCAAAATATCTTTGGTGTCGTGCTGTTGGCGGAGCTAAAGCACTTATGCAGCAATTACCGAGTTATGGTACAGGTCCTGTTCCGCCATTCGCAGAGATTGTGTTCTAAACGCCTGTAACGACGGTCTTCTGTTTACACCGATAGCTACACTGCAATTTAACGTGATTATCTCGGCGTATAACAGACATCTTACAGGAAGCTGTTTCACTAATGGTCGTAATCAACCAGCCGAAAAGGAATGAGGAAAACTAGTACTCTTACTTCATACCGTAGCGTAATTTTGCGGAAGTTCTGTGGGAATTTTTCCGAAATAGAGAGAGTGTGCAAAGAGTAAGATCAGTCACGCGAAGATAGGAGCCTCACGGCTAGACAAATTCGGACGAGCACAAGAATTTTTGTCACACATGGCACTTCACAGAAATTCTCAACGCGTGTAAATGTGTACAGAAGGTAATAACGACGCTTTTTATCTTACGACAATTGACACAGAAAATATTAATTACTAGTTTTCAACAGGGTCTTTAGGAATAACGTTCAACGCCTTATATTGGGCTTGTCAGTCGATAGAAGACATGGAATCAGATACAAAAGAACGGTATTTCTGAAGGAAACGCAAATACGGTTATATACTCCTTTGTGGTTCAAGAAAGCAGACAGAACCTAATCCCGTCGCTACAAAGTAAATCGCTTTCGGTCTGGGTATAGCCTCTGCGACAGAATACGCGTACTAACACTCGTCTCTGAAAAATTACAGAGAAAACCTTGTGTGAAGAACGCAGTTGCTCGATCAAATACTGACATTTTTGGAATGAAAATAATATCTAGAAAAGGAGATTACGGACCGCTGCTTCTACATTACATTTGACCAGTATGTTAAATTCTTTGCTAGGCTACTGAGAAGCAAGAACTGGAAAATCAAGAGCGAAAGAGGAATTGCCATGCATCTTAAAGAGGCGCTGAGAAACCTGTCATCTTACTAAAAAAGATACAAAGACTTCAGGGGAAATCATCTCAAAATGCGTAAACAAGGATGTACAATAATGCTGTTCTATGTAAATGATTTTTACTTTCTTTGTACATACCCGATGTCATTCGTGAACGGAAAACAGAAGTTCTGCAATTACGTAGTGGCAATTTCATAATGATGCTCATTTTTGTAAATTATCAACTAATAGTTTAAGGCTTTTAAAATGCGTTCAGGATGTAAATTTGAAATCTAGTACAGTAAGATGAAGGGATGAAAAGTTTTGCGAAAGTATTCCAATATGAAAGCATTCTTAAATCCAAATCTATGAACATTTTTATTTGGCTTCTCGATTAAAGACAAAAAAAAATGTGTTTGTGTTTTTGAGAATTCAAACCCTAATGTGCTGAAATAAAGAATGAAAGTTTTTATGCAAATATTTCAAGCATTTCTGAAGCTAAATCAACGAAAATTTATATTTCGCCTCTTGGTTAGAAATTAAAAAAAAAAAAAAAAAACGCGTTCCAGTGCTTTTATAAATTCAACCCCAAAGGGGATGAAAATTTTTATGAGAATATTTCGTTATGTTAAAACATTTTGAAAGCTAAATCTATGAAAATTGGTATTTGACTTCCTCTGTTAGAGAAATACATATGTGTAGGGGATGGTATTTTCAATGGAAACATCACCACAAGCACTAAAAAGGCAGAATTTAAGAAAAACCTGCAACTCCAGCTTTTTGGCGAGAATTACATTCGAAAAAGATCATTCCTCTATGGGTTTAATTAGCGTGAGAAGTTTACACGTCGCAATTTCTGAACTAAACCACAGAAAGCTATTTAACAGTCACCACGACAAATCTGCTTTGTCAGAATTGCACAGATAAAGAAAAGGATCTTTAATACATCTGCCAGGAAGTTTCAAAGCCTAACGTAAGTTTATAAAATTATTTTTGTTGTAATTACTACGCAAACGCGAGCGACGCAACGGACTCTACGCTAGTTAAACATAAAATCACGTAGCTTAAGAGACTATATGGCACAACAAGTATCGTCTTGAAACAAGTTGAGGAAGCAAAGAATGGTGAAATATTAAAAGGCAATAGTGGTTCTATATCAAGGGAAAATCGCATGAATCCAAGCTTTAGAAATGCGGTTCCTTATTCCGACTATACAGAATGGTCAGAAGTAGTAAGAAAAGCTTTTAATGCTCTTGCAAGATAGGTTGCGCTGAGAAATAACTGTCAAGAAAAAAATTCTATACGTTGCGCAATTTCTGAGTTAATTAGAATTGAAGTTTGCAAATCTGGCCGTTGCGCGAGAACATTCAAGTGACCCGCCAGATACAACTGGTGTCAGTTGTCATAGTGCACAAGATAACGCAGGAGACTGCCCAGCTTATGGCTCGGTTCGATCCTTACTACCCTTTTTGTATCGCTTTCTTGTTCGGTTTAAGGAAACAAAACTAAGCACACTTTTGAAGTTGCTCACGCAACGGTCTGATTGGCTAATTTCAGTGCTAATTAACTCGAAAACGGCGCTTAGTATCCAATTTTTTTTCTTGATAATTATTTCTCCGTACAACCTACCCTGAAACTCGCCTGCAAGCTTTTCAGGGTGTATGTGTAACGAGGTGAGACAGAATACATACCGTAGTTCCAAAAGCTCAACATCTGCAGCCTAAATGACAAAAACATGAACTATCGCCAGAAGTGGAGATGTCATGTAGAACGAATGAGTGGTGTACATTTATCTAGCATAGTTTTCAAATAGCATCCTAGAGACCTCCACAGAGTGGGCACGCTTAAGGCCAGAGTTATCACACTGGACTCACATTCGGGAGGACGACGGTTCAAACCCGGTCCAGCCATCCTGATTTATTTTCCATGATTTCCCTAAATCGCTCCAGACAAATGTCCGGATGGTTCCTGTGACAGGGCACGGCCGATTTCCTTCCCCATCCTTCGTTAATCCGAGCTTGTGCCCCGTCTCTAATGACCTCGGTGTCGACCGGACGTTAAACACTAATATCCCCCTCCGCCTCCTCCTCCTGAAGACTAATAGCAAATGACATCTTCCCAAAATGTCGAAAAGTTTAATGCGTGAAGTAGACGATGATGAAGATGATGATGATGACGTCGACAAATGAATTAAATCAAGAATGTACAGGTACGCTTTCAGTGCATGGGATAAGAGGTCGTAGATAGTAACGCAGCAGAAACATAAAGCCAATAAACGGATTATTTTTAAAAGAGCAGAATTTCGATAAGCGGTGTCAGGTAAAAACGAACGATAGGACATGGCAATTCTACACATCTACATCTATACTCCGCGAGCCACCTTACGGTGTGTGGCGGAGGGTACTTATTGTACCACTATCTGATCCCCCCTTCCCTGTTCCATTCACGAATTGTGCGTGGGAAGAACGACTGCTTGTAAGTCTCCGTATTTGCTCTAATTTCTCGGATCTTTTCGTTGTGATCATTACGCGAGATATATGTGGGCGGTAGTAATATGTTGCCCATCTCTTCCCGGAATGTGCTCTCTCGTAATTTCGATAATAAACGTCTCCGTATTGCGTAACGCCTTTCTTGAAGTGTCCGCCACTGGAGCTTGTTCAGCATCTCCGTAACGCTCTCGCGCTGACTAAATGTCCCCATGACGAATCGCGCTGCTTTTCGCTGGATCATGTCTATCTCTTCTATTAATCCAACCTGGTAAGGGTCCCATACTGATGAGCAATACTCAAGAATCGGACGAACAAGCGTTTTGTAAGCTACTTCTTTCGTCGATGAGTCACATTTTCTTAGAATTCTTCCTATGAATCTCAACCTGGCGCCTGCTTTTCCCACTATTTGTTTTATGTGATCATTCCACTTCAGATCGCTCCGGATAGTAACTCCTAAGTATTTTACGGTCGTTACCGCTTCCAATGATTTACCACCTATGGCATAATCGTACTGGAATGGATTTCTGCCCCTATGTATGCGCATTATATTACATTTATCTACGTTTAGGGAAAGCTGCCAGCTGTCGCACCATGCATTAATCCTCTGCAGGTCTTCCTGGAGTACGTACGAGTCTTCTGATGTTGCTACTTTCTTGTAGACAACCGTGTCATCTGCAAATAGCCTCACGGAGCTACCGATGTTGTCAACTAAGTCATTTATGTATATTGTAAACAATAAAGGTCCTATCACGCTTCCTTGCGGTACTCCCGAAATTACCTCTACATCTGCAGATTTTGAACCGTTAAGAATGACATGTTTGTTCTTTCTTCTAGGAAATCCTGAATCCAATCACAAACCTGGTCCGATATTCCGTAAGCTCGTATTTTTTTCACTAAACGTAAGTGCGGAACCGTATCAAATGCCTTCCTGAAGTCCAGGAATACGGCATCAATCTGCTCGCCAGTGTCTACGGCACTGTGAATTTCTTGGGCAAATAGGGCGAGCTGAGTTTCACATGATCTCTGTTTGCGGAATCCATGTTGGTTATGATGAAGGAGATTTGTATTATCTAAGAACGTCATAATACGAGAACACAAAACATGTTCCATTATTCTACAACAGATTGACGTAAGCGAAATAGGCCTATAATTATTCGCATCTGATTTATGACCCTTCTTGAAAATGGGAACGACCTGCGCTTTCTTCCAGTCGCTAGGTACTTTACGTTCTTCCAGCGATCTACGATAAATTGCTGATAGAAAGGGGGCAAGTTCTTTAGCATAATCACTGTAGAATCTTAAGGGTATCTCGTCTGGACCGGATGCTTTTCCGCTACTAAGTGATAGCAGTTGTTTTTCAATTCCGATATCGTTTATTTCAATATTTTCCATTTTGGCGTCCGTGCGACGGCTGAAGTCAGGGACCGTGTTACGAGGACAGAGTTTGAGCTGTTTAATTTAAAGGCTGTGTAGCAGGCTAGTCATCGACTGTATTTTCTGTAGTCTTAAACCTGCAGCTCCGTTGATGTTCACAATTTCGCCTGCTGTACTGTGTGGTACCTCAGTTTCATTATGATACCTCGAGCATAGCAAGTTCATTTTATTACCCTATAATTTAAAGACGTTTTCCTCTGCGACCTGCAGCAAGACAATAAAATATTTTTTACTCTTTGGCCTCTCGGTTGTCTTCCTCTCTAAACGTCGACAAAGATAATGCCACAGAGATCAGTTTTGGCGTCTATCGGCTCACAGAATCACACGCCTTTGTGTCGAGCTCCGTTATATGCAATTAGCCGCCAATACAAGAGGCGTAATTATCTGAACAGTACTGCGAAAAAAGTTTCCAAATCCATAATTATTCAGTATTTTAAATGAGTGCATGTCTGGGACGCCGATAATTTACGCGCTAAAAATAAAACAAAAGGTGAATGAAAATCTTCTTTGGTTATTTCTCTGTTTGAACCAATCAGCCCAGAGTTTTATGTTTGTTGGTTGACGGTTGGTTTACGCGGAGGAAGGGGATCAAACAGCGAGATCATCGATCACATCGGATTAGTTAAGGATGGGGATGGAAGTCGGCCGTGCCCTTTAAAAGGAATCATCCCGGTATTTTCATGGTGCGATTTAGGGAAATCACGGGAAACCTAAATCAGGATATCCGGACGGGTGTTTGAACTGTCGTCCTTCCGAATGCGAGTCAAGTGTGTTTCATCTTACCAAATTAATCTGTTATGTAGCAACGGAAGCAAAGAATTATTGTTCTTATATTTCACATTCCTTTCCATACAAAGAGACTACACGGCAAAGGAAAAGAAAATATCCACAAGAGAAGTTTTACTTCATTAATCTTTTGAAATGTTAGAACTGTAATGAGTTTCCTTCGCTTACTGAAAGTAGCGATATTTGATCTCAGTTGCTGTTGATACAGCGTAAGGTGATTTGCTACTAAAACACAGGAACGCGAACCTGTCAGTGCCAGGTGTAGAAGTAGGCACGCCAAACACAGTCCAAAAGTCATTGCACGTCACGGATGAAATAGTTGCTATTTCTTGCATGAAATATAGTGTAGTCGCATAAGCTATGGAACATTATTAAAGTACTCTTGTGGTGACGTCTACGTCCATGTCTTGGCCATAACTGCACCACCGTGGGCCAGGCTGATCCAGAAGTAACTAGATTCGCTTTATATTCTACTACTACAACAATGCATCAATCATTAGTAGTTTTTCTTTGCCTACCTCTGTCTCTTCGGTTTTCTTTTGTATGTTCTTCACATTCTACTAATGGATGTAGAATTCTTTAGGTACCAGAAAATCCAATAACCTCAAAAATACACCACCAAATTAATTTTAATAATTCCAAGAGAGTTAATTAACGGTCGAGGAGGAGATGAAACAGTTAAGGAGGAAATTTCCGATCGTCATCTCACTCTTCCGTCGATTTCGTTATATTCACATAGATCGCCATTTTTAATTCAAACGGCATACCAAGGAATCAGTTGATCGAGAAAGAAAACTGTACGCCAGTTGCTAGTATTTGAACAGAACTTCACGAATTTCACATAATGAAATCAGACAACTTTCTCCAGCACTTATGAAATGGCGTGAGAATTTACATGGAGAGGTTTACAAAGCATATTTTTGCTTGTGATTAACTGTGCGAATGTGAGGATGGAACGTTTGGACTGATACGCGTGGCTGGTTGCTAGAGGTCTCAAATGATGCAAGCACAGGTCCGCCGTCTTGCGTTATGTTCGTGAATTACCTAATTCTCATTTCACCCTCTTCATCTTACTAAACTTTTCCCTGATGCACGAAAAAATTCTAGAGGCGTCATTAACCTAGCAGTGGATGTAAAATCCATGCTGATGATCCTAACTTGAGAACGGGGATAGTAATTTATTATTTGTATTGGTTTCTCTCTCGATTTATTTACTCAAGACTGGTAGAAGCTGACCTTGCGGAAGATCAGCTTGGGTTTCCGAGAAATGTTGGAAGATGTGAAGCAGTACGGATCCTCTGACTTACCTCAGAAAATGGATAGAGGGAAGACAACCACTTACAGTATCTGTTGACTTAGTGAAAGTTTTTGACAATGTTGACTGGAATAGCTTTATTGAAATTGTGACGTGAGTAGGGATAAAGCACAGGGAGGAAATGGCTGTCTACAACTTGTACAGAAACCGAATGGAAGTAATAAGAATCAGACATGAAAGATAAGCAGTAGTCGAAAAGAGATTGAGACGTGAGGCACAGTATTAGCCTTCTCTCCCCCCCAAACCCCCTTCCTTCCCCAAGACACAATGTTATTTAATCTGTAAACCGAGCAAGCAGCAACGGAAACCAAAGAAAGGTTTTACGGGAAATAAAATTTCAGAGGAAGGATTTAAAACCGAGGTTAGCCGATACTGTAATTCTTTGAAAGACTACAAAAATAGCTGAAGGAAGTGGACAGTGCTTCAAAAATACACTATAAGACGAATATCAACAAAAATACGAGGGCAGTCCAATAAGTAATGCAACACTTTTTTTTTCTCGGCCAATTTTGGTTGAGAAAACCGGAAATTTCTTGCGGAATATTTTCAAACATTCCCCCTTCGTCTCGTATAGTTTTATTGACTTCCGACAGGTGGCAGCGCTGTACGGAGCTGTTAAAGTGGCGTCTGTAACGGATGTGCGTTGCAAACAACGGGCAGTGATCGAGTTTCTTTTGGCGCAAAACCAGGACATCTCAGATAGACATAGGCGCTTGCAGAATGTCTACGGTGATCTGGCAGTGGACAAAAGCACGGTGAGTCGTTGGGCAAAGCGTGTGCCATCATCGCCGCAAGGTCAAGCAAGACTGTCTGATCTCCCGCGTGCGGGCCGGCCGTGCACAGCTGTGACTCCTGCAATGGCAGAGCGTGCGAACACACTCGTTCGAGATGATCGACGGATCACCATCAAACAACTCAGTGCTCAACTTGACATCTCTGTTGGTAGTGCTGTCACAATTGTTCACCAGTTGGGATATTCAAAGGTTTGTTCCCGCTGGGTCCCTCGTTGTCTAACCGAACACCATAAAGAGCAAAGGAGAACCATCTGTGCGGAACTGCTTGCTCGTCATGTGGCTGAGGGTGACAATTTCTTGTCAAAGATTGTTACAGGCGATGAAACATGGGTTCATCACTTCGAATCTGAAACAAAACGGCAATCAATGGAGTGGCGCCACACCCACTCCCCTACCAAGAAAAAGTTTAAAGCCATACCCTCAGCCGGATGGTTACAGTCTTCTGGGACGCTGAAGGGATTATTCTGTTCGATGTCCTTCCCCATGGTCAAACGATCAACTCTGAAGTGTATTGTGCTACTCTTAAGAAATTGAAGAAACGACTTCAGCGTGTTCGTAGGCACAAAAATCTGAACGAACTTCTCCTTCTTCATGACAACGCATTACCTCACACAAGTCTTCGCACCGAGAGGAGCTCACAAAACTTCAGTGGACTGTTCTTCCTCATGCACCCTACAGCCCCGATCTCGCACCGTCGGATTTCCATATGTTTGGCCCAATGAAGGACGCAATCCGTGGGAGGCACTACGCGGATGATGAAGAAGTTATTGATGCAGTACGACGTTGGCTCCGACATCGACCAGTGGAATGGTACCGTGCAGGCATACAGGCCCTCATTTCAAGGTGGCGTAAGGCCGTAGCATTGAATGGAGATTACGTTGAAAAATAGTGTTGTGTAGCTAAAAGATTGGGGAATAACCTGGTGTATTTCAATGCTGAATAAAACAACCCCTGTTTCAGAAAAAAAATGTGTTGCATTACTTATTGAACTGCCCTCGTAAAACAAGGGTACTGGAGTACTGAAAGAGCTAGATAGGAAACGAGGCACTAATACGATGGCTTTGTTTCCTTTTGAGCCCCTGAGATGTCGCGAAATTAAAACCGAAGTGAAAATCCGGTGAAACTTTGCGCAGAGGTTTTGCGCAGTGCCTAATATGCCCTTCAATCGCGGCACGTCGCACTTTTCAGTTCTGCGCGCACAGTATGCACATGAAGACGTCTAGAACAATAGTGTCTCCCGCCACGTGCGCAGTGCTTGCAGGGGGGTTTCGCCTGATTTTATGCAGCCCACATAACGTGCGTTTTCTTCTTTATGGAAATTCTCGGCCGCACACTACAGGTTAACGAAGACGCGCCTACAGCCTTAACGACGAGAAACGTTTGATCACCCACCATACAGCCCGGAGTTCGCTCCCTCTGATTTTCATCTCTTGGCTCACAAGGTCCGCTGGCTATGAAACAGCATTTTGCCATAAAGAAAGAACCGCAGACCAGCGTCGGGAAATGGCAACAATCACGGGCGGCTGTCTTCTATGCTGAGGGTATTATAAAATTGGTACCATGCTACGACAAATGTCTATGTCGGAGTTGCGATCATGTAGAGGAATAGCTGCAAGGTGTAGATAAATGTTGCAAATAAAACATTTTGGGTTTGCACCGTGATTCTATTTCGCAACCGATCGAAAGTTGGGAGAGAAAAAAAAAGCCCTCGTGGTAGTAGATGAGTGTAGCTTTTCGGGCAGCAAAATAATTGACAGTGACTGAAATTGAGCGTTTACAAAATGCAGACAGGAAATCATTTGTGAAGAAAAAAAATTTATTCACATCGAATTAAATGTTTGCAAGTCTTCCGAAGATCTGACAGTACTCTAGGACAAAGAGTGCACAGAAAATATATTAATACAAACAAGTATTTAAGTGCCACTTCACAACGCCACTCACCCCAGAACCAAGCTATGCTGAACACTGTCCTCGTGTGCTACCCGTTATCACTGACAGTGAGAGATGAGAATCGGAGCTGAATTTCTTAAAACTGAAGTCCAACGAATAAGATGCTTTGTCCATAGGGCTTTCAAACGAAATAGTATTAATTATGCTAACAAGGAGAACGAGGAGCCACCGTTATACTCTGCAAGGTTACCGTTTGTTTCTGGAGTTGCTGCTCGCATAAGCAGAATTCTTCCGAACTAAATAGCAGATTTTCCGACGTAAAACAGACGCACCTGTTCATTTCGATAATGTCAAGAGTCTATGAACGTGTGAAGTGATATGTGATTGTGGCAATGTGCATGTAGGCGAAATTGGAAGGACAGTAAAAGATCAGACTAAAGAGCACGAACGCAGTATGTGTTTATAACGAAGTGTAGAATTTGCTGTAGCGGAACATCAGGGGAACTGCGGTGGAGATACGGATTTCAAAAAAGTACGAGTGCTAGCCATGCGATGAAACAGGTGTCGAAAGAAATTACGAGAACTGACTGAGATATCTAAGAAACGAATCTATTTTCAGAAGGGATGGCTGTAGGCTTCCAGTTTAGTGGTTTCTCATCATCGAGGAATTAAATATCCAGCCAAGGTACGCGAAGAATACAAACGACAACAAAGTAGTCATTTCTGCGGTTCTAAATATTCTGGTAAACACCCGCCCCCCCCCCCCAATTCTCTGCCTATTTTAGTATCTATCTAACGACGATGGCTCATCAATGATGTAGCCAGAAAAATTTCACCCATTAATCAGACGCCCTTAGAACAATCTCCCTTTTGTAACTGTACGTCACAACGATCTTTGACAGTATTCAGATAACCGGGAACACCCTAATATCTTGATCCCAGCAGAGGGATCAAAACATCGATTGTATAAGAAGAAACTTATGAGGCCTAACACCTTACACAGTTTCACCTTCAGCGACAATGGTCATGAAAGCCTGCAGATGTACATAAATAAACAAACACTAATTAATACGAACTTCAGTTGCAAATCACCTAATATAACATGGCTCCGCTAATTTCTGCATGTGATGTAGAAAACAGTCTTCTATCTTACTGACCATGTGCCTCGCCAACCTGCAAAATCTGATGTGTCCGGTTCTGCCTTTCATGCCTGGTATTGATCTGCGATATGAAATTTCAGGCCGCCCGCAGACGGAATGACTGAAAAGAAACGGAACGGGTAGGCGACCTAAATGGGCAACTGGCTGCCAAATAGCTGGCAACGCATACACGGTGCAAGTTTTAAATAAGAAACTGCAGTTGCCGAGTGCGTGTGTAGAGGAAAGGGTGTATTGTTTGCCACACCCGACCATCTTCTGGGTACACTCGGCATGTCGAGAACAGATACAAGCTCAGAGGAAGGTGTGGTTCTCTACTATTATTGCATACGAATGAAAAACGAAAAAAATTCTGGATTCATAAGCACAGGCCGTATGAGCAGCCATGGAGCTGCAAGAGACAGATTCGAAATTCATAGATTTTTATAGAACGACTAAAAAGTTGATATCGTTCGCCATGACATAGCGTTACTTTTATTTTGAAAACCAATACAAAAAATCTTCAGATTTATGTACAAGGAAATGTGGTGATGGATGTCTGCATTCGCAAAATAATTGCTTGTGGCCACCATTGTGTTCACACTTGTCGGAGATTTCTGGCTTTTCTTTCGTTTGCCTACCATTTTCTATGTTGTTTTCCGGTTGACAAGGAAATTTTACAGAACGACAAATGCTGTTGGTTCAAAAATGGCTCTAGGCACTATGGAACTTAACATCTGAGGTCATCAGTCCCCTAGAACTTAGAACTACTTAAACCTAACTAACCTAAGGACATCACACACGTCCATGCCCGAGGCAGGTTTCGAACCTGCGACCGTAGCAGCAGCGCGGTTCCGGACTGAAGCGCCTAGAACCGCTCGGCCACAGCGGCCGGCAAATTCTGTTGGTTACGCGTAAGAATACATCTGCTGTGATTTTATACTTAAGTTGTATTTACTCCCGCTGACGCACCCATAATTTTATTGCAATAGATGGACAGTACACTATACACACTGAGCGACAAAAGTAATGGGAGAGCGATATGCACATATACAGATGGCAGTAGTATCTCGTACACAAGGTATAAAAGGGGAGTACACTGACGTAGCTGTCATTTGTACTCAGGTGATCCGGGAGAAAAGGTGTTCGTCGTGGTTATGGCCGCACGACAGGAATTAACAGACTCTGAACGCGGAATGGTAGTTGAAGCTAGACGCATGGGACATTCCGTATCGGAAATCTTTAGCGAATTCAATATTCCGAGATCCACAATGTCAAGAATGTGCCAAGATAACCAAATCTGAGACATTACCTTTCACCACGGAACACGCAGTGGCTGACGGCCTTTACTTAACGACTGAGAGCAGCGGTGTTTGCGTAGAGCTGTGAGTGCTAACAGAACTGCAACAGTGCGTGAAATAAACGCTGAAATCAATGTGGCACGTACGACGAATTTATCCATTACGACAATGCGGCAAAGTTTGGCGTTAACGGGGTATGGCAAGAGACCACCGACGCGAATGCCTTTGCTAACAGCACGGT